>NC_133524.1:6908250-7545500 GCF_049354715.1 Callithrix jacchus
GCACCTGGCCCAAAGGGCTTTTAAAGGGAAATTGAATGTGGCAATGATATTCATCAGTTATACCTCTCACCTCCATCTACCACACCTGAGTGCACATTCATACACTTTTGATTTTTGGTAACTATGTTCATTGGGGTTCTGTTGCAAATAATAAGCACCACTCCAGCTGTTTTCCACAGAACGGAATTAATGAAGAACATGGTTAGGTCTCCAGGAAGGACTCCCAGACCAATGTTAACAAAAACAGCCCCTCCAGGGAAATCGCTGGTTTTGCCACAGGTGGGAGACTAGGAGGCTGTCCCTACAACTTCATTCAGAGCCCCGTTTCACCTTCCAGACCTTCCCTGGCATGACCACTCTTCTCCCCACCTGCCTCCACTCCTAATCCAGGTAGGTGTTAAGAGAATTCCTGATTGGTGGAGCTAAATCCCATCTGGACCCCTAGCTACAAGGGAGTCCAGGAAACAGCATTGTTAGCCTTCCGTCCTTTGCAGTACCAGACCACACACTTGAAGGATATGGAATAAATGCCAAGTCAGTAGGTTAACCACAGTTTCCCACAAAAGTACTCCATAGCAGGCTTATTCACTGCCAACATGTTTGTTATCTGAAAAGCAATACTACTTTATCATTATATAGTTACTTTTTCTAGTAAGTGGGATCATTTTAATCCATCTGCCTTTCAAATTGTATTATGTTAAAGCAGGCATAGTTATAAAGTTGAGCTGTGACACAATTATACAGATGATCATTGACTTAACATTCAACTATGATATTTTGACAGTACAGTGATGTGAAAACAATATGCCTCCAGGAAAACTATCCTTCGAGTGCCCATACAGCCATTTTGTTTTTCACTTTTAATGAATTACATGAGATATATAACATGTTATTATAAACCAGACTGTGTTAGATAATTTTGCCCAATTGTAGGCTAATGTGAGTGTTCTAAACATCTTTAATGTAGGCTGGACTAAGCTATGATGCTCAGCAGGTTAGGTGTATTAAATGCCTTTCAATTTCGAACATTTTCCACCTAAAATGGGTTTAGCAGGGTGTAATCCCATCATAAGTTGAGGAATATCTGTGTGTGTGTGTATGCACATATGTTTATAGTGACACACATATATATGTATATATACACACATATACATATATACATACATATATATATACATATAGAAATATATACACATATATAGACATAGACATACATATACATATATGTGATCCAGGGTCACACCACTGCACTCCATCCTGGAACACAGAGCAAGACCCTGCATCTAAAATGTTATATGTGTGTGCATGTAAATGTGTCTATATGTATATATGTCTATACATATGCATGCACATGTGTGTATACATGTTTCTATACATGTGTGTATAGACATACATATAGACATGTGTCTACACACATGTATAGAAACACATATATGTACATATGTGTGTGTACACACACACATAACATTTTAGATGCAGGGTTTTACTTTGTGGTACAGGATGGAGTGCAGTGGTGTTATCATAGGTCACTGTAGCCTGGAACTCCTGGGTTCAAGCGATCCTCCCAAGTAGCTGAAACTACAGGCATATGTTACCATGCCTGGCTAATTTTTAAATTTTTTGAAGAGAGAGGGGTCTTGCTATGCTGACCAGACTGGCCTTGAACTCCTGGCCTCCAGTGATGCTTTGGCCTTGGCCTCCCCAGGTATTGAGATTACAAGGATAAGCCATTACACCCAGCCAAGTATCTGTATATTTAAACTCCTGTACTTTTGGGTCCTCTTTCAGAGGACAACACTATCAATTATTCATCCTAACGTAAAAAAGAATATGGAGCAGTTTTTAAGGAAATAGAAAGACTACAGCACCAAAACTTCTCTCTGAACCTCATCTCTTAGACTTACGGGATCTGCAATATGGCAGAGAAGCATGCAGTGCTAGGGCAGAGGAGGACCACAATGTGAGACTTTTCCTATGGTGTTATTGAGGAAGGATTAGATTTCCCTACAAGCACTCACAGCAGGGTTGGGGGTGGAGAGGGGATGGTGCTGAGAGTCAACGACAAAGTCACAGCAGTCAGCCGATGAGTGTCATTGATTCAGCCAGTTCAATAAGCAATATCCACAAGCATCTATCAGAGAGCTCACAATGTCCCTGACAGGCAGGCACTTCCCAATGGCTGCAAAACCGTGACTAAGCTTGTTATGAGTAATTATTCAGCTGAGTATTTCATGTACAACAAAATCTCTTGAGAAGTTTTTTAAAATAAAGGTTTCAAGCCTCACCTCCCAAGATCCTGGGCTTGAGCTAGAGAACATGTCCCCCTTCCCCCAATTAATGCTGATAAAAGCAGGCAAAGTCCCTACTATAGCGAAGCTGGACAATGCCATAGGGGAGGCATAGGGACGGGAATTGAGGTTAGGCAAACCTTATGCAAAGCAAAAACACAACCTTTTCTAGTTTATGATTTTTCTCTAGTTAGAAACTGGAGATGCATTTTTGCAGGGGAAAAGGCATTTTATAAAACTCACTTGTGCTTTTAGGTTGCAAACTTAAAGCTATTGGCATGGTGTACTAGAGAACCTATAGCCTTCTCCACACCCTTATAAAAGGGAAGCATGCATGATTTTCAGGTATCAGTTTGGGCCACTATTCTTTCTCAGGAGGGTTTGCTTTGCTTAGCTCAAGTTTAAATCAAAGATCAATGTTAACTTTTGTTGTGTAAGTAATAGAATAAATATTATGTTTCTCTCTAAATCTGCTCATCTTCAATTATCATGGATAATACAAAATTCCTGCCAATGGAGTACCATGTAAGCCATCCTATATAAAACATTAGTTTCCCTGTTGTTGTTCTTTTTTTTGTTGTTTGTTTGTTTGTTTCTTTGTTTTTCCTCGAAAAAAGGTCTCAATCTGTTGCCCAGCCTAGGGTATAGTGGCAAAATCTTAGCTCATTGCAATGGCCTCAAGCAATCCTACTGCCTCAGCCTCTTGTGTAGCTGGGATTACAGGTGCACACCACTGTGCCTGGCTAAGTTTTAAAAATTTTTCACAGAGACAAGATCTCACTATGTTGCCCAGGCTGGTTTCAAACTCCCGACCTGAAGTGATCCTCCTGCCTTGGCCTCCCAAAGTGCTGGGATTACAGGCGTGAGCCACCACACCTGGTCTTCATGACTTTTCTTGATAGCGTATGTTACAAAGTCTTCAGCTGGATGAAATTTTGAGTTTTTAGTTAAGATTTCATAAGATATAATTTACATCCAGTAACACAGATGGCAATACAGACCTGCTTCCAACAGTGGCAATAGCTGATTGGGTACAGACAACAGTGATTATTCTCCTTTCAGTGCAGCGCACCTGATGAGCTCCTTGCACTAAAGATCAAGCAGTAGTTTGCATAGAAGCACTCCTGGACACACACAAAACATCAGAGCTATTGCTTAAAAGGCTGATTCCTGGCTCAATTTCAGCTCCCTTTCTTGTCAGGACACTTCACAAAGCAGTCATAAATGGTATGAGGACTTTGAAAAATAAATTTTCATGGTCAGTTTCATGGTGCAAAGTGTCTATTGAATAGCCCCCTAGATGGAAAAGAACTTTTCTAAATAAAAACTTAAGAGCATGTAACATATACCCTCAATCACTACAGACAGTCTAAATTAATTCCTCATGGCCCATGACCATGCTGCCCCATGGTTACTGTTCTGCATGTAATGAGGGAAGAAGGCAGAGGCCAAATAGAATAATGGTCAAAAAGACTTCTGCATTGGGTGAAATGTCTGTGAGCCACATTACTGTGCTAAGATTGGATTATGCTTGCATTAAAGCAGGATCATATGTGTTGATTTTGCAGAATGGCCTTGAATTTTGTTGCTGTTGTTCCTCCCTCTGCCATTCAGCATGTGGTCTGGAAGTGAAGATGTAACAGACAGCCTAATTACACACACACACACACACACACACATATCACATGCATTCAGTCCAGTGCAAGAGCAACATTCTAGGGTTCTTTTCTTGAATCCTACCACTCACTGTGGCATCTTGGGCAAGTCATTCCATATCTCTGGGTCTCAGTTTTCTCATTTGTGAAGCAGGTTTGCTGTGCACAGATGACCTACTTGTCTGCATCCAGTGAGGCAGAATACTCATGCACAGAGCAAGTAAAGTGGGTTTGTTACTTTCAAATAGATAGCAAGAAACAATAGAAGCTGGGACTTCATAGCAAGCCACTCTTCCAAGGCTCAGAAAAGCTGCCCCGGGTGGATGGGGGTCTCTTCTGTGCATGACCAAGTAGCACTGAAGCTAAGAGACCCCATAAATCAGCCTGCCATGGGTTTCATACCTGGGGCCATGGGACCCGCTGGTCTAAGGCATTAAAGGACATCCTGTTTCTATGAGGTGAATGGAACAGAGCCTGGACTGTTCTAGGTAACTCCCCCTTGTCTCAAGATGTTGCATTCCCAGCACATTCTACAGTTATTCTTAAGGACTATAAGGGAAAAAGAGGGGAGAACAAGACTACTCGAAGGACTGTCCTGCATCATTGAAAACAGATGAATTACAATTCAGTTAGAATGACGAGGGAGTATTTAAGGTTTTTTTTTTTTCAATAGGTTTTGGGGGAGCAGGTGGTGTTTGGCTCCATAAGTTCTTTAGTGCTGATTTCTGAAATTTCGGTGCACCCATTATCCAAACAGGGTACACTGTATCCAATATGTAGTCTTTTATCCCTCATCTCCCTCCCACCATTTCCTTTGAGCCCCCAAAGTCCATTGTATCATTCTTGTGCCTTTGTGTCCTCATAGCTTAGCTCCCACTTATGAGTAAGAAGGTACGACGATTGGTTTTCCATTCCTGAGTTACCTCACTTAGAATAATGGTCTCCAGTTTCAACCAGGTTGCTGTGAATGCCATTGTCCTATCATTGAACATACTGTCCAGCCCAGAATTTAAGATTGTCCAAATGTCATCCCTTCAAATCTTATTGCCTTAGTTTACAAAAAGAGAGGGACTATGAAATAGATTTTGGCATAATTAACTATTTCTTGTTTACTATTAATTTCTCAAGTAGCTTGGCACTAAATTAGCAATCTTATTCTTTGTCTGGTATAGAGCATACTGCAAGTCTATAATTCTTTTTAATACAAGATTTCTGTATGAACATGAACATTTAAGAAGTAATTTTAAAGCAAATGCCTATTCTAAATAATGGGTCTTAAAGAGAATTGGAAAATAACACAGACTGTGTTATACTGTCAGAAGACTAGAATTACAGTGCTGTATCTGCCATCTACTGTATCATTCCTTTGTCTGTTTATTCATTCAATAATTTAAAAAATATAGATTAACTACCTACCCTGTACGAGAAACTCGTTAAGTTCTGTGCACATACCTGTGAAGAGCATGGTCTCCTCTCTCATGAACCTTGTATTTCAGCAGAGAAAAAGATAATAAATAAACAAACTGGAATGTATTATTAGAAAATGAAACTTTACCTTTTGTTTGGATCTAAGTCTGCCAGGACACAATTTGCAAAATGAAAACTTGAACTAGAAGTCTGGGCTTTTCTCAGTAGTCAGAGAATCCACACACTATACATACAGAGTTATATGGTCAACGATCTCAGGGTCAGTGGGCTCATGTAGAGTTTACATAAGCAAAGTGAATTTCCTATTACAAACACACTCCACAACTTAAGACAGCAAGTGCAATTTTTATAATGAGCAGCTTTCAGGCGTATGTCGTTAAACTACAGCAAGGCTCACTTCAGATCATCAGCAACCTAGGAAGAGCATCCTGTAAGTAAAGACCGGTGTTTGCCAAGTTCAGACCTAACACCTTGCTCCCAGTAGTCTCTCGGTTTATAATGTTTTACTGGAATTATTAACACTCTGTGGTCCAATGGTTCTTAGAGTGGATGCACCAAGCTCAGGGTGTTTGCAGAGATATCCCTCGTTGACTGGGAAGGAAATGTGAGGATTTCCACTTTGTATCTCATAAATAGTAAATAGTAATAATTCAAGTCCAGATTAATGCTTCTTCTCTCATGCAAGATGTAAGATGTGATGCGGCTCCCCAGTAGGCAAATTGCAACCCTTCGTCGTTAACAAGTGCATGCTTAAGACAATTCACTGGTGATGCTACCTGGGTTTAAGTATATTAATTCTCACAAAATGGATGACTGACTTAAAGCCCCTACAAAGAAACCAAGAGTGAACTTGGTACAGATCACACAAGCACAAGGACGCAATGCATCACCTAACTCTTGTCAGCACATTTTCAAATGAAAGGCACCGACTCTCCAATAAAATCTGATAAAATGTTAGCTTCCACTCCAAACAAAGTCTGAATTTTCTGGAAGACTGTGTAACAGACTGATCTGCATCTGCTATCATGATAGAGGAATCTCACCACTCCCATGTTTTGTGTCACATGAGATATTCGATAACAGTCGGATATGTTTATAATTTACAGATAATATTAGGTTGGTGCTAAATTAATTGAGGTTTTTGTCATTATTTTGAATGGTGAAAACTGCAATTACTTTAGCACCAACCCAGTAGATAAGCACAGGAAAGTATTATTGTTTTATCATAGGGATGCATGACCACAAAAGTCTGGAAAATGATATTCTAGCCATTCCCATTCTCTTGATTAAGAAATGTAATGGTTAGCAATCCCCTTTGAATATCATGGCTGTCTGTGTTTGAGAAGAAACATACGAAACTGATGTTATGCAACCATCTTGTGGGGGGCACAAAACAGGTAATTTCATGTGATCCAACCTATCAAATACAATTTGGCTTTTCTATTTTTATTAAGAAATTAAGTCTTGCAGTGTGGGATAATGACATCAGGAGTAGTCATGAGTGGTGGTCAAGGCAATAAAGAAAATCCAACTGGGTGTCAGGAAAGACAACCCCTATAATAGGGATCCCTGGGGTGGAGACGGGAACAAAGATGGAAATATGGAAGGGATCTAGTTGTGCAAATATCCAGTGGGATGATGATGCAAGCAGAAGGAGCAGCTGTGGCCAGAGTCCTGCAGCTGGACTGAGGCTGGTTTGGGTCTCTATGTCTGGAGTGATGGGTCCAGGGCAGGGGGATCCATCAGGATTCTGGGCAAGACAGGCCACCTAAGAAAAGCAGACAGGCCACGGAGGCTGAATTTCATCCTGCAGACAGAGGGTGTTGGGTAGGATAGGGCTGGCTCTGCCTAAGACTGTGGGCACTGACTTCCCTTCCAGAAGCCTCGGTTTCTTCTATTGCTGTGAGGATAGTACCCACTTCACAGGATTACTGTGAACCAGACACATCCTTAAAGGTACCTGCTCCCACGTCTGGCACAATGTGGGCATCCAGCCAGCAAACATCAATTCCTTCCGCTTCTTTGGTGGACTACATCAATTGCTTTTTCCATTTTTTTTCAATTTTCATGGGAGTAACTATTTAAAGAAGGTGACTTCAAAATACTTTAAATCAGGCTGGGCACAGTGGCTCATGTCTGTAATCCCAGCACTTTGAGAGGCCGAAGTGGGTGGATCACTTGAGGTCAGGAGTTTGAGACCAGACTAGCAAACATGATGAAACCCCCATCTCTACTAAAAATATAAAATTGGCTGGGCGTGGTGGTGCTCGCCTGTAGTCCCAGCTACTTGGGAGTCTGAGACAAGAGAATCAGTTGAACCTGGGAGGTGGAGGTTGTAGTGAGCGGATATCAAGCCACTGCACTCTAGAGCAAGACCTTGTCTCAACAACAACAACAACAACAAAATTTTAAACAATCTGCATAAATGCCAAGTAAGAGTATGTCTCATTTATAATATTACACAAGAAGTAGGCAATGATTAATAACTAAATATTCTACAAGTAGGGGCTTTCAGAAATTTTTTAAATTAATAAAGTAAAAATGAGCAAATGGAAAAATTATCTCATAATTATTATGCTTTGTATTCTATTTCCTAGTGCTCAGCTTTCCTTAACTTATTAATGGCTATAAGTAATAGAGGTAGTATTCATAGGTATTAGTAAATCAATTTTGTCCATTATACATATATATATATATATAATTGCACTTTAGAATTGTTGCTGTCCATATTTTTAATGTTCATTCTTATTTTCATTTCACACTTTCATTTTTACTCTTATTGTGAGTGCTTCTGTTGATACTTAGAAACAATGAGCTTTGAGAAAGGCACTTGGCATAATTCCATCTTTCCTTTCTTTTAAGAAATATACCCAAGCTAGTGTTTCAAAATGAGGACATCCTCCTCAGAGTAGTCACCTTTGGAAGGGAGTCACTGTGTCCAAATGTTGATCTATTAGCATCACCCATAGAGTGTTTCCAAGATGCATACTGTCACCACTTTGGGGCGACGGGCTAGGATGTAAGCCTCATGAGAGAAAAGACTATGCTGATCGCATCTTTGCGCATTCTCACCGAAAACAGAATTAATCTCTATCTTTATTACCAGAATTGGATGCAATTATTTGACTGATACAAAAAAGCAAACTGATCCACTAAGAAGGCCATTCACCATGGAGAATGTTACAATAGAAACAAAGTCACCAACATGAGAAATCTGCTCTATTCAACACTATTGCCCTGTGGCTCTCCAACAGAAAGGGCTAAGCCCAGAACCAGGCACAATGTCGGCATTCCAATGCTAAAAATCACTGGCAAACAAGGAAGTCACATGAAACCTCCCATCGCTGCAAAATTTTCTGGATTGAATATCCAGTATTTGTTTTCCAAAGTGACCACTCTGAAAGGAATAAGGGTTTTATGAACATCTGTGCTGGAATGTGGCTTGGTCCAACCCGGTAAGGGTTTCTGGATAGTCCCATCTGCTGCTCCCAGATCATACTGAGATGGCATTAAGTGAGCACAAAACCAAAAATCTAGGATGAAGGAGGTGGAAAATTTCCAGGTGGTCAGTTGGTGATAACATGAAAATGAGATTCCTGCAATATGGAGAAGCTGACATAGATAAATCAGTACAGAACAGCTGTGCCTTAGATGCCATAGAAATGCTCACAGAGATGGGAAATAGGACAGTTACAGTTGTTTTCCTTTTTTAAAGCAGTGGAAAAAAACTTTGAGAACTTAGAGTCCAAGTCAATGAATGTTTGAGTGTCTTCTAACTGCAGTCCCTGTACTAGGTGCTAAATAGCTGCTATCTCTATCTCCACGGAGCCTGTAGTCTCCTTTGGAAGACACACAATCAAGGTTACTTTACAAATAGCAATCTGTGATAATGCATGAGACAGAAGAAGATTAAAATTTTCTCCTCTGGTGGTGGAGTTTTGTATCTACTGAAGAGCAGTTTAAAACAGGTCTAGACTTTGATGTACCCATGAGAAGAGAGAGTTCCAGGTTATTTCTAAAGGGTGTTATCAGAACAAATCATGGCATTCAACAAGCCTCCTCTTTCCTCCTACCCAACATAAACCTTAAGGGGGATCATCCAACGGTCCCTATTCATAACAGACCAGACGCCAAACCGAGACCACCGCCTGTTTTTGTCCATCAAGTTTTTCTGGAATCCAGCCTTACTCATTGGCTTGCACAGTGTCTGTGCTATTTCCACACTACATTGGCAGTGAATAGTTAAGACAGCAGCTGTACAGCTGCTAAACCAACAAAATTGATTATCTGTCCCTTTACAGAAAGAGTTGGCCAACCCCTATTTATATAATAGCAGCATACATTGCAGAAAAAAGAAACAAAGGCTCAGAACTATACATCTACATCAGGTGTAGTAGGTGTAAGGTGATACTGCAACACCAAACAAATGGAACTAAATACAGAAATACAGTTACACTTTTCTTTAAGTTTGCCATCAAGTTGCTTTCTAAGAATGTGTGGAATGGCTTTTTGTAATGTGTAATTGATCATTTAAACTTTCAAAGACATGAAATTCCAACTGCTTTTTGCTGTAAAAACATTGCTATTGTGTCTTGCCCTTCCTGTGAAGCAGAGAAACAGAAACATCGTCTATGTTGTATTGCTATCACAGTTCCCTGGCCATCTGCATCTAACTGTAAAATAAACAGCTATCCAGAAGTACCTATGCAAATATAAGCTCATTCTTCTACTGATACAATTTGCATTAAGTTGAATCATTTCCCAGAATAAATTCCAAGGGTATAGCATTTTAAACTCCAATTATGGCAGTTGTTCTAAAATGGGTCTACCATAAAAGAGGCAGGTCCTTTACTAATTCACTCAAAATTTTTCACAAGGCTGATAATTGAAGTTCTAAAGGCAATGAGTTTAATTACAATGCCACCTGTCTTGATATCAGATGAACTGTTTATTTTGGAAATAACAGTAAAAAAGGTTAATTTTTCTTTCAAGGAAATTTTCAAAAGCATCACGGAAATATGGATATAAACTATTTCCCTCTGCATTTATAATAGGTACTGATGGTCCAAGAAATTCTTTTCATTGACAATTGGCAGACTTCTCTGAGTAAGGTTTATCTCTTTATTTTTGGATGGATTTGGATTCTAGTTTTGTAACTCACTAGTGTGCTGAGCTAATACAAGGACAACAACGAATGAATCCAAGAGTTGAACAAGGACTGCAAAATCCCTGTGTCTCTTTTATAATTAAAAATTGAGTACTTAGAATCATCTCATTTAGCTAAACTGTTGTCTGATAGAGTGCAAGTGTCTTATGAAACAGTCTTGCATTGCAGAAAAAGAAAGTTGATGATAGTTCTTGAAATTAGAAATGCATTTTCTGCATCACGATTGTACCAGGAGGATCTTAGTTTTTCAAAACTGGCAAGGGGTAGTAAAAAAAAAATGCAGCTCCAAATCTATCTATCTATCTATATGATATTATATATAGTATAGATTACATATACAATTGATATGATAAATTATATTTGTATATATATTCATTATAGTATATTATAAATATATATATTATGTAATATATTAATTATGATATATTATTTATATGTGCATTTCCAAATGTGCTCTTAGCTCTTGTTGGTACAGGTTTAAAGACTTTTTGGACTGACTCCTTGAAAGAAACCTTCTTGAGTTGTTTCTTTAATAGTAGAAATATCTTGATGGCTTCATGCTAAATTAAGATGTAGAAAGAGAGCCCTATCAAGGCAGGACCCCTCAACATTGGCCGAACACAAGACTCTCTTGGAGAGGTTTTTAAATCCTGACCCAGATGCACCTGAATCTCTATGGATGGGTCTCAGGCATGAGCTTTTTTTCACATTCCAACCATCAAGTTAGAGTGCCCTGGACAGAAATAAATCACAGCCATCAAACTTAAAGGCCATGAACAGAATATATAGTAAGGGACAGATGCATTAGAAAGGATCTCAGCAAATGAGCATCAGTCATCTAGTAACAATGCCTTGTTAAAAATACTGCTTCAAAACCATTTGTTTGAAATCCACATCTTTACCTTCACCCTGTGGCCAAGACTTCTGAGGACCTAGCAACATGGCAAAGTCAGTCATTTGTCAGCTTTCTGACAAATTTGGGAACTGCAATATGGTAGTGTGGAAGGGGGGTTGCCTTTTAGGAAACAGACTTTGGAATTTTATAGGAACAGGTTCTGAAAAGCTGAGAATATGGGGTAAGAAGCTGAGCTCAGAGATAGGGCAGACAGTCTTGCCCAAACCGAAGTTGGAGACTGATAACTGTCTGCAGTCAGTCCTCTGGAAAACATACCTGTGGCCACATTAACCAGAAATGTGCTCTTTTTAAGAGAGAGAAAACAATCATTGTGAAATATTAGTAATTGTTACTTGACTAAAGTTTGAACATCAAGACCGTGTATTAAAATTCATTTCTTGAGGCCATTCTAAGAATAATTCCTGGACCTTGCCACGCTACTAATATGGAATGCTGTGTGATGATGGTTGACTGCCTCCCTTGTTTTGTGGAGGAAGAACACTATATTAAATCTGATTTAAGTGGCCCCACAAAAAGTAATTGACCGCATGTGGGTAGACATTTTTTTTTATCAAGAGGAAATTTGGGCTTGGTGCAGTGGCTCACGCCTGTAATCCCAGCACTCTGGAAGGCCGAGGTGGGCAGATCGCCTGAGGGCAGGAGTTCAAAACCAGCCTGGCCAATGTGGCAAAATCCCATCTCTACTAAAAAAAATTTTTTAAAAATTAGCTGGGCTTGGTGGTACATATCTGTAGTCCAAGTTACTCAGGAGACTGAGGCAGAAGAATTGGTTGAACCTGGGAGGTGGAGGTTGTAGTGAGCCGAGATTTTGCCACTGGACTTCAGCCCGGGAAACAGAGTGAGACACCATCTCAAAAAAAAAAGAGAGAGAGAGAGGAAATTTGCTCTGCAGGCATAGAATTCACAAGAAGAGGTGTTGTGTGTGGTTCACAGTGTCTAGTATCCTCATTAATGACTTCAGAGAGCTGCCAGTGACTGAATGTGGCAGAGGACAGAAACTTCATGTTGTGGCTATGTGTAAAGCAGAACGGTCCTTCCAAAAACAGTGCTTCCAAATTACATTTTAAGAATGCCCAGTCATTTGCTGGCCAGATCACCCCTGATTAGATATTGCACTATCAACAGGAAGACACTGCTGAATGCGTTCTGGACTAAAGACAGGTCTGAGAGTTCACGTGGATTCTGGCAAGGTAAATGCATGATTTGGCCACTGGCTCAGAAAACAGAGTTTTGGAAATATAAGAAGAAATTAAACATGACTTACGGATCTAATTACCCAGGACACACACTGTGAATCATTACACAAGATGCATTCTCCGTACAAGGCATTGCCGGATGTAGATGTGACTCCAACTCATTATATTCCTGTCTTCAGAGGCAAACATACTGCTTGCTGTTTTCTTCCTCTCTGCATGAATGTGACAGGGAATATAAGCGTGCCTTTAGTTCTTGTATATTTGTGATGTTTTCTGATTCTCCCTCTCTCCCTCCATCTTAATTGACATTTTCCTTTATCTTGCTTTTTATTTTATCTTACTTTTATTTTTTGTAGAGACGAGTTCTCACCATGTTTCCGAGGCTGGTCTTGAACTCCTGGGCTCAAGCCTTCCTCCCACCTCAGCCTCTCAAAGTGCTAGGATTACAGGCATGAGCCACTGAGCCCAACACACATTTTCCTTTATCTTTCTATTGAATTGGATAGGATTGATCACCATACCTTTGAAATTTTCTTCTGGCTTGTCATGGAACATTTTGGCTTTATAGACTCTAACTCAGTACCTTGCATACTCCATAAATACGTGTTGGATTGATGAATGAATAAAGTAATTCATTAATTATCCCTTTTTTTTTTCATATTCTTTTCCTACCTGTCTTCTTTGTTTTACCTGTATTGGCTTAATTACCACTTCCTTTACATAATCTCTGGACAATTCTCAAGATTCATCATGCAGCTGTTTTCCCATCTTTGGAGGCCTCATCTGTTCTCATTTGATGATGTTATGATCAGCAGAATGGGTAGGTGCAAAGATCTACTACAGTCAACAGAGAATAAGGGTAGGAGTCATCTGCATGGGCTGTGAGGAAACAGGTATAACTGGGGAGTGTGGGCAGATGGGATTTGAGACATGATTTGCCAAGCTGGAAGGTCACTTCTAAGCAGTACAGGAGGTAGCTAGATACTATAGGTGAGCACAGTTATGAAAGGTAAAACAAGCAGTAACCAGGTAGCAAGCTAAGATGGGAGTTTGGTTAATCAAGGCTGGAAACTGGGAAGACAAGAGAAAATATGGCATGCATGCCAGAGGTATGGTTGCCACATGCCAGATTCCACAGGGCATATTCTGCCCGGCATTGACCCAGGACCCCACTGTGGCAGCCCAGGTATGCATCTCCCTTGAAGGAATACACAAGGCAAAGATTCAACTATAATTTTCAGCCTTCAACTATTCACTGGTGGAACTACTGCTCTTCGAATACCCTGGACATTTAGAATTTAACCTTCTCGCATCACCTTAAGTAACCTATATCTAAACTCACACACTGTTGATTCTCATTGAGTCTTCGCAAACTCTCCTTTTCAGTAAAACTTATTTGGAACCCCAAAATCAATATCTACAGCAGTTTTGAGGTCATTTGCTGGCAAACGCAGAGCAGTGAAAAATTCTAGTCACCCGATGCATAGGTTCCCAGCTGAGGTTGAATAAGGGGACACTTTGCCTTCTTGTTTTAGCCCTCAGACCCAAAACAAGTAACCTTTTTATTTCAATATAGTGGCACATTTTCCACATTTTTGTGCTCTTTGTTGGTGACTTTCCTTGTTTGAAACAGCTCCCAGGAGCAGACTGCTGCCAGTGTTGTCTAGTGTTCCCAAGTTCAAGAAGGCTGGGATGTGCAGTACTGAGAAAATATATGTTAGAGACACTTTGTTCAGAATGAGCCATAGTGGTGTTGGCTGTGGAGTCCACGTGAATAAATCAACAATCTACATGCCACAAAGTGTCTTTAAATGGAAATGTCATCCAGGCCCAATGGTGGCTATATGCCTATAGTGCCAGCACTTTGACAGGCTGAGGTGGGAGGATCACTTGAAGCAAGGAGATCAAGGCCATCCTGGGTCACATAATGAGAACTCATCTCTACAAAAAAAAAATTAGCAGGGCATGGAGGCACACACCTGTCGTATCCCAGCTACTCAAGAGGCCAAGGTGGAAGGATAGCTTGAGCTCAGGAGTTGGAGGCTGCAGTGAGCTATGATTGCATCATTACACTCCAGCCTGGGGACAGAGAGAGACCTTGTGTCAATAAATAAGTAAGTAAATAAATAAATTAACATAAATACACATAGAACAATGTTATGTATTGACCAGTTGATGAAAATGCAACCAGAGGCTCACGGGAGCTTAACTCTATATCTTCTTCCCCTACGAGCAATATTCAGTATTTGTTAATTCCGTGTTTGGGATGACATATATAGAGCATCACTTCCATGAATAACAAGAATCAACCATGCCCCATTTTCCCAGCATTTGTTTCCCAACCTCCTCCCCTCAGGTGCAGCCTGTCTTTCATTGCTATGCCTTCTTTCACCTGCAAGCTAACACATGGTTTCTACGGTTCTTGATTCATGGGCTGTCTGCCTTCCCCTTTCTTTCTGTTCTTAAAGCAATCCTCCCTTCCCAGAATCTATCTGATAGCTGAATCATTGCCATCTGATAGGAGCTCTTCTCCCCAGCTCCCAACTTCTATCTCCTCTCTGTCAGCCTGGAGAAGTCCTTGCCCTCTGCCCTTGCATAAGCCATTGCCCTCTGCCTTGGACAAGTCATTGCCCTCTGCCTTTGGACAAGCCAATAAATTCTGCTCTTAGTGTCCTCCACCTTCCCTTCCACCCAGTGAGATGTATCACCATCTGTAGAGTGCAGTGAAAGAAACACCTCTTCCATGAAGAACTCTATGGTTCCTACCTTCCACTTTTCCTTATCCTCATACTCTCAGAGGTCCCGTGATCTAAGGCACTCATGTAATAAACTAACCAAGTCAACTTTCTTAACCAAGTCAACTTCCTCATCAATTTGGATGGATCCCATGGCCAAACACTTTTCATGGTAAAAAATGGTAACCTCTTTGTGCTTCTTGGTATTGTCCACGGCACTCAGCACAGTTACTGACTGAACTTTGCTCCTGCTTCCATCAAACTGAGACTTCCTACAATTAGGGTTGTAGGACAAAATACGGATACTCATTTACATTTCAATTTCAGGTAAACAACAGATGCATTTTTTAGAATGAGTCTGTCTCAAGTATTGCTTGAGATATATTTGTACTTAAAAATGATTTGTCCTTCATATAAAACTCAAATTAAATGCGGTGTTCTACATAAGAATTTGCCAAGTCTTGTAACTCTACTGCTATGGACTGAGTTATGCCCCCCAACAAAATTCTTAAGTTGGAGCCTGTATTAGTCTGTTCTCATGCTGCTGATAAAGTCATACCCAAGATTGGGTAATTTATAAAGAAAAAGAGGTTTAATGAACTCACAGTTCCACGTGGCTGGGGAGGTCTCATAATCATGGTGGAAGGCAAAAGGCACATCTTACATGGCTGTAGACAAGAAAGCGTTTGTGCAGGGAAACTCCCCTTTATAAAACCATCAGATCTCGTAATATTTGCTCAGTATCATAAGAACAACACAGGAAAGATCCGCCCCTATGATTCAATTAACTCCCACTGTGTCCCTCCCATGACACATGGGAATTGTGGGAGCTACAACTCAAGATAAGATTTGAGTGGGGACACAGCCAAACTATATCAGAGCCATAACCTTCAATGTGGCTGTATTTGGAGACAGGGTCTATGACAAAGTGATAAAGGTTGAATAAAGTCATAAGGGTGGGGCTCTAATTCTACAGGATTAGTGAGCTTACAAGAAGAGGAACAGACAGCAGAATTCTCTCTTTCCACCATGTGAGAGGGCACAGCAAGAAAGTAGCCCATCTGCAAGCCAGGAAGGGAGCCCTCACCAGAAACCAACTTTACTGACCCTTGTCCATGGACTTCCAGCTTCCAGAACTGTGAGAAAATAAATATCTGTTGTTTAAGCCACTCAGTCTGTGGTAGTTTTTTATGGCAGCCTGTGCTGACTTATATGCCTATCGACAATTTTTTAATTTTTGCTATATTCTTGGGGACAAAACTACTTTATAAGGAATACAAAAGTAGTAGATGTCTAGCTTCTTTTTTTTTATTGCATTTTAGTTTTTGGGGTACATGTGAAGAACATGCAAGATAGTTGCATAGGTACACACATGGCTGTGTGATTTGCTGCCTTCCTCCCCTTCACCCATATCTGGCATTTCTCCCCATGCTATCTCTCCCCAACTCCCCCCGCGCTGTCCCTCCCCTATTCTCCCCAATACCAATAGACCTCAGTGTGTAGTGCTCCCCTCCCTGTGTCCATGTGTTCTCATTGTTCATCACCCGCCTATGAGTGAGAACATGCGTTATTTCATTTTCTGTTCTTGTGTCAGTTTGCTGACAATGATGTTCTCCAGGTTCATCCATGTCCCTACAAAGGACATGAACCCATCGTTTTTGATGGCTGCATAATATTCCATGGTGTATATGTGCCACATTTTCCCAGTCCAGTCTATCATCGATGGGCATTTGGGTTGCCGATTCCTCAAGGACCTAGAAATAGATGTCTAGCTTCTTAACTGTGAAGAGGGTGCATACACAATTAAGAGGTTTAAACCTTAGTGAGGAAATTATTATCAAACGCAAATGTATACAAAGCAATCTGTTAATATCATGGCTGAGGAGACACAAAATGTAATCCAAGTCAGGTTAGATTAATTGATGTTGATGCCAAGGATGTGACCTTCAATCCGATTTTGAAGAAAGAAAGAACCAGATTTTTAGAGGCATCAAGGAAAGCAGGTGAAGTTAATGTTGTAGAAATGACCACATGAATTCGTTCATGTCTTGTACTTCCACTTCACTGTCACTGATGTGTTATTGTTTGTTTTTACCATTTTCCCCCTAAAATATCAAGAAGAGTGTTCATGGATTGTGAGTTACAAAGCCTGACATAATTAGTCACAAGGGAATATTATTAGTCCTTTTGCAAGCATCTGCAAGAACCAGGGAAATAAAAGTACTTCCTTGTCAGAAAAAGGCATGGAAGTAATTAATCACTATATGGTAGTATTTATGCATGCTGTGAAGATGATTCCCTAGGACGAAAATTCCTATTTGGTAATATTATTCTATGCAACCATTATTAACTTAGTTAGAAAGGCAAATTTTAAAAATTTAGACCCCTATGGAAATAACATTTGACCCAGCAATCCAATTACTGAGTATATACCCAAAGGAATTTAAGTCATTCTATTACAAAGATACATGCACAGGTATGTTCATTGTAGTACTATTCACAGTAGCAAAGGCATGGAATCAACCCAAATGTCCACCAATGATAGGCTAAAGAAAATGTGGTACATATACACCATAGAATACTATGCAATCAGAAAAAGAAATGAGATTAGGTCCTTTGCAGGGACATGAATGAAGTTGGGAGCCATTATCCTCAGCAAACTAACGCAGAAACAGTAAACCAAAGACTGCATGTTCTCACTTATAAGCGGGAGGGAGGTGATGAATGAGAACACATGGACACATGGAGGGAAACAATACATCCTGGGGCCTGTTGGAGTGGAGGATGGGGGGAGGGAGAGCATCAGGAAGAATAGCTAAGGGATACTGGGCTTAATACCTGGGTGACAGCATGATCTGGGCAGTAAGCCACCATGGCACATGCTTATCTATGTAACAAACCTGCACATCCTGCATATGTACCATGGAACTTAAAATAAAAGGTGAAGGAAAAAAAAATTTAGAGCCCTAGGACCAACTAACTCTCAAAATCCCCAGTAAAGGAATGCAGGTATTGTCATATATTTGGATTTTTTTTTCTGCTGGCTTTACTCCTAACCACAACTACCTCCACAAATACAGCAAAGAAACTCTTCTAATACAATATTTCATAACAAGAGCTTCCAAAGATTTTGGCTTTCTGTTCCTTCAGTAACGTTTCTGTAGCTTAGATTTGCAGTTTTTCTGCCTCAGCTCTTGGAATGAGATTTGTGAGACAATGCAAAGTCCTATCTTTATACATAAGTCTGACATCAGCTCCGTTTTCTGAAAACAGCCAAAAAAGACTCACTGGAGCAGTTTGCAATTGTTCCTCTGAAGTGGATCTCCAGGCTAGTCCTTGGGTTGATAAAGGTATAGGAACAGGACAGCAGAACCAAGGATGACATGGGGGTTTGCTTTTGATCTCTCAAAAGGCTTCATCTGTCGTGGAGGCTACTTGGCAGAACTCACATGCACCCCAAACCAAGGAATCGGTCATTTGACCCTGGAAAGGATGTGTGGGTTTGTTTTTTTGTTTTGACATCTATTTATGTGAGAAGTCTTGAGACGGCATACAAAAGTAAATGAGGTTTTCCAAAGTGCATGTTTCAAGAATTACTTCAAAAAAGAGGGTATGTTTTGTCTCCAGTAGGTTGCTGTTACTACTCAATGGGCCAGATACAGTTTCTTGTCTAAATGCTGACCACCGGAAAAGCCAACTGCTAGTTCTGATCACGCGTGCAAAGAAAGTGCAGGAATCTCAGAATGCGCTGATTGTCAGTCCTAAGTGGGAGGGCTGTTAGTTGGGAAAGTGATTAAAAATATTTTATATTCGCAAGAGAGAAAACAAAACAAGAATGTAGAATATTTAATTTCCCACCTACCACCAAATATTGCATAGGCTGTATATAAAATATATACTATATATTTCCTCATATTTATTGTATGTAATTACTATATATTATAATATAATAAATATATTAGACATAATTACTATATGTACTATTACATATTACTACAATATCTAATGTTAGCAATTAATTAGTAATTTCGATTAGTATATGTTAATGTTTTTAGTATTTACTATTTATTATACTATTACTATTTATTGTTATTTACTATTAGCAAATAATAGTAATTTACTAATTACTATTAGTAAAATATTAGTAATATAGTAATTATATATAATACTAATATGTTATATTTTTCTCTAGAGAAGCCTAATTGCCAATTTAAAATTTAATTTTGAATTTCAAAATCACCTGCCACCTTAATATAGAAGCTAAAATAAAACAGTTCCTGCTATTGGTCCCCAAGGAATGAGTCAAATTGCCAAACTAGAAAACTCATGTAAACACTGTGAAGGGATAAATCTAAGCAGATCAAAATAAAAAGCCGATCAAAACAGTTCTTAAGAAGACTGTCTTAGTCCATGTGGGCTGCTACAATAAACTACCTTAGACTAGGTAACTTAAAGGCAACAGATGTTTATTGCTCACAGCTCTGGAGGCTGGGAGTCCAAGATCTAGGCATGGCAGATTCAGTGTCTGGTAGGGACCCGCTTCCTAGTTCATAGATGGCGCCTTCTCGCTGTCCTCACATGGTGGAAGAAGCAAGGGAGCTCTCTGGGGTCCCTTTTATGAGGGCACTCATGCCATTCATGAGGTTCCACCTTCATGATACCATCACCTCCCCAAACTCCCACCCCCTAATGCCAAAATACTGGTGGTGAGGATTTCAACATAGAACTTGGGGGAACACAGATATTCAGATTATAGCAAGGACCTTTTCATTAGTGGATTTGTGAAATCGCTGCAGTCTACCCCAACAGGCAGGAGTCTAGACTCCTGCCCCAGTTTATATTATAGACAGAAGCTTGATTTTTTTCTTTAGCTGCAGATTATTGAATGGGTTGTTACATTGAGTTGATGTTATTGATTTGCACTTTCATTTCTTGCTCTTTAATTGGCAGTAATCACATGGAGAAGACCTTTAAGTCTCAGATTGAGTCCCTCTTGAAGCAGAAAGAGTGAATTTGATCATCTAATGTAGTAATACAGTGCTACATTCTATAACATTGCTTAAATGTAAAAGTTAATGTTTTCCTTTGCCCGAACATTAGAATTTTTTTTTAACCTGTGCATCTTAGCACTCACAGAAGGGCAGATAATATAATATGAATGTGCTTATACATTGAACTTGAACTCTGGTGGATGCCTTAGCTTTATTTCAGGGACCAAGAGATGTAGGCCACTGTCTAAGGTGGATGTGCCATTTCACCCTTCAATGTGGTTAATTGGTTTGTCCCCATATCTAATGTAGCCCGGAGCTCTTCACCTTCCTCCTGCAGTATAACACAGGTGAGTTTTTTTTTCTTTGTGTTCTTCTTTACGGAAGATGTCCTGAGAGTTCTGGGCTTGCAGTTAAATTTTCATGTGACCCTGGTATATGGTGATGTAGACTCTCCTGTCTCCGAGCTCTTTTGCCCTTTGCTTCTTCAGAATTGTTAGGAATGAATGATAGATGTGGCAGGACAGAAGACTGCTAACACATTTTAGGGTGTTATTTTTTTGTTTTTATTTATTTTTTTATTCTGAATAGTACAATTATTGCAATTCCATTGTTTGGGAGTTTCTGCTAAGTATTTCATAGCCTGTTTTTAAAGCCAGGCTTAAATAACATATTTTACCAAGTCTAAGTAGTTGGTAAATATAAGAGTTTGCAGTTTAGATGTAGGGTTGTTGGTCACGTTCATAAGGTAGTAAAAACCCCAGGACAGACCCATTGCTTGCCCTAATCCTCACATGACTATGGTCTCCTTTCTTAGAATATCAGGAGTAGAAGTGGGCAAGTCAGGAAGAGGGGGGACAGCACATACTGGAGAGAGAAGTTACTTCACTGCTAGCTAATTTAAACATCATTTGTAGAAAACAAAGATTTCTACATGACATAATTCAATAGAGTTCGATTTCTTTAGTGCATATATGATTCTAAAAATTATAATATATTTGTGTGTGTGTGTGTGCACTGCCAGATAGATATTGGAGTAGACTACAAAATCTCTATATATTATTCAGCATGAAACAGAAGAAATACCATACACTAGGTGGCTTATCAACAGCAGACATTATTTCTCATGGTTCTGAAGGCTGGCAGTCCAAGATCAAAGTGCCTGCAAATTCAATGTCTGGTGAGGTCCCACTTTCTGGTTCATACGTGGCGCCTTCTCACTGTGTCTTTGCATGGTGGAAGGGTCAAGGGAGTCCTTTGAGGCCTTTTTCATAAGGGCACTCATCCCATTCATGAGGCCCCACCCTCTCATGACTTTATCACCTTACAAAGGCTCTACCTTCCAACACTATCAGCTTAGGGGTGAGGATTTCAACATAGAAAGCTTACAGAAGACACAGACACTCAAGGCACAGCATCTCCTCTGCAAAAATGGGATTATATTTGCACCTGGGGCATTGTAGCTTTCACATAGAAGATGAGATCTATAAACCCCACATGGAGAGAAGTACTTCACATATAGTAGGTGTTCACTCACTCTCTGGTAGCCAATGTTATTATTCAGGGTATCATGGTGGGGCACTTTGAGAAGACCCTGTGTCTTCCTTCTGCTATTACAGCCGCTTGCACTGAGGTGTGAAGATGAAAGCACTGAGAAAGGGAGGCTAAGCTCATGGAACCCAGGGAGCACATGAGGCCACAAGTCTTCCTGGTTGTACCATGTGCTGAGCATCCTCAGCTCCCCGTCATGGAAGGAGACACCTTTTAGAGGCAGCTGCATGAATGCGGAAATAACACCTGGCCATCTTTCAACTCAACTCTGCTTTTCTTGAGGCAAAAGACATGTCAAGAATCATCGAGTTCCTGTATTTTTATTTTCTCAACATCAGAAGCTTTGAAACACACAGAGAAGCCAAACACAATTGCTGGTTTTCTGGACTTGCCTTAAACAACCTCAGTTATTACTGGAAGGCTGAGATTTGATTAATGGGTAAGATCATGGGTTCATCCTTTTGCTTACCCAATGAGGTGATTCTGGTTACTTTTTAAACAACTAAAGCAGGGTCAGCAAATGTTTTCTGTCAAGGGCCAGATTGCAATTATTTTTGGCTCTGTTGGGCACAGTGTCTGCGTCGAAGCATTCCACTCTGCCAGCTTAGCAACAAAACAGCCACAGGCAACGCAGAAAGGGATGGGGCGGCCAAGGACCAATAAAGCTTTATTTCTGGACCCTGAAATTTTAATTTCACAGAATTTTTGTGTGTCAAGAAATATTCTTCTTTTGATTATTTTTTCCCCAATCATTAGAAAATGTAACAACCATTCTTAGCTCGTAGGCAAGAATCCTGAAAGCAGGTGGCAGGCTGGATTTGGCTTTTGGGCCATAACTGTCCAAATGACGGAATCCATGTTGCTCTTTAGTATAACAGTCCACAGTCTATAAGATTTCTGTCTTACTATCCTACCCAAGAGAAGGTCTTTCCTACCCCTTCATTTGCATCTAGTTAAACAGAGTCCTAAAAGGGCTGGCTGAAGACTCGCTTGTTCTGTGTAGCCTTTCTAACTCCCTCCAGTCTCTTTAACCACATTTATAAACATCTGTCAATTGCTCAGTGTGACACAGGCTACTGTCACATTTATAAATATCTGTCAATCACAGGATTTGACACACTCTTTATAAAGACAACTGTAACGGCTTTGAAGATGGGCCAAACAGAGTTTGATCCCCAGCTCTCACCGGCTGCTCCAAGTCTTTGTTTTCTTGTCTATACAATCATCATCATAATACATACTTGGCAAGATTGTTATTGTGGGCCTGGTACAGTGGCTCATGCCTGTCATCCCAGCACTTTGGGAGGCCAAGAAAGGATTGCTTGAGCTCAGGAGTTAGCGACGAGCCTGGGCAACATGGCAAAACACTGTCTCTACAAAATATACAAAAATTAGTGTGACCCATGCCTGTAATCCCAGATACTCAGGAGGCTGTGGCACTAGAATCATTTGAACCCAGGAGGCAGAGATTGCAGTGAGCCAAGGTCATGTCATTGCACTGCAGTCTGGCTGACAGACGAGACTTTGTCTCAAAAAAAAACTTTTTTAAGATTGCTATTGTAAGGATTTAGAAAAGATGGTACATTTAAAACACTCTAAATGATTTTAGCTCATAAAACGAATCTATGACAGAGATGATGATGATGGTGATGATGACTTGTAACCAAGTATGAGAGTTTTGGTTGATTGATGGACTTTGTAAATTTGAAATCTCTACCCCTCCATACTAATGTTGACTGTGGCTATACCAGATGGAAATGCCCCTTCTAGATGAAAAATGTTTGAAGTCCCAAATATGAGTCCCTTTCAAACTGCTACTTCAGGCCTAAATTAAAAAAATTAAGGTATCAAAATCATAATATCTTAAGATATTAGGTGCAGTGGCTCACACCTATAATCCTAGCATTTTGGGAAGCCACTGTAGGGGGATCAGTTGAGGTCAAGAGTTCAAGACCAGCATGGGCAACATAGTGACACCCTGTCTTTACAAAAATTAAAAAAAATATAGCCTAGCATGGTGGTGCATGCCTGTAGTCCCAGCTACTCAGGAGGCTGAGGCAAGAGGATGACTTGAGCCCAGGAGTTCGAGGCTGCAGTGAGCTATGATTATGCATGCACTCCAGACTGGGTGACAGAGCAAGATTCTGTCTCAAAAAAAAAAAAAAAATCTGTTTCCTTAGAGTAGTTATTCTAGTCTAAGGAAAATATGGAGGAAATGACTGGTGACATTTTTGGTTGTCGCCACTGGAGGGTGGGGCTGCTCCTGGTATCTGGTGTAGAGACCAGAGGTGCTGTTAAACACCCTACAATGCACTGTATGCTCCCCTTGCCAACTAAAAAATGATCTGTCTCCAAAGGGCAATGTACTACCAAGGTTGAGAAAAGAGAAAGAAAATAAGGTAGTAAAAGAGGGGGAAGGAGAGAGAAAGAGAGGGAGAGAGAGAGAGAGAGAGAGAGAGAGAGAGAGAGAGAGAGAGACAGAGAGACAGAACGCTAATAGTAAATTTTTCAGGAAATTTTTTTTCAGGAAATTTAAGTAAATTTTTCAGGAAATTAAGTCACTTTTGGCTTTTAAGTCACTAGGGCCTAAAAGGGACTCCGTACTTTCTAGAGAGCGAGTCAACCACTGAGGACATGAGGGCATACCAGATAACCAATTTTTTTTTTTTTTTGAGATGGACCCTCACTCTGTCACCCAGGCTGGAGTGCAGTGGTGTGATCTCACTCATTGCAACCTCTGCCTCTTGGGTTCAAGTGATTCGCCTCTCTCAGCCTCCCAAGTAGCTGGGATTATAGGTGTGCACCACCACATCCAGCTAATTTTTGAATTTTTGGTAGAGACAGGGTTTCACCATGTTGGCCAGGATGGTCTTGATCTTTTGACCTTGTGATCTGCCCACCTCAGCCTCCCAAAGTGCTGGGATTATAGGCGTGAGCCATCGTGCCCAGCTGACCAATTATTTTTAAATTGCTCTATAGGGACTAATGCAGGAATTAACCCAAAATGAAAAGATACACTTTCCCATCAGAAGGACAACTTTTTGCTGAAGGTGGAACAGTCTGCCTTTTTCTCGTAGACACTGAATAAACGGCTGCAGAGATAATGTAAGATGAGATCACATATAAATCCCATCCTAGATATAATTGGACCTAGGGAACTCTAATAAGATCTCTTGTAACATAATTGTATAAACACTAAAGGAGATGCCCTGTATATTGGAAAGCCTAACAAAAGAGCAATGAAACATCTTCAGTCAGGATCAAAATAGATTTCACATGGGCAGAACATCTGCAGTCGAGTCAACGAACACTGATGCAGGGACACTCCTTACCTTGCTTTCTTGTTTGTGTGGTTATTTAAAACTGTATGTCTACCTGAAGGACAAAGCTAGGCTTTCCGCTTATTTACACGGTTGCTCCATGGGGCACGGCGTGACCTGTCTCCTGGCTGAATCTGTTTAATAATGCAGTCGGTAATAAGAATTCTCCACTCATCTGAAAAATAGCGATAACAATTTTCCAGATAGCCACACTATAATTAAAAGTCACCGGGTGTGATACATCACTCTGTCTAAATAACTTTATCTAAATACAAGAGGTAACGGTATTGCCACAAAGTCCCTGCATTGGGCAGGGAGAGATGTGCAATATACAAATACTTGATTTTATAATTTTTTAAATTCCAAGAAAATGTAACTGGTTCCTTGCAAAGCTAGCGCTGGGCAGATCAGGAGAAATGTAGAAATACTCTTTTTATGCTTTTTTTTTTTTTGAGGCAGGGTCTTGCTCTGTCTCAAAGCATGTGGTACGATCTTGGCTCACTGTAGCCAAAAACTCCCAGGCACAAGTGATTCTCCCGCTTCAGCCCCCGGTGTAGCTGATACTATAGGCACACGCCATCAATCCTAGTTCATTTTTAAACTTTTTGTAAAGTTGCGGGGGGGAATCTCACCATATTGTCCAGGCTGGTCTCAAACTCCTGGCCTCAAGCAGTCCTCCTGCTTCAGCCTCCCAAAGTTCTGGGCCTATAGGCCGGAGCCAGAAATACTCTTTTCCAACCCTTGGGTTTCATAACTGGTGAACTGAAATCTCAAATGGTAAATTATATGCTAAAATCACACAGTTCTTGCAACCAGGCAGTACTAGAAGCCAGTCTCAGTGTTCTCAATTCAGTTGTCTTTTCCTCCACCAGGCTTGACCTTCACACTATTAACACTTTGGGCTGGGCAAATCCCAGTGGAAGTGTCCTGTGTTATGTGGGATGCTTAGTGGCATCCTGGCCTCTACCTGTTAGAAACTGTAGCCGAATGTGTGTCTAGTTGCCCATCACTTGCAGAGACCAGTTAGCAAGAGCAAATTCTGGTAGAAAGAAAGTGACTTTATTCCACAGCTTAGCTGAGGGGAAGAGGTAGAGGCTCCTGCCTTAAGGGTATTGCTTTACATTTTGGTGCAGACGGCAGGGGCTTTTAAAGGGGCACTGGGGTAAACGACAAGGAGATATGGGGTCTACATGACTTGCTTGGGACGTCATATCTATTTGTTGGTCAGGCTAGTGCCATCACTGGCAGAGCTAGCCTGCAAACTGAGACAATCTCCTGTTGAGACAGAGTTCCAGAGGGGCCTGGTTTACTTCGAGGTTCACTCTCTGGAACTTCTGAGTTAACACATAGTACAAAAGCTTGTGCAGTGGCTCACACCTATAATCCCAGAACTTTGGGAGGCCAAGGCAGACAGATCACGAGGTCAGGAGTTCAAGACCAGCCTGGCCAATATGGTGAAACGCCGTCTCTACAAAAAATATAAAAATTAGCCAGTGTGGTGTCACGTGCCTGTAATCCCAGCTACTTGAGAGGCTGAGGCAGGAGAATCTCTTGAGCCTGGGAGGCGGAGTTGCCGTGAGCTGAGGTCGCGCCACTGCACTCCAGCCTGGGAGACAGAGTGAGGCTCCGTCTCAAAAAAAAAAAAAAGCTTGCCATGTAGGGAGTGTCTGCTGGAGAGAAGGTAAAGGCTACAACTGAATTCCTAAAGAGCTAAGTAAGAGGAGGGGGGAAAGGAAAAGGGGAACTTCATTTTTTTCTTTTAAAAACAAGGTACTCGGTTACAATGTCAGTAATAGCTGTCCCCCTCCCCACCAAAATACCTTTAAACATTAATAAATGTCCCCCAAGAGGCAGAATCTCCCCACTGGAGAATCATTGCTTTAGATCTATCTTAACTTGACTTGAATATTGAAATAATGTTCTAAACTCAATGAGGCCACATGTATGTCACATTTCTAAAAACAAAGGTTCTATTAGCAAATGAGCATGGACTTCTTACAGCTAAATAATGCCATTTCAGTTTTTATTACAACCCAATCCTCAGGCACCCTCTTCAGGAATCCTATATAAGAAGGTTTCAAATCACCTTTCACCTTCCAAAGAATTAATGGTCTCCTTTGCTTTACTCTTTTTCCACGGAATCAGTCAGGGTCTCAGTGGCCCACAGACAGGGTAATGAGAGACAGATGTACTTACAAATGTCTATTTATAAAAATGTGGGTGTACTTTTGACCCAGCAATCCCATTACTGGGTATCTACCCAAAGGAAAAGAAATCATTATATCAAAAAGACACCTGCACTTGTATGTTCATTGTAGCACTAGTCACAATAGCAAAGTCACAGAACCAACATAGTGTCCATCAGTGGTTGACCAGATAAAGCAAAATGTGGCACACACACACCATGGAATATTATGCAGCCAAAAAAAGGAATGGATTCATGTCCTTTGCAGCAACAGTGATGCAGCAGAAGGCCATCTATCTTAAGTGAATTAACTCTAAAATGGAAAATCAAGTATCACAGTTCTCACTTATAAGTGGAAGCTAATCAAACAATTCTTGTGCCTCAGCCTCTTGAGTAGCTGGAATTACAGGCACCTGCCACTGTGCCTGGCTAATTGTTGTATTTTTATTAGAGACAGGGTTTTGCCATGTTGGCCAGGCTGGTCTCAAACTCCTGACCTTAGGAGATCCACCTGACTCAGCCTCTCAAAGTGCTGGGATTACAAGTGTTGGCCACTGTGGCTGACCCTAAAATAAATTTTCTAATGTGGGAGTAGAACACCTGTTCTCAACTGCGAGTTCAGTGTCAGGAGTTGGGTAGTCACTGCTGTGGAGGGAGGTGGTAGCAGCACCTGGTGGGTAGAGCCCAGGGATGCTCTGAAACAGCCTACAATGCACACAGCACAGCCCTCCACACACAAACAGGAGTTATCCATCCCTACACATCAACTAGTGCCAAGGTTGAGCAACTGTGGTATATAGAACAAGGGGGAGCTGCCAATAACCCAAGACCAGTAGCAACGAAACCGTCTCCACCACCAGGCTCAAAAGGATGAGGGAAGGGAGTCCTAACTGTGCTGGAAGCAGAGAGAGGTTTGTACACTCAGTCATTCTTAGAGGAGCTATGGCATTTGGTTGAGAGGCTCAGACAAGCACAAGGTGCCCTGGAAGGGAGACAGTCAAAGGCAGAGACATTTAATTCCACTCTCTCTTCTCCCCTGCTCACTGTCCAACTGGGGCTCCCCACTGGCCAAATCCTTCAGGACACCAGCGGTGGAGAAACCTTGTGGATGGTGTCCATGCAGGACAGCCCAGCAGGGAGAGAGAGCAGGGCAGGAATGACAGACACATGCAAGCCTCCTAAGCACACTGAATTTTCTAGCACTGTGCTGATGTCTCTGGTGCTTGAGGCTATTTCGGTTTAGAGTCCTGGATGCCAGCCCTCACTGTCCACTCCTCTGACCCTCTTGGTGGTCAGTGCCTGTCCATCCCTGACTGCTTGAATAAATCCAATCACGGCTGTCTTCTTCACTCCATCTCCTTGGTAGTGCACTTCCTCACAGCTGCCCACATTCTTCACAAGGTTGTTGACATAGCGGAAATGAGTCTAATCATCTTAACAGTGATATCTTGGATATTGAATCCTATAGCTCTGTTTCTTAGAAAAATGTTGGATTTGAAGTCAGGTTTTGGACATGAGGCACCGCTCTGACACTCCCTGGCTTCTGAAGCTCAGATGTGTCCCAGTTGAGTCATCACAGGTTGCTTAACACTGAGGTGCATTCAATGGCAACATCAGGATCATAGTACCAAGTACAAAGGAAGATGACAAAGATTATACAACGGTGTATTAGTCTGTCTTCACAATGCCATAAAGAAATACCCGAGAATGGATGATCTATAGATCATCCAGGAAAGAGGTTTAATTAACTTACAATCATGGCGCAAGACAAAGAGAAAGCAAGGAACGTCTTCACAAGGCAGCAGGAGGGAGGGAGAGAGAGAGAGAGAGAGAGAGAGAGAGAGAGAGAGAAGGGGGAAGTGCCAGATACTTAGGAAACAACCAGATCTTGTGAGAACTCACTGACTGTCCCAAGAACAGCCTAAGGGAAATCCTATCAAATGGCACACATATAGTGATCAGCCCACAGACTTCAGCATACAAAATAGCAAAGACTAAGTATTATTTTCATCGTTTTCATGTAAAAAACCTTATGATTTCCATGAGGGAATCACATATAAGAAGCTTCTTAAACGCAAAATAAAAACACTATAATGATATTTATCATTTTTAATGCATTTATACCCTAAGCCGAAGGTACAATAGAATGATTTGAAACCATTTCATCAATAACATTGGAAATTTTCCCTCTGAGTATGTTGAATTGTTTTCTCCTCTGCAGTCCTCAGGAAGCAATCTTCATGTTCTCAAACTTGACGCATTCTGTGCCTAAAGCCTTTTAATCAAAACCTTTTCATTATCTTTCACGCAGCCCTATGCCCAAGGACATTGTTCAAGGAACTCAATGTGAGACGTTCCCATGCCAATGGCTCTGGGAGGCCAGGTGTTGCATCTGGAGATAAGCCAGTTTGGAAACACCTGCTGTTTACTGCTGCAATTGGGTATCCAGAAAGCACCTGGATGTTGATTCGCCTCCTGGTGGCCCTCTCAGCTTCATACCACAAGGCATGAGATAATTGATGACAGCAGGCACAAGTTTCCAATAACTTAGGGAATACTTTAAAACACGACTCTAGGGACAGTGACTTGCAAAAGACAGAAACTGTATGAAGCACAGAAGAGGAGATAAAGAAACGATTCTCTCTGACCCCACCCCTGTTTGCACTGAGAATTCCATTGAGTTTAGAGAAATGGTGAGATTCTCATGTGTTCTGTGCAGAAACCTCGAACGAAGGTGCTTCTTGTCAAGAATCATCTACCGGCAGAGCGAAGATGCTGTTGGACACTCCTGGGAAACAGACCCGCTGGGCATGAAGAAGAATCTAAACTAAGGCAGAAATGAGGGCTGTAAAGGATTTGAAATTGCTGGGGATGAGGCCCCAAAGCAGAGTGGTGTCAGCAACATTAGAGAGGGTATGACAACCCCAGTTCAATTTCAGAAGGGGGAAAAAAGTAAAACAAAACAAAAGAGAGCCTATTTCCAGAGTGAGAGAACCAAGTGCTTAGCACATGTGGAAACATCAGATTGTAGCTCAGACACTTGTGGCAGCTTCCAGCACACTGGAAATGCAAACCCTGATGTAGAAGACACGGCTGGAAATGGTCCAGCTCCTTCCTGCTTCTTTCCTTCCCCAGAGGCACCAGAATTTTATTTGCACTTTCTTGAACGTACTAAGCAGTCTTGCTTTTCTTGCTGCTAAAAGTTTCTCCTTTGAATCTTAGGCACATTCCCTCAGTTTACTGGTCTCCACTTGATATGTTTGGCTGTGTCCCCACCCAAATCTCATCTTGAACTATAATTCCCATAATCTCACATGTCATTGGAGGGAGATGGTGGGAGGTAATCAAATCATGGGGGTGGTTACCCCCATGCTGCTAGTCTCATAACAGTGAGTTCTCATAATATCTGATGGTTTCATAAGGCGTTTTCCCTGAGTTCACTCTGCACTTCTCCTTGCTGCCCCCATGTGAAGAAGGATGTGTTTGCTTCCCCTTCCAATGTGATTGTAAGTTTCCTGAGGACTCCCCAGCCCTATGGAAATGTGAGTCAATTAAACCGCTTTCCTTTATAAATTACCAAATCTCGGGTATGTCCTTATAGCAGCATGAGAATGGACTAATAGACTACTCAAACATTGTTTCCTTCATGAGCCACTCGCCATGTCTATCCCCACATGTGTCCATCATTCTCTATCCCTTACTCTGTTTTATCTTTTCCACAGCACTTAGCATGTCCAGGCATGCTACATATGTATTTCAGTTTCCATGGAAGCTCCAGAGGGAAAAGCTCTGTTTGGTTTTCAGCTACAACCCAGTAGGGAGAGCTCAGAGTAAGAGCTCAATAAAGTCATTGTAGGAATGAATTAATCCTGAAGCAATGTCTACTCCAGGGTAATCTCATTAAAGAAAGCAGAGAACAAAATGGAAATACAAGTCTAGACCTGGCACATGCAGCTGGTTGATGTCAGGCAGAAAAACCTCTCTCTAGCTTCACTGGAGAGACCAGCATGGGCAAGAGCGTGGAGGGTATCCACTTCCCAAGAGAAAAAGGCAGAGGGAGCAACATAAACAGAAAAATAAGAAAAGGATGGAGTGTTTCATGAGCTGCCATCTAATATTTCACTTCCAAGCTCCACGGGAGCAGGAACCCTGACTAATTTGTTCATTGTCATCTCCCCAGTGCCTGCTTGGTCTTCACCTTCATCAGATGCTGGACAGGATACTATGAATGAATGGATATAGTTGCAGACTCTTGTGACCTGCAAAGCCCAGATTTGGGGCAAACAGCCACTAAATCAGGGCCACCCAGGATAATACAACCATAGCATGCCCATATGGGCTTTTCTGGGGATTCCAGAGAAGGTGAAATTCTGAAAGTGAGGGAGAGCTGACACACTGCCAACAGCTAGACTAGCCTTTCCAGGAGGAAGGGACCGATAAAATCTGAGCATTCCTACATATCACATACTATTCTGTTTTAGTATTTATAATCCTGAATTTTTTAAAAAATGAAGCATTGAGGGGAACAGTCCACAAGGCTGACCTATTTTCTGATGCCAATTGCAAACTCAGAGGTCCCTAAGAGCACCCTTAGGTTTGATGATTTGCTAGAAAGGCATGCAAAACTTCCTGAAAGTTGTTATACTCATGGTTATGGTTAATTACAGGGAAGGGGTGAGGATTAAAAAGCAGTCAATGGACAAAAAGCATAGGGCAGAATTCAAGAGAGTTCCAAATGTGGAACTTCCAGTGGTCCTGAACTTGTGGAGTATTGAACAGCATTACCTTTCTGAAGTAGATGTGTGAAAATATTCATGGAATATGACAACCAGGGAAGCTCACCTGAACCTTGGTGTTGCATCTTTTTCAGAGCTCTATCATATAAAATTGGTTGGAAACCTGTAATAGTGAAGAGAGGTTTAGCATGACTAATTCCAGAACTGTAATGTATTTCTGTTATTTACAAAATACTTCGTTGATAGTATTTTGTTACAGCAGCCTAAAAGAACTAATACAGACCTGTGATTTTCCAAATCCATCATCTCATCAGATTATCTAGGGAGTATCCTGGTTCCCACTCGTGACCTACCAAATCAAGCCTCTGTGGGTAGACAGCAGAAGCTGATAGCTATAAGAACACCTCCAAGAGATTCTTGTGCCCGGACCAGGCCCTAGTCCATAGATGAGAGCTTGGGAGTCTCTATTAAGTAGCTAGATATGAGATCAACTTGGATCAGCATCTCTGATCCAAAGATAGCTGGACCTATGCTTTTCATTGAGAGACCCACGTGCTTTAGACTGAAGGCATACAGGTATCTAAATATCCTCATATAAAAATCACTATTTAATGAGGCAGTAATGTCTTAGGAAGTTCAAATATACATATTTTATCTGCCATTTTGTCTTTTTTGGACCTTCAAAAATCATATAATTAACAGAATAGTTTGAAGCTTGTAATATGGTCTTTTTTTTAAAAAAAAGAACAGAGTTGAAACAGAATTTGAAATAGATTTCTTCCTGTCTGCTTTGACTATGGTAGTACGATGGTACTTGAGTATGGTAGCATTCATATGGCATCTTCAGTTATTCAAACAACCATCATCCAAGATCACTAGGGTCCTTGGGAGTTTAAGCAAGGTTGACCAAATCCATTTCACCTTTTTTTATCTTCATTAGTCTAAAGTAGGGGTTGGCAAACTTTGGCTTGCCCATTGAAGCTGTCTGCCTGTCTTTGTAAATACAGCTTTATTGGCATACAGCCTTGTCCATTCCTTCACATCTTGTCTGAGGCTTCTTTCAGGTTACAAATACAAGGTTGAGTCACTAAAACAAAGACCACCTGGACCCCAGAGCCCAAAGCATTTACCATATGTCTCTCTAAAGGAAAAGTTAGCTACACCTTGATCTAAAGGCTGGGTTATCATCTGCCTTTGCACAGGACTCAGCGTGGATTTTGATAAGTAGAAAACTGTCTTCCAGAAATCCTGCACTCAAAGGCATGTTCCCCCACCCACACTGTAAGCGTATTCAAGCTGATTGATGGATTTTCATTTTAGGAAAATGGGTCAAATCCTATACAGTATTATTTGATTCTGATTAAAGACTCTGTGCGGGAGATTGCCAGTTGCCCACTAAAACCTTTTCTCATTTCTCTTCTGTGGAAATAGAGTATATATTGTCTTCAAGGAGAGGCTTAGTCAAAGGCTACTTTTCCAAGCTGTGTTTGCAGCTGAATTTGGCCATGTGGACTCAGTCATCACTATGCGGAAGGGAGTGGAAATGATGGAAACAGCTCCTGCTATGCTATGCTATGCACATGCTATGGTTGAACTCACCTTCCCTTCCTGCACCATAGAACATGGAAGTGCCCTGAGCTTATCAAACAGAAGCCATCATACGTGACATACAGTGACTGGTGAGGCCCCGCTTCCTGGTTCTTAGATGGTGAATTTTTGGTGTATCCTCACATGGTGGAAGGGGCAAGGGAGCTCTCTGGGGCCTCTTTTACAATCTCTTTCATAAGAGCTGGCTGCAAAGCAAGGAAATATTCATTCAGTTCACTTGATAGCGTAAGGAAGGAAGCCTAAGGGATGAGGTTTCCCTTTAGCCCCAGAGAGCAGAACCTTAAATGTGATAAGAATGCTCACCCTGGGATTAATGCGTTGCAGAGAGAAAATATCTGTATGTCACATGTGATGGCATCTTTATAATTCAGCAGATTAAACTTGGCCCTCTTCATCAGACATTATTCCAACGAATCATGAACAGAAGCTTTTGAAAAAGTTGAGCACTTTTTCAGCCAATCTGAAAGCAGACCCAGATAGTGTCTGGGAGTCAGATGTATCAGACACAGAGCCACATATTCAGTTTTTAGAAGTCGAAGCATTTGAAGAATAGGGTACAGAACACAGACCCATCCTGCAGGGAGGTAGGACTTGGTGTCAGAGAAAGTGTTTCCAATTTTGAGGAGTCATGGAATACAAATGAACAGTATTATACTGTTGGTAATGCAGCTGAAGGCTCCCCAGAGGAGGAAGGAGACAGGACTAAAAAAAGCAAGTGTTTCTAGAGGATAACACTGTGAGCAAAGAAAAGCCACAGTGGTTTAACCAGGTGTGGCTTGGGGTGCACAACTGCAAAAATCACAGAGCACAGGGTTCAAGGACCCACGGTTTCTATGCATAAAATTATTGCTCACAATTCTGGAGACTAGGAAGTTCAAGATCAAGGTGTGGCAAATACAGTGACTGGTGAGGCCCCGCTTCCTGGTTCTTAGATGGTGAATTTTTGCTGTATCCTCACATGGTGGAAGGGGCAAGGGAGCGCTCTGGGGCCTCTTTTACAATCTCTTTCATAAGAGCTGGCTGCAAAGCAAGGAAATATTCATTCAGTTCGCTTAATAGCGTAAGGAAGGATAAATGCATGCATGTGAAACATTCCACCTTGGACACCTGCTAAGTGCATGGGTACTTCTGCCCTTTGCTTTGGATAGAGTTTTCTTTCCCTAAATTTTGTTAGAATAAAAGATAATAAACTTTCAAGTTTTTAAATTTATTTGATTTTATTTTTTCTAAACAATAAACATTTATTTCTTTTTTTTAAATTACACTTTAAGTTCTGGGGTACATGTGCAGATCATGCAGGATTTTTACACAGGTACACACATGCCGTGGTGGTTTGCTGCAACCATCCTCCCATCGTCTATATTAGGTATTTATTCTAATGCTATCCCTCCCCAATCCCCCCACCCCCTGCTATCTCACCCCTAACCACCCATCCTCCAACAGGCCTTAGTGTGTGATGTTCTCCTCCCTGTGTCCATGTGTTGTCATTGTTCAACACCCACTTATGAGTGAGAACATGCTGTGTGTGGTTTTCTGTTTTTGTGTTAGTTTGCTGAGAATGATGGTTTCCAGCTTCATCCATGTCCCTGCAAAGGACACGAACTCATCCTTTTTTATGGCTGCATAGTATTCCATGCTGTGTATGTGCCACATTTTCCTAGTCCAGTCTATCATTGATGGGCATTTGTGCTGGTTCCAAGTCTTTGCCATTGTAAACAGTGCCACTGTGAACATACGTGTGCATGTGTCTTTATAATAAAAAGATTTATAGTCCTTTGGGTAGGTATCCAGTAATGGGATTGCTGGGTCAAATGGTATTTCTATTTCTAGATCCTTGAGGAATCACCACACTGTCTTCCACAATGGCTTAACTAATTTACACTCCCACCAACAGTATAAAAGCATTCCTATTTCTCCACATCCTCTCCAGCATCTTTTGTCCCCAGATTTTTTTTTTTTTTTTGAGACGGAGTTTCGCTCTCGTTACCCAGGCCGGAGTGCAATGGCGCAATCTCGGCTCACCGCTACCTCCGCCTCCTGGGTTCAGGCAATTCTCCTGCCTCAGCCTCCCGAGTAGCTGGGATTACAGGCACGCGCCACAACGCCCAGCTAATTTTTTTTTTTTTTGTATTTTTAGTAGAGACGGGGTTTCACCATGTTGACCAGGATTGTCTCGATCTCTTGACCTCGTGATCCACCCGCCTGTCCCCAGATTTTTTAATCTGGAGATTGCCATTCTAACTGTCATGAGATGGTATCTCAATGTGGTTTTGATTTGCATTTCTCTAATGACCAGTGATGATTAACTTTTCTTCATGTTTGCTGGCTGTGTAAATGTCTTCTTTTGAAAAGTGTCTGTTCATATCCTTCATCCACTTTTTGATGGGGTTGCTTTTATCTTGTAAATTTGTTTAAGTTCTTTGTAGATTCTGGATATTAGCCCTTTGTCAGATGGGTAGTTTGCAAACATTTTTTCCCATTCTGTTGGTTGCCAGTTCACTATAATGACAGTTTCTTTTGCTGTGCAGAAGCTCTTAATTAGATCCCATTTGCCAATTTTGGCTTTTGTTGCCATTGCTTTTGGTGTTTTAGTTATGAAGTCCTTGCATATGCCTATGCCCTGAAAGGTATTGCCTAGGTTTTCTTCTAGGGTTTTTATGGTGTTAGGTTTTATGTTTACATCTTTAATCCATCTTGAGTTAATTTTTGTACAACGTGTAAGGAAAGGGTCCAGTTTCAGTTTTCTGCATATGGGCTAGCCAGTTTTCCCAACACCATTTATTAAACAGGGAATCCTTTCCTCATTGCTTGTTTTTGTCAGGTTTGTCAAGGATTAGATGGTTGTACATGTCTGGCATTACTTCCGAGGCCTCTGTTCTGTTCCATTGGTCTATACCTCTGTTTTGGTACCAGTACCATACTGTTTTGATTACTTTAGCCTTGTAGTAAACTTTCATTTTTTAATATATGTTTCCTTTCTGACTTTTTCTTTGATTTTCTTTTCTTTTCTTTTTTTTTTTTTTTTTTGAGACAGAGTCTAGGCTGGAGTGTGATCTTGGCATGATCTTGGCTCACTGCAACCTCTGCCTCTGGGTTCAAGTGATTCTCCCATCTCAGCCTCCCCAGTAGCTGGAATTACAGGGTCACACCACCACACCTGGCTAATTTTTTTATTTTTAGTAGAGACAGGGTTTCACCATGTTGCCCAGTCCGGTCTCTAACTCCTGACCTCAAATGATCCTCCTACCTCGGCCTTCTAAGGTTCTGAAATTACAGGTGTGAGCCACTGTGCCTGGCCTCTTTGGTTTTATTCTACTAAGCTTTTCTTTGCATCTTTTATTGTATTAACTTTGCTTTTTTTTCTTTTCATTAATAAATGCATTTCAGGCCATGTTTTAAAATTCTACATTACCTACCATGCCTCAGGTTGAATGTATGTTACACAGTTTGTCACTAAGGTTTTAATGTTTAAATTGCATTTTTAATTTTCTTATTAACTGAAAATTTACTTTAGAAGTATGTTCTTATTTGTCAAGTGTTTATTTGTATTTTTTTAATTTTTAGTTTCTAATTCAATTTCCATGTGGTCAGAGAAAGTGGCCTAATATGTCAATACTCTAAAATTATTTGATACTTTGTAAGCTATTAATGTGCAACTTTTATAAATGTTTCTTATATCCTTGAAAACAATGTGAATTCTCTGTTGTTTGTTCAGATAAAACCATCCTGTCATTCACATTTCCTATAACCTTAGTATATTTTGTTCTGCTTGACCAATAATTTTCTGAGAGTATCACATTAAAAGTACAACCTACAATTTAAAAAGTTTCCATAAATTCTGTTGCTTTTTCACTTTTTTTTCTTTTTGAAGTTATGGGTCAAATGAACAAAACTTCTTAATTGTTTTAGATTTTCCTGGATTTTTTTTTAATGTTAAGTTATGGTCTATCTTTGTTTTCAAATACCAGTATATTTGTATTGATTTTCTCTTATGCCTTTTTCTGGTTTTTATTTTTCTGCTTTCCTGATTTCTGTTGGGTTGATTGCTTTCTACAGTATGTTTAAGGTTTTCTATGTTGATTCAGAAGCTACAGATTTAATAAAACTTTTCATTTTTTTGCTATTAGCATCTTTCTTGCATATAAGAAAAATATCTTGTCATGATTTTATCATACCAGTGTGCATCCTGCCCAATCTCTCTCAATAATGTTAACTAGAATTTAGTCACACCTTTTCATTCAGTGTTTTCTTTCTTCCTTAACAGCTAGTTAATTAAATTTGCCAAGAGGCTTATATTTTCTCTCTTCCTAGCTATTTAACGCATCTCAGATTTTCTCTTTGAGTGTATATTTCTCCTTTAGAATTACCATCTTTAGCATGTTAGCAAGGCCAGCTTGACTTGCTCACACTTCCTGGTCAGCCAGGACGTTGATCCTGTATGTGAGGTAGTTTTGTCCTGTTCATTTTCTCTTTATTATTTCATTCCCAAGTGTTTTGAGCTAAGGAAGAGCCTGAAGAAAGAGAAAACTATTTTGACTGGAAGCTTCTTACTAAAATACCACACATTTTCATTTTAGAGAAATTAGAAAATAAAAATAAGCCCAAAGGGGAAAAAAAACTAACATGCTCTTAATAACCCTCATCCAGAAATAGTTACTGTCCACAGTTTTATATAAATCATTCCAAATCATTTTCTCTGCCAACATTTACAAATACACTTCACAAAATATGTTTCAAATACTGCTTTTCCCTCTGAATATCATAAGCAGTTTTCCAAGTCAATATGTCATTTCTATATCATAATTTATTACACGAATATATCAGAATCAATTTTGTCAATCCACTATGGTTGGGCATATAAATTGTTTCTCATCCTTCATTTTTATAAGTGATACTTATATCATTTATAAATCCTAGGGCCTATATTTTTTAAACAAACCATGAATAATTTCTTAAAGTGTAATTGCTAGAAATGAAATTACTGAGTCAAAGTGATCAATATATTTATATTTTGCTTAGATTATTAGTGGCTCTCTCCTTTTACTCCTGGAATAACTATATGCTGCTATGTAAATGATTTGAATTGAAGAAATTAGCATCTGTATTAGATAACATGCATTTAATATATTATATTTGGGATCTATAAAACTTACTACTTTATTAAGATTCTTTGGGAAACCCTAGAAATATTCATAAGGAAAACAGTTTTTTGAAATTTATATATATATATATTGCATTTTAAGTTTTGGGGTACCTGTGAAGAACATGCAGGATTGCTGCACAGGTACATACACGGCAATGTGGCTTGCTGCCTTCCTCCCCATCACTTATATCTGGCATTTCTCCCCATGTTATCCCTCCCCACTAAATGTTGAAGAACATTTTTTGGAGCGATAGTCTAAGTCCTAATTTCACCATAATCTGAGCATGGTAATAATAATATTTTTGCAAGTATAGAAAGATTAGTGAAACAGTTATCCTTAAAATCTCTTGCATGAAAGATAGGACTTTTCTAACTTTCAAAAAAGCATTGTTTTCCATCCTACCCACCCCAATCTTCCATCAAAAACTTTCTTGAAAATATTTGTCTAAAAATACATAAAATACCCCTGTTCACCTACTCTATCACAAAATTATTTCAAGTTTTAGATTCCCTATGTGCAGCACATCACTCTAACTTCAAAGAAAAAAATACTTCAAATAGCCACGGCCTCCCCTTATTCCAAATTCTCTCACATGGGAGACTGCAAACGTTCCTAGGAGCATTAGTTTTATTTCCTCCCCTGGTTTCCAATTTGTATAGAAATATTATACAAATGAAGAGTTTAAAACGTTTCTCAAGATCAGCACCCACACCCCCGCCACTGGCATAGTTTTAAATACAGGAAAAATCACAGTTACATAGACATAGAACATAGAGAAGAAAGGACCAACAAGCTAAAGTAAGTTAAACAGGAAGATGGACACGCTGTTTTCTTGCATCTGCTTTGGTGATTAATTTCCCTTGCCTGCATACAGAATCCTGGACCTAGATAGAACCTTTGCCAAGGATGAAATAGATTGACTCTGGAAAATGTTTCATTTCCTTTTCCCGTCGCAGTCTGCTGAAGAACTCGGTATTTTGACAAGGAGTTTCCATGATGTCTCTAAACAGCCTTGTAGAGCGTCATGCACATCTTGTTTCTAGCATGTTAAAAAGTCAGTTTGGGTGTGTCCTCGAATTTATTCAAATTTCATGCAATGGCTTTGCAGGAACAATGGTGGCCATCTATAAATAGGCACACTAGACCTGGAGCATGCTCAGAAAAGCTTCTAGGCAAACTATTTGTTTATGTGTTTCCTACAATGTTTCCTTTCAACTTCCTCGAGAATTACTGGTTTTTGTAAGACTAAACGCAAGCACATCCCATGCTCACATTATGATGGTACTCAAAGAATCCACAGTGATAACGTACTAAATGAAATCGAGCCTGATTCTTTACTTTGTGCTCTTGCGTCAATATAAAGTGAACCACCCTCTACAATTTGTTAACAATCTACCAGGAATCTTTTCTTTTTCTTGTTCTAATCTGAAAGTAATGATATACTTGAAAATTGTAAACATACTACTAAGCACAGGGAACATGATTCCATAAGGCATGTTGGTGATCAATTTCCATGTATAGCCACATAAGCTCCCAGTATTACATTTTTTAAAAATGTGTCATTCAAAGAAACCCCTCTTAACTATATTGAGACTCTATTTTCAGTGAACATAGAGAATTAGCCTTTATATCTCTGCATTGCCATTTCCAAATAGTTCTTTTTGAAGGGCTGCTTTGAATAGCTACTCATTTTCCCATAGATGTTTTTCTAAAAACTGGCTTTATGTATTCCACTCACAAATACATTGTTTTCAGTCATTATATAAACAGAGTAATTATATATCTTCATTGCTATTTTGCCTTCAGTTTTCCCATATTTTCAAAAAAAGTGTATGGATTTCTCCTTAGGCATAAAATATTTTGAACAAATTTATGAATTCACAAATGTCCATCCCCTTGTCCCCACACATACTCCTGCTTAGAGGGATGCATCAGTATCTCTGGTCTCACTTATACAACCTTGGAGAAAGGAGAGAAAAAGAAACGGAGATAGAGAGAAGGAGAAAAACCAAAAGGATGGCAAAAAGAAACAAAGTGCCTCTTTCTAGTTGTAAGCAAAGACAGTCATGTGGACCTTGCATATGGACCCGTGATTATGTACCGTGTCCCACCCGCTTTTCCATGTGTCAGTCTTGCCTACTGAATAGATTTCAGGGTCTTGAAAGTGGAGTCCATTTCTTAGATGTTTTGTTAACCCTACCTAAAAACTGAAAAACATCCTAAAATGTTTGATGATTTCAATTTATCCATTTAAGTAGAAAGCATCTAAAATCTTCTAATATGGATGCTTCAGATTCTGTTACTTTGTCCACAATGGCATCTGTTAAATCACTGCCCTACGTATTAGAATATGTGATCTTAGTAGTGGTATAAACTAATATTAGAATATTAATATCAGAACAAGGAATCTCTGGGACAGCAAATATGACTGTCATTGTATAGAGAAGGAAATCATAGCACAGAAACTTTAAGTAGCTCAGCCCAAGTCAGCCAGCAAGTGGCTGTTAGCATAGGGTTTTAATCCATTTTAAGTTGAAACCAAAGCGCTGTTTTGCTACATTCCTCATGTCTATAAGTCCTCCAAGTCACCAAACTGGTTATTGTTTTTAACTGGTTATATTCCCACACACATATACATGTAATGTTATCTCCTTCAGGTACATGCATTTCCACCCAGTAACCCACCAACTCATGCTTTTTCTAGACACACACACACACACACACACACACACACACCCGCACTTTTCTTGGGGAATTGGTAACTTTGGCGGGACTCAACTCTTGCCTATCAAACAGTCCATGTCATGACTGTGTAAGTTGTGCTGATTATGCTATACACTATGTCCGGCTTTCCCACACCATTCATTATACCCTTTTCCTTCCTTTCTTTTCTCATGTGGCCAGATATTTTTTTGCAATTATGAGTAGTCATCAGAACCAATCTACCCAATAAGATGTAAGTGAGCGAATAAAAATTAATGGGTTGATTCTCTAGCTTATTACGTTTACTAAGAGAATCAGACTCAGCATATTTCCCTAATCTTTACTCCTTTGCCCTTTTCTTCTTCCTTTGAATATGGATGTGATGCCTGGAAGTGCAGCAGCTATCATGGGACCATAAGGTCAATAGCCAAATGGTAAAAGTGACAGAGCAGCAAGATAAGATGAAGCTTGCATTGTTGATGCAATTTTGGGGTGACTAAACTAACCCTGAAAATCCATAAACCTTTTCAAAAATTCAACTAGTATTTTGACTTGATTTTGATGCATTTCATTCCTAGAAGCTTGTCTACATTGAACAAACTGTAACCTGTGAGTTCCAGTTAATGGTTATCATTAACCATTAATGGTTAATGACACCAGTTAACGGTTAGTGATATCTATTGTTCTCTTCCAATGTGAACTGAAAAGCATTTACTAAAAACAAGGTTTCAAATTATCATTTCTATATTTCTGCAGATATTCTTGTATTTGATGTCTGTATCTATACAAGGGAGATAAAGCAATATCCACGGTACATCAGAAAGGAAATGTGACATTTCATTATTTTGATGTTTATGGAAAACTTGCCTTAAAAATACGTTAAGAGTTCCACTGGGCAGAGTGGCTCATGTCTATAATCCCAGCACTTTGGGAGGCCAAGGCAGAAAGATGGCTCAAGGCTATGAGTTTTAGAGCAGCCTGGGCAACATAGTGAAACTCATTCTTATAAAAAATTTTAAAAATTAGCCAGGCATCATGGTGAGTGTCTGCAGTCCCAGTTACTTTGGAGGCTGAGGCAGGAGGATGGCTTGAACCCAGGAAGTTGAGGGTAAAGTGAGCCATGATCGCACCACTGTACTCCAACCTAGGCAATAGAGGAAAACCCTATCTCAAAATTTAAAAACAACATTAAAAAAATACTTTAAAAGTTGTTTGCAGGAGGCAAACAAAACTAAACTTTTTATTCTTGTATTTTGAGTTTGATTTTAAATATAAAACTTCATACATCTTGTGGTTAAATAAGCAAGTTGAAGATGTCAAGTCAGAGAACAAGAGAAACAGTTGAAAAAATTATCTAAATATAAAATAGGGCTGACACATGATGAAACAAGCTTTGTGGATTTATGAGTTATAATTCTTATTAATTCAAAGCTAATGCATTGTTACTTCAGATGTAATGCATAATGCCTTTGTAATTATCATTTAAATGAGTGGTTAAATGTGAATTATTACAAGATAGCACTTAATGACCTTCCTCTAAAGGACTCTTGAATGGGGTTACTTTGCAATTACAGAAAGTCACCTGAGCCACTTGCTGGGTGACCACTCTAATGCATTGCTGAAATCGCACCAAAGAAAGGCCAAATAGCACCAAACAAAGAAAGGCCCTTGAGAACATAAAGATTTAATGTGATGGTGGGTAGTTTGGCCGTCATGGGGCAAACAAAGAAACACCAACCAGAGTCCTACCTCCTTTGAGTCAGCACATGCATGCAGGCGTTCATAATGAATGATTGCTAAAGGAAAAATCACAGCTCTTCAGCGAAGACATGTACCATCTCACCTCTAACCAACATTAAATCTAAACCTTGCCTCCGTAATATTTCCTGCTTTTTAATACACCTAAAAGGGACATACTAATTATGCATGATGCCTGCGATACCAGATCTTATTAATCTGCTCTTGACTCTTCTTTGATTTTCCACACTTCCTCACACAGCTCTTTGAGTATAGGCAGTCAACAAATACATATTCAGTTGGTGAAATTTAAACATCTAAAATATATGTATTAGAAGTATTATGATCCTTTATTTTTCAAAGGAAGTCATTAAGCCTCAAATGACATCAGCATTTGTAAACCAGTCTGGAAACAAAATTCAATGTCCTTCAGTTCCAGGGGCATTCACTAAAGCTCTACTAAGTGTAAGCTGATCCTCACTGCAACATGCAAGTGAAAATCATCTGTCATGAGCTTTTCTTTGAAATACAAAAAACATACATAATTTATACTATCATGGTCTTCACAAATCTCCTTCCTCTACAGGCTTATCCTCCTAATGTCTATTCTGGCTGCTATAAAAAGAAACCACAGACAGGGTGACTGGGTACCCACCATCGAACTTTATTGCTCACAGTTCTGGAGGCTAGGAAGTCCAAGATCAATGTGCTGGCAGATTCAGTGTCTAGTGAGGTCTGCTTCCTGGTTCACAGACAGCCATCTTTTCACTGTAACCTCACATAGCGGAAGTGGGATCTCTTTGAAGTCTCTTTCATAAAAGCATAAATGTCATTCATGAGGGCTCTGCTTTTGTGACTTAATCACTTTCCAAAGGCCCCACCTCCTAGTATCATCACTTTGAGGATCAGGATTACAATATATAAATTTGGGGGGGGCAGAAATATTCAGTGAATTATACAATGTAAGATAAAATCTTCATGCAAGGACACATTTATCATTCAAATTCAGAAACAAAATTATACGTTTACTAAATTCTGTTGGGTTGCCACCTGTTTGATCTACCTTCATGTGAAAATCTAAAAGAGGAGGCTCATAGAAACAGAGGCTCCTCTTTTTTGCTTTAGATATGTTAATTCCATAGAACTGAAAAGTTCTATGGAATTCAGACCTTCTTCCAAGTACAATCTTCACAGAGTTTGAAATATTTATAATATACAGTCCACTCGTTTCTTTTTTCAAATGCAAATATATGGCCAGGCTTAAATAGGGTGGGTTGACCATCAGTATTCATTTTTTCATCTTCTCAAAATTGAACTAGAATGACAATGAATTAAGAAAAACATAAATAAATACACCAAGAAAAACCCACAGTGAATATTTCAACAGCTATTCAAGAGATGAAAAGCCCTGGAGGACTGTAATTTGGCCTCATAGTTCCAAACTCTAAGTGCTTGCCAAGTGGAGCACTAAAGGGAAATAAGTCAATTTATCCTGGCAACCCTGAAAAGCTTCTGGACTTTGAGGTTCAAACCTGCAAAAGGCTAAGGGTGAGACACAGGCTGAAAACAGCAGAACGACTTGAGAATCCATAAAAAAGCACAGAGATCCGTAGTTTTCCTATCTGACCCTACCTTCAAAAAGTAGGTGGCCAAAGCTGTAATTGTACTGAGGGGATGCTGGGTGTTTAAAAGAATGTCTGGACCAGCTGGGCCAACATGGTGAAATCCTGTCTCTACTAAAAGTACAAAAGTTAGCTGCGCATGGTGGCACGTGCCTGTAATCTCAGCTACTTGGGAGGCTGAGGCAAGGGAATCGGTTGAACCTGGGAGGTAGAGTTTGCAGTGAACCAAAATGGCACCATTGCACTCCACCTGGGTGACAGAGCAAGACTCCATCTCAAAAAAAAAAAAAAAAATAGAATGTCTGGAAACCAATGGATCATGCTTGCATTGGATAAAACAGGAAACAGGATATGAATGTGATTTAGATGTATCAGGATGAATCTCAGAGAGAGCTGAGAGTATGATCCCCCGTCCCGCAGACCACCATGGCCATGGCTGAGGAGACTGCTCAGGGCTAGGTTTACGTCTCCTAGAATCAATGGGGCAAAGGGCTTTAAAATTTGCCATTTCCTGGAAAGAAAAGATCGCACCCGCTTGCTATCAATAATCGCATCCTTTCAAGCAGATTCCCCTTTGGAACCCCTTCAGCTCGAATATTACCATATCCCTTATCTCTGCTTCTTTGAGTCATTCTGAAAAGTCCAGAGGCCTTGGTCATTGGTCATCTCCTAGGTTCTAGTCTCCATTGTACACTGCATTTCTGATCCTCATCTCTCACTCTTCATCTCTTGATACCCTTGATCTGAGCTTTCTGAAATTTTAGGTTCATCACATGCAAAATATCTTTCATCCTCAACTCTTCTGTTCATTCTGTGGAAGGAAAATTGTCTTGAGCCCCATAAATCACTTAGCTAAAGGAAAATTCAAGCCGGGAACTGCTCAGGGCAAATCTGCCTCCCATTCTGTTCAAAGTCATCCCTCTGCTCACTGAGATAGATGCATATTTTGATTGCCTCTTTTGGAAATGCTAATCAGAAACTCAAAAGAATGTAATCATTTGTCTCTCACCTACCGTGACTTGGAAGCCCCCTCCCTGCTTCAAGTTGTCCCTGCCTTTCTGGACAAAACCAATGTACTTCTTACATGTATTGATTGATGTCTCATGTCTCCTTAAAATGTAAAAGACCAAGCTGTGCACCAACCACCTTGGGCATATGTCGTCAGAACTTCCTGAGGCTGTCACAGACGCATATCCTCAACCTTAACAAAATAAACTTTCTAAATTAACTAAGATCTGTCTCAAATTTTCAGGGTTCACAATTCCTCTAACATTCTTCCTCTATTTGAAACCAGCTCTACCCTTAGGACACAGCTTTCCCTGCAGCCCCCTAAGTGGTGATGGTTCTCTTATATACCCCATGTACCATTGGGCCTGAGAGTGGGGTAGGTGTCCTCCTTGTTCCTCACTAGCATATTTCTCTCATTTTCTGAATAAGTCTTGGCATGAACTGTGCATCATTAGAACATACCATTCATGGCTGGATGCTGTGGCTCACACCTGTAATCTCAGCATTTTGGGAGGCCAATGTGGGAGGATCACTTGAACCGAAGAGTTCAAGACCAGCCTGGACAACATGGTGAGATCCTTTTTCCACAAAAAAAAAAAATCAAGAAATTAGCCAGGCATGGTGGCGCAAACCTCTGGTCCCAGCTACTCAAGAGGCTGAGGCTGGAGGGTCGCTTGAGACCTTGGAGGTTGAAGCTGCAGTGAGCCATGATCATGCCCCTGCACTCCAGCCTAGGCAGCAGAGCAGGACCCGGTCTCAAAAAGAGAAGAAAGAAAATATCGCTCACAACTCTAATTGTTGTTGGTGTCTTTTGACACCCAACGACTCTCTGTTATTCCAATTCTCTATCACTCTTTAAAAACGATGGCTCTCTTAACTCTAATGCATGTATCATTAGATGACTTGTCAATGACTTGATGATGTCTCAGTTCTGCAACCTCTGTACCTCCATGGTCTTGTCCTACACACATCTTGTCTACTCTCTCCCATAGCCATAATACCCTAGACCTCATAAATATCAATTTCTTCTCTTCTTCATAGAGTCAGTTTCAAGTATCCCATCCTAGATAACTCCCCCTAATTTTCCCTACCCTCTCTGCCTACTACCCCAAAGTTAACATATCATTTACCCAAAGAGAACCCACCATCCATTGACCCTATCACATTTCATTGTTTCTCATGGCTCCCATGAACTCTTTTTGTTCCTTCTTCTACTTCATTTTGTGGTCCCCAACATATGCCCTCAATTCTTTTTCCTATTCCATACTTCCCTGGGCTCATCTGTCAAACCAAATACTTAAATTGTACCATTCACCTACTCCATGTTTGAACTGGCTAAGATGGATATGCTTGGGAAAAAAACAATAAGCCAGGCACAGAAGGACAAACATCACACATTCTCACTTACTTGTGGGATTTAAGAGTCAAAATAATTGAATTCACAGACATACAGAATAGAAGGATGGATACCAGACGCTGGGAAAAGTAGGGGGACACTGCGGGGGGCAGGCGGGGATGGTTAATAGGTATAAAAAAGTAGAAAAAATAAATAAGACCTACTATGTGACAGCACAGTAGGGTAATTATAACAAATAATAACTGAATTGTACATTTTAAAATAACTTAGAGAGTGTAATTGGATTTTTTGCAACTCAGAGGATAAATGCTTGAGCGGATGAACACCCCATTCTCCATGACGTGCTTATTTCATATTTGCATGCCTGTATCAAAACATCTCATGGACAGCATGCATGCACTCACTATATACCCACAAAAATTTTAAAAACTAAAAAATAAATACATATTTTAAAAACAAGCAAACAAACAAATAGAAAAACAAGATCATGCCAAATGGCTTCATTTTAAATTTGGATCACTACTCCCAAGTAAGTTTTTAATGCTGGCTGGTAAGATATTAAATTTATCTAGACCGTATGTTTTTCCACTTTCCTGAATGACTCTTTCTTACTCCTTAATTTTCAACATCTCCATTCCCATCCTCATTCACAGCTTACAATGTTGACTTCTGCTCCAACTTCACAGAAAGAAATGGAAAGATTCAGAAAAGAATGTCCACAGTTTCTCACCACTTCTCCCAACTCACTTGGTTTCATGCTCTGGCAATGTCACTTCTGCCTCCAGAAATATCAGCTTCTCTCTCCTTCTCTACTAGATCCATATTAAATAGCAAACAACTATGCTATTATTTCTTTCATCTTAAACAAAATAAATACAGAACCCTCTCTTGAGCTTGCTTCATCCTCCAGCTACCACCACATGCTTCTTTTCTTGCCACAAATCTCCTTGAAATAATTACCTACAATCGTGTTGCCACTTTCTTTTCTACCATTTGTCTGGAATCAACCCCCAATCACTTCCGCACCACCACAGTTGTCTAAGTCCCCAGTGACCTCCATATTGCTAAATCCAATGGTTATTTCTCACTCCTCACCTAATTTGACCTATCAAGAGCATTTGATACAGTGGACTGCTTTTCCTCCTTGATGTCTTTTCTTTTCTCTCTCCTGATTTTCCTCCTGCATTTCTGAATGGCCTTTCTCTGTTTCCTCCTCTCCCTCTTAACAGGATGTCATGTGCTCAGTTCTCATGCCTCTTGTCTTTCTACCTACACTTACCTGCTAAGTGTCTGATTCAGCCTCATGGTTTTAAATACTTCCTGTATACTGATGACTCCAGACAGACACCTCTCCTGAACTCCAGAAATATACAATCAATTCCTATGTGACCTCTGCACATGGATATCTGACTGTCAAGTTGAAGACACATCCAAAACCAAGGTCTTGGTCTCATTCCCAAACCAGCAAGTGCTGCAGTCTTCCGTTAGTACCTTTTCCATTTGTTTTTTTCCAGTTGCCCAGGCACAAATCTGCTTGTGATCCTTGAGTCAGTGCTTTCTCCTCTGGTCCTCATCTAGTCTCTTGGTAAATCCATCAAGATGTATCCAGACCAAATGACTTATCGCCAACCCCAAGACATCGCCCTGGTCTTCGCCACCAGTATGTCTTCCCTGAATTATTGCAAGTGTCTCCTGAGTGGTCTCTTTGCTTCTACTCTCGCCATCAACTGCGTCCTCCCATCTCTTCAGCTTGCTAAAATGTTAAAGACACATCATGAACCATCTCAGCTTACGCCTTCTAGTGGTTCCACGTCTTCTCAAAGTAAAAGCCAAAGGCTTGACTGTGGCTCTCAAGGCCATGCACCATCTGGTCCCTCATGAACCTGGGACACATACTTTGCCACCCACATACTCCCCTTTGTGGTTCAGCCACTCTTTCTCCCTTGCCAGCCCCAAACTCATCCTGAGTCCATGAAGCCTTGCCACCTTCTCTTGCTGCTGGCTGAGATGCTCTCCTGATAACATCCACCTGACTCACACCTTCCCTTCCTTCATCCTCCTGCGAAAGTCACCATCTAAGGGAACCCTTCCCAGACACCATGTGCAAAATGTCAACCCCAGCCCTGGCGCTCCATACTCCCTCCTCTGTTGATATGTCCTTCTTAGTACCCTCTAACGTGCTGTATACTCTATGTATTTATTACATCTGTTACCTATCTACCACCTGAGACAGTGAGCCCCAGAATGACATGCATTTTTACTTGTTTTGTTCACTATTGTATCTCTCATGACAAGGAGTTGCTTTATAACTGTTTGTTGAGTACCAAAAGAAATAGCTGGGAGAATTGAGGGTAGCAGCTAATGAGAAATAGAACAAGGGTTGAAAGAGGGCTGTTTGCATTATTGGCTTTTTAGAGCTACAGGTTGAGTATCTTTTACCTGAAATGCTTGGGACTGGAAGTGTTTCAGATTATGGATTTTGTAATATTTGCATACACATAATGAGATATCTTGGGGATGGGACCTTGAGTGTAAACATAAAATTCATTTGCATTTCACAGATACCTTATACGCAGAGTCTGAAGGTAATTTCATTTTTCCCTTGGGAAAATTGGATACACAATATGTTGAGTGGCTGTATTTTGACTGTGACTCTTCCCAGGAGGTCAGGTGTGGAGTTTTCCACTTACGGTGTCAATTTGTCCTTCAAAAAGTTTTGGAGCATTTCAAATTTTGGATTTGGGGATTAGGGATATTCAATCTGTATTTGCATTTCTTAAAAAACAATGCATTACTTAAATATGAAGTACAGCTAGCCAATGTGCCTGAATATACGTGGTGTTCTTTGTAAGCATTTGGGCATTATACTCATTTGGCCCAATGACTGGGATTTGGCTATGCACATCTCAGATGCCAGAATGCTTCTAGGAGGACAAGCTGCTGTTATGTCATGAGACCAGCTGGTAAACATTATGATGCCTAAGGAGAATTAAGGTATACATCGTACCTTAAAATAAATACAATTTAAGGCTGGGCATGGTGACTCATGCCTGTAACCCCAGCAATTTGGGAGGCCAAGGCAGACAGATCACTTGAAGTCAGGAGTTCAAGAGCAGACAGGCCAACATGGCAAAATCCTGTCTCTACTAAAAATACAAAAATTAGCCGGGTGTGGTAGTGCACGCCTGTGGTCCCAGCTATTCAGGAGGCTGAGGTGGGAGAATGGCTTGAACCTAGGAGGTTATAGTGAGCCAAGATTGTGCCACTGCACTCCAGCCTGGATGACAAAGTAAGCATCTTTCTCAAAAAAAAAAAAAAATAGAATTAAAAGTAAATAAACACAATTTAAGAGAAAAGCTCTTTTACACTCTAATTTTCTGCTTTTGATGTAACTGAAAATTGTCTGCTTGTGATCACACGATTAAAAGTTATCCTTTTCAATGAGAAAATATTGAATCAGTCAATTCAGTATCTAAACAATATGAACAAAACACTTGATCGTAAATATGCAGGTAGTCAGCGGTTCAGCTTTCTTGCCTTTCTCCCCTTTGTTTTGGACTTTTCTCTTTGTCTCATTTTGATCTGTCATAGGCCAGATTGTTAAATCCAATGGTTATTGTTGAATCCAATGATTCTTCATTGGTGTCTCACCTCTTCAAAGCCTGTTTAAGCAATAGATCTCTCTCCCCATGCCCCATTCAGCCAGATATCTCAGGATTAAGCAGATGCTGAGAACTGTATCTGCAGTGACAGGGTTTGGTCTTTGAGCAAAAGGAATGGGCCCCAGGAACATTAGTGGATCCTTATGCTTCAAGGTCCCCGGTGTCAATGAAAAAACCAAACTCTAAAATATTTTAAAGAAGTCTACTCTGAGCCAAGAGCAGTGACCACAGCCCAGTAAAAACACAAACCCAAGAAGCCTTGAGCTAGCGGTCCTGAGGGAGTCGGATTACAGTTTGATTTTATACATTTTAAGGAGGCAGAAGTTACAGGAAAAGACATAAATCAATACATTGGAAGAAGTATACGTTGGTTTAGTCCATAAAGGTGGGATATCTTGAAATGTGAGCTTATACATTTATAGGTTAATTCAGAGATGCTTTAATTTGCAATTGGGTAAAGAAGTAAGGCTCTGCCTAAAACTTGGACTGGAGCAGAAAGGAATGTTTTCTTTTAAGATAAGGATGCTGTGTAGCAAGATTCATCATGGCCTATGGGGTGGACTTAACCTTTGCCTAGTTCAGTCTTAGGTCCTGTTGATAATTTGGTACCTTATTGCCACAAAGAGTCTGCTTTGTCAGTCTGATTATCTGTATTTTGACATGAATGCTGGTCACTTGTGCCAAAACCCCAAAAGGGAGAGGATATAAGGTGTGTCTGATCCCCCATCACGTCATGGCCAGGAACTCAGTTTTTCAGGTTTCTTTGGGATCCCCTTGGCCAAGACAAGGTTGATTCAGTCGGTGGGGGATTAGGATTCTATTTTGAGTTGACACTGGGAAGGGTCCTGCATAGGACACCATGCTCTTTTCCAAGATGGTACTGCGCATTAAGACAAAGAAAGTGCTCTTGAGAAAGCCTTGCCAGAGAAAGCCCTCACAAATTCCGTGCCCGTACCTGCCTCTCAGCCTTCTGCTGACAGACAAGAGTGCACTATGGAATTAGAGCACCTAAAAATATAGCTGGATAAACACACAATGCAAAACACAGAGGAGGCACGAATTATGGATACACTTAAATGGAAACAGCAAAACTTCAATGAGAGGTCTGAAAAGCGTGCTCTTTCTTTGGAAGTCTCTGGTCTCCTTTTTTCTCATGATGCTAATTCCATGAAAACTGAATGTAACCCTTTGAAAGGGAAAAATGAGGCAGCTTCACTTGAATTCAATTAATGCCATCCTGTTCTTTACAAAGTCATTGAAAGTGTAAGATAGCTATACCTGTCCTTCCTCTACTGCTCTCTGTTGTTTTACAAAATCATTTTATTGTGCATTCAGACCTACCAAAAATAAAAGTAGAATTATTTAATAGCATTTCCATGTTTCCTATAGAATGAGCTCACATTAGCACTCACTCTTGAGGAGTCTTCCAGTCAGCTTGATTTGCTTTGGATAAATGAATTCTCCATCATTTTTTTAAGTGAGTGGCACCTTGTTTTTTTTACTATCTTTTCCACAAATGTTCAATGACCTCTAATGGGCACAAGGTCAATTCCTTTATTTATTTATTTATTTATTTATTTATTTTTGAGACTGTGTCTTGCTGTGTCCCCCAGGCTAGAGTGCAGTGGCACAATCACCGCTCACTGCAGCCTTGAACTCCTGGGCTCAAGGGATCTTCCTACATCAGCCTCCTGAGTAGGTGGGACTCTGGGTGTGTGCCACTATGCCTGGCTAATTTTCTTTTTCATTTTTATTAGAGATGATGTCCTAATATGCTACCCAGGCTGGTCTTGAGTTCCTGAGCTCAAGCAATCCTACCACCTCGGCCTTCCAAAATGCTGGGATTACAGGCATGAGCCATGGCCCCTGGCCAAGAAGACAATTATTTATAGTGCCTCTAAAAAGTTAAAATTACTACACTATAGGCACAGAATGAGACATCTACAAAAAGCTACCCTGTGTTTTTAATTAGGTGTTGAGTGAGTCACTTTGAAAATTCTGGGAAGTAATTTCCTCTCCTTTAAAGAAAAGAACATTCTTATATTCCTTATCAGATAAGGATGCTGTTGAAAGTGGATACACTCATAGCTAGGACCCTCAGTGGTCTCAGTGCTAAGATGCCTATGTAGACATCGACTCAGTTCACATCAGCTCTAACTGCATCTCACTTGGGCACCTGCAGACCAGTTCTTCTCAGGTACCATGCCCATAGCACAGAGAGCTTCTCGGGATGCACAGGGAGACTTAGCCCCTAAAGGTTCACTGAAAAATCAGTGACAGGAGGCAGACTGAATAAAAGGAGAAAAGACCTGCAGATTTATTTAACATATGTACACAGAAGTCTTCAGAATGAAGTCCCAACTCCCCAGTCAGGTCTAGAAGCTTATACACTATCCTGAGGTTACAGAAAGAATGAGGGCTTAGATCCTGCTGAAACAGATGATGGGATTGGGGGAGAAGAGAAATTCTGTGGAGGGATTACTAGAGAAAAAGAATGGATCAGGAACTTGTAAAGAGTTCTCTTTAGAAAGGACATGATCCTTGGAGACACTTGTCTTTCTTGAAAAAGGCAGGTATGGTCACATCTTGGTCTTTTTTTTTTCTTGGAGACAGACTACCACCTAGGCTGGAGTGCAGTGGCGTGATCTTGGCTCACTTCAAGTGATTCTCCTGCCTCAGCCTCCCGAGTATCTGGGATTACAGGTGCATGCCACCATGCCAGCTAATTTTTGTGTTTTTAGTAGAGATGGAATTTCACTATGTTGGCCAGGGTGGTCTTGAACTCCTGGCCTCAAATGATCCACCCGCCTCGGCCTCCCAAAGTGCTGGGACTACAGGTGTGTCACCGCACCTGGCCACATCTTGGTCTTTGTTTCTGTAATAGACAATGAGATAATTTGGAGAGAAAGAAAAAATCATTGTTCTCCATGGTAGGTCTAGATTTTAGGCAGATAAAGGAACTTCAGCTTCAGTGGGAGAGAGAGTGGGTTGGCCAGGGGAGGTCAGAGAGATCTTGAGGCTTCTTCAGTTCAGCATGTCAAAATGCCATATTTTGGGGTTTTGGTTTTTGAGCTCCAACAGTAGCTTATGAAATCTCCTTCAGATCTTATATTTCATTTTTGAAAATTCAAGTAAATTATCATTCCACATTATAATTACATTGCAATATTGGGTGTAATATAAAGTTAAAATTATAAATTACAATTAAATGGACACCTTCAAAATGATGTACTATAAATGACTTGCCAATTCCTAATATTGACCCTTCAAAAAACAGAGGCCAAGGCGGGTGGATTGCTTGAGCTCAGGAGTTTGAGAGCAGCCTAGGTAACATGGTGAGACCCCATCTCTACCACACACACACAAAAATTAGCTGGGTGTGGTGATGCATGCTTCTGGTCCTAGCTACTAGGGAGGCTGAGGCAGGAGGATCCCTTGAGCAGGGGAGGCAGAGGTCGCAGTGAGCTGAGATCATGCCACTGCACTCCAGCCTGTGTAACAGAGAGAGACCTTATCTCAAAAAACATACAAACACACAAAGAAAACCCAGAGCCATAGTTATTCTATCACTTTGTGTGCTCTGGAACACTCTGACATGTTAGGGACCCTGGTTTGAAAAGCATGGTCCTAGAAAAACATGATCAGATGTACATAGTTATTCCTGCTCATCATCGGTATCAATCATGTACTGCACATGCCAGAAACCGAAAGCCAGTATCACATTACACAGGAGCTACTTTGTACTCGATTTCCAGATTTGGCAAATGAAAATATGGGACATGCAGTTAAATTTGAACGTCAGATAAACAACTGTCAATGAAAGGAGCCAAACTCTGTACAATATTTGAAGAAATTTATTCTGAGCCAAATGTGAGTGACCAATGGCTGTGACAGAGCCCTCAGTAGATCCTGAGAACATGGCCCAAGGTGGTCTGGCTACAACTAGGTTTTACACTTTAGGGAGACAAAAGCCATCAATCAACACAAGATGTACATTGGCTCAATACAAAACGATGGGGCAACTGGAAGCACGGGCTTCCAGGTCATAGGTGGTTTTAAAGATTTTCTGGTTGGCAATTGGTTGAGAGAGTTATTATTTAAAGACCTAGAATCAGTAGAAAGGAATGCCTAGGTTATGACAAGGAGTTGTGGAGGCCAAGGTCTTATCATTAAGGGAGAACAGATTGTAAATGTTTCTTATCAGATGTAAGGAGCCAGTTCTGTCAGTAATTCCAAAAGGGAGGAGGGAATCATGACACGCATCCAGCTCTCCTTTCCCTGTTAGAGTGCAAACTAGTTTTTCAGGTTAACTTTGAATCGTCCTTGGCCAAGAGAAGGTATCTGTTCAGATGGTTGGGGGACTTACAATTTTTTTCTTACACAGTGAATAATATTTTAGTATACACATGCCCCATATTTACCTGATATTCAAATTTAACTGGGTGCCTTGTATTACGTCTAGAAATTCTATGACTCCTAGGGCTTTTCCTGACCCAAGTCCTTCCTCAATCCTCTTTCCTTTGATATGATGGGACTTATCCTTTCATGTGATAAGACTGTGTTACTGAGAATTCACTGCACTACTAAATATCTCCTTCTGTACTGGGTCATGATTAAAAAGAGATTTTTGTGGTACCCCCAAGGGTATAGAGGAGGTGGTGGAAGTGGCACAGGTGCAGGTTGAAAAATAGGATAGGACTTTCCAGGTTCTTCCAGGATGAAGGTGATCCTAGGCTATGTGAGAGAAGGCAAAGACAAAGTAGGTAGGTTTGCTTTGTCAGAGGCATTTGAACCAGAGTGACTCCATCTCGGACAAGGGCTAGGTAAAATGAGGTTGAGACCTGCTGAGCTGCACTCCCAGGAGGTTAGGCATTCTTAGTCACAGGTCAGCAGGACTGGTATTACCAGACACAGATCATAAAGACCCTACTAATAAAACAGGATGGAGTAAAGAAGTCAGTCAAACCCACCAAAACCAAGATGGTGACAAAAGTGACCTCTGGCTGTCCTTGCTGCTCATTATATGCTAATTCAAATGCATTACTTGCTAAAAGACACTCCCATCAGCACCATGACAGTTTACAAATGCCTAGGCAACATCTGGAAGTTACCCCATATGGTCTAAAAGGGGGAGGAACTCTCAGTTCTGGGAAATCCCCACCCCTTTCCCAGAAAACTCATGAATAATCCACCCCTCGTGTATCACATGATCAAGAAATAACCATAAAAATAGCCAACCAGCAGCCTATGGGGCTGCTCTGCCTATGGAGTAGCCATTCTTTTGTTCCTTTCTTTCCTAATAAACTTGGTTTTACTCTACTCTGTGGATTCATCCCCAGTTATTTCTTGCATGAGATTTGAGAACCCTCTCTTCGGACCTGGATTGGGAGCCCTTTCCAGTAACAATTCCTTTAAGTCAAGGTCTGAGCTCTAAATCTCCTGACCTTGCCTTTCTGGCTTGTTTCTCCTGGAACTTCAGGTCACTCCTGCCTCAGTTTTCTCAGCAAAATAGAGGGCACCCAGTTAAAGTTGAATGTCAAAAAAAGAAACATGTTGCATCCTTATAAAAAAAAAGTTTGTTGTTGCTTATCTCACATTCAGATTTAACTGTGTAGCCTGTATTTTTATTTGGGTGTGTGACTCCTGGCTGCTGCAGTTATCCTGTGACCTGAAGGACGAAAGTCATGTTCCATTCTTTCAACAGTAGTCCCAAGAAAGAGAAAGGTTTTGTTTCCATTCCTCAAATGTCCTGTGCCTCTCACACAAGTCCCATCTCTGCATCGATTGGAATTATTATTACCACCAGTACCTGGGTGTCGATGTTTATTGATTCTGAAAATTCTCGTATTTCTGGTTCATATAACTGAATGGGTGGAGATCCTGCTCACAGCAACAGAGAATGCTCAAAAAAGAGCCAGACTTGGAATATCATCAATTTCATTATTTTTTTTAACTTTTTATAGAGACCAGGTCTTGCTATGTTTCCCAGGCTGGTCTCAAACTCCTGGCCTCAAGCAATCCTTCTGCCTTGGACTCCCAAAGCACTGGGATTATAGGAACAAGCCACTGCACCCAGTTTCAAATTATATTTAAAAGCAAAAGCATCTAACACCAAGGGAATAATTAGGTAGATTTGTTCTACTCCATAGGAGGGAAGTATATGTAGCCAATAAAATAATTGCATTTGTTATTTCTGCGTCTGTTCCTAATTGCTACAGAGCCAGCCCGTCAGTATAAATCAGAAGATTTAAGGAGCAGCTCTCTTGTGTGGGAATGTTGAAACTCAAGGAAGCTCAGCTGAAAGAGAAGGAGTCCATGAATCCTTTGCACCTGTAGACGGGACCCAGCCGACATCTGGACTGTAGTACTGGGAGGACATGGTTCTTCCCTACTCTTCCTATAGTCTTAGCTGCAGAGAATAGGTATTTATAAAAACAAACAAATAAAACTTCGCTATTTAAAGAAACCTCTTCTAATGTTTGAAATGCTAACTTAAAGATGTTTAATTCTTTTGCTGCTTCATATCCAAATGCTTTTAAATCAGTAAAAATTAATTCATTCCTTATCTCAGGAAATATGGCGAGTAGCTTCTTTAATTAAATAGATACTTATAAATAAATCCACAAATGTGTGTGTGCTTATATGTCTACCATACGTAGGTTAAGTTCTTAAGGCAAACTTACAAAATCCTGCCTGCTTTTGGTCTTGGGCTTGGCAACTGCTTTTTTTTTTTTTTTTTTTTTTTGGCAGAGCTAGCTGAGGTTTTATTTTGGACCAAAAAACAGCAATTGAATTATTTTGCAGCTGGATGCATGGGCGGTGGGCGGGGGGGGGGGGGGGGGCGGGGGTAGGGTGGGTCCTCAGGCAGTAAACTCCCCGTGGGTGGGCTGAGGGCTAGGGCTGAGCCTCAGATGGGTTTCCTGTTCCTCGTGCTCCCCTGCACAGGGGCCTCCCTCCCGGGCTCTGGGGCAGCCTCAGGAGGGACAGGCTGGGAGGAGCCGCAGCTGTTCACTTGGGCAGGACGTCAGAGGACTTGGACACCAGCCTCCCACTGTGGGTCTCAATCTTCTTCACAGCCACAGCCTTGGTGGTGCTGGTGCAGATGAAGGAGCTGGAGCCCACATCAGAGCCAAAGCTGGAGCCCAAGATGTAGCTGAGGCCGGGGCTTGTGAGGCCCCCATAGGCTGAGCTCAGACCACCTGCATAGCCATTGGTGGTCTTCGTATGGATACTCATGTTCTGCATCCCAGACTCCAGCTGGCTCTCCTCGCCCTCCAGCAGCTTCCTGTAGGTGGCAACCTCAATGTCCAGTGCCAACTTGATGTTGCAGCTCCTGGTACTCACTCAGCTGCCATGCCATGTCCTGCTTGGCCCGGTGCAGGGCAGCTTCCAGCTCGGACAACTTGGCGTTGGCATCCTTAACAGCCAGCTCCCTGCACTGCTTGGCATCTGTGATGGCAGCCTCCAGGGAAGTTCACTGGCCTTTGAGGCCTTCAATCTCAGCCTGGAGCCGCCTGATGTTCTGGTTCATCTCAGAGATCTGTCTTTGTACCCCACAGGTCATCCCCCTGCTACCTAGCCTGCCTATTCAGCTTGTAATACTTGATCTGGTACATGCTCTCTGCCTCAGCCCCGCTGCGGTTGGCGATCTCCTCGTACTGCGCCTTGACCTCAGCATTGGTGCTGTCAATGTCCAGGGAGTGGCTGTCCATGGACAGCATCACAGATGTGTCTGAGATCCGGACTGCAGCTCCCGCATCTCCTCTTCATACAGCTGCCTGAGGAAGTTGATCTCAACAATCAGCCCTTCCAGGAAAGACTCCAGCTCTACCTTGTTCATGTAAGCTTCATCCACATCCTTCTTGATGAGATGAGGACAAATTCATTCTCCATCTTGGTACGCTATTTGATCTCATCCTAATACTTGTTCTTGAAGTACCTCACCAGCCCCTGCAACTGCCTTTAACTCAGTCTCATAGCCAGAGAGCTGAGCATTCCTGGCAGTCAGATGACCTGATGTGGAGCAGACAGAGGCAGGCTTACCTGTGCTCTGTCATCTGTTAAAATCAAGTCTGTGATGGATGATGAATTTTCTTGCCGGGCTTCTCCTCCCATGATTAAACGTGTGAAATGCGTGTTTCTGCAGTTCCTAATTGTGCAGGTAAAAGCACACAGATTTTACCTTTTCTGACCCCTTTTTGAAAGTGCTGCATAGCTCATCTATTGTGCTTGGTAACCCCCATGTCTTCATCCTTGAAGAACCCAGTAGCTAGGAGGATTAAAGTGAGGACCAAATCCCGCAAAAGAGAACAAACTGCCCGTTTTTGATCAGGAGTCGCACGAATTATGCCAATTTAAGAACCACATTCATAAAGCATGTTTTTTTTTTCTTTTTCTCTTCTTTTTATTTTTGCAATACCAGCCCAGCAGAAGCTAAGAAGAATGAAGGTGAACATGAAACCTTCATGCAGATGTCAGATTTTACTTTTAAATTCCTGAACAGAATTATCCATTATGTCCCAGAAAATTGGTAATAACTTTAAAAAGCAGATAATGGATAAGTACTCTGGTGGACCAATTATAATGTATGCTAAATATTATCTTTTTACAAACTCATTCTCAACTCTTTGGTTCTTTTGATTTATGTGAACCATGGCTTTTTATCTCTAGGTTCCATTCCTCATTTTAAGAGATCTGGTGAAAACTTTTACCTTTAAGGAAGTGGAGGAAATCCAATTTCTTTTCCATCTAGGCAAGATAGATTTTTATCTTTATCAACAGTCTTGGAAAAGTGTGGGAGGAAAATATGTTACTATCTGTGAGAATCCTTAAAGGAGTCAGAAAAACAATAAAACCATAGCATTAGATAAAATAACATATTATTTTAGGTTTATTATTTATTACATTTATTTTTCATCTATTTATTATTTAATAGCACCTATATTAATATTATCAATATATTTAATACTATATATTAATATTATTAATATAATATTGTTTAATATTATTATTAATCTATTTAATCTATAAGAGATACATTGTTTTGTGATTCCTCAAAGGCATCACAAAAACTGTAGCATTAGGTAAAATAATCTATTATTTTAATAGACAGTTCCTAATACTTATATAAAAGACATATTTATTATTACAACTCAGAAATCTTATTTGATGAAAATAACTCAAGAATTCTGAGGCCAGGTTCAGTGGCTCACACCTGTAATTCCAGCACTTTGGGAGGCCAAAGCTGGAGGATCACTTGAGCCCAGGAGTTTGAGACCAGCCTGGGGCAACATGATAAAACTCCGTCTCTACAAAACAAATAAAAAATTAGGAGGGCATGGTGGTCTGCACCTGTAGTTCCAGCTATGAGGGAGGCTGTGGTGGTAGGATGGCTTGAGTCCAGGAGGTCAGGGCCTGCACTCTAGCCTGGGTGACAGAGCAAGACCCTGTCTCAAAAAACAGAAAAGAAAAAAAATTCTGGATATTCTGAATAGCTGTTAAAGAACGAATCCCATAAATATCTTTTCAAAATGAAAGGCTTGCGTACAATCATTTGTGTTTGGTATCATTATTTCTGTTGGCATCATTCCTTCTATACAGTTGTGTTAACAGAAATCAAGAACTGAAAGACATTCTGAGAGATATATAAGGGTACTGACCTGGAATACTGGGACTCTAACCTGTAGCCTCTCCTCAGTAAAAAAACAATCTTCAAACTCTTTTTAGGGGTCAGCTTCATTCATAGCTTATAGTAGGGGATAGCCAACTATGGCCCATTGGCCAAACCTGGCCCTCTGTCTGTCTTTGCAAATAAAGTTTTATTGGAACACAACCACAGATATTGCTTACATATTGCCCATGGCTTCTTTCACACTACAACGACGAAGTTGAGAAGTGGCAACAAGGACCATATGGCCCACAAAGAGAAAATTATTTAATTTCTGGACACTTACAGAAAATGCTGCCTGATGTGTAGTTTGAAGCAATTATAGGTGTTGATGGGAATCAGCAATATCAGGCCAGAGTAAATGAGCTTGTTCTGCTTCATCACTAGGCAAAGTTACAGCCAGAACTTAGAAGCACTCACTCTCACTTACTGAAATTCAGAGGGATTTTCATGTTGTAGCTGTTCTTGAAGATAGCAAGGTTGGAGGCCTGATTAGAACACCAGACTTTGGCCCTGTAATTCATTACTGTTTTACTCATCACCCACTGATTAAGAACTATGATAGAGTACCTGCTGTGAGCCACGTTCTTTGCAGGATTAGGAAACAGAGACAAGAGAGTAACAAGTCCCTGCCCTCCTAAGGACCATTGTTTGTAAACCATCTGGGTGCCCTTGTTTACAAACTTCCACTCCCATATCCCTGCATACCACTGTTGATTCCTAAGGGCATTGGAGTCCCAAGTGCAAAGTGTGTCTTTTAGAAACATGAAAATCTGAAGAAAACAGATGTTTAGATATGTATTTCAATTTTCACCGAGTAATAAGATCAACTTCAGAGCTGGCAAAAATTGACAAAACTTTATAGATTATTTAAAGCAATTTTATGACAAGGCCAAGTCCAAGCAAAGCAAACTATGTCTTGTCTCAATGGCCCTCCCTCTTTCCCATTCCCCCTCAAACTTCCAGATATTGGATGGTGACATAGTATAGATGTTGTAATGTTACAATAGAGTATAGTATAGTATTCCTTCTGCAATCCATTTATTTAATCAACTGATAAATGTTGATTGTGTATCTACTATGTAGATACACAATGTGACATCGTCAATGGAGTCGTTTATTGTAACAGTTGACCTTTTAGGTAAAGGAAATTCCAATCTCCTCTCCCCACACTGACTCAACCTCTAAGAAAACAGACTAGTCAAGTTCAAGGATGCTAACTGATTTCCAATTTCTTTTTTCTTTTTCTTTTCTTTCTTTCTTTTCTTTTGTTTTTTTGAGACAGGGACTTTCTCTGTCACCCAGGCTGAAGTGCAGTGACACAATTACAGCTCACTGCAGCCTCCACTTCTTGGGCTCAAGCCTCAGCTGGGACCACAGGTGCACACCATGATGCCCAGCTAATTTTTTAATTTTCTAGAGACATGGTCTCATTTTGCTTCCCAGGCTCATCTTGAACTCTTCAGCTCAAGCAATCCTCCCACCTTGGCCTCCCAAGGTGCTAGGATTATAGATGTGAGCTACTATGCCTGACCTGGTTTCTATTTTCAACGGAAGAGTCATCTTGGGGAAAATAAGAACAAAACTTTGGATTTTTCCCTCCAACTTTATTGAGGCATAAATAACAAAGTAAAAATGCTGTATTCATTTAAGGTACACATGTGATGTTTGATATACGTATACATCGTGAAATAATTACCATGATCAAGCTAATTAATATATCCATCAATTCATATAGTTTTCTGTGTGTTTGAGAAAAATTAAGATCTACTCTCTAGAAAGAAATCATGTTTTTTTGTCAGCAACATGGATGGAAACTGAGGTTATTATCTTACGTGAACCAACTCAGAAACAGGAAGTCAAATACTGCATGTTTTCACTTATATAAGTGAAAACTAGACAAGGGCTACACATGGCCATAAAGTATGGAATAATAGACATTGGAGACTCCAAAATGCAGGAGGGAGGACGTGAGGTAAGGGTTAAAAAATTACCTATTGGGTACCATGTTTACTATTGTGGCAATAGATACACTAAAAGGCCAGAATTTACCACTACGCAATATAAGGATGTAAGAAATCTGCACTTTTACCCATTACATCTATCAAAATTTTTAATTAATATTAAAATTAAAATAAAATTAATATCTACTCTCTTAGCAAATTTCAAGTTTATTGTCCCATATCATAATACTAAATTATTCTAATACTGAATTATATATTTGAAAACTTTAATATTTAAAAGTAACAATTTGCTAGATTTATAAGAAATAAATTGTAGGAGTGAAAGAAGAAATTACTTATTAGCCAAAGACTAGGTACCACCACAGGTCATAGTTTCCTACAATCTTAAGATGACAGACTTCCTTTACATAATCTGAGACCTATCAGAAAACCGGCTTGTGGTTAGCCAGGGAGGGAATGGGGGTCTACTAGTCATAAGGGAGTTGCCTCAAAGTTAATTTGAAATGACTAATCATTGTGTTAATTTTTTCTCTATTTTCTGACATGCTGTTTGTCATGTCATGCCCCATGTCAAGCCCCTTGTCAAGCAAAGGGATGATGTCCTTTTTGGTTGCTTTTGGGAGGGTTACTATAAAGGCAAATATCCCACCCTCAATTTCTCCTTCCAGAAAGTTGGACACTTGCCTACCCTCCTAAGGAAGGCCTGCTTTGTGCTGCCCCCATGTCCTCTCAACCCCGATGTAGAAGCTCAGAGACTATCTTATGCTCTGGGGGCTAATTTTTATCTCTTTTTTAACCTTCAGCAGGAGGGAAATAGTCCACTCTTAAGTATTACCTTAGAGGGAGTAAAACCTGTGCAACCTGCTCTTGTCCTAACTCGGTCTCCTCTAGGCTGGGCTATAAGAGTGGCACCCATGGGTTCAGTATTGTCCATGAGGGCTTCACATTGGTGTTTGGGGTGAATAGTCACAAAGAGGATTCACAAAGCCACTGTACTTTGTGCTTCTATTTTGTAGAGAGATACTGAGGAGACAATTTAATAGCATTCTTGGATATGGAGGAGAAGAAAAACTTTTTCTCTATTCTCTTAGATTCGGGGACTTGAGCCTGCAAATTAAACTAATAAAAGAACGATTAATAAGGAGAAAGTTTAATATATATGCCTATGGAGGCCTTCATGAAAAGAAAGTGAAGACTCCAAAAGAACAATTAGACCCAGGGACATATATACCACTTTAACAAACGGTGATACATAATAGAGAAGTGACAAAACAAAGGAAAAGGGGCTTGGCATCCTAGGAGCATGACATTATGGGGAGGTAAATAAAGGGGAGAAACTAATGAAAGATAAGGGTTATTTTTGTAGGCCTTGTTTGTACAGACACATCTTAGTGCCAACTTTCTATCTCCAGCAATAAGGATTGTTGTCCTGGTGTAAGGGAGGGGAGGAGGAACACCTTCACAAACGGAAATTTATGTCCTGCTTTTAAGCATATAGGGAAGGATAAGTTGGTCTTTTTGCATTTGCTGTTTCTTAATTGTCTTCAGTTCAAAATAATTCTTAGGGCCAAATGGCACATTTTGGGGTGGCATATTCTAATACCTTTTAGGTACCCTAAGGATGACGAACAGTGTCCCCTAAAAGGTGATGTCCATTCGGAATCTCAGGAAATGACCTTATTTGAAAGAAGGGTCTCTGCAGATCTCATGAGTCAAGGATCTCGAGATGCAATCATCCTGGAGTTAAAATCAGCCCTAAATTCCAATAAATGGCATCGTCATAAGAAGAAAAGACACAGAGAGACACACACAAGGAAGATGGCCACATAAAGATGGGAGTAGAGATTGGCATGGTGTAGCCCCAAGCCAAGAAGCCAAGGCTAGGGCCACTTTGACCACAGCTGGAAGAGTCAAGGAAACACTCTTTCTTAGAGCCATTAGAGGGACCATGGTTCTGTTGACAAGCTTGACTTTTGGACATATGGTCTTCTAAACTGTGAGAGAATACACTTCTACTGTTGTAAGCCACCTAGTTTGCAGTACTTTGCTTCAGCAGCCAAAGGAAACCAATGCACCCAAAGAAACATCTCATCAACTCCCTTTAGTAATTGCCTTCCACATTTACCTCTGTGCATAGCAAAAGTCCTGACACCCAATTCCTCACAACTATAACGTACAATGTAGGAATTCTGTAGGCCTTAGCATAAGCAGGACACCATGAAGGGTCTTCTAAGGTACGTGTATTTCAAGACTTTCACATATATTTCCAAACTATGCTACCAACTACATATCTCCAGAGAGCCCTTATCTCTAGTACTTCTAAAATATTTAATAGAATAATAGAACATTTCCTCCTTTGCCAATTAACATTTCAGCAGTTACTTTAATATCTAAAATATTTTAGAGGTTTCTTTCATCTCGGTAGAAATTCTTTGCAGCCAGGGAGCTGTGACTCAAAGATGTATTTTAGCTCAGAGGCAAAACCATTTCATTTACCATCCCAGATTTTTCTTTAATTTGAATTTTTGTTATTATGGTTCAGAAATTTTGAATTGAATAGAAATTTGCTCCCACACTTGATCCAGTGTGAGGTGTGAAAAAGCAGGCAAAATTTACCCTAAATACGAGACACTTAGGCAGATATATTGGGAATAATCTAGACATTCTAGAAAATGATGTTTTTGTTATTACCAGAAATATTCGGGTAGGAGTTATCTGTACTCAAAATATCTAAAACTCAGGAGTATGATGTTGGCATTTCACCAGTGAAGCATAGCTGCTTTTCTGCTTGTTTCCTAAATGATACTGCGTTTCCAACACTTCACAAAGCGTTGAACGTACTGCCACTGGAGGCAGACATGAATATTTTATTCCCTCTCAATAAAACAGTTAAACACATCTATTTTCTGCAGTTCAAGGGTTTGTAACCTTAGGCCAGGGCTACACAATTTTATATGAACAGAGTCAGAAAAAAATTAAAAAGAAGTCCAAATTTCATTCCTTCCATTTGGTCATTTTTGTGGAGCCAGCTTCTGTTTCAGTTCTAGGCTCCTACTCCTGTTCTGAAAGTTTTACTTCTAGGCATTGATTAAGTTAATTCCACAGTGACGTGGAGCCTACCACATTTTGGGCTCAGAGCTGCCATGAAGACGATTCTGGATTTCCATTCTCTATGTAGTACATTCATCCTCACTGTCTCCTCTATCCCCAGATCTCTGGGAATCCGTCAACTTTTTTTGTTTGCACTACCATTTACTATTGTCCAAATTCCAATACTGCTGATTTTATCTTCTCTCCTTCTCAAGTGTGTGGAATTAGCTTAACGAAAGTGTTTCAGGAAAGCATTATCTACTAACGAAATTTTCGTAATCTCTAGAATAAAAAATAAGAGATTTGTGGTGTGCATTCCAACCCACCAGATATGCCCAACTGACACAGAAAAGGAAGTGGTAGCCCCGAAGTTTTGGGCAAGGTCAGAGATGGGGGCTGCTGTTCTTGGAGGCAGGAACCAGTCCCTGCCAGGGGTCTCTGCCTGTGCTCAGTGGGCTCAGCTTGCTTCTATATGCACAGGAAGTGATGTGTTTGCAAAGGACATCTACATAAGAGTGAGATACTTGAAACAACTGATTCACACACCCATGATATTAACTACCATATTGTAACTCAACTTTCTTGCACTGGAAAGAAAACTATCCAAGATGTACAAAAAAGGAATATATGGAATTATATGGTTGGGCTGAGTCCCCACCCAAATCTCTTTTCAAACTGTAGTCCCTTTGTGTTGCGGGAGGAATCTGGTGGGAGGTGACTGGATCATGGGGGTGGTTTTCCCCATGCTGTTCTCATGATAGTGAGGGAGTTCTCACAGGATCGGATGGTTTTATAAATGGTACTTTCCCCTGGGGTTCTCTCTCTCTCCTGCCAAGTTGTGAAGAAGGTGCTTGTTTCCCCTTTGCCTTCTGCCATGATTGTAAAGTTTCCTGAGCCCTACTTAGCCATGTGGAACTGTGAATCAATTAAATCTCTTTCCTTTATAAATTACCCAGTGTCACATAGTATCTTCATAGCAGTGTAAAAACAAACTAATACATGGAATGATTCCACATTATTTGAAAAACATGCTAAATATACTGACAGTGAAATGCATCAGGGACCCCTCTTAGAAGCCCGTCCTTGACCTATCCCCTGTTCCCATGCATAGAAATAAGGGAAAATCTTGAGCTTCTTCAAGTGAAATTCCAGGCACCTAGCAGGCCCTGATAAGTCAAGGAGCAACTTGATAAGCCAGAAGGTAATCATAGCCTAAAACAATAGCCAAGGAAGCTCATAGCCAAGAGTTGTTTGGTTCCCTATAGAAACTAAAGATAACATCTTAGCATATGTTCCTGAGTTGTTTTTCAGAAGCCCGGATCCCCAAACAAATGGGTCCACTGGCATGTAGACCTCAGACAAGGGGCAACTGAGGACTGAGCTCTGACTGTGACTCTTTGTTCTAAATTTATTCCTGAGGAGCGTGGAGGAAGTCAGGTCCATAGACCAGAGCTCAGCATTCTTTTCTGCTGATCCCAGATTTTTAGAGAAAACTTTGCCTCCTTATCCAATCACAAGTCAGAGAATCTTTGAATCCACCTACAACCTGTAGGCCACTCCCCCGAAATCAAGATGTCCCACCTTTTTTAGGTAAAACCAATGTATGGTCTCCATGTATTAACTTATGGCTTTACCTGTAACCTCTGTCTCCCTGCCTTTTAAAGCCTCCGCCTGCAAGGCATCAGGAAGGTCAGGTCTTAAGCCTGAGCTGCCTGATTCTCTTTGCTTGCTGCCCTGCAATAAATACTTCACTTCCTCTCACTGCTATCCTAATGTAGGTGTTTGGCTTTGGGGCACTGGGTGAGTGGACCCTAGCTTGCTTGTGATGTCAACGGTGTGTTGGTATGTGCACACTACATGGTCCAGAAGCTCCTAGACCCAACTTGGTTATACCAGCAAGCTGCAAAGTTGAAGGAGAGACTTAGAAGAAGCCTGGGAATGAGGACACAGTGATTTCCAATGCACGCAAACATATCTGTGTTTTTCCCCCTCTTTTATCATTAAAAACGAATATTTAGATGTTTTTCTTTATATGCTTTAAAATGTAATACATTTGTATTTTGTCTGGTTTAAACTACAGCTACTTGGAAACATCAATGAAAAAGTGGCCAAGGAAGGTAAGGCAACTGCTGATGAATAAAATCTAAATAGTCAATACACAAGGAAATTTTTCAGTTTATGACAATTGCAAGAATGTTTTTAAGAGGGTTCCCAAGAGTTTTCAAGAAAGTACCAGTAAGGGGACTTTTACACATTGCAGAAAAATGCATAAATTGGAAATAAAACACATAGAAAAAAAAGCAAATCATAAAGTTGTGCATACACTTGGACTCAGAAACTCAAACTTTGGGAATTTAGCCTAAGGAAATAAATATGAATATTGTAAACTAAAAATAAAATTCAAAACCCCACAACTCACTTAATGAAGCAGCTCTTGGTCAAAGGGACCCCAAGAATAACCTTGAAAACTGAAGGCCACGACAGGAGGGCATGTCAGACGCACCTTGTTATACCCCATCCCTCGTTAACCACCATTAGACTTGCTTCCCTAAGGGTTAAATAGAAACCATCCCTTTTCAAAGATTCCACTGCTGATATCAACCAACCGTCCAATGCTGCCCTTATCTTTTGTGGTTTCAGCACAGCAACCAATCAGTATTTCTTCCTGATAAGAGATGCTGACCATGGAGTGGTTCTGGGTCATCTGTAGAGGATGTGCATTGAGGGTGTCAGTATCTTCTGCTTCACCTTCTGACATCAGAAGGCTGAGAACTCAACCATAGGATCATGCTAACATCACCAATCCTTGTACATGAGACCCATGAAGGGGCATGATGCTCCACTGCAAAAACACACATTTCTTCTTTCATGAATATTCATGACTCCTCTTATAGCTTATTGAATACGTATATTCAACCACCCTGCTCAGCATAAATTCCTGTTCCCTTTGTCCCTCTCTCAATATGTCTATTTCTGGCTTCTGGCCACAGGCTACACACTTCCCAGTCTGTCAGAACAGTCACCATACAGGTCGCAACCCTGTATAAGAAATAAAGCTCTTATTTCCAAATTTATGAACCTCATTTTCTTCAGTTGACAATATAAGGAATGATTTAGCTACAGGGTTGTATTAGCAGAATTGACAACAACTTTAATGCTCAATACTGAGACAGGGGAGACAAAATGTGCAAAGTTCTCAAATGGAGTAATGTGTACCCCAAAACGGTGATCTCTAAGAATAATGTGTATTGTACAGAAAGATACAAATCATATCTGTAATGTAAAAAACATGAGAAAGTAATGATTACATAATAATCCTGTCTTGTGGAAAAACACTTAAAATTTTGCTACACTAAATAAAGTATGGAAAGTCACACAAAAACATGTTAAACATCAATCATTCCAGTGGTGGGTTTGTTGTTAGTCTTCACAGTGTTCTTTGTGATTACAGGTCCTTCTAGGTGTAAAGTAAACACGGATTAATTTGATGCTTCAAAAAAGAAAAGCTGATTTAAAAGCTGAATTATATATTGTCTGGTTTGTTTTTTTTTTTTTGACGAGTCTCACTCCATTGCCCAGGCTGGAGTGCAGTGGCACCATCTTGGCTCACTGCAACGTCCACCTCCCAGGTTCAAGGGATTCTCCTGCCTCAGCATCCCAAGTAGCTGGGACTACAGGCACACACCACCACACCCTGCTATATATTTTTTTGTGTGTATTTTTTTAGAGACAAGGTTTCACCATGTTGACCAGGCTGGTCTTGAACTCCTGACCTCAGAGGGAACTCAGGTGATCCACCTGCTTTTGCTTCCCACAGTGCTGGGATTACAGGCATGAGTCACTGTACCCAGCTGAAAGTTGCATTATATATTACCTTGATCTCAGCAAATACACAAAAATGGCATAGTTGGGACAGGGTGCAACTACAAATGGCAGTTGGGAATGAATGGATTCATAAATTGCTTACATTTGATCACGAAGGTGGACCCAAAAGTTATTAATTGAAGTAGTAACCACATAAAATGGGCTTTTAAAAATCTTAAGCTATATGAGGCTGGGTGTGGTGGCTTATACCTATAATCCCAATACTTTGAGAGGCCAAGGTGGGAGGATTCCTTGAGGCTAGGAATTCAGGACCAGCCTGGGCAACAAAGTGAGAACCCATCTCTATGACAAATTTAAAAATTAGCCAGGTATGGTGGTACATGCCTGTAGTCCCAGCTATGTGCGAGGCTGAAGTGAGAGGATCATTTGAGCTCAGGAGTTCAAGGCTACAGTGTGCTGTGATCACACCAGACAGAGTGAGACTCTCTCTCAAAAAAAAAATAAATAAATAAAGAATAAGCTGGTTGAATTGCATGTAAACCCAGTGAAAATTACAGACCCTATCATTCATAATTTGACAGTGGTTAAAGTTATAGATAGATGCTAAAATTTGAGCAATTCCACCTGTCCTTGAAGCAGAACAAGCATCTGACCACAATATTGTCCTTTGGGCTTTCAAATGATACTACCTTTCACAGCCAGCCTCTTAAAAGGAAAAAAGAAGAGGAGGAAAATTAGACATCTAACATCATTCCCTGACCTTCATGCCTCCATGACCTGTGGCTGCAGATAAAGCAAATGAAGAAGTCTTAGATAGAGTGAGGTCCATTCTCCTAGTACACAAAAGCACTATTTTTATATTGACTCAGGAGAGAACTCACCTAAAATTATTCTTTGGTTCTGACAGTTATTTGCAGGCTTTAGAAAAGGGGAGGAAAGGAGTGCCTTTCTCACGATTCTTTAAATAAATGTCCTTGGGTTAAACTGACACCTTGTCTTCTACGTTACTCCTTTGAGACTCTCAGAGCATGCAGAGGCTGAGAGATTGAGAAACTGCCCTTCCAGCCCCGCGGTCAGACTCTTAAATACCAACTCTGGTCTCTTTTGCTCGCTTCCCTTTTATCAGTGGGGGAAGTTGATATTTCATGTTTCATATTTGATAACAGAGCTTTTCTTAACATTAATGTGCACACACATCCACTGGGGAGTCTTATTAAAATTATAGATTCTGATTCAGTAGAGCTGGGGTGGGGTCTGATAGCCCACATTTCCAGCAAGCTCCCAGGTGAAACCCACTCTGTTGGTTCCAGGCTGTGCCTGAATATTAAGGTTTTAGATGATGCTAAGGAAAACAAGAATATTTTCTTTACATAATCATTTTCTATAGTTTGCCTATCCTGTGTTCAACTCAAGGCAGTGTTTGCGGATGTACTCATTTTCCATCCCAGAATATGGATTGGGTTATTCCAACACAATAAATGTCTCTGAAATAGATAAAACAGTAAAGACATGGATGTTTCAGGGTCTTTCAGTCTAGCAGCTGTGGAACATAAGGGAACTGTCCTCCTTCATGGAAATTTAAACAACTGGAATGGTATCATGCCCAGTGAGGAGGCAGAACTAAACTATAATTAAAGAACAGTGGTGATGAGCTGTGTTCGCAATGGAGGCACATGATGTTGGTGTTTCCTAAACCAATCCTTTGCCATTGCACAGAAGTTAAAGATGGTGACACATTAGGTCAACTCATGGCACCATGATATATCAGAACAGAAACAACAGAAACAGAAATCATATTACTGAAATAATATATCTGGAGTTGGGTGGCCCTTGGCATATACATACACTCTATTAACAACAGAGAAAGAAGGCTGTCTCTTCATCTGAGTGGCCTGAGACAGATGGCATGCAGAATTGGTTTTCTTTGCTTTTGATGAGAAGTCCATTCCCAATAAGCACTTTGAGATTTGTTCTGAAAACGTTATGAAACGTATCACAAGTGAGATGGAAGGGTTTGACTCAGTCCTCCAGATCTTTATCACCATGTGCGCTTTTCACTATCTTCTTGCTCCTATTCTCCCTCCTCCTTTTCCTTTTCCTCCTTTGATGATCTGCATCTTTCCAATGAAGCATGGCCTTTAAATCCATATATACCACCAAACTCCATGTTCCATAAAACCAAAGGGTCTGCTCTCCCTTAAGAGGCTATTTAGCAACCATGTATTGTTACTCTTGTACATCAGTTACGGCTTATCTCTCACCCCCAACTGCTAATTGCCTAAATTAATCTTTTTGCAGATAACTGTTAAATAAAATGTTCTTTCTTTTTCTGTTTTTAAATATTGTTTTTCATTACCCTTATGTTAAATGTTAATGTCAAAAATCCCTATATTGTCTACTGCTGAAAAACAAATTACATCCAAATTTTATTTTTTTAACACAACAATCTGGGCACAGCTTAGCCTACTAAGTGTCTTCTTCTGCATCTTTCATGAAGCAGTGATCATGGTGCCAGCCAGGGCTGGGATATCATCTCATCCATCTAAAGGCTCCACTGGGGAAGAATCTGCTTCCAAGCTAACTAACGTGGCTCTTAGGAGGATGTGGTTCCTCACAGGCTATTGGCTTGAGGCTACCCTCAATTCCTGGACATGTGGAAATGGGACCTTGCCATGTATCCAGTATGGCTGCTCACTTCCAATATAAAGAGTTTGCTAAAATAATGGAGTCAGGCTGGGTGTGGTGGCTCACACCTATAATCCCAGCACTTCGGGAAGTCAAGGTGGGCAGATCACTTGAGGTCATGAATTTGAGAACAGCCTGGCCAACATGGTGAAACTGTCTTTACTAAAAATACATAAATTAACTGGGATTGGTGGCACATGCCTGTAGTCCAAGCTACTCAGGAAGCTGAGGCAGAAGAACCACTTGAACCCGGGAGGCAGTGTTTGCAGTGAGGCTTGATTGTATCCCTGCACTCCAGCCTAGGTGACAGAGCAGAACTCTGTCACAAAAAAATAATAATAATGGAGTCATAGTTTTATAACCTAACTTACTTCTCATCAGTTAGTCATTTCTATTGGTTAGAAGTCAGGAGGTCCAGCCCACACTCAAGGGAAGGAGATTACACAAGGATGTAATTTCCAGAAGGCAGGGATCATTAGGGTGTGATGGTTAATTTTAAGTGTCAACTTGATTAGTCCACAAGGTGCCCAGATATTTTGTTCAACATTATTCTAGGTGTTTCTTTGAGGGTGTTTTTAAAATGAGATTAATATTTAAATAGGTTTGGATGAGAGTATCCTGTAAATAGATAGACTTAGTAAAGCAGATCTCCCACTCTACTGTGGGTGGACCTCATCCAATCAGGTGAAGGCTTGAGTAGAGCAAAAAGGCTAATATTTCCTTCAGTAAGAGAGAACTCCTTCTGCCTAACTAGCTTTGAGCTGAGACCTTGGTTTTGTTTTGTTTTGCTTTTCCCTGCCTTCATCCTCAAACTAAAACATTGGCTCTTCCTGGGTCTCAAGCCTGCAGGACTTTGGAATGAAATGACATCATCAGCTCTCCTAGATCCCCAGCTCGAGAACTCACCTTGCAGATCTTAGAACTTGTCAGCCTCTATAATTGCATGAACCCATTTCTTATAATAAATCTCTCTCTCTCTAGATATAAATATATGTATTATATATATATAAACTTTATCTATCTCATTTATCTATATTTATCTATCTACCCATCATCCATCCATCATATCTATTATGTAATCTATCTATACATCTATCCATTATGTCTAACCATCCATCATAGTTATCTATCCAGCCATGCAACAAAATACTGAATATTTTGTTCTGCATTCTTCCAATAACTGAGAAATCCTTATTCTACTCAACTCTTTACTCTAGGGATCTTATGGCTCTAGTTCCATGACATCTCAAGCAGACTCCAGCACCATATTTTGCTCCTCATGCAAATATTTTCCAAGGTAATGGGAAATGGAGCTTCTATTTATGCTTCGGTCACATTCTCCATGGCCTCTACCAGTGGAGGGATGATGGCACCTGAAACCATTTAGAAGATGCCTGCATCATGACAACATTCCCAGCTCAACCAAGCATAGATTCAATGGCGGTTGATGCTCCTGAGTGGAACTGGCCTATTTCTACAACTTGCTGATGTGTTATGGTATTGCAGTCGTCATGCCTTCCTTGGTTGCAGAACACTCTGAATTGGCTGGAACTTTTCCAGAATATCTATTCATTAGATCCTAAATGTTTAGAATAAAATGTCAATGCCAGGGATAGCTAACAATGACAAGAAATTCTTGTTTCCCTTAGTTTCTTAGAGAAGAAGAAAGAGGAGCACCAATAACTTCATGGGATTTTGGACCCTGTGGAAGAAGACACATTAATACTAAAGCCTGGCTAATTTCACTCTTGATAACTGTTATATACAGGGGCTACAACTGAAGTCATCCTAGAATATTCCTGGATTACTATTTTATTTAGAGACCTAATAAGCTCATCTCCAGTCCTGCTGTATGGCAACACCCATTATTGACAAAGTGGAATATCACAGAAAGTAAGTGTTCAATGGGCATTACATATATTTAACATCCCATAGTGGATTAGGAACAATTTTCCTTTCCTTGACTCTTTCTTCCTTTGGTAGTAACTTTTAAAAATTAACTTTTTATTTTGAAATAATTTTAAATGTACAGAAAAGTTATGAAGATAGTACAGAGATTCCCCATATATCTTAGCTTCTCTGAATGTTAACATCTTATACAACCAAGGCACATTTGTCAAAGCTATGAAACCATCATTGATACAGAACTACTAACTGCATTACAGGCTGTATTAGGATTTCCACAGTTTTTCCAGTAGTAATCTTTTCTATTCTAGGATTCAATCCAGGATACCATTACAATTAGTCACCATCAGTCTTCTCTACACTGTGAGAATTTCTCAGAATTTCCTTGTTTTGTGTGACCCTTCACTATAGGGTTTATTCACCCTTATAGCACCCATTCTCCAAGTTGCTTCTCCAAATATCACTTATCTTCCAAGCCTGGCTGAAGCCCACCTCCTCCAGAAAGCTCTTGTTGATCACTATGCCCCTGATATGGTTTGGTTGCCATCCCATACAAATCTCATTTTGAATTGTAGTTCCCCTAATCCCCAGGTGTCGTGGGAGAGACCTGGTGAGAGGTAATAGAATCATGGGAGTGGTTATCTCCATGCTGTTCTCCATGCTGTTCACACAATGAAACATAGTTCCCAATATGGTGGTGTTAGGAGGTGAGGTCTTTGGGAGGTGATTAGATGATGAGGATGGATCCCTCGTGAATGGGATTAATGATCTTATAAAAGAGGCGTTAAGGAGCTGTTCACCCCTTTTGCCCTTCCACTATGTGAGGACACAGCAAGAAGTCACCATTTATGAATGAGGAAGTGAGTCCTCACCAGACATTGAATCTGTCACATCTTGATCTTGGACTTCCCAGCCTCCAGAACTGTGAGCAACAAATGTCAGTTGTTTATAAATTGCCCCGTCTAAGGTATTTTGATATAGCAGCACAAGTGGACTAACACATATTTTGTCTTAGTCCCTCTATCTGGGTTTGTCTGATATTTTCTGATGATGAAACTGGAGTTATTGGTTTTGGGGAAGAAGATCTTAGAAGTGAGGAGCACTCTTCATCATATCACATTAGGGGTCTGCATGACTTGTCATTATGACGTTAGCCATGATCATCTGGTAAAAACAGTGTCTGTGAAGTTTTCCCACTGTTAGTTACTCCTTATTTAGTTTTGACCACGAAATTTAAAAGAAATATTAATTTAAAAATACCTAGTGTTATATTTACGTCTTATTTCAATTGAGTTTCTTTTTTCTGTTTTCAATTTATTTCTAATTCAATTTCATCTTTATCATTTTCTTTCATCTACAAAAAAAATTAAACATCACATTTTTCACAAAACTCTCCTGCTTAAACCTGGAGGCTATTCATGGTTGAAATAAAAGAAAACCATATTTTGAGCATCTCAAAAGGTATGAGGGAGTGTAATAAATATTTTATATACATTTCCTACTTACATTTTATAAGAAATGTAAGTTAAATATTAATACACCGCTTTTTTTTCAAGTAAAGAAACCAATTTCCTGAGGCCATAGGTAAGAGAGGTAGGGTAGAACCCAGATTGTTTAGCCAAGATTCAAGATCAACCATAAACTTTTCAAATTGGATTCCTGGAGCTCTAGTGCATGGACACCCACAGAAATGCAAGGAATTATGTAAGAACATTCCCTAAGGAGCAGTACCTTGAACATTCACCCTTATAGCACCCATTCTCCAAGTTGCTTCTCCAAATGTCACTTATCTTCCAAGGCTGGCTGAAGCCCACCACCTCCAGAAAGCTCTTGTTGATCACTATGCCCTTGATATGGTTTGGTTGTGCTCCCATGCAAATCTCATTTTGAATTGTAGTTCCCCTAATCCCCAGGTGTCATGGGAGAGACCTGGTGAGAGGTAATTGAATCGTGGGAGTGGCTATCTCCATGCTGTTCTCATGATAGTAAATGAGTCCTCATGAGATATGATGGTTTTATCAGGGGTGTCCCACTCCCCTTTGCTCTGTGGTTCTCCTTGCTGCTGCCATGTGAAGAAGAATGTGTTTGCTTCCCCGTCCACCATGAGTATAAGTTTCCTGAGGCCTCCCTAGCCCTGTGTAACTGTGACTCAATGAAACCTTTTTCCTTTGTAAATTACTCAGTCTCAGGTATGTCTTTATTAGTAGTGTGAGAATGGAATAACACAGCCCTCAACAACTGTGGCTCTTGTAATGAACACATCATTTCTAACATTCATTGGCACTTGATGATATTCTGGGCTCCTTTGTTTCCCAGTTTGTTAAAAAGGGTCAGTCCATGCATGCGTCATACTGTAGAGGGGATGCACTTTCCAGTCCTGATTGACAGTGCTGTGCTAGAAAACCCCAGGAGAGATCTCCAGCATCCTGGCTGGAACCATGCACTGCATCCTTCTCACCACATACTGGCTTCTCTCAGCTTTTACCCCTCTTGTGCTCACTCTCATATAGATGACTGTGTCAGTCCAAGTCAGCCAACTGTAGAGTTAGAAGGGCAGTCCTCAAGGCTCTCTTGCTTGTCACAACTACTCCAATTTCAAGTAGGTTCACAAAACTACCCTGTTTTAATAATTTGCTAAAAGGACTCACAGAAGTCACTGAAAGGTGTCATGCATATGGTTATGGTTCATTACAGCTAAAGGGGAAAGATTTAAGTCAGTCCAGGTAGAAGGTATACAGAAAAGAGTCAGGAAAACTTACAAATGTTGAGTTTCCAGATGTTCTGTCCCTGTGGAGTTATGGGCAGTGTTGCTTTTCCTTCATTGATATGTGACAGTATGCACGGAGTATGTCCAACCAGGAAAGGCCACCTGAGAATTGAGTCCAGAGTTTTCATTGGGACTCTATCACAAGAATATTGATGATTGCCCATGAGGCAGATCTCGGTCTGAAGACCCTCAGGAGGTCAAGCTGATGCTACATGGGCCAAAGCCTCTGCCCTACATTCCACTGATAGACTCTGGCATGCCCAGCCTCCTGCCACACATCACATTATTGAACTATGCAGTAACCCAAGGCTATCAGGTAGACAATCCTGCCAGGTTTGACATTCCAACGGCTTTGGGGGTCACCTCCCTGAGCACACTTCTTTCTGAACAAGATTAAATTCTTCACTACATAGTGAGGTACTTCTGTCTATCTTGGAGACCTTTGTCCTTTTTTCTTAACTTTTAGTTATTTTCTTTTTTCTTTTAGAGACAGGGTCTTGTTCTATTGCCCAGGCTGGAGTATAGTGGCATGATCATTGCTCACTGCAGCCTCCAACTCCTACGATCAAGTAATCCTTCTACATCAGCTTCCCACATAGCTGGGACTACAGGTGCATGCCACCACGCCCAGCTATTCTTTCGAATTTTTTGTAGAGATGGGTCTGTCTATGTTGCTCAGGCTGGTCAACTTTTAGTTCTTTATATGCCTTCTTAACACAACCAGGTTATGTTTGTACATGAAGGCACCAAGACATTTACAGTGATGTTTCTCTCAGTGCCAGGATCACACAAAACTTTTTTAGCTCTCATTATGCTTTTCTAGAAAATATGCATTTCTCTAGAAAATATGCATATTTTCTAGGGAAATTGTTGCTTTTATAATTAGGATGGGAAAATAGATTTTAATGAGGCTTTTTTCCCTAAAACATGTTGCTTAACCAGTTTTGCTCACGATGAGCACCAGAATTTGTCTACTCAGTAAGTCACTTATATAACATAATATTTAAAGGATCCTATGCTTTTATTTCAAAGTTATGTAAAAAAAATGACAGAAAAATATGTTAAGGATAATCTAAACTCTATTCATTAATTAGACTACAGACAGTTTAAACTATAGGGCCTATATATTACCCCTGAACAATATAAACATATACATGACATATGCAAAAAATAATTAGCTACTGGTGTAAATATATCAATATTTTGTGAATTGTGTTACTAAGGAAAATATAAGACTCTGTAGCCAGTGTCATAATGAAGATAAATCTCCTTTCTATCTGGTCTAAATTCTTTTTCTGCCCATTCAATGCTACTATTTCTTATTGAGCGTGCATCTTTAGTGGGGGCAAAAATTGTTCCTTATGGGGCAAAAATAGATTTTTAGGGCAAAAAAAAACACCTATTTTTATCAGTAAAGTACAGAAATGTATGCAGTACATAAACGGATATGTAGCATATCTGTATTAAAATTTTGTGGTGAGGAAGGAAAAATGCCCAAAACACAGGAAAAATGTTGAAAACATCAAAAATCAGGAGACAACAGATGCTGGAGAGGATGTAGAGAAATAAGAATGCTTTTACACTGTTGGTGGGAGTGTAAATTAGTTCAACTAATGTGGAAGACAGTGTGGCAATTCCTCACAGACCTAGAAATAGAAATACCATTTGACCCAGCAATCCCATTACTGGGTATATATCCAAAAAAGTATAAAATATTCTATTATAAAGACACATGCACACATATTTTTATTGTGGCATTGTTCACAATAACAAAGACTTGGAACCAACCCAAATGCCCATCAATGATAGACTGGATAAAAAAAAATGTGGCACATATACACCATGGAATTCTATGCAGCCATAAAAGAGGATGAGTTCATATCGTTTGCAGGGACATGAATGAAGCTGGAAACCATCATTCTCAGAAAACTGTCACAAGAACAGAAAACCAAATACCACATGTTCTCACTCATAAGTGGGTGATGAACAATGAGAACATAGGCACAGGGAGGGGAGCACCACATACCGGGACCTGTTGCGGGGAGAGGGGCCAGGGGAAGGATAGCAGGGAGTAGGGGGATTGGGGAGGGATAACATCATGAGAAATACTAATGTAGGTGACAGGGGGATGGATGCAGCAAACCACCATGCCAGGTGCATACCTATGTAACAAAGCTGCACGTTCTGCACATGTACACCCGAACGTAAAGCATAATAATAAAAAAAGAAAAGAGAAACATCAGTCTGAACTAACTGGGCTGGAGGTGGTGACCCTGTTTGCAGAATGTCTGAGTTTCTGCCTCTGCAAGTATAAAGTGTTTATTTTTAGCAAATTCTTTATAAATATATTTTAGAAAGAGAAGGATGCTTTGCTGTGATGGCGTACAAAATGCCTAACATTAAGTACTTATTGACCGAGACTGAATTTTCTCGCTCTGACTGTGACCCAACCTAGCTAGGCACAACTCTGTTTGTCATGGACTTTGTAACCAAAAGCCGCCATAGAAGGGTCCTGATTCCATTCTTAATGGCAGGAGTCATTTCCCAGCCAGTTATACTTTACATACTCTGTTGGCTCTGCTTTGAAAAGCCCCCTCCTTTTTATTGCCTTGCATCTTCTACTCGGCACCACCTATGTGAGCCTAAGTACACACACCTCTCAGGTGAGACAAGAATGAGAATGGATTCACCTCATCATGTCCAATGAAGCCATGACTAAACATTGAAAGGGGGATGACAAATTTCATAAGCAATTTAAAGAACACCACTTCGGTAATGAGAAATACTCAACTATCCTTTTACTGAAGTATCAGTATTGTATCTTACCCAAATAACTGCTGATCAATGCAGCGTGAGCCCAGGGGAGGAGCTGAAGATATGGTTAAAGAGAGCTGGATAGTGGGTCCATCAGTCAAGGTCTGCTATGGTTTGAATGCGTCCCCTGAAGTTCAGGCATTGGAAACCTAATCCCTTATGCAGCAGGTTTCAGAGAAGGGACCTTTAAGATGTGATTAGGCCATGGGGGCTCTGCCTTTATGAATAAATTAATGCCCTTGTCATGGGAATAAGTTTACCTCAGGAATGGGTTTCTTGTTTAGAAAAAAAATCAAAATAAAACAAATTCAGCTCTATTTTGCATTCTCTCTCTCTCACCTTCTCTTTGCTCCTCTGCCTTCTGTCATGTGATAACACAGTAAAAAGTCTATCACCAGATGCCAGCCTCTCAGTCTTGAACTTCAAAGCCGCCAGAATTGAGAGCCAATAAATTCTTCTTCACTATAAATTATCAGGTAATTTATAAAATAAAGTAACAGAATACCAGTCTGTGGTATTCTGTTACAACAGCGCAGAAAAGACTAAGAAAACTGGTACTTAGAAGTGGGGTTGCTTCTTTAACAAATACCTGAGAATTTGGCAGTGGCTTGGAAACTAGGTAACAGGTAGAGGCTGAAAGAGTTTGGAGGAGCAGGCTAGAAAAAGTATACACTGCATAAATGGAATGTTAGGGGCAATTCTGATGAAGGCTCAGAATAGAGTTGTGAGGGAAGTCTGGAACTTGTTAGAGATTACCTAAGTGGTGGTGATCACAATGTTGGTAGAAAAGTGTAGAGGCCGGGTGCAGTGGCTCACACCTGTAATCCCAGCACTTTGGGAGGCCAAGGCAGGCAGATCATCGGAGGTCAGAATTTCGAGACCAGCCTGACCAACATGGTGAAACGCCATCTCTATTAAAAATACAAAAAGTTAGCCAGGCATGGTGGTGGGTGCGTGTAATCCCAGCTACTCTGGAGACTAAGAAGGCAGGAGAATCGCCTGAACGCGGAAGGTGGAAGTTGCAGAGAGCCAAGATCGTGCCACTGCACTCTCGCCTGGGTAATGAGAGTAAAACTCCATCTCAAACAACAACAACAAGAAGTAAAGGTCCTTCTGGTGACGTCTCAGATGGAAATGAGGACAACATATTGGACACTGGAGGAAAGGCCATTTTTTTTTTTTCTTTTTCTTTTTCCTTTTTTTAAATTGCATTTTAGGTTTTGGGATACATGTGAAGAACATGCAAAATAGTTGCATAGGTACACACATGCCAGTGTGATTTCCTGCCTTCCCCCCCTTCACCTATATCTGGCATTTCTCCCCATGCTATCTCTCCCCAACTTCCCACCCCCCACCGTCCCTCCCATATTCCCCCCTACAGACCCCAGTGTGTAGTGCTCCCTTTCTGTGTCCATGTGTTCTCACTGTTCAACATCCGCCTATGAGTGAGAACATGTGGTATTTCATTTTCTGTTCTTGTGTCAGTTTGCTGAGAATGATGTTCTCCAGACTCATCCATGTCCCTACAAAGGACATGAACTCATCATTTTTGATGGCTGCATAATATTCCATGGTGTATATGTGCCACATTTTCCCAATCCGTCTATCATCGATGGACATTTGGGTTGGTTCCAGGTCTTTGCTATTGTAAACAGTGCTGCAATGAACATTCGTGTGCATGTGTCCTTATAGTAGAACGATTTATAATCATTTGGATATATACCCAGTAATGGGATTCCTGGGTCAAATGGAATTTCTATTTCTAGGTCTTTGAGGAATTGCCACACTGTCTTCCACAAGGGTTGAACTGATTTACACTCCCACCAACAGTGTAAAAGTTTCTCCACATCCTCTCCAGCATCTGTTGTCTCCAGATTTTTTAATGATCACCATTCTAACTGGTGTGAGATGGTATCTCAATGTAGTTTTGATTTGCATTTCTCTAATGACCAGTGATGATGAGCATTTTTTCATATGTTTGTTGGCCTCATGTATGTCTTCTTTTGTAAAGTGTCTATTCATATCCTTTGCCCACTTTTGAATGGGCTTGTTTGTTTTTTTCTTGTAAATCTGTTTGAGTTCTTTGTAAGTTCTGGATATCAGCCCTTTGTCAGATGAGTAATCTGCAAAAATTTTTTCCCATTCTGTTGGTTGGGAAAGGCCATTGTTTTTACCAAGTAGCAAATAACTTGGCTGAATTGTGTCCACGTCCTAAGACTTTATAGAAGGCAGACCTTAAGACTGATGAGCAAGAAATTTAGCAAAGCATTCAGGATGCTGTGTGGTTTCTCTTAATTGCATATAATAAAATGTGAGAAGAGAGAAATTATTTAAAAGCAGAATTTATAATTAAAAGTGAAACAGAACTTCGAGATTCGAAGGATTCTCAGCCTGGCTATGAGGTCAAGAATAAAAGAGCATTTTCAAAAAAGGAAAACAGGGGTGTGGCCAAGAGATAAGGAAATTAACATGGATAGTACAAGCCATAGGCTATGAAACAGAACAATGGGAGAATGATCCTGTAGGTATTTCAGAGATTAGCAGTGCTTCCCCTCCCATCAGAGGCCCAGAGTACCAAGGTCTGGGAAAAGAAAATATGCCAAAAGAGAGGCCCCTGGTGCCCATGGGACCACAGTATTCACTGCCCTGCACCATCTGAAGTGTCTGCTTCCCACATTCCAGTGCAGGGCTCCTCAGGTGTCCCAGCTGTGCCTCAAGTGAGCCCAGGTTCAGCTTGACTCTCCAGTACAGAAGGCACAAGCCATAAACCTTGCTGGTGTCCATGTGGCGCTAATTTTGCAGGCATACTGAAGGCAAGAGCTGTGCAGACATGGCTTCCTCCACCCAAATTTCAAAGGATGTCAATTACAGCCTGGGGATCCAGAAATAGACCTATGCCAGAGGTAGAGCTGCTGCAGACAGTCCCCACCAGGGCAATGACTAGTGGAGGTGTGGTAGCCCAGTAAACCCTTGATCATGAGACCCCAGAACTATAGAGCTACCAGCATGTAATGCCAGCCTGGTGAAGCCACAGGCACCTGACTCCAAGCCATCAGAGTAATTATGTGTGCTCTTGAGTAAAATGATGGGAATTGGACCCCCAGGGCCTTGAAGGCCCAACTTCTACCCCAGTGTGTCCACGAGGTAGAAGACAGAGTCAAGAAAGATTATTCTGGAGCATTAAGATTTGATGTTTCCCACTCTCTGTAAGTCCAATGCATTTCTGTTCTTTACAAATACCTATTTCTTCCTTCTGAGAGAATGTGTCTCCTATGCCGGTCCCACCATTATATTTGGAAAGTAGATATCTTGTTTAATTTCAGAGGCTCACAACTGAGAGAAATTTGCCTCAGAAGAAATCATGCTTTAAATCTTACCCGAATCTGATTTAGATGAGACTTTGGACTTTTGAGTTGGTGCTGGAATGAGTCAAGACTTTGGTGCTACTGGGATGTAATAAATGTATTTTGCATATGAGAAAAACAGAAATTCAGGAGGCCATGGGCAGAATGCTGTGGTTTGAATGTACCCCCAAAGTTCAGGTGGAAATCTAATCCTCACTGTATTACAATAGTGTTAATAGGTGGGACCTTTAAGAAGCAATTACACCATTGAGGGCTCTGCCCTCCTGAACGAATTAATGTCATTATCACTGGATTGCATTCCTTATATAAGGGCAAGTTCCACCTGCTCTTTCTGTCTCTCTCTCTTTGAGGCAGGGTCTTGCTCTGTCGCTCACTTACTGCTGTTGCTCTCTCTCTCTCACACACACTCTTTGCCCTTTCACTTTCTGCCATGAGATGACATGGCATGAAGGCCCTCACCAGATGCTGGACCCCCAGTCTTGGACTCCTCAGTTTCCAGAAGTGTGAGCCAATACATTTCTGCTCCTTATAAGTTACCAAGACTCTGGTATTCTATTATAGCAGCACAAATTAGACTATGACAGGGTCCAATCAGATAACCAGGAATCACACTAGGTATTTCCACAGTAGAGATTGAATGTAGGGCTTTAATTACACAGGTGTTGACAGCTACAAAAGCAAAAAGGAAACATTCAGGTCATGCAGATATGGTAACTTCAGAAATCGGCTGCCACCAGCAAAGTACAGAACACAGGTTGGCCAGCTTTTCTGTATATTGATGGGTTAGAGAGTAAATATTTTAGGCGTTTTGCACCATATGATCCATGAAACATCTACTCATACCTTGCTATTATAGTAGGAGAGCAACCATAGACAATATGGAAATAAATGGGCATGGGTTTGCAATGAAGGTTTTTTTTTTTAACAAAAACAGGATGTGGGCTGGATCTGGATTCCACACATACAAAACTCATTTTACACTCTTCTTATTTTCTTCTAATTACTATTTCCTGTACCAAAATTCCACCTGACAAACTCCTATTAATCCTTCAAGATTCACCGAAAGTGAAGGCCAGGTGTGGTGCTTCATGCCTGTAATCCAAGCACTTTGGGAGGACGAGGTAGGTGGATTGCTTGAGCCCAGGAGTTCAAGACCAGCCTGGGCAACATGGTGAAACCTCATCTCTACAAAAACCACAAAAATTAGCTAGGCATGGTGGCATGTGCCTGTAGTCTCAGTTGCTTGGGAGACTGCGGTGAGAGGATCACCTGAGCCCAGGACATCAAGACTGGAGTGAGCCGTGATCATGACACTGCACTCTAGCCTGGGTGACAGAAACCCTGTCTCAAAAAAAAACACAAACAACAAGAAAAACTACCCATGTGTTGGTATCTCCTCTCAAGCACGAAATCCACCAAAGTTTGCTTGCATTTACCCCTATATTTGCAAGAAACTAGTACAGTCTCTAGCACACAGACAGTGCTAAACAACCGTTTCATGAAAAGATAAACAAACTAAGTAACAAGCAAATATTAACCAAAAAACTACCCACATGGGTTAAGCATTTACAAGGAGTAACGAACTGTTCAATGACTCTCCTTAATCTTCCCAAAAACTCTAGGAAGGAGACTGTGAATATCATTTCTATTTTATAAATGAGGAAAATGAGGCACAGACACTTCAAGCTACATCCCCAAGTTTACATACACGGTCAGTGCATGACCCAAGAACAGAACTTAGCAGTCTGAGTCCAAAGCCTCATCCCCGCACTGCTCTGGAATTAATATCCATGCATGGTCATTATCCCTGACAGCAACACAGCACTTGCAAGAAGTGTTCTTTATGCTAAGAAAGAATAAACATACCCTTCATAAATAATGCAAAAAACAAGTTAACTGCTTCTGAAGAGTGGAAACCTGCTTTCAAGGAGTCTGAAGTATGGTAGGAATTAATAAAACATTTTAAGGGTACTCTACAATTCAAATATGAAAAGGAAAATCAATTAGTGATCTGAAGGAACTAACAAGTGAAACAATTATTATAATTTTCCATGTATGGAGAATCCATGATATTCTTAAGTGTCAGGCATACAAAATTCATTCCCTGTGCTATGTAAGTATAATTTTAACCAGTGGTAGAAATGTCAGTCACTGTGGTTGGACTACTGTTTTAATTTAGCAGGGTCTGCCTCTGAGGTTAAAAAAAAGTCAAATAAAATATCACACACATTCTCATTAAGTTGCCTAATTCCATCAAATTTGTTTGATTGAAATACTATACCCCAGTGATTGAGTCTACAAACACATTCACACACAACAAATTTAAGAAGCTCACAATTGTAGGTATTAATCCCTTATATTTCTGTCTAGTTTTCAATTTTCCTTATAAAATAGAATACAATTCCAGAAAGTCCCTTGTTTGGATTAGATTCTATTATTTCTACAACATGAACTCATTTTCTATATAACACAGTCACTTTGGAAAGGTCTTATTTTGGTAAAAGGGTCCCAGAGCATATAACTAAGTCATTACAGTCTCTTCAAAATACAAACTTTTATGCCATAAAATTCAGTTAGTAGAAAAATTTCCTTTATGTGCAAAGAAATATTTCTATTTTACTTTTTCGTTTTTGAGTTCTATACAATGCTAAAGTTTAGATGGTTTAAAATGTGTTTTATATGGCTATCTGCTGATTTCTTTGCAAATTCTCTAAAAACTACATTTCTAACACCATTCTATGTGAATAAATCTAGAGCTTCAGGCATATCTGATAAGAAATTATTTCTCATATCTCTCTTAATTCTAACAATAGGTGTTTGTATAACAAACTATCATTAGAAAGCATTTTAGATGCATTGTTTAATTTATTTTTGGTGGGACAGATGTTGGTGCTGTCATCTTCTCTAACTGGCAGCTGAAGCTCTGAGACTATTTTACCAGAGCTAGTGTCTTAGCACAGTCTAAGCTTCAGCATCAAATAGGTGCAATAGGTTCTGGCTCAGATGTTTTCAGTCTTATAAGCAATGTAGATCATGCGCTACAGGGCATTGGGAACCTCAGCTCCACACAGTCATTCAGGTATCCAACTTGTCATGCTTCTACCATCTTCAACTTATGTCTTCAAGGGTCCCTGTAGGCATCACCATCACAGTCAGCTTGAAGAAAGAGTAGGGGGGACATCTGTGGGGTACTTTTATAAGGCGGTTCTGGCATGCTTCATTTCTGTTTGACTTCTCCCTGAGAGGACACGGTCACATGGGAACGGCTAACAGAAAGGGAAGCTGGAAATGCAAACGTCTGTCCATCATTTATTACCTCCTCCAGGTAATAAAAAGCCTGGCTCAGACATGACTGAGCTAAGTCCTCAGCCCTCTATCTGTTCTGTCTGAATGCTCTGTGGGATTGAGCCCTTAACCTGCAGGATCCCAGTCTAACTCCAGGCAGAAAGTGTCAGGATGGAACTGAATTATGAGAAACCTCGTGGGTATTCATCGGAGAATTGTTTGGTTTATGGGGGGAAAACCCACACACATCTAGCATCAGAAGTGAGGAGGGACTGAGATAAGAAAAAAAAACAGTTTTTTTTTTCACATAAACAAATATGCAGGCTGTCGCTGAGATATGTTACAAGGGTGTGTTTGTAAAACCTCTAAAGGTGAGACCAGATGGTCTGAGAGCAAACGAAGGGGACCCTGATGCTAGGCACTAAGTGCTGTTCTCAAAGTGAGAGGTGAGAAGTGATTTTCCACCATGCCAATCCTTCAGATCATATGGATGATATTTGGGCTATTGGTTTTAATCCCTTATGTCCAACATTTTGCAGCTGTTCAAAAGAAACATACAGGTTCTAAAGACAGCACTTAGAAAACCAACTCTATTTGTGGAAGGAATTGACTGGTGAGTGCCAGGTTCTTCATTTGTCACATTTTCCAACAAGAAGAATGCGATTGTTCAAATCACTCAGGGATAAGTGGTTTGCATTAGCACGCCTATTCAGGGACTTTTTCTAGAAGCATTCTAGGAAGTAAAATGTGGGTTCATATCTTTATTATAGGCAACACGGGCTTTATTTACAAACAAAGTGCTTTAGACAAGGTCTTTTGCATAATATAAATAGCAAGTTATTTTCAAATGGCCATAATGCTTGTAGTCAAAAGCTCTTTCAACTGAAATGGCATTAGCATATGTCTTATTTTCTGGGAAAAGTACAGGAAACAGTGAGAAATGCCATTCTATATATGCTTTCAGGAGAACCAAGCCATTGAAGCAAAAGGAAAACCAAATAGTGATTAAAAGACCCGATTTCCCATTTAGGGAAGATACACCAATTTTGATTCAAGAAATGGGTATTGAGCTGGGTGCAGTGGCTCATGCCTGCAATCCCAGTAAGTTGGGAGGCTGAGAAAAGCAGATTGCTTGAGCCTGGGAGGTTGAAACCAGCTTGGGCAACATAGTAAGACTCTGTCTCTATGAAAAATTAACAAAATTAACTGGGTGTGGTGGCACATACCTGTCATCCTAACTACTTGGGAGGCTGAGGTGGGAGGATTGCTTGAGCCCTAGAAGTTGAGGCTCCAGTGAGCAGGGATTACACCACTGCACTCCAGCCTGGGCAATGGAACAAGACTGTGTCTTAAAAAATAAATAATTAAAAAAGTCAATAAGTGAATAAATAAATAAATACATACATAAAAAGTATTAAGCTTCTTTGAGGTGATGTTCATGCTACCATGGATAAAAGGTCAAAAAAGATATGATCCTTTCCCCCAAGAAATTTATAATCTAGCTTTACAATAATTCACTTAGATATTCTCAACTGCTATGTCAGATAACTTTTTTAGGTTTTTCCCCCTCCCAGTACCATCCCAATTCATGAGAACTGTGGAAACAGTGCTATCTGCTTAAACCCAGACAACTGTCCAAATAATTAAAAGCTAAGTAACACTGTCCTCTGTGTGATTATTGCTTGATTATTTTAAGAAACAGAAATCAGTAACTGTTTTTGCATGAAATAGTCACAGGCCATGGCTCTCTGATTTAAGGCTCTCTAGGGTCACTGAAGTGTCATTTGGAAAATGACTTCCCGATGCATAATATGATGGTGATGATCCCCTGAAGCCTGTCATAAATGCTCTTCTATGAGAGCTGCAATATATTTTCTTCCAAGTATTGTTTCAAAACAATACGCAGCCAAAGATCGGAAGAGAGGCTCTGGCTCCTGAAAACAGGCTCAACAGAACTCTAGGATATTTTTTAAACACACTGGAGAGGAGAAAAATCGTTCATAAACACACATTTAGAGAAATGGTTCAACAGACACAGAAAAGATACATTTCTCCTTCCCCCGAGCACTTAGTTAGAGCCCATGTAACAATATACATTAAAAAAAAAGAATAGGCTTTAGAATATCACAGAGACCTGGATTCAAATCTGAGCCTTCCCATGCATTGATTATGCCCATTTGGTTTGCAAATCAAAGTTTTTGAGCTCAGTTGCCTTATATAATACAAAACTACCTGCCTCAAAGATTGTGACAATTAGACAATACTGCATACAAACGCTAAAGAGCAAAGCCAGCTACATAGTATACACTCAATGAACTGCAGTGCGGAGTGCTAAGATCATTGTTAAATAGGAGTTATACACAAAATAATCAGGTATACAGTATATAAAACCTAATCTTCTCTTCATTTGTAGGATTGTCAATCAGATATCTAAAGTTACACCACTTGTTAAAGAATCATTTTCATAAGCAGGAAAAATAAAAATCTATGCAGCTATAAAAATAAACCGTGTTAAAGACTTTATTTAACTCTTGCTTTAGAAAACTGGTTGTAAGGTGTTACGACCAGTTCAAAGTCGAATCCAAACAGACACATTTATAGATCAGGAATACTGAAACCTAAGGACATAAAACTACCTCTGCCACAGTTTGGGAAGGAAATAATTGAAACCATACCAGACAGGACAGAATGTGCATATGAAGAGACAGGAATTATTTTGCACTCAGTTATCTACAACTTATGGGGATGTAGATTTGCTCCCACTGAATCAGCATCTGACAATCCTAGAGGCCGTGCTCTTCTAGGAAATGCATCATTTGCCACTGAAGCATATTTTTTTACAATTATTATATATATTTTATATGTAATATAGAAAATAAAAATATCTGTTTTGTGTAGCTATGTTTGCATGTAAGTGTTGCTCAATTTTACTTGTTGTTTTGTATACCACATCATATACATTGTATCTTTTCACATACACACCCACCTGTAAAAGTTAAAATTACTAAAACTGAGTGAATCCTGGTTCTATGCCTGTTATGTAGAAAATATGTAAATGCTGGAGTGAATCAAAGAATAACTGTACAGTTTGAGTAAAAAGATTACTTCACTGCCATTTCTCTTAATCATTCCACCAATACTTTATGAACTTCTTGAGTTATAGGCAATGAAATTCCAAATATTGAAAGTTGTGTTTGAGTCCTTTTTATCGGATTGCCTTCAGATATGTTTTTTTTTCTTTTCTTTTTAGAGACAGGATCTCAATCTATCACACGGGCTGGTGTGTAGTGGTGCAATCATAGCTTGCTGCAACCTTGAACTCCTAGGCTCAAGAGATCTTTCTACTTCAGCCTCCTGAGTAGTTGGGACTACAGGCATGCGCCATCACACCTGGCCAATTTTTTGTATTTTCTGTGAAGATGGGGTCTTGCTATATTGCCCTGGCTGGTCTTGAACTCCTAGCCTCAAGTGTCCCTCCCACCTCAGCCTCCCAAAGTGCTGGGATTACAGGCATGAGCCACTGCACCCACCCAACCACCTTCAGGCATGTTAAGGATGGTGAAGAACAGGGATGCTGGTTTTAATGAGGTTCCCTGATGGCGGCCTCATGCGTGCTGCTCCCACATTGTGGCTGAGGGTGGAAGCTGATTCCCAGTTGGAGGAAGGTCAGGGAAGAACGTGCACCACCGCCTTCTCTCTGCACTGGAAAGAGAGGGGTTGTGTCTAGGGAGTGTGTGCAAGGGGCCGCGTCTTGGGGGTTGACAGTCATTGGTCATTTGTCACGTTCCTCGTTTCCTCATTTGTCACATTCAGTTGGTCCTGCAGGACTCCTTTCCTGGGGAGTGGCTGCCATAGGAGGACAGAGGCACCTGCACTGCCCTGGCCCTCTCTCTGGTGCAGACCCACACGGTTCCTCCCCCATGTTGCCAGACCTGACTGTCACCTGTCTCCGGCTTCCTGCCTGGCCCTTTCCTCTCCATTTTGGCCCTCACCCCCTGGTTGGTGTCCCCAGCATGTTTTTCTTACCTGAAGACACCAAAACTCTGTTTCCTCTTTGTCTTCTCCTTCCTCCTATGCAGGATGCAGCCACATCCATCTGACCCTCTGGAGCTCTGAGAGGATCCGAGAGAACACAGCTCTGCTATCCAGGTCTGCATGGCAACAGATGCCCTCCCTCACCCAGAAGTCTGTCTGAGTGGAAGCTTTGCACCCATGCTCTGAAAATGTCCCCACCTTCATTAAAAGAGACCCAGAGCAGTCATCAACTCCTCGCTACCCCTTGCTGGGGCTCAGAAAACAATACTCCAAAATGAAGGTCTCAGCAGTGGCCTTGGAAGCAAACTTATCTCTCTGACCTTCTCCTGCCAGCCTGTCCCTCAGTGCCATTCTTCCCCAAGGCCTCAGAGAAATTAGAACCCCTCCCATGGTGGGTGTGGGTGACTCCCAAATGACCCTAAGGCTGAGATGTCCTACAACAAACCTTGCTACCCACATGAGCTCCCCCTAAAAACATCCATCTGCTCTTAAAATAGTCATGGGCATGGCATTTCATTGTCCATAGATTGCACGACAGCCTGGATTTCCACCTCCACCCAAGCTGAATGTGTCCTTGTCTCTTGGCTGCTACACCAAAGCAGACTCTGTCTCAGGCAGCAACCCAGGGGGTGGGGTGTGAAGAAATGTGCCACGTTGGCCCTGCTGTAGGAATAAAGCAGATCTCCTCTGCTTTTCAGAACAGATCTCTTTGCAAAAGCTAATCATCCCTTAAACACTAATTACAACTGCAGGACACAATCTACTGTGTCTGAAAACTGTGAAAGGTTAGTCACATTTTCTAAACACAAAGCACTTTCTCCTAAGCACATCTGGGCCAGCGAGGTAGCAGCTCATGCTTGTAATCTCAGCACTTTGGGAGGCTGAGGCAGGATGATCACTTGAGGCTGGGATTTTGAGACCAGCCTAAGCAACATAGCAAGACCCAGTCTTGAAAAAAAATTTTATTTTGAAATTAGCCGAGCATGGTGCACACCTGTAGTCCCAACTAATAGGGAGGCTGAGGTGGGAGGACCGTTTGAGCCCTGGAATTCAAGGCTGCAGTGAGCTATGATTGCACCACTGCACTCCAGCTTGGATAATTGAGTGAGACCCAGTCTCTCTGTGAAATTATTTGGAAGCTATGCTATTATTTCAAGCTAAAAGTTTATACAGTAATTTATTTATGTTGTGTAACATTCTAGAATTCAATGACATACCTACAAAGGGTATTTTAAATAAATTATCCATTTTGGGCATAAAGTGTGTGGGGTATAGGGGCCACGGGGGTACCCTGAAGTTTGACTGAAAAATAAACTTACAAAAGACAGATTAATCGAAGAAAAGGCACACAGATTAATGTGTATACACTGGAGTCTTCAGAATGAAGACCCGAAGAAATATACCAATAATAATAACAAGTAACAAATAAGCCTGTCTGAATGAAAAAGAAATCATTTCACAAGCTTTCTAGTAAAAACCTATAGCTTTAAACACAATAGTTTGAATTAACACAATTTAGTAATGGAGTCATTTTTTGTCAATCATTTAGCCATTCTGAAAATCACTTTGTAAAATTTTTTGGAAGATATGATATTATTTCAAGCCAAACGTTTACATAATGATTATTTTGTGTAACATTTTAGAATGCAATAACTATCTGCAAAAGGCATTTTAAATGAATTATTCCTTTTGGGCATAAAAAATAATTTTGTGGTGCTTTATGGGTAAGGGAGTGGGCAGTAGGGGGTTGCTGGATGTATGATGGATTTGAGCAAACCCACGAGTAGGAGGATCTACCTGGAGTAGGACCTTGCAGTACGCAGACAGACTGGAATTCTATGTGGCCATAGGCATTGAGCCCCTTTGCATTCATCTTCTGAAACAAAACTGCCCTAGAGAATAGTTATTCATCTTTTCAAAGACTAATGATTGCTCTCCTGGTGGCTCCAAACACAGATTTTCGGTATCTCATTTAGATGTATTAATATTAACTTAGCCAGCCAAGCTTTTTATCCATAAAGTTGTAAAAGAGGAAGAAAAGAGAGGACTGTATGATGGATAAGGTCAACGGATGTCAGAACAGCTGGGCGTGGCGGCTCACACCTGTAATTCTAGCACTTTAGGAGGCTGAGGCGGGCAGGAGGTTACTAGTTCGAGACCAGACTGACAGTGAAACTCTGCCTCTACTAAAAATACAAAAATTAGCTGGGCATGGTGGCCAGTGCCTGTAATCCCAGACATTCAGGAGGCTGATGTAGGAGAATCACTTGAACCTGGGAGGTGGCAGTTGCAGTGAGCTGAGATCGCACCACTGCACTTCAGCTTGGGCGATAGAGCAAGATTCCGTCTCAAAAAAAAAAAAAAAAAGATGTCAGAACAGTTTCAGCCCCTGTCTTATACTCCTGGGCTGACGGTCCCACTATGGAAAAGAGGATGCTGCATTTTCATGCGCTACCTTGCAGATCCACTTATACAGACCTTCATGTGATTGTGCCCCTTGTTCCATGTTCACAGTGCCACCTAGCGGATCCATTTCGGCAGACCATGATGCAATGGTGTCCCAGGAGATGTAAACAGCAGTGTTCGAAATAACGCTGGGCAAGAACATGCTCAATCACACTTGAGTAGAATGATTTGTAATCGTTTGGGTATATACCCAGTAATGGGATTGCTGGGTTAAACAGTATTACTGGTTCTAGATCCTTGAGGAATCACCACACTGTCTTCCACAATGGTTGAACTAATTTACACTCCCACCAACAGTGTAAAAGCATTCCTATTTCTCCTCTCCAGCATCTGTTGCTTCCTGACATTTTAATGATCGCCATTCTAACTGGTGTGAGATGACATCTAATTGTGGTTTTGATTTGCATTTCTCTAATGACCAGTGATGATGAGGTTTTTTTCCATATGTTCATTGGCCACACAAATGTCTTCTTTCGAGAAGTGTCTGCTCATAACCTTTGCCCACTTTTTAATGGGGTTGTTTGATTTTTTTCTTGTAAATGTGTTTAATTTCCTTGTAGATTCTGGATATTAGCCCTTTGTCAGATGAATAGATTGCAAAAATGTTCTCCCATTCTGTTGGTTTCCTGTTCGCTCTGATGATAGTTTCTTTTGCTGTGCAGAAGCCCTTTAGTTTAATTAGATACCATTTGTCATTTTTGGCTTTTGTTGCCATTGCTTTTGGTGTTTTAGTCATGAAGTCTTTGCTCATTTCTATGACCATGTCCTGAATGTTATTGCCTAGGTTTTCTTCTAGGGTTTTTATGGTTTTAGGTCTTACATTTAAGTCTTCAATCTTTTTGAGTTAATTTTTGTATAAGGTGTCAGAAAGGGGTCCAGTTTCAGTTTTCTGCTTATGGCTAGCCAGTTTTCCCAACACCATTTATTAAATAGGAAATCCTTTCCCCATTGCTTATTTTTGTCAGGTTTGTCAAAGAGCAGATGGTCGTAGATGTGTGGCATTATTTCTGAGGTCTCTGGTCTGTTCCATTGGTCTATATCTCTGTTTTGGTACCAGTACCATGCTGTTTCGGTTACTGTAGCCTTATAGTACAGCTTGAAGTCAGGTAGTATGATGCCTCCAGCTTTGTTCTTTTTGCTTAGGATTGTCTTCATTATATGGGTTCTTTTTTGGTTCCATATGAAGTTTAACATATTTTTTTATAATTCCGTAAAGAAAGTCAGTGGTAGCTTGATGGGGATAGCATTGATTTCTATAAATTACTTTGGGTAGTATGGCCATTTTCATGATACTGATTCTTCCTATACATGGGCATGGAATGTTTTTCCATTTGTTTGTGTCTTCTTTTATTTCCTTTAGCAATGGTTTGTAGTTCTCCTTGAAGAGGAGAACTACAAAGGATGTAAGGAACACAACCTAGGTTGTATTCCTAGGTATTTTTACTTTCTTTGTAGCAACTATGAATGGGAGATCACCAATGATTTGGCTCTCTATTATTGGTGTATAGGAATGCTTGTGATTTTGCACATTGATTTTGTATCTTGAGACTTTGCTGAAGTTGCTTATCAGCTTAAGGAGATTTGGGGCTGAGATGATGGGGTTGTTAAAATATACAATCATGTCATTTGCAAACAGAGACAATTTGACTTCCTCCCTTCTTATTTGAATATATTTTATTTCTTTCTCTTGCCTGATGGCCCTAGCCAGAACTTTCAATACTATGTTGAAAGAAGTGGTGAGAGAGGGCATATTTGTCTTATGCCGGTTTTCAGAGGGAATGCTTCCAGCTTTTGCCCATTCAGTATTATATTGGCTGTAGGTTTGTCATAAATAGCTCTTATTATTTGGGGACATGGTCCATCAATACCTAGCTTATTGAGAGTTTTTAGCATGAAGGGGTGTTGAATGTTATCGAAGGCATTTCCTGCAAGTATTGAGATAATCATGTGGTTTTTGTCATTGGTTCTGTTTATGTGATGGATTACATTTATTGATTTGCATATGTGGAAGCAGCCTTGCATCCCAGGGATGAAACCAACTTGATTTTGATGAATAAGCTTTTTGATGTGCTGCCAGATTCCATTTGCCAGTATTTTATTGAGGATTTTCACATTGAGGTTCATCAGGAATATTGGCCTGAAATGTTCTTGTTTTCTTGTGTCTCTGCCAGGTTGTGGCATCAGGATGATGCTGACTCATAAAATGAGTTAGGGAGAAGCCCCTCTTTTTCTATTGTTTGGAATTATTTCAGAAGGAATGGTACCAGCTCCTCTTTGTACCTCTGGTAGAATTTGTCTGTGAATGCATCTGGTCCTGGGCCTTTTTTTTTTTTTTTTTTTTTTTGGTTGGTAGGCTATTAATTACTGCCCCAATTTTAGAACTTGTTATTGGTCTATTCAGTGATTTGACCACTTCCTGGTTTAGTTTTGGGAGGGTGTATGTGTCCAGGAATTTTTCCATTTCTTTCAGATTTTCTAGTGTATCTGTGTAGAGGTGTTTATAGTTTTCTCTGATGGTAGATTTTATTTCTGTGGGACCAGTGGTGACATCCCCTTTATCATTTTTTATTTTGTCTATTTGATTCTTCTCTCTTTATTAGTCTGGCTAGTGGTCCATCTATTTTGTTAATCTTTTTCTTTAAAAAAAAACCAGCTCCTGGATTCATGAATATTTGGAAGGGTTTCTTGTTTCTCCATCTCCTTCAGTTCTGCTCTGATTTAGTTATTTCTTGTCTTCTGTTAGCTTTTGAATTTGTTTGCTCTTACTCCTCTAGTTCTTTTAATTGTGATGTTAGGGTGTCAATTATAGAACATTCCTGCTTTCTCCTGTGGGCATTTAGTGCTATAAATTTCCCTCTAAACACTGCTTTAGCTGTGTTCCAGAGATTCTGGTACATTGTGTCTTTGTTCTCACTGGTTTCAAAGAACTTCTTTATTTCGGCTTTAATTTCTTTTTCTTTTTTATTTTGAGACAGAGTCTTACTCTGTCGCCAGGCTGGAGTGCAGTGGCACAATCTCGGCTCACTGCAACCTCCACCTGGGTTCAAGCAATTCTTCCACCTCAGCCTCCCAAGTAGCTGGGACCACAGGCACGTGCCACCATGTCTGGCTAATTTTTGTATTTTTAGTAGAGACGGGGTTTCACCATAGCCAGGATGGTCTCGATCTCTTGACCTTGTGATCCGCCTGCCTTGGCCTCCCAAGGCTTTACTTTCTTTATTTACCCAGTAGTCATTGAGGAACAGGTTGTTCAGTTTCCATTTGGTTGCGTGGTTTTGAGTGAGTTTCTAAATTTGAATTCTATTTCACTGTAGTCTGAGAGACTGTTATGATTTCCATTCTTTTGCATTTGCTGAGGAGTGTTTTACTTCCAATTATGTGGTCAATTTTAGAATAAGTGCAATGTGGTACTGAGAAGAATGTATATTCTGTTGATTTGGGGTGGAGAGTTCTGTAGATGTCTATTAGATCCACTTTGTCCAGAGCCAAGTTCAAGTCCTGAATATCCTTGTTAATTTTCTGTCTCATTGATTTAATATTGAGAGTAAGGTGTTAAAGTCTCCCATTATAATTGTGTGGGAGTCTAAGTCTCCTTACAGATCTCTAAGAACTTGCTTTATGAATCCAAGTGCTCCTGTATTGGGTGTATATATATTTAGGATAGTTAGCTCTTCTTGCTGCATTGATCCCTTTACCATTACACTTTAAACCAACAAAGATAAAAAATACCCTTCTTGTATTTTTTGATCTTTGTTGGTTTAAAGTCTGTTTTATCAGAGACTAGGATTGCAATCCATGCCTTTTTTTTTTTTTTTTTTTTTTTTTTGCTTTCCATTTGCTTGGTAAATATTCCTCCATCCCCTTATTTTGAGCCTATGTTTGTCTTTGCATGTGAGATGGGTCTCCTGAATACAGCACACCAATGGGTCTTGACTCATTATCTAATTTCTCAGTCTGTGTCTTTTGATTGGGGCATATAGTCTGTTTATATTTAAAGTTAATATTATGATGTGCGAATTTGATCATGTCATTATGTTGCTAGCTGGTTATCTTGCCCATTACCTGATGCAATTTCTTCATAGTGTTGATGGTCTTTACAATTTGGTATGTTTTTGCAGTGGCGGGTACTGGTTTTTCCTTTCCATATTTAGTACTTCCTTCAGGAGCCCTTGTAAGACAGGCCTGGTGGTGACAAAATCTTTCAGCTTGTCTGTAAAGGATTTTATTTTTCTTATACTTATGAAGGTTAATTTGGCTGGATATGAAATTTTGAGTTGAAAATTCTTTTCATTAAGAATGTTGAATATTGGCCCTCACTCTCTTCTGGCTTGTAGGGTTTCTGCAGAGAGATCCACTGTTAGTCTGATGAGCTTCCCTTTGTGGGTAACCTGACCTTTCTCTCTGGCTGCCCTAAACATTTTTTCCTTCATTTCAACCTTGGTGAATCTGATGACTATGTGTCTTGGGGTTGCTATTCTCAAGGAGTATCTTTGTGGTGTTTTCCGTATTTCCTGAATTTGAATGTTCACATATCTTGCTAGTTTGGGGAAGTTCTCCTGAATAATATCCTGAAGAGTGTTTTCCAACTTGGTTCCATTCTCCCTGTAACTTTCGGGTACACCAATCAAATATAAGTTTGGTCTTTTCACATAGTCACATATTTCTTGAAGGCTTTGTTCATTCCTTTTCATTCTTTTTTTCTAATCTTATCTTAATGCTTTATTTCATTAAGTTGATCTTCAATCTCTGATATTCTTTCTTCTGCTTGATGGATTCAGCTAATGATACTTGTGTATGCTTCACGAAGTTCTCATGCTGTGTTTTTCAGCTCCATCAGGTCATTTATGTTCTTCTCTAAACTGGTTATTCCAGGTAGCAATTCCTCTAACATTTTGCAAGGTTCTTAGCTTCCTTACATTGGGTTAGAACATGCTCTTTTAACTCGGAGGAGTTTGTTATTGCCCACCTTCTGAAGCCTACTTCTGTCAATTTGTCAAACTCATTCTCCATCCAGTTTTGTTCCCTTGCTGGGGAGGAGTTGTGATCCTTTGAAGGAGAAGAGGCATTCTGGTTTTTGGAATTTTCAGCCTTTTTGTGCTGGTTTTTCCTTATCTTCACGGATTTATCTACCTTTGGTCTTTGGTGTTGGGGATCTTTGGATGAGGTTTTTGTGTGGACATCCTGTTTGTTGATGTTGATGCTATTCCTTCCTGTTTATTAGTTTTCCTTCTAACAGTCAGGGCCCTCTGCTGCAGATCTGCTGGAGTTTGCTGGAGGTCCACTCCAAATCCTGTTTCCCTGAATATCACCAGCAGAGGCTGCAGAACAGCAAAGATTGCTGCCTGTTCCTTCCTCTGAAAACTTCATCCCGGAGGGGCACCTGCCAGATGCCAGCTGGAGCTCTCCTGTATGAGGTGTCTGTTGACCCCTGCTGGGAGGTGTCTCCCTAGTCAGAAGGCATGGGGGTCAGGGACCCACTTGAGGAGGCAGTCTGTCCCTTAACAGAGCTCAAGCACTGTGCTGGGACATCCACTGCTCTCTTCAGAGCCAGCAGGCAGGAATATTTAATTCTGCTGAAGCTGTGCCCACAGCCACCCCTTCCCCAAGGTGCTCTGATCGGAGAGATGGAAGTTTTATCTATAAGCCCCTCTAGGGTTGCTGCCTTTCCTTCAGAGATGACCTGCCCAGAGAGGAGGAATCTAGTAAGGCAGTCTGGCTACAGCAGCTTGCAGTGCTGCAGTGTACTGTGCCCAGTCTGAACTTCCCTGCAGCTTTGTTTACATTGTGAGTGGAAAGCTGCCCACTCAAGCCTCAGTAATGGCGGATGCCCTTCCCCCAACCAAGTTCAAGTGTTCCAGTTTGATTTCAGACTGCTGTGCTGGCAGTAAAATTTCAAGACAGTGTATCTTAGCTTGCTGGGCTCCATTGGGGGTAGAATCTGCTGAGCTAGACCACTTAGATCCCTGACTTTAGTCCCCTTGCCAGGAAAGTGAACAGTTCTGTCTTGCTGGCATTCCAGGTACCACTGGGTTATGAAAAAATCATTTCTGCAGCTAGCTTGGTGGCTTGCCCAAACAGTCACCCAGTTTTGTGCTTGTAACTAAGGGCGCTGGTGGTGTTGGTAACCAAGGGAATCTCCTGGTCTGTGGGTTGCCAAGACCATGGGAAAAACATAGAATCTGGACCAGAATGCATCATTCCTCATCGCCAAGTTCCTCATGGCTTCCCTTGGTTAGGGGAGGGAGTTCCCCAACCCCTTGCATTTTCTGGGTGAGGCAATGCCCCACCCTGCTTCTCCTTGCCCTCTGTGGGCTGCATCCACTGTCCCAATGAGATGAGCCGGGTACTTCAGTTGGAAATGCAGAAATCACCTGCCTTCTGCATTGATCTTTCTGGGAGCTGCAGACTAGAGCTGTTCCTATTAGGCCATCTTGCCAGCAACCCAAAAAGATCCTCTCTGAGGCAAAGTTTAGCACCTGTGTCCCCGGCTCCTTCCTTAGAGAATTCTGAATGTGGGTTCCACTGAAAGAACAGCACAGTATCAAAGGGCATCTGACTCCTGGTCATTTGGAGACTTCAACCCCCCATTACATTCTCTGGATGATAATCAAAGCTTCTGCTTTGAGCCAAAGCCTGAGGTGAAACTCCTCCCCTCTAATTTTTTCAGCATGGAATATAAACACAATAATTACTGACTCAAGAGGCATTGCAAACATTAACTAACATGTAACCATGCAAAACAGGGAAGGTTCCTATTTGTAAATGCCAATCACCACACAGAAAGACTCTAAGGATTTATATCCTAGGCAACAGAAAATTGCTCTGTAAAAAAACCCTTCCCACATGTTTTACTAAATTTGCTATATTTGAGCTTGCATTTAAATGAATGCAGACTTTCCTATTTCTCTCTCAAGTGGCTCTTCGGCAAATCCATGCTCTGTTTTTCCATGCCACTGCAGGAATGGGCAGGAAGAAGCCATTCTCACCACAGGGACGACATATTGCCCCCTTACTTTAGAGGAGCAAAAAATGTAGTATCAAGGACACCTTGAGGATGTAGACACTAAGGTGACTACTGCAATCATCTAAGAGGAGGGAGTTTTAAGCAAAACATTGTTGCCCTGCAAATCTGAAAATGACTTTGTTGATGTAGAATTGATAGTATACACATTCAAGATATGTGTTATCCAAAATAAAGACCATTTATGTGTTGACACATAAATGTCAACATTTATCTCTTCTAGTTTAAAGAATATTTATCTCTTCTAGTTTAAAGAATAATCAGTGGAATAAATTTGAGACATCAGAATGTATTTTTGCAGTCATGTAACAAATTATTATTTTCTTCCATTGGGATTTGAATTTATGACTTTGGACACCTTGACTATTAAGGCAAGTGATATAAAGCTGAAATCAAACTTACTAAAGCGAGAGCATCCCAGGAGTCACCATCTGGGACCTCTGCTTGGGTATCTATCAAAGCCAGAACATCATAGGCATCACCAGCTGGGACTTCTGCTTATAGCTGCATGTGTTGTTCCTATCCGGATACATGGACAATGACTTGGCAAGCCAAAGGCCGAGAAAAAGAAGCTCTACCAGATGAGGCTAAAATGCTGAGACCTTTATCTGGGCAAGCCATAGGAAGCTACACCATGGCAGAGAAAGTCAACACTTTCATAGAGAATGCATGAGCTAGCTCCACAGTCTGAATCTGAACCTGTGCTGTGCCATTTTGTAATCTGGACCTGCGGAGAAGATGTTCAAGAACATCATGGAACCTGTTTCGGTTCCAGGCCTTGGCTACCTCCTGTCCTTGCAAAACAAGTTCTTCACATGGTCCAGCCCTGCTAGGCTGGACACTGGAGTCTGTGGTCAGAGTCCCAGGTTATCATAAAGTGGTGCATGGCACTGATGATTCCTCACACAGAAGGTACCAATTAAACAATGCCTTAAACAGTGTGTAGGATTCTAACAAATCCCACGTTTTTGAGCTCAAGGACAGTCTAGGAACACAGAAACTTACCATAAACTCTATCTGCCTTCTTTAGTTTTTCAACCCAATTCTGCAGGGCATTCTGTGGTCCTTTGTAGATCATGTATCCTTGGAGATGTTTTGAGACATTAACGATCTCTTTGATGGAATCTATGACGGTTTTTGTGCTAAATTCCATCTTCAGTAGGCAATGCCATGTAATGTTCTTTGTAAAAGAAAAAAGAAAAGAGAGAAAGAACAACTTGGATTTACAATGTAGACACTATTCATATTCATTTTTCCCTGTGCTGTTAACATTTTTGGAAAAAAAGTAGTCACTTGTTTAATTTTATTTTAATTTGTTTTTAATAAATATGTATCACTGTCCAGATTGTACTCACCATTAAGGAACAAGAAAAGGGTAATATTTCACTCTATTAGGTGATATTTACCAACCGTTGGGTTAGTAAAAATATTTATAATAAAAGACAGATGACTTAAAAATGAACAATAGTCATCTCAGACTTAAACAAAAACGCAACAAACACATAATATAATGAAAGAATAATTTAAAAGCCTTTCAAGAATCAATTCTGGGCCGTCTTAGCCAATGAATATTTTTACAGAATTGGATGGTCAGTGATTGCAGCACTGAGAAGTGGCCAAAACAAATGGGAACACTTTTTGTGCCACAGAAAGTGTGAATTGTATTCTACAATCTTGCTTTCTTGTCTCTTGATAAAACTGCTCCCATTTTCCATTCCCAGGTCCATTCAGCAGCCTCAGGACCTCTGAACTTTAGATATCCAGATGTGAACCTCAAAGCAACTGGTAACACTAATAGAATCCTTGTTTGTTAAAAAAAAAACCCAAGCAATTCAAAGCAGACACCATATCCCCAGAAATCAAGGAACAAGTACAGAGGATGAAACATCTTTTTGCAAGAAAAAAAGACTTGTGGCTAAGGTTTGTTTCTAGATTAAAATTATGTTGATTAATACCTAATGTTATATAATGCTATAACACAATGTTATCACTCATATAATACAATGTTATAAGTCATGTCATATACTAGTATGGTACCCTCCAAAGTGTGTCTCCTTGCAGCTAAATTAGCAGACATTCAACAGAACACATTAACATACCATTATTAAAGTATTTCAAAATAAATACCATGCAGGGTCTTCTTTTATTGTATTTAGCTCCTCAAATTATACGTGGTCACTCTCTGTCCCCCACCACCTCCTCCACACACATCTGAGGGACACTCAAAAAGATACTCTCCATGAACATACTGGTGAAAAAAAGCAAGTGAAATTGCCAATTATAGTGTTTTAGATCCTGGCTAAGTTTGTTCCACAAAATCCTCGTAGATAAAAATTAAAATGGATAAATAGGCTTCTCTACTTTGGAAATAAAGACAATAGCATAAAATGGCAATGAATGGTTGGTCTATAGGCAAAAAGGCATATTTAAGGAATGGGATATGAGGGGGAAGATATGTATTAATGAAAAATAACATCACTGAATTAGTCACCGAGGACATATTCTTCTGCTTAAAAAAAAAAGTTTGTATAGCAGTGATCCTGCATGCAATGCCTGCATGTGATGGTTTCAGATGTACGTAAAACAACAATAAAAACAACATGCTATTAGAATCATTTGATTGGAAAATGAAACAGGACACTAGTTCCTGCTAAGCCTTTTCTAGAGAAAGACTCAAACATTTCCAGGTGAAGGATATGATGAAATCTATGAGTCATGAACTCAGTGATGGAAATTGATGTTAGGTCTCTGCAGAAAACCAATAGGGCATTGCTGATGGGCAAGGACTAAGGAAAGCTTGGCTCCCAGTGTTTTTTTTTTTAATTAATTAAAGAAATATGTTTATTATATTTAAGTAAATTTTCAAAGCTTGAAAATATCAGAAAGGAGCAAGAATTGATAAAAATTGTTAAATCAATTCTTTAAAAAGAGGCAAATAGTAGCTCTAGTATTAAAACTATAATAATCAGTATGAATTTTTTTTTCTATAATTAAACTTGGCTTCTGCTTTGTAAAACTATATTGTTTTCTTTATTTTCTGCTTTATTTTAGGTTGAGGGGGTACCTGTGCAGGTTTGTTACTTGGGTACATTGCATGTTGCTGGGGTTTGATGTACAAACCCAGGTTGTAAGCATAGCACCTGATAGTAGGGAGTCTTTTCTTATCTTTCCTTTTCTTCTGTTCTTCTCTGTTTTTTTTCTTTCTTCTCTTCCCTTTCCTTTTCTTCTTTCTTTCTTTTTTTCTTTTCTTCCTCCCTTCCGTTTCCTTCCCCTTTCCACCTCTTTCTCTCTCTCTCTCTCTTTCCCCGCTGCTCTCAGACAGGGTCTTGCTCTGTCACACAGGTTGGAGTGTGGTGGTACAATCATGGCTCACTGCAGCCTCAACCTCCTAGGCTAAAGCAATCTTTCCACTCTAGCCTCTACGGGAGCTGGGACTACAGGCATGTGCCACTATACCTAGCTAATGTTAAATATTTTGTAGAGAAGGGGTCTTGCTCTGTTGCCCAGGCTTGTCTTGAATTCCCCAGCTCAAGAGATACTCTTGCCTTAGCCTCCCAAATTGCTGGGATTACAGGCATGAGCCACAGTGCCTTGCCTCCTTTTACAATATGAACTTCCTCCTTTGCTGTTGACCATTATCACCTCAAATGGTAGTTCTATTATCAGTTTTGCCGCGCCCGAGGTGCATTACAGCTGGCTCTCTGTATCTGTGTGTTTGGCATCTAAGAATTCAACCAACTATAGATGGAAATTTAAAAACAACAACAACAACAACAACAAAAAACAAGATTGATTATGTCTGTACTGAAATGTATGTCCTTTTTTTCTTGTCATTATGCTCTAAACAAGACAGTATAGCAACTATTTACATAGCATTTACAATGTATGAGGTATTCTAGGTAACGTAAAGATGATTTAAAGTATATGGGAGGATTGGGTAGTTTATATGCAAGTACTGTGACATTTTATAACAGGGACTTGAACATCTGTGGATTTTGGTATCCACAGCGGTCCTGGAGTCAATCCCCCAAAGACACCAAGGGAAAGCTTCACTCTCTCCTTTGCATGGTGCTTTATTTCCCACTGGAGAAAGCCTGAAAAACAGACCCCATGTGATAGTCATCTCCACATCACCCACACAACCCAGCATGAGGCCAACAAAAGCTCAAGGCTTCATAAATTGATGTTGAATTGGATTGAAAGTGAGCTTCAGCCTCAACTAAATCCAAATCTTCACCCAAATCCAATGTGGTGCAGAAATATTGATGGATAAGATGATGTGATGTCTGGGAATTACTTCAAAATAAGCCAGTTGTTGGGGGGTAATTGAAATAAGATTGGTCAGCAGTTGAGAACTGTTGAAGCTGAGTTACATCATGTTCATTGCCATTATTTTCTCTATGTTGTATATGTTTCCATTTTTAATTTAAAAAGGTTAGGAAGAAATCCCAATGTTTTAAAATTAGCAGGTGTTTAATAAAACTTTCTCCGTATACTTATTGCTATGGCTTATCCACTAATAAGTGCTTCTTACTGTGGTTATTCCCATAGTCTTAAATCAGCTGACACAGCATTTTTGGTGTCATTGTTATTATAAAAAATATTAAAAGTTTCATCAGAGAGTCTCACTTGAAAGATGCCTTCTGTTCCAAGAGCTAGAAATAATTACAAAGCCATTTTTTAATCCATAAATCCCAACCCCTAGTTAAAAGTTATTGGTCATTTTTCCCTATGTTTTAAGGGAAAAGTAAACTCAACCCCATCATTTCATATATTTTGCTTCTTGTGCCATTTTGGAAATCATCTATTCCAGTCCAAAATTTTAGAGATGTGAAAACTGAGGTCAAGAAACATTTTGACCTTTCCCCAAATTATAGAGTCCATAAGAAAAAAGTCAACGATTGTACACAGACCTTCAGATTAGGATTTTTAAATTCATATATACATTTTACAAGAGTTTGGTGCATATCTGCTATATTCCAGGCAGAATGAACAATGCAGCCAAAGTCCAGGCCTGCATGGTGCCTGGAAATTCTGTTCCTGGGATTATATCCAAGAGAAATGAGGACTTATAGACACACACACACACACACACACACACACACACACACAGACACACAAACACACACACACAAGCATATACCCAAGAGAAATGAGAACTTACAGAGACACACACACACACACAAGAGAAATGAGAACTTACGAACACACACACACACACACACACACATACACACATACCCAAGAGAAATGAGAACTTACAGAGACACACACTCACACACACACATGAAAAATGAGAACTTATGGAGACACACACACACACACACACACACACACACACACACACGCATATACCCAAGAGAAATGAGAACTTATGGAGACACACAAACACACACAATGGGTACGCAGGTGTTCATAGTATATCTGCTTAATGTGTTCCTCCTGCCTACTGAAAATATAAAATAAACTCACCCAGACATGGCATTGCAGTAAAGAGAAAGCTTAATTAGTGTGAGGGCAGCCATGCCACTTGGGAGACGGAATTATTACTCAAATCAATATCCCTGAAGGCTTGGAGGTTGAAGGTTTTTTGAAGATAGTTTGGTGGGAAGGGACTAGTGTAGGAGGCATGTTATTGGTTGGGGATGCCATCATAGTGGTGTGATAAATGGTCCTCATGCACTGAGTCCACTTCTGGGTGGGGGCTACAGGACTGGCTGAGTCACAGGTCCAGGTGGAGCCATCTGATTGTCAGAAATGCAAAAACCTGAAAAGACATCTCAAAAGGCCAATCTTAGATTCTGCCATAGTGATGTTATCTGCAGGAGTAATTGGAGAAGTTGCAAATCTTGCAACCTCCTGAGTAATGCCTGATAATTATCTAGAATTCAAGCCCCTCTCATCCTTTTAACTTGGTGGCCTTTCATTAGTTTTCCAAAAACAATTTAGTTTAGGGGAAGGGCTAAAATTATTTAAACTATAAACTAAATTTCTCCCAAAGTTAGCTTGTCCCATGCCAGAATGAGCAAAGATGGCCAACCTGTGAGGCTACAGGCAGGACAGAGTCAGCCATGTCAGATTTCTCTCACTGTCATACTTTTGCAAAGGCAGTATTATTCATAATAGCCAAGAGGTGGAAACAACAGAAATGTTCATTGCATGGTGAAAGGATAGACAAAATGTGGTCCATCTATATAATGGAATATTATCCAGCCACAAAAAGAAATGATGTTCTGCTACATCGCCAACATGGTGGAGCCTTGAAAACACGAGCCTCAGTGAAGAAACCCAGGTACAAAAGGTCATGTAACTTCCCAAGGGGTTCACCTTGTTGGCTACCTAGACAGAGCCAATTTATCAAGACAGGGGAATTGGAATAGAGAAAGAGTAATTCATGCAAATGTGGCTGTGTGGGAGACCAATTTTATTATTATCCAACTCAGTGTCCCCAAGAAGTTGAGGATCAGAGTTTTTAAGGATAATTTGGTGGGTAGGGGGCCAGTGAATGAGTATTGATTGGTTGGCTTGGGGATGAAATCATAAGGAGCAAAGCTGTTCTCTTATGCTGAGTCAGTTTCTGTGTAGGGGCCACAGAACTGGTTGGCAGGTCCAGGTTGGGTCATGCAGTTGTTAGAAATGCAAAAAGCTGAAAAAAAAATCTCAAAATGTTGATATTAGGTTCACAATAGTGATGTTACCTTCAAGAGTAACTAAGGAAGTTGCAAATTTTATGACCTCTGTAATAGTGGCTGGTAATATTTAGAACTCCAGTCCCTTTCATCTTGACTTGTTGGCTGGTGGACTTTCATTTTTTTTTTACAAGAACAGTTTAGCCTTTTGAGAAGGGCTATTATTTAAACTATATACTAAATTCCTTCTCAAAGCCAGTTTGGCCTATGCTCAGACAGTTTAGAGGTTATGAAGCATGAAAATAGGGTCTGGAGGCAGGGAACAGAAGGCTGACTCACATTTTTGCCACGACAGGGAATATCCTCTCCATAGGGCATAGGCCAAGTAAATAACTTTGGATCTTTACTTCATCCTTTTCATTTACATAGGGCATACCCCAAGTAGCCAATGAAATTGTCTAGAGGGTATTTAAACTCCCCCAAAATCTGTAACGAGGCCTTTGAGCCCCTATGCTCAGGCCCGCTCCCAAACTTTGGAGTGTACTTTCATTTTATATAAATCCCTTCATTCCTTCCTTGCTTTGTTTTTGCATTTTGTCCAATTCTTTGTTCAAGATGCCAAGAACCTGGACACCCTTCGTTGGTGACAGTTAGAAGCAAGATGATGTCAGCTAGGTCTGATGTCTTTCATTCCCATAATTTTCTCAGTTGTAATTTTTGCAAAGGCAGTTTCAGTCACAGGTTGTATGATTCCATTTATTTGAAATGTCCAGAATGGGCAAATCCATCAAGACAGAAAGTAGACTATTGGCTGCCAGCGACTGGAGTGGGAAGGAAAAGAGGGAGCTAATGAGTATGGGGTTTCTTTTTGGCAGTGATGAAAGTGATCTAAAATGCACCGTGCCGATGTTTGCCCAAACCTGTAAATATACTAAGAGGCATTCAATTTTACACATGAAATGGGTAAGTTAGGTGGTATATGAATGATATCTCAATACAGTTGTTCTATTTTTTAAGGAAAGATAAAACATAGAGTGCCATAAGTGCTATACAAAAAAATTAAATGGGAATAGATCAGGGAGTGGAGGTGGGTTAAATTTTAGTTCAACGTCTTCCCAACATTCCCTAAATATCTAGAAATTAGTAAATCATAAAAGATTCCTTGAATTGGGAGTCACGTAATGCTACAACCAGAGCCAGCCACCACCCTCTTGGTACATTAATTAGATTGTACTACGTAAGAGCAGATTTAAAAACCATTCAAATGCTTTGTGACTCTAGGAAATTCAGGGTGTAACCAGAAGAATACTGCCTCCAAAACCATGGAAAATCCTGCCTCCAGAACCATAATCCTTATCTAAGGATTCACACAATTTGGGTTTCACACTATTTACACACTCCGGGGCTGTGTTTTGCAGATATAATGCCAGAAACACCTGAACCAAAATTATGTGATTCAATACCAACGGGCCCACTGAAAGCATAGAGTCAAGAAATCAGTGCCTGACCCATTATGGGGCTGGTGCTTTTAAAAATGAATGGAATTGATATTTTTGCAAGTTTTAGTATGGAAAAGTACTTTTGGGTTGGTCAAAAGCCTTCAGAAATCATTCTATAGCCCGGCTGTTCCCAGTCCAAACCAAGGGTTGGGCTGATTATCCTGGAAGCCCAGTGAGATGCAGATGAACTGGGAGAGAAGGGAGTTTTTACTTCTGTAACCAGTTAGCAGGAGAAGGCCTGGAAATTATCGCCAGATCAACTCAAAATTAGAAAGTTTTCCAGAGTTTATATACCTTCTAAGCTATATATCTACATGTAAGTGTGCATTCATCTAAAGAGATAAGCGATTAACTTCATTTAGTCTATGACTAAGGTCTGAGTCCTGAAGACCTTCCTCTGGAGCCTCAGTAAATGTACTTAATCTAGATGAGTCCAGGTGCTGTGGTGATTACCCTTTCCTTGTCTCCCGATAAATCATGGAGGTTTGGGGAATTCCTTTAGTCCCAAATAAAGCTTGTTTGTGGAGACTTGGGGAGTTTCTTCAGATTCCTAATAAAGCTTGTTTAATCCTAAATGGGTCCTGTTAAGAATTCCTCTATTATCTTGTCATACTTTAAGGCCCAGGAGAGGCCTGGGTGAAACACTTGGTGGGTTTTTGTTACATTCCAGCCTTTGTATGAGGGCACTGGCTCTATCAGCTTTTTTTTTCTTTTTTTCCGAGATAGGAATCTCGCTCTGTCTCCAGGCTGGAGTAGAGTGGCACGATCTTGGTTCACTGCAACCTCCACCTTCCCAGTTCAAGCTATCCTCCTGCCTCAGCCTCCTGAGTAGCTGGGACTACAGGCACACGCCACCATGCCCAGTTAATTTTTGTATTTTTAGTAGAGATGGGGTTTCACCATGTTGGCCAGGATGCCCTCGATCTCTTGACCTAGTGATCTGCCCCCCTCGGCCTCCCAAAGTGCCTGGCCTCTATCAGCTTTTAATATTTAACTTCACCACTCACAGTCAGTGCTGGAACAGTTGTTATGGAGGCCTATGTTAGTGCGACCTGGCTTGCCACATGGCCACTCTGGAGGCAGCCTCTTGACCGATAACAATTCTCAGTGCCCACCTTCCTGGAGGGGTGACTCAGTGGCCTTGTCAGAGGCATGTGGACCAGAGCAACTCCATATTAAATAGGAGCTGGGTAAAATAAGGCAGAGACCTACTGGGCTGCATTCCCAGACAGTTAAGGCATTTTAAGTCACAGGATGAGATAGGAGGTCGGCACAAGATACAAGTCATAAAGAGCTTGCTGATGAAACAGTTTGCTGTAAAGAAACTGGCCAAATCTCACCAAAATTAGGATGGCAACAAGACTAACCTCTGGTCGACCTCATTGCTGCACTCCCACCAGCGCCATGAGAGTTTATAAATGCCATGGCAATGTCAGGAAGTTACACTATAAGGTCTAAAAAGGGAAGGAATGAATAATTCACCCCTTGTTTAGCATATCATCAAGAAATAACCATAAAAATGGGCAATGAGCAGCCCCCAGGGCTGATCTGTCTATGATCAGAGTAGCCATTCTTTTATTCCTCTACTTCCTTAATAAACTCGCTTTCAATTTACTTTACAGATTTGCCCTGACTTCTTGTGCAAGATCCAAGAGCCCTCTCCTGGGGTCTGGATCTGGACCCCTTTCCTGTAACAGCTCTACAAACCAACCTTAGCGGGACCTTTCACCTTCACCAAGAACTGCATCTGGAATGCACCTACCACATCCAAACCCGCAGAGCCCAGGAGCCCAGTGCAGGCTTTTCCCAGTTATGCTTTCATTACAGTGAAAAACTGCAGCGGACGACAATCGCCCCCTCCAGGCACAGAAGTCTGAAAGAGGCGGCCCTGTATTTTAATAGAAATGTAATAAATTATACCCGGAAGAAGGGACACCCTCAAAAGCATTCTAAAGGCTTAACTTGACCACAAAGTAGAAAACTCAGGAAGTTGCCCAGGGCTCGGGTCTGACATGAACCTTTGCTTTTTGCTATTTCTGTCATTGTGTTTGACTTTGAATTTAGTGTCTGCCCTCTCCTGGGGTTCCAGCGAAACTCTCATCCTGGAGGGCCACCAGCCCCAAGCATCCACTTAGACCATCGCTCAGAGAAGGTGATAAAAAGGAGCAAGTATGAAATATAGTTTTAGAGGTGTCAAAAAAAATAAATTGGGTTCACATTGTGTTTTCTTCTGCATCCGAATATCCCCAAAGCAGAATTGCATTGCCAGTCTCAGACCTGTTCAGCTGTTTCGTGCAAATAAAATAAGTTTGCATGCGACCCTCACTCCAGCTGCCAAGAACCCTTTTCATCTACTGTCCAGCTGAAATAAAATTAAAGGCTGAGAAGGCTGCTCTGGGCAGTCACCTCTGATGTGGGAAAACTGAAAAACTGGAAATCACCAGCCAAGAGGAATTATATGTGTGAGCTTCATGCAGGTGGGATGTGATGGATGTGGACAGAGCAGCAGAGAGAAAGCGCAGGGAGCATGCACTAAAAATCCTGGAAAGAAAAATGCAAAATCCAGCAGCCTTAGAGGTGGCCTGAGGAAAGAGTTTAGGTTAGAAGTATCTGTGCCGTAAGAATAATGAGCATCTATGTTTCTCCAAGAACATCATCATAACCAAAGAGCATTAAATACCAACTTAATAAGAAAACACAATAAGGAAACCAGCTTAGGCTCAGGGAAATTAGAGACTCGGGGCTTCGTTTTGCAGCAACTGCTGATTGTGTAAATGAACTGAATTTCTTAACATCACAGAGTTTTAACTGCAAAGGAGAGGCAGTAATACCTACTTGCAAGACCATTGAATTGTTATAAATTTGAGAGCAACTAAGACAGACTGCTTAATAGCATACATTGGATATCATGACCCAAAGATGATCTAAATGGGGGTCTGCAAACTCTGGGCCAAATACAGCTCACTGCTCACGTTTATAAATAAAGGTTTATTAAAACACAGTGATGCCCATTCATGAAATAGTGTCCCCAGCTGTTTTCCTGCTGCAACTGCAGAATTGAGCCATTGAGACAGATACCATATGGCCCAAAGAGTGGAATATATTTACTATCTAGTCTTTCCTATAAAATGTTTGTTGATCCCTGGTCTAGAACATCAGCTGAGCATCAATCACTTGGGAACAGCAATCAGCTTGCATCTGTTGACCACCTGTTATGTTTGGTCTATGTGATTTCATTTAATTTTGAGATAGGTACTATAATCTCTATTCTAATTTTGAGAAAACTGAGGTTCTCATGTGTTATTTTCCCAAAGTCATGTCATTGAAAACACCCTCATTCTCATTTCAAAGTCAATTCTATACAGTTTCTCAGCAGCATTTTTATTAAAAATAAGGCTACAATGCAGGAAGAGGGGGAAAAAGCCCTAGAGACACCTCGTGGTTCTGCAGAGTGTTCTTCCTTTTTGATCTGCCATTTGCAGTGGAACCCACCACTAAAAGGCAGATTTTCAGACCAAAACTCTGCACCTGATTTTTCGAAAACCAGTGAGGCCAGGCTCTGCCAGTCTCATCTCTTTTGGAGCTCCCACTCTTCCCTTGGCTGGCTGGCTTTCCTCAAGGTGCTCTAAGAGGACGGGCTCTCTCCCTAGACACTAAACACACATGTTCCCAGACCAACCAATGGTCAATCTGCTTATTCTCATGGCTCAATAACGAGATGGAGATGAACTGGGAGAGAAGAGAGCTTTGATTTCTGTAACCTGGTATAGGGAGAAGGCCTGGAAATTATCAATAGACCAACTCAAAATTACAAATTTTACAGAGCTTATATGCCTTCTAAGCTACATGTCTATGTGTAAGTGTGCATTCATCTAAAGATATATGTGATTAACTTCTTCTAATCCATAACTAGGGTCTGAGTCCTGGAGACTTCCACTGGAGCCTCAGTAAATTTACTTAATCTAAATGGGTTCAGGTGCTGGGGTGATTACCCTTATCTTGTCTCCCACTAAAGCATGGAGGTTTGGGGAGTTCCTTCAGGCCCCCTATAAACTTGTTTGTGGAGGCCTGGGGAGTTTCTTCAGATCCCCAGTAAAACTTGTTTAATTCTAAATGGGTCATGCTAAGAATTCCTTTATTACCTTGTCATGCATGCTTGAGGTCCAGGAGAGGCCTGGGCAAAACTCTTGGTAGGCTTTTGTTACATCCCAGCCTTTGTATAAGGTGCTGGCTCTATCAGCTTTTAATATTTAACTTCACCACCCAGTCAGTACTTAAACAGTTGTTAAGGAGGTCTACTTGTTCAGCTGCTGGTGAGACCTGGCCTGCCACACACATACCCAAGCATTCCCTGGTTAACTCTTAGTTAACGCTTTCAAAATATCTGGACTATCTGGGCTTCTTCAAATGAACCATATCTCCCACAAGACAGAGTCAAATTCCCTTATAAGATACATATACATGCATATATATTTGTATGCATAAATGTATACATATTCATGTATCTACATCCTTCACTGCACTTAAAAGAGTTGTAAATTTGCATTCATTTGGGTAATTATTTAATTAACTGCTAAGGTAGGGACCCACCTAGTTTTAACGGTCCTTGTATTCCTAGCAAATATTACAGGACCTGCCTCAGAGTGGGAGTGTAATAAATATTTGTTGAATTTTGAAAAATGCAGAGTTCTGTAAAAATGGAGAAGACCATCCTTCTCAACATTGAACCATTGGATACAATAGAAAATGTAGTGGCCAAGACCCAGGATAAGGAGCAAAGACTAATCTTTGCTGTCAAGCAACTGGAAGATGGAAGTACTTTGTAAGACTACAACATTCAAGAGGAGTCCACTCTTTATCATGTCTTGAGATTTCATGGTGGTGCTAAGAAAATGAAGAAGTCTTACACCACTGCCAAAGAGAATATGCATTACAGAAAGAAGGTTAAGCTAGCTGTCCTGAAATACTCCAAGGGGCATGACAATGGCAAAATTGGTTGCCTTCATAGGAAGTGTCTTTTAGATGAATGTGCTGCAGGAGTTTTTATGGCTAGCCACTTCGACAGGCATTATTGTGGCAAATGTTGTCTTACTGCTTCAACAAAACAGAAGAGTAATTGCGTATGAATTAATAAAAGACATGAACAAAGAAAATAAAAGTCATAGGTTGAAATAGAGATTGTTCAGGCAGTTGGCATAAGGTAGAGCACTGACAAGGAGAAGCTGCCCACCTTTCGTGGTGGTTGTGTTCAGAGCTAGCAGAAAAGCCTCCTCACTTCCTCCAGGACTCAGGGAAGGTGGGGGAAGGAGGACTTTGGTGTCTTAGTCTTTTCTCACCTCTTTGGCATTACTTCCTTTTGTTCCAACCTTGCACCTTATAATCTACTAACTCTAAGCCAACAGGAGCTCTCCTCCTACGCCCTACATTCACGCATCCTAGGTTCATATGCTCTAGATTCACATGTGCTGGCGCACGCAAACACGTACACATACACACACACACACACACACACACACGCTGTTATTTCCTGACTTCCTGATAAATGCTAAGGCAGGAGTCTAAATCCTGAGCCCCTTCCAGGAGTCATCTTGAGCAGTTGCTTCTTCAAGAGCCCCTCCCTAACCTGACTGCATCAGATGCTCAGCTCTGGGCTGCCTGTGTGTACTGTTGTTTGTCATGTAAAATCCCTCCATTGAACACATCTGTTTACTTGCCCTTCTATACCGAAGGTGTAGAGGCACATCAAAATCAAGGGCCATGTCTTTTCTTAGAATTCCCAGGGTAGCCTCTAATTAAGAAAAATTCACTTATTTGAACCAACTTCCCCAAAGAATAGAAAGTTCTAAAAAAGAGGAATCAACAGAAACTCAAGTTCCAGTTTCCTCATTCACCTCTCCTGTCCAAAAAGCAATCTTTTTGGCTGGACTCTTCTTTCCCTTTCCCCTTCTAACTGCCTCCAATGCCTTCAGCAGAATGAGAGAGGAGCTGCCCAGGCTGCAGAGAAGAGTGGTAGCCACTGGATCTTGCCTCAGGAGGAAGAGAGAAAAGGCATCTCGCTGGAAATGCCAATGCCGCATGGGCAGGGAACTGCAGAGAGAGCTTCGCCTATTAAAGGCATGAAGTTGGAAAACTGGGAATTGCTACCCTCCAAAAGAGGGAGAGCCAGCAGGTAGGAGAGAGGGTGTGTGAGGCGGTGCCAGGCTAGTGGACACTGGATACAAAGAATGTCAGAATATAAATCTCCTTTATTTGTTACTGAATCCAAGTTTTGGGTGACTCCAGATGGAAAGCACCTATTGGCAGGTGTCTTGCCTCTCTGCACTGGGCACAAGGATACTGATAATTGCTTCTGTCACTTGTTTCATTCCCACGAGAGCATGTTTGCACTTCCCAGGTTAGGCTTTTGTTCAGGTGTGGGTTTGTGGAATTGCCTCAAATTTCTGACATTATGGTTTTGCAATACCTAGCTTGCCAGGATGCTTGCCCCCAAGGACATTCTCCTCTACCTGCCCCCCGACAGATGAGGTTCTGTGCATTTTTACCATTACTCTCCAGCCGACCACTCAAATACAAACATACTATATTTGTACCTCAATCACTTGCACTTGAGTCTGCTTTTAAGATTTTTTTCTTGCCTACTTTGCAAGTAAATGCCTTGTTTGTGGTCACCAAAGTCAAATGTTAACATAACCTGCTAAGGTCCATTATTCTCCTTATTTATTTGACATCTTTTAAAAAAATTTTGCTTGCGCTTAGGACTTCAAAACCAGCCTGGGCAACAGAGTGAAACCCTGTCTTTATAAAAAAATTTAAAAATTAGCTGGGCATGGTGGCATGTGTCTATTTTTCCAGCTGCTTGGGAGGCTGAGGCAGGAGGATCACTTGAGTCCAGGAGGTCAAGGCTACTGTGAGCTATGATTGCACTACTGCACTCCAGCCTAGTGTGAGAGTAAGATCTTGTCTCAAAAAATAAAAATAAAAATCAGCCACTTAGATAACCTGCTAAAGCTAATTATTTTCCCCATTTATTTGATAACTTAAAGAGAATCATTTAGAATAGAAAAAAGTGAGTGACAAAAAAAATCCGAAAAAAGAAAAAAGAAGAAAAACAGAAAATTTAAAAAGTGAGTGACAAAGTGAAAATATTTGGCTTATATTATCTTCTGAGAGGAGCGGAATTTGAGACTGCAATAGACATAAGGAAAGGTCATCTATGCATAGGGAAAAATTATAGAATTCATTATCCAGATGCATGAGGTTTAAATGTTCCTGAGTTTGTCTAAATGTTATAGCTATACTAATGACATATATTCTACTTTATTTTTACTTAGAGACAAAACTGAAGTTTGGGTAGCTGCCAACAAGTTGTTGAGCTTGAAAGCAATGCTATAAATTTCCAAGGACATGATTGCAGTTGCATCGGATGTACTTGTCTACGCAGCTGATGTTCAAGTTCAAAATAGAACTACATTCTGAACATGGACAGTGTTCATAAAGGAGCATTTTTAGGGTGTCTTGGTATTCTTTGACCTCAGGCAGAATGAGTCAAAGGCAGTGGGGTGTAGGAAGAACATGAGACTTGATCTCTGGGACATAACCTCCATCACTCAACAGCGGGAGAACCTGTTGTGATGGTTAATATTGAGTGTCAACTTGATTGGATTGAAGGATGCAAAGTACTGGTACTGGGTGTGTCTGTGAGGGTGTTGCCAAAGGAAATTAACATTTGAATCAGTGGACCAAGAGAGGTAGAACTACCCTCAATCTGGGTGGGCACCATCCAATAAGCTGCCAACGTGACTTAGGATAAAAGCAGGTAAAGGAACATGGGAAAACTAGACTGGCTGAGTCTTCTGGTCTCTACCTTTCTCCCATGCTGGATGCTTCCAGCCTTCAAACATCAGACTGCAAGTTATTCAGCTTTTGAACCCTCGGATCTACACCAGTGGGTTTGCCAGGGGCTCTCAGGCCTTCAGTCACAGACTGAAGGCTACATTGACAACTTCTCTACTTTTGAGGTGTTGGGGTTCGGACCGGCTTCCTTGCTTCTTGGCTTGCAGATGGCCTATTGTGGGACCTCACCTTGTGACCATGTGAGTCAATACTCCTTAATAAACTCCCCTTTATATATACATCTATCCTATTAGTCTTGTCCCTCTAGCAAACCTGACTAATACACCTGGGCATGTCCCTCAGCACATTGGATGAATACTTAGGTCTGTGAAATAAGGGAGCTGGAGTTGATGGTCTCTAGATTTATGCCTTTCTCCAAAATTCTCTGGTATTATTACTTATAGGAAGGTAAGACATAAAATGTAACAAAAATAGGAAGCAAATCATAACCAAGGCTGAGCCTATTCATTTCCACTGAGGTATCCCTGGGGTTTGTGAAAATATGGGAGAGGATATTAAAGAAAGGCAGTGGGATGTAAGAACATGAGTGTAGGAAGAGTGCCATGAAAAGTGAAGCAGAGGAAGTCCAGAGCCCTCTCAGACTCTGGGAAAGCCACACACATTATGTGATACATAATTCTTTATATTCAGATAGAGGTAAACTGATATGGACTTCATACATGGATTTGATAACAGCCCATTTTGCAAATGGGGGAAAACAGCTGCACAGAATTATGTGAAATGATGTTAACCATACTAATATTGTTAATCTTATAATATCGTTAAAAATAAATGTGTTCAAATTTATGTTGCTACTTCCACTCTGAGGACTACTGTATTTTTGTATCAAAGGAGCAGAGTATATATAACACCATTTTTCTTACTGATTCAGTTGAACTGAGCTCACCCCGCATATTCTAGAGGAATCAATATTCATGGAGTGGGATATCCAGTATGGGATGTGGCTCTAAGGGACAATATTGAAATTCAATACAAAATCCATATGGAGTTGTATGACCATTAAGACAGAACAAATTGAAATATTTTATTTCCTTTACATTTCAGAATTTTCACTGCTATTGAGTCCATGAGAATTAAGCCTACAAAAATAATGTCTTCCCTATTGATGAGCTTTGTTACAGATATCTGTTTCCAGACCAAAGCAATGGAAAACAATGAAGAAAAGGAAAAAATCAGGCCAGGCACAGTGGTCAATGCCAATAAACTCAGTGTATTTGGAGGCTGAGGTGGGAGGACCACTTGAGGCCAGGTGTTTGATACCAGCCTGGGAACATAGTGAGACTTTGTCTCTTCATAAAACAGAAAAAATTGCTGGGCATAGTGGCATGCGTCTGTAGTCCAGCTACTTGAAAGGCTGAGGTGGGAGGATTGCTTAAACTCAGGTGTTAGAGGCTATATGTTTGCACTACTGCATTCCAGCCTGGGTGACAAAGCAAGATCCTGTTCCAAAATAAAATAAAACAAAACAAAAGTCTGTCTTTGATGAGGTGAAGAACTATAGAAATATTAAAGCACAATGTATAAAGAAAGACTGTCAAGCAAATTAAAGTTGAATAGTGTGAAGGGGAGGTACTGAGAGACGGAGAACACCTTTGATATATTCTCCAGAGTTGGTGGCAAAACCCCTAAGGCAAAACTTTGCTTGGAAAGACAAAGTGAGGATGCAAGGGAACAATGCAGAAAAGAATGAGGGAAAGCAGGAATGATCATGGAAACTTTCAGACATAGTGAGATGTAGGCTCAACATGGCATTACAGAAGAGAAATAATAAACAGCAGCTGCTTGGCAAGGCTGGTTTACTAAGCAGAAAAGTGTTAACTTTTTCACCCTATCAAAAAAAAAAAAAACCATTACAGAGTTTTTTTTTGAGGCATAGAAACTCCTTCCTAACTGTGAGCAATGTCATGTTATAAAATAGAAAACTTATGGGGAGAAAAGTGCTTAGAGATGACAAAATAATGGCATAGGGGATCCAAGGTATGTATAATTGGTACTCTCATAAAAAGGAGGAAACATACAATAAAAAAAATCAAAATATGGCAAAGAAGAAGATGTGACAAGAAATGACAGGAAGGGCACAAAACTGTGAAGGAATCTGAAATCTTTGCATAGACTTATGAGAATGTTATGAGGAATCTCAGTTACAGAGAGAGGCATGGCTTTCTTCTTTTTTTTTTTTTTAAAAAGCTCAAGATAACAATAAAGTCATTTATACATGGAAGAGAACAGAGAATGACCATGCAATTCTCAAAACTGAAAACTTGACAGTACAATGGCAAATCGTCCTAATGAATACAAGAAGGCTGGTATTTCAACAGAAATTATCATGACCACAAAGAAGCCCTGTAAATAAACTTAGGTATCACAAGTACATGCACCAAATAGAAAAGGTAGAGTGCATAGTCAAAGAAGAAATAGAAAGTCTCTGCAGAAAACTGTAGAAAAAAAATCAGGAAGTCTTAATCCCAGAATGAGGTACTGAATTTAAAAATACAAAAGGAGGCTCACACCTGTAATCTCAGCACTTTGGGGTGCCAAGGCAAGAATATCATTTGAGTCCAGGAGTTTGAGAACAGCCTGGGCAACATGGCAAAACCCCATCTCTACAAAAAAATACAAAACTCAGCCAAATGTGGTGGTGCATGCCTGTAGTTCCAACTACCTGGGAGGTTGAGGTGGGAGAATCACTTAATTCTGGGAGGAGAAGGTTGCAGTGTGCGGAGATACTGCCAGTGCACTCCAGCCCGGGTTATAGAGCAAGACTCTTATAAAAAACAATAAAAAATAAAAATATGAAAGGCATCAAAAGGGGCTTTAATATTATAGCTAGAAGAACAAGGAGAAAAGACCTTATCTTGGTTCTTACAGCATCAGCCAAATATGGGAGGTGCTCTCAGGTCCTTCTCTGAAGATTATTCCCAAGCCCTTTCTTCCTCAGGGCCTGGAGAGTTAACAGTTCTCACTGATTCTTTCTAGCTACTACTGTCTTTTTGATCTTTTGATGTTCTCTTTTTTCTTTCTCACAAAGCCAAGCTCCTGACAGTCATTCCTAATTCCCAATACAATACTCCTGGGGAAAGGTATACACTCCTGTTCAGTTATTTGAGGGTGTAAGTGCTAATCCATATGGGCAAATAGGTAGGTGGTAATGAACTTGGGATATAAAACATTTTCCCCATCCAGAGGCATCTAACTACCTCTCCTCTGCCCTGGAGCACTTCACAGGTCCCCTTTTGCAGACGTCTGTGTTTCTTTAGGTGAAGCTGACACTGTTTTTAATTCTTTTGTGCAATACAGAGGGAAGAGTATGAGAAATAAATAGTGGATTTCACTGAGTTTTTCCTCCCAAAAGGCCACTAATCACAGCGTAAAACAATAGGTGGGAACTACTGTGCTCAGGTAACCACTTGTCTGAGAAGTTGGGCATGTGTGGAGATCCTCCCAACTTCCAATGCATAGCTTGTCAGGTCCCCTGTGCACTACCAAGATGCCTTTGAGTCCTTGTTTCTAAAATTACGGAATGGTTGTGGTCTTTTCACAACCTACCCAAGTTCACTGGAATAAAAAGGTAGTGTCAATTTCATTTGTTTCCTCATATATATATATATATATATATAATTTTTTTTCAGATGCAGTTTTGCTCTTGCTGCCCAGGCTAGAGTGCCATGGGGCAATCTCTGCTCATTGCAACCTCTACCTCCCATGTTCAAGGGATTCTTCTGCCTCAGCCTTCCAACTATCAGGGAATATAGGCATCCACCATCAGGCCTAGCTATTTTTTTGTATTTTTAGTAGAGATGGGGTTTCACCATGTTGGCCAGGCTTATCTTGAACTCCTGACCTCAAATGATCCACCCACCTTAGCTTCCCAAAGTGCTGGGATTACAGGCATGAGCCACCACACCCGGCCCCTCCCATAATTCTTTTACTTAATGGTTTGACATCCCCTGCCTTTGCTGGTTTGGAAGTACTAACAGAAAAAAACAAAATGCAACAATATTTAGCAGAAAATTCCACAATGGGATGAGTTTAATAACTTGTTTTGGGGGCAGGGGTGGGTTGAGTATTTGTTTGTAACTATAATTATATATATGTTCTATAGACTACTAGCCAAATTAATTATAAAATGAAAATAGCTATCAATAATCTTAGTCCTTTACAATATCAAGGTATCCTATAAGGAGTACTGTAAATTCTAGGTGTTCCGCCACCTATATAATTGTAAAAACCATTTACTAGTTCTTCTACAGCAAGATAGAATATCTCCTGGACTTTTTATTTTCCTGCTTCTTCCCTTTGAGAATAACGTGGAGAGAGGTGATTGTGAAGTTAAAATATAGAAGAATATTAAAATCCTAAAACTATGAGAAAGTTACAAGAGAATCAAGTTGTGAAAGAAATATTTTCTAGCCTGAAGAATCTGCTTCTTAAATTTGTGAAAAGCTTACAATTTTTCTGGACTTATCATTGGTAATGTTGAGAAATCATTTATAAAATGATAGAGATTTCCATCCAGAAAACTAAAAATTAAAATGAACAAATGCTCTGATTTTTTCAATATTAGAAGAACATGAATGGCACAAATGTGAGAGCAAGAAATATGGGGTGTTGGGCAGTGCCAAATGTCTGCCACAGAGAAATCAGGCAGAGGGAGTTGAGAGAGGACGCTGGGTTTGGGGATTAGAAGTTACGTGAGATTGCTCAGAAAGCAGTTTAGCTTTGAGAGAACATGAGCTTAATATCATCCCTGAGGATACTTTTAAAATGGATTATTTTAAAAGATCATTGGTGAGTACTTAAATCAGAAAGTGGAAGTCACGCAGAGTCACAATGGGCTCATTGTGAGTAAGTCATGCCAGACTAAACTCATTTCACTGGACTGATAAGTACAAGAAATGAAGTAGACTAGAAGGATCGTGTCTCCTTTGGAGCTAAAATAATTGACAAGATTTTTCATCATAGTCTTGTGGACCTGGTGAAGATACAATTAAGATCAGCTTACAAGTATCGACACTGAGGATGAAAAGATGGATGTCCACCTGGAGGGGCGTTTCTTACGATCCCTCTCTGGCTGTCTCCTGTTGGCCATTTTAGCTAATGATTTGGATGAGCAAAAGAATGGTGTGGCAATCAGGAATGCCAATTTGGGGAAACTGGGATGATGAGATAATGCCTTGTATGACACAATTGAGACCAAAAGAAATGAGGAATGGAAAAGAGAAATGAAGAAACAAGCTTCAAAAGAGACTTGCTGGGCTAGATCAATGGACTGAAACTAACGAGATGAAGATTGATAGCAGCAAAGTACTACTCTTATTCAAATACACCACCATACAAGTACCGAGTAGGGGATAGGGATGAGGAGCTATACAATAAAAATAAACAGGGCAATGGAGTGTCAGTACAATATGAGACTTTTGTCTTTCTCTAACCAAAAAAACAAATAATCAAAAAAAACCCCACAAAAAACAGCCTCATATAACTTCCAACAATTGCAGTATGAATATAGTATTGAACATAATGAAGGTAACCTCAGTTTGGACCTCACTTTGGGCGATGTTTTCATTAGAATAATCGAGAGCACATGCTAATTACTAAAAAATATTATTTGATATTTATGCAAATTCACAATTAAGAATAAAATTTGATTAACCATGTAACTTTGGGGTTGGAAAAATGAATTTATTCAGTGTGAGTGGTATTAGAGTCTCTGATGAACAGATCACCCACAGAGTTGTGGAGTTTTGTCCTGAGTGCCCAGGAATATGTTTTCAGAGAAAGATGATTACTATGGCAAAGAACCAAAAAGCAGACAGATGGATAAAAGGGAGAAAGGGAGAGGAAGGAAGAGAGGCTGGGAACTGGTGGGAATAGGGTGGGGAATGAGGATCAAAGACTAAGTATGGTAGAGGGACAGGCTCTGTATTTGAACTTTTTTTTGATGATCCTCCACATACCTGTGTGACTTTTCTCTATTTCTGCATCCAGACTTATGGATACGGTGAGTGATAAGCACCATGGAATCGTCATAGTACCTGATCTCAGGCAACCTCCCTCATCATACACTGTGCTTTGCAGCATTTCACACAACAATAACTAAACCATCGTGTGAGTACTTCTCTCTTCCCCTCTAAGTCAAGTCCATGGTCGCTTTTATCACTATGTCCTTAAGGCCACCTATATAGCCATATGTAAACATATATAAAACACTCTACAAAAAATGTTTGAATTTTTGAACATTGCTCCGTAATTTAATAGCTTCTCTACATGGAGGAAATTTAAAAACAGGAAATATAAGAAGAAACATCTAAAGTTAGTATCACAACATTGCAGCCTGCAAAGAAAAAATACATTCTTTCAATACAATGTAGTACATGAAGTAGTAATAATAATTGATCACTTATTAGTTCATAAAGCAGGTTTTCAATAAACTGAATCAGGTTGCTGTATATAAGTCACATTTTTCCCATATGCATTAGATTAGAAATCAAGAAGGGAGAGGTGACTAGAAAACCCCCATAGAGAAATTTTAAAATGCTCATTTAAAAAACTCAAGGCTCTCCACTACAAATAGGGTGCAGTGTATACTGCTTGGGTGATGGATACACCAGAATCTCACAAAACATGACTAAAGAACTTATGTAACCAAATACCACCTGTTCTCCAATAACCTATAAAAATAAAAATAAAAAACCTCAACGGTAAAAAAAAAAATTGTAATGGAAACTGAAAATACGTGTAAACAATAATTGTATTAAATATTTAAAAAAGAGAATACCAATAGGGCAGTACCTAGTGGAAAATTTAAAGCCTTAAATGTGGAGAGTAGAAGTGGAAATAGGGTAGAAATCAAGACATTGCATATCCACCACAAGGAGCTAGGGAAGGAACAACAGATTAAACCTCTGTAAAGTAGAAAGAATAAAGTACTAAGACCGAAAAACCTCTAGCAAGACTGAATAGAAGCGAGATAAAGAAAAAGAGAGCAAGAGCTAGAGAGAGAAAAAAGACACACATTACTGGAATTTGTAAAACCTATAAATATCAGTACTACAGAGATCAAAAGGATAGCCTTGAAAGCTCTACACCAACAAACTTGAAAACTTAAATGTTCAAAATCTTAGAAAAATATAACTGACTCAAGAAGAAACAGATAAACTAAAAAAAACAAACATAAACTGAGTCAGTGGTTTAAAATATTTCCACCAAAGAACAATCTAGGCTTGATTTTATATGCTAATTCTCACAAACAATCCACAAATAATACCAAACCAATGTAACTACTCCAAGAGTGAAAAAATAAGAAATTTACTCCAAATCATTTTATGAGACTAGCTAACTTTAGTAATCAAATCATCCAAGGAAAGATATTTTTATTAAATATAAAAACAAATATAAATAGAAACAAATAAATTTGTATAATATAAATACAAAATACATATAAATAGAACCAAATATAAATAAAATAGAAAAAAAATACAAAGACCAACTCATTAATCACTACAGAAAAACCTATAATGATCATTTTTTTTTTTTGATATGGAATCTTTTTTTTTTTTTTTTTTCGGAGTTTCGCTCTTGTTACCCAGACTGGAGTGCAATGGCGCGATCTCGGCTCACCGCAACCTCCACCTTCTGGGTTCAGGCAATTCTCCTGCCTCAGCCTCCTGAGTAGCTGGGATTACAGGCACGCGCCACCATGCCCAGCTAATTTTTTGCATTTTTAGTAGAGACGGGGTTTCACCATGTTGACCAGGATGGTCTCAACCTCTTGACCTCGTGATCCACCCGCCTCAGCCTCCCAAAGGGCTGGGATTACAGGTGTGAGTCACCGCGCCCTACCTTGAGACGGAATCTTGCTCTGTCGCCAGGCTGGAGTACAGTGGTGTGATCTTGGCTCACTGCCATCTCCACCTCTCGGGTTCAAGCGATTCCCCTGCTTCAGCTTCCTGAGTAGCTGGGGCTACAGGTGTGCATCACCATGCCTGGCTAATTTTTTTTTTTTTTGTATTTTTTTGGTAGAGATGGTGTTTCACTGTGTTGGCCAGGATAGTCTCTATCTCTTGACCTCATGATCTGCCCACCTCGGCCTCCCAACGTGCTGGGATTACAGGCATGAGCCACTGTGCCTGGCCTGATCATTTTAACAGATGAAGAAAAACTATTTGATAAGATCGCTATATATTCATGATTTTTTTTTTTTTTACAGATTCTTAGCAAATTAGGAATAGAAAGTAACTCCCTTATTCTGATAAATATCTAGTTTAAGAAACTTAATTGAAAATTCATATTTAATTGTGAAAAGGTAAAAGTTTTCCTATTTAACATCGTTAGTAAGATTATATTATATAACATGTAATATTTAATAATATCAAGCTTCATATTGGAGGAAAAGTATACCTCAATAAAATAAGAAAACAATAAAATATATAAATATTACAAAGACAAAAACTGTTATCATTTGCTGCTTATTCATTGTCTATCTAAAAAATCCCTCAAACCTCAAAGAATATTTAGACACAGTATTAGAATTAATGAGGGTTTTTGATGATTGCTGAATATAACATAAATACTTGTAAATAATACTTGGATAAAAACTTGTATACCTATAATACTGGCAAAAATTAGAATATATATTTTTAGAAGATAGCTTTCATGAAAGCTGAAAAAATATAAAAAATTAGTACTGAATAGAATAAAATTGGTTCAAAAACACTTTATTGAAAAATTATAGAAATATTGAAAAATAACAAAGTAAAAACAAATGACAAGTTATAGCATAATCTTGACTAGGAAGGCAAAACATTTTCAAGAAGTCACTACTCCTCTATTCAATCTGTAGATAGATTTAATGCAGTTACAGTCAAATGACAACAAGATTTTTAGGGAAAATTTGATTCTAAAATGTATATGAAAGAACAAAGAGCTATAAATAACCAAAATACTTCTGAGAAAAAGAAGAAGATGGAAAAACTTACTCTATTCAGAATTAATATAAAGTTTTGGTGGTTAAGCCCATGCAGAATTAGGACTGGAACAGACACACTACACAATTCAAAAGATAAAGAGCCATTTGGGGCAAGAACAGACGCATCGACCAATGAAAAGAATCGAGATCAGAAAAACAGACTTAAGTCGCTTAATTTTCATGTATTAAAGAAAGAGATTTTCTGATGTGTGGAAAAATATGAAACAAATGGTACTAGGACAAGTGGTTATTTATGCATATGGAAAAAAAGAGAGCTGAAACTACACCTCACACTCTACACAGAAATCAAATCCAGATGGCTGCAAAATTTAAATACCAAAGTCAAAGCTATAACACTTCACAAGACAATTTAGGGGACAATCTCATGCTCCATGTATAGGAAAGCATTTCTTAAACCAAACAAAAAAATAATCAAAAGCTATAAATGAAAAGAGACACAAACTTGACTATATTCAACAAATTTCAGTTTGTCAAAAAAATAGTGTAAAGAGAAAAAAATTAAGTCATAAATTAAATAAAAGGTGATATTTGCAATATGTAACTCACCATGGCTCAGACTCTAGAATATATTAAAAACTCCTATAAATCAATATTAAAAAGAGATAAACCACCCAACAGAAAAAAAATGAAGGAAATACTTGAATGAAGACTTTATAAAAGAGGAAACGCAAAATCATATGGAAAAGTGTTGAATCTCATTAATTATCAGGAAAATGAGACATAGACAATCGTTTTATACTCATCAGATTGGCAGAAACTTAAAAATCTAGAAATATCAGCTGAGGTGCCCATATCAGCTACCAAGGTAAGTGTGGGGGCAAAATTGCATATGGTAAGTTTTTAATGGGAAATGCTGAGAATGTACTGGAGGACTCTAAAACTTGCTTCAAGGCTGTTAAATGTTTTCACTGACTTTGAGAATGTAACAACTAGATCAAATCTAATACTGGTGAGTTTTCTTTGGAGAAATCTGTTGCCATGCTGTAAGTAACCCAACCATTTGGAGGGGAGAATGGGTTATTACTAGTCCCATGCATAATGAGTGAGCTTCAAGGAGATCCTCACGATGCTTTGAAATGTTCCTCCCAGTTGGAAGACACGGAGAAGGGGTGTCTGACTTACTTCTGGGAATGTCAAATTGGATTGTGAACTAGGTTCTGACTCACCTGGGGAGTCTAGTGCACAGAAGAGGGGCAGTGCAAGGAGGGGTTGCAGTAATGGGATCAATCCACATTTCCTATATTAGATATATTAAATTTCCTATATTAGATACATTTCCTATATTAGATATTAGATCAGAGGGATGCTGGCATGGAATTCCTTTGTGGTCCTGGACATTCTGGGAGCAGGACAGTACTATAGGCACCCAGCAGAATATAAACACTCTCCTTCATCCCCTGGGAAGGGGCTCAGCTGAAAAACCACCAAGGAGCTCTGGAAAGCACAGAAAAAGGAGCCAACCTCTGCCCTCTGCAGGCTTCCTAGGGACACAGAGGAATCTGTCTGTCCACATATTCAGGTGGGGAGGACAGCAGATGTAATGTCAAGCCAGTTTTGAAAGTGGCTGGAAGATATTTTATTTTTTGAGTATGATGATCTCTCCAAGCATTTGAAAAGGGTGGTCAGAAAGGATAATAAAGTCCAATGCTTGGTCAACATTCTAACTTTACATTGTTTTCATAGAGGGTAAAACAAGAAAAGCTAGAGAACGATATCAAAAAAATTGGGGAGATCATTTATGGTGGACAGTCGAGTGAGTAGGATGGAATTCAGGAGGCAGTACACCTGGGATTGTGCTGACGACAATCTGTGAGCCAAGGTGTTGGGTGTGGTGGCCAAGGTATTGTGAGTCCTGATTCCTTAATCATCTTTTGCAAGTATTTGATATTTAGTATAAAACACTTAAAGGGAAACCATAAAAAGCTAGAAGACAACATATGTGCCTATTTGACCAAGAAATTCTTTTAATTTTTTCCCCCCATTCTCACATCCCTTGATCTAAAATGTACTTTTTATGCCATTAGCAGTCCAGGTTCCTGCTGCTTTTAGACTTTTGAAAAAGAAAAGGAAGGAAATGTTTTGCCCTTCATGCCATTCTTTCGTGTATCTCTACCCCAGGCAATGAGCACATACCTGCTGAGTTTTTTGAAAGGGGACAGGGTTGTGGTTGTGAAAGAGAGTATTTATGGGAGGCTGAAAGTTTCAGTAAAATTTCAAAAATATCCACAATTTTGATAGTGATGACGTCCAGATGGGCAAACTACTGGCAATATTTTTAAAATGATGCCTTTTTTTTTCTTTTTTGGAATAGGGTCTTGCTCTGTCGCCCAGGCTGGAGTACAGTGGTGCAATCTCAGCCCACTGAAACCTCTACCTTCCAGGCTCAAGCAGTCCTCCCACCTTGCCCTCCTGAATAGCTGGGACTACAGGCGCACACCACCATGCCTGCCTAATTTTTGTAGAGATGAGATTTTACCATGTTGTTGAGGCTGGTTTTGAACTCCTGGACTCAAGTGATCCACCCGCCTTGGCTTCTCAAAGTGCTGGGATTACAGGTGCGAGCTACAACTCCTGCCGGTTCCATGCTTTTTATAATAAGAATGAACTCCTTATGTAATAATAAATAAATAAACAGAAATTATTTGCTATGGATGCAGCAAATGTAGATTTAGATTGTCCAGAGTCAGGAGCTGAGCCTCATATTTTTCTGTTTTAGCCCAGTGTAGAGTGCATTGAAGATATCCTAAAAATAATTCCATAAAGTAAGCCAACTTTAAACCCCACTCACATCCAGATCTGCCAAGTGTGAGTCAGGTAAAATTACTGCAAAGAGTGGTTTTGCCTGACTCCATAACAATAAAGTGGCTGACAAACAAAGACTGATATGAAATAGTTGATCCAACCCAAACGCTTTGCTCATTTCCCAAAATTTTCTATACAAACATATACAACTTAGCACAGCATAAAGATCATAATGAAACGTTTGCCTTTTATTCCCTTTAAATGACGATATGTTTACATCTGATGTACTGACAGAGAGATAATTCTCTGTTAAGCAGAAATCTAGTAAAATTTGAAAAATTGTGATTTTATATTTAGATGATAACCAGATCTTCTGCTACACATGTGGAAAATGGAATTATTGCTAGAAAAATTGTTTAAAGATTAGGGTATGAAAGAAGTATTAGGAAGTCAGGAGGGTCTTTCTTTAGGAAGGAGCTTATCTGGATTCATTAAAAGAGCTTTAAGCCAGTTTGAGATCTTTTTGCAAAATGTTAATTCCTAAATGAGAAACCATATATGGTCCAATGATGAAAGAATGCAAAACCGTATAAGCACAGGAGACAATTCCAGTATCTTCTCTAAAGTTCTGACAAAAAGGAAAATAACTATCAAATTATTCAACTTAAATGCTTATTGGGCATATATAGTTCAGTCAGCAGATGAAGAGAGGAGGAAACATGACTTCTACCCCTATGGAACTCACAGTCTTGTGGGAGCCAGTAGGGGTGGTGGTGAACTCCCTTAGTCCACTCAGTTATATTCAGTGATGAGACATCTCTGAAGATGACACTTTGTCATCTCTCCACTGACAATTTCACCAGATCCAGTCATATGAGCACTGCAAGTGGGGGCTTAGCTTAAATCATTCCTCATGTTTCCCTTGCAGGCAAATCATTTGGCACCAAAACAGGCACAGAAGTCCAAGTCCTGCTGCCAGCTCCACGACTGATGGCACAGACAGACTTTAGGATTAGTCCTTTCATCTCTATCCTCTACTAAATGAAGGTCATCACGCCGCTGCCTAATGTGAAAGGATTGTGGAGATTTTAATCATTAATTAACAAGTATCTTATTCTTCGAACCTCCCAAAACATATAAATTCATCTAATAGGTATACAAGGGCTATATGATGGATGATGAAGTTTCAAAGGATGCTAACTCAAAAAAATTTTTTTTAATGCACTCTCTTTTCCTTATAATCCCAAGGTCGGGGAATCACCTCTAAACCAGGTTGTTTTTCTTTTTAATCTTAGCTGATATTGCCTTAGTGTTGTCATAACTTAAATTTAGTTCAACCAATATTTGCATGATCCTTGCACAACACAGAAATGCCCAGGAACAGTTGGTGCTCCTCTCTGGTCAACACCAGGGTGGCTACTGCAGGGCACATTCTTTCTCTACAGCCCAGGGTACTGCCATTCAAAGCACTATTTTTCAATCTCTGATTTTTCCCAGGAGGTAGGAAAATGCTTCCCTAACTGTTTACTTATAAGAGTGTTTCTTGCAAATTTTGTGCCCAGAATAACCAATGGGGACATAGACATAGCCATCATTCAACTGTTGTTTTCTCTTCAACATAACCCATGCTTTAAAATGAAATAAACCCATGCCTTAAGACAACAATCACGAAATAAATTCAGCCTAAGAAAAAGTCCCGCATTTAAAGGTTTTTGTCCAAATAATCTGACATTGTCGTCACGAAATATTGAAAATAGCATTTGGGGCAGTAAATATAAAAAATTTAGAAGGACTAAAACTACTTGAACAGCTTGTTGTTTACAATGTAGTCAAACAACAGTTAAGCCAAAAAAATTACTACTTAACTATTTACATTTTCTAATGTATGGTTTCATGGAATTATTGAGATAGAAGCAGACACTGAAATAGGAGTACTTGAAAGTAATAAAACAAAGATTTTTATGAAGTCATTTCTGATCTAATTAAGAAAAATATAATCTCTATCAATATGAAATAAACACCTTTAGAAAAATGCAATGCTAAAGAAAACACTTGGAATGGTCAACAAATATTTACTACAGATAGAAATGAAAATATTTATGTTATGTAAATGTTGGGCATCAAATTGTCTCTGAAGTTGCCTTCCGGAGAACTTTCTTTAGTTGGTATATTCTTCCCGTGATTCAAAGGAATACAGTGTTATGATCATCAGTCATGAAGGATATGAGACCATTTTAAGGATTTTAGGAAAGTAGGGAAGCAGGGAAGTGAAGGGTAGGCAGATACTTCAGAGGGTAAAAAGTATTTTTGATTCAAAAGAAAACCTAAGGTAGTTTGAAGAAAACATGCATCATCTACCAGTTAATCTGGGGTACAATGACGGTGGTGTTATTTTAACAGCGTTCAGAAAAGACCAATTAATTCTGTGGCCATACAGAAAGAATGAAAAGACTGCATAAAACAGATTCTGAAGAATATGAATCAATCTAGCAAGGAGCTTTATGATGAAGGAGCAATGTGAGCATACAATGCACAGTTTTTTTAAATTAGCAGCATAATTGGCATGGTGATGTTACTGACTTTTGGAGTGAGCTGGACATGAGCTGCATCTCATTTGAAATATATTTGGGGTGAATTGTCAAAAAAAATCTAAATTAAAAAAACATTCTTGAGGTGCAGAATTCAAGCTAGATGAATTGTGCCTTTGGATGTCCCAAGATCAAATTATAATATGTCATTGAATGAAGGCTCCAATGTTTAGAATAATGAAAAAAGTCATATTGAATTTTTTCTTTGCTATCCCCCCTCCCCAGTGTCTACCAAAAAGGGGAGGTAAACAATAGTGCAAGTCAAAACATTGTCATAGCCACAATTCGTCCCAGCAATCTTTCCTGGAATAGTTACTTAGGACATATCTGGTGAGGACCCATTGGCACTTTTAGAGCAATCAGAAAACACCTACAATTCCTCAAATCTAGTGTAGAGGAAGGCTAACCCATCCTTGTTTCATGAAGCATCACTGCAACGTCCTGGAACAGTCATTCTACCCAAATCTTTTGTCCCTAGAGTCCAACACTCCCTATGTCTTCATTCATTCTTCACGTGGCTTGATTTCCAAGACTCTCCACCATCTCGGCCACATATCATGTTACACATTCACAATGGACACTGTACCACTGTGGACGCTGCACCACTGTGGATGCTGCACCAAGAGTTCTGAATCCAAGGGCAGATTGTTATGAACAGCCCCCTTAAAAGTCTTAAAGTTGACACATCAGTCTGTCAACAGATGTCCAGAGCCTCTTATGGGAGACACAATTTTTGACTCATGTGATTCAATGTCCATAACTCTGCATCCAAAAGATGCCCATAGAAACAAAGAGCAGAGTAAAGTCCTTGCAGCAGTGTTTCTCGAACTTGGCCACCCACGGGAACTGCCTGGGGGAGGGCTTTAAAAGATACCCATGCTGAATCCCACCCACCAAGATTCTGATGCAATACTATGGGGTGAGATCCGGACATCAGGATGTTTGGAATCTCCCCAGGATTGTCTAATGTGCAACCAAGTCTGAAGTCCACTGCTCTCAGCAATGTGCCCAGCCAGGCCTTCCTGGCATCCCCTGTGAGTACAGGATGACAGTTGCTTACTCTGATGCTTTCCTTTATTCGATACGGCAAGCACAATCCAAGATATTGAGCACTGTTATGACAGAGAGATTGAAGTCAGATCTGATTAAATGTCTTCAAGAAAACCAGTGCCAAGCCTTGGCTATTCAACTATTAATTACTACTTTCAACCCAGGTTCTAAAGGCTCTTCATTAGAATCATCTCAGGTTGATTACGATTGGGGCTTGACTGAGATTACCTTGGAAAAAAAAGAAAAAAGAAAAAAAATTGATTGGGGCAAATGTGCCCTTTGGATTTGGTTGCTGCTATCATTATTAATTAACCTAACTGTAGAGATATCAAGTACATTTCTCCCTCTTGTTTGTAAGAACCCACGACAGACAAGACCAACTGCAGACACTGGGGATATCCTCATGATAGTGAGATGAACTGCCTAGTTCTCTTCCAATATCTTTACTTTCCTCTGGTTTTGTTGCTTGCAATACAACAGAATCTACTCTCCATGAAATCGTGAGCATCAGTTAGGAAGCAGCCCACTTGGTTCTGGATTTTGTTTAGAGATTAAAGATAGTAATGGAGGGTGCAGGATGACAAACAGCATTTATACACTGTGTCTGGTAGTGGAAAATACCCAACAGTGTACTGTATGCTGACTCTGTCATTTTCTTCCTTCTCTCCTACCTTCCTGCCTCCCTGGCTCTCTCCCTCTCTCCTTTCTTCCTTCCTTCCCTCATGAAAGCATAGCTCCTTTGCCATTCTTTCCTCCAGTAACATAGCCATCTACTCATGCACATCACCATGCTCATGCTACCACCAGAGGACTTTCTATCAGCATGAAGACATGGGAATGCCTGGGGAAAAAGGGGTGTGGAGGGCAGGCAGCACCCCTACAACTGCCCTGTAGCATTTGTACATTGCTTTCCAACCTTGGCTTCTATCCGTGGCTTTCCTTGTCAGAGAATGTTCACTTTAACCTCCTCTAGAGCAATTTCTTGGATCCTTCAAGGGCTCAAGAACTAAACACAGTTTCAGAAGAAACTGAGTAGGCATCTAGCTCCTAGAAACAACTTCCACAGAAAAGACTTGATTGCTATGATCTGATTTACGAACCTGTGGCTTATATCAGGGTTAACATTTACACTAGCATTAAGGTATTTTCATTGAGATCATTTGTGTTTTAAAATGAATACTACAACATCAAGGAATTGTACCAGTTGGAGAACAGAAGTGTGTGTGTATGATTTGTATATATAAATATGCACATCAAAGCATTTATTTACTTCAGAGAGTTGTATAATACCAGTAGAGTAAAAATTGAGTGATTCTCTTCTATTTCTGACCCTACTTCTAATATCTCCTGTGTCCCTCTAGGCAAAACCATTTAAACTTTTTATCTTAGTTTCCTTTGTGAGAAAATAGGAATAATAGATACCCCTGAGCCATTCTGGAGACATGTTTTGATGCCAACCCAGTTATGTGATTATAGGAGAAAAAAGCTTTGAGCTTCTGGCATTTAGGTGCTACATAAATATTATTAGCAAGCTCCTGAGATTTTATCTTTGGAAACTAACAAGCATTTCTCTTCTAAAACCTCATATCTTTAGCCCCTGGACACATGTTCCTGATATCTCTCTCTTTACAGAGATCCCCTTGGCTCCTTGCTGAGAGAGTCACTACCGCACACTCAAGTGAAAGGTATTCATTATGCTTAGCAGAGTCATTGGTAGAGCAGCTGCTGATCCCAGCAAGGCAGTGTGGGTGATAGGAAGGGATTAGATTAGGAAGAAAAGGGTTCCTCTCATTCACTGAGAGGACTTTAAACCTGCAAAAGCACATCAGTGAGAGGTCTATGTGTAAGTACCAATGTGCAAAGTCGATATTCACATGTTACAGGTTGGAGACAGATGATGTAATTCAGACCTGAGTGCACTGTGGAACTCTCTTGATGACTTCTCTCTACAAATGGGTTGCCCCTGAATGTATAGATTTGTTCTACAGGAGTCCTGCTCCTAACTCATCAGGAAGCATTGTCCTCTGTTGATCTCAAAGGCATTTTCTTCTGTTAAAAGTATTATCCATTCAGCAATATGGAGAATAATCATTTGTGAAAATAAAAGAGAAATGTCTGATGGTGGTGGGGGTGGTGGGTGGAATTTCCTCACTATGTGAGTAGCATTAAGTTCACTGTTAATTTTTCTCTTCATTTCTCTAATCGGAGACTGATTTATCAAGAGGATATAGAATTCAATGACTAATGCCATTAAATGCTTAAAGAATAAAATAAAAGTAGAATTCGAAAGGCTTACTCCTGATTAGTTTTCAAGATGTGTCTAGACACAGGAAATTTAAAATAATACCACAGTCAATGCTCTGCCCCAGTGATAACAAAAGCTTCCTTTTTTGAGGGTGAGACTTGGCATAGAAAATCACACATGTCATTCAGCAGTCCTGAAAAATGATGATTAAGATTTGGACTGGCTTTCCGGGGAATAAAACTGGGTGATTTTTTAAAAAGTTCTACTCCTAGAATCTGGGATCTAATCAATCCAATATCAACTTCAAGGGAATAGACCAACAGCCAGAGATGAAATTAGAGGAAAAATAATTAGAATAGCAAGCATAGATTGGTTTTCCATGCTATGATTCTGCAGCAAAGGTGGTAATTTGGGAGTACTGACTTGGGGAATTTCTTGTCGGGGGAATAAGTTGTGTTTTGTCAGATTTGCTGTGTCTCTGGTGAGCTAAACTGGTCAAAACAGAGTGCTGGCCCTGGCATATAAGCCCTAAGCTACACTCCATATCTACCACTAGCCATTTTTTAATGGAAGAGTTCCCTGATCCACTTCACAGGATGTGCAGCAGGCATGTGGCTCACCTGCTCAGCCGCTGAAACCCCTTATGGGAGGTAGAGCACATAGACGGGCAGGTGCAGGAGCTGGGGTGAGTGCTATGGGCTCCGGCCTCGCAGTAGTGTCTGGGGGAAGGAGGCGGGGGTGCCTGCAGCCCAAGTGTTACAATGCTCTTTTAGTTTTGCCATCTGCAAACAGCTTAAGTGTTAACCAGCTCAACAGACCCTCTGCCTTTTCACAGGGGCAGAGAGCCAGTGTGACAGCTTCCTGTATCCTACACTTTTGCCCAGTGTCCCTGAAGACTTGGGTCACACACACAGGCTTGAAGGATGAATGTGGGACTTTATTGAATGGTGGAGGTGGCTCTCGGCAGGATGGATGGGGAGCTGGAAGGGGGATGGAGTAAGAAGATTATCTTCCTCTGGAGATTGGCTGTCCAGATTGGCTGTCCAGCAGCCAAACTCCCCTCCAACTACCCCCAGTTTAACTCCTGGTGTTCACATGTTCCTTCCCTTCTCTCTTTCTCTGCCGTGTAATTCTGCCATTTGTCTGCTTGTCTCCTCATCTCCTCATCTGCTTCTGGAGCCTGGGGTTTGGGGTTTATATGGGTACAGGACAGGGGGTCATGGCAGGCAAACGTCAACTTTTTGGGCATGAAAACAGGAATGAGTGTTCTCACTTAGGGCCATGGGTCTCCAGGCTTGAGGGTGGGGTCTTTACAAAGGAACCACCATCTTCTACCCAGTATTTTCTTGTCTCCTGTCTGTATCAATTTCATGAATGTGTGGTCACAACATGAACCTAGAATTTGGTGGTTGTAAAATAGGAGTCTATGCACTCAATCTACTGGGGTGCCAATTTGAAGCATCTAATTTGGCAGTGATGAATTAGCATTAGAATCTTTTGGTAGGGGCAGACTTGGACAATCTTCAAACGTAGCAGGATTTTTAAATGAATCAAATACCATCTCTCAGTCAACACAATTGCCTCTACCACTCCCAGTTCCTAATTCAGGGGTTATTTTTTCCATAATTTTATGTATTCAAAACTGTATTAGATGCTAGAAATACAAAGATGAGTAATACATAATTAATCTCTGTCCCTAAAAGATGAAAACTAGTGTGGAAGACAGCCAAAAAATTAAAGATTAATCTTATCTAGAAAATTCTAGAAACAGGATGAAGCACAACAGAGAAGTATTTTAGGGATCCTCAAGGCATTTAACCTAACTTGGAGTCTTTAGGTAGGTTAGAATATCGCCAGGAACAAGAAGTCAAAATTCAACAAATTGTAACACTGCAGTGATAACTAGTATCACTTTTTAATAGTGCTTTCTAATATGAAACAAAAATTTGCCTTTGGATAACTTTTACTAACTCCCTGGTCTTGTTTCTATTTTCTGGGATGATATAGAATATATATAATTCACCCCTACTCTGCTTAGTACTGAGAAGGCAAAAATTAAATATGGCATTCCAAATTATTTTCTGTATAGGGATCAAGGGAAAGCTTCTCCTTCACCCTCTGAAAGTTTGCTGATAACCAACTGAAAAAGGAAGAATCACAGGAGAAAAAGTTTACTTATTTGTTTGATCACAGTTGTACATGACAAGTGAGCCTTTAGAATGAAGACCCAAAGATACAGGGGAAACTGTCCATTTTTATGCATAGGTTCAACAAAGTATGGACAGCCATATAGAAATAGGACTGGAGGAAAAGGGCCTGATCTAAAGCTAATGGCCTGAGTAAGGAAACCCAGCCAGGCCTGTCTATCTATATTCTTCTCTGCCTCTCTGAGCAGTGCTTCTTCCTTCTGGGTATGGGAAGAATGCAACACATTCGTTAGGTCCCCTCAAAGTCCCCTCTGTTCACTCTATTTTGGGAAGGGCAAGGGGACCAGTGAATAACCAACTTACTGGAATGGGGGTCATAGGACCTACAGTCAAACAAAGTAGGTCAGATCATTTCTTCTTCCGTTTTCTTTTTTCAAGAGGCAGGGTCTGATTCTGTTACCCAGGGTGAAGTATAGTGGTCTGATCCATGGTTCATCACAGACTCAATCCACCAGCCTCAGCCTCTCAAGTAGGTAGGACTACAGGTGGGTGCCACCATACCAGGCTAATTTTAAAAAATTTTTGCAGAGAGTCTTGCAACATTACCCACGCTAGTCTTGAATTCCTGGTCTTAAGTAGTCCTCCTGCCTTGGCCTCCCAAAGTGTTGGGATTACAGATTTGAGTCACCACACCCAACCCAGATAATTTCTTTATGGCCAGTTTTACACAGAACTGTAGAGGGAAAATTAGACTCTGAGTTTTAGGTTTTATGGCTGGCTTTGGGGAAAATGGATTCTTGTTTTTAGGACCTGTCATGGGGAAGAGGGATTCTTGTTTTTAAGGTGCCTTCATGAAGAATGGGCCTGAGAGACAGGAGGGCAGAAGAAGCTCAGAGAGAAAGTTTTGCTTCTGAGACTGCCTCAGAAGTAGGATTGCTTGAGCCCAGGAGTTCAAGACCAGCTTGGGTAACATTGCAAGACTCAATCTCTGCAAAAATAAAAAAAATATATTAGCCTGGTATGGTGGCACACACCTGTAGTCCTACTTACTTGACAGGCTGAGGCAGGAGGACTGCTTGAGCCCAGGAGTTTCAGGTGCGGTGAACTTTCTGAGGCCTTGGTTTTGGGGTGATACTTTCCAAGCTTCAGATATAGAATCAGTATTCAAGTCATAGGGGAAGTTCATATCAGAATCTCCATTTTTTAACTATCAAACTCCCTCTCCACCTTTGCAGATTCTCATGTGATTCCCACGTGATTCCCACATGGGCCACTTGGGGATGGTCTCACCCATAGGCCTGTCATACACCTTTGGTGGGTAGGAACAGGAAAAGAGATTGAGTAGCATAAGATAAAGTCCTCCCTACTCCACACATTTGAGTAATGGGATCCATTTTTCAGATGGCAGTCTGAGACCTTTGCTGAACTTCATGATTCATACAGTGTTAGAGAGTGTGGTTTATGCCCTCCTCTGTGACCTCCAGCCCACATGTGGTTAAGTGACCTTAATGCCACGGAGGCCAGGATGCTGTGACTGAGATGAGAGCAGGGGTAAGGAGGGTCTTTTCTCTGCTCATGGACCACTGGAATGAAGTATCTTTTTGGGTATTGGACAGTGGAAAGGTCAAGAGTGTGGGCAGAAGAACACCAGAGCCAATGGTGGGAATAATTCTCATGCAAGCAAAGATGTGGTGTTTGGCTGCCCACAACCCCAGCCCTTGGTACTGCAGTTCCACAGGGGTCCAGGATATTGTTTCCATGTACAATATACATCTGCTAGAATCCAGCACTTTCTACCACCTGCTGTGGTATGGCTCTGGTACCATGCACCATTACCATGTGCTTCAACTTCTGCAATGACCCCCTAATTGATAAACTGGCTATTGAGTTGACCTTACAGAAAACAGTCTTTTTGAAGAAAAGTTACAGGCCTTTGATCCACTGCCCCAAATTCTCCACTATTAGACACCATTGCACACAGAGTTGAAGCCTAAGGCATTGCACTTACATTTTCATGTTATATTATTGCACAGATGTTATTAGTTTCTGAGAAGCCAGGAGAGCATTTTTTCTGAAATTAAACATATTGAGTGTGCCACATTCTTTAGGTCCCCTCAAAGGCCCCTCTATTCACTCTATTTCAGGAAGTGTGAGGGAACCAGTGAATAACCAAAGGTCCTTGCTTTGAAGGCTGTTATGACCATAAAGTTGGTATATTTCACAGCCCATGACAGCAGCATCCTGAGATATTATTTATTGTCAAAATTCCCTTCTCAGGCCACACATCCAACTGCAATGGGGAATGGGACTGAGCACATTGCAAGTTCTTGGTTCTATGTTCCAGTTGCAATCTTGCTTTCAGTTTACATGCCATTAAAACAGCCTTTGCTGGTAGGACTGCAGGAAGTAAGAATAGATTTCATTTTATGTGCTGTGCATCAGCAGAAAAAGCAAGTCTTTTTCTCTCCTTGCAGCTGACATTTCTCAGAGTTCTTCCTAAAATTGGACGGTATATATGATCTATTTTGTTATGCCTACCTGCATACACACCAAAGCCTGGTGAGCTCTTGGGGTACAAACCCACCCAATGTTTTCCCCAAAAACAGAACTCACATGAGCACATATGGAACTGTCTGAGGTGTTTGAACCAGAGCAACTCCATTTTTAATAGGGTAAAATGAGGCTGAGACCTACTGAGCTGCCTTCCCTGGAGGTTAAGGCATTCTAAGTCACAGGAGGGTAGCACAAAATACAGGTCATAAAGACCTTGCTGATAAAACAGGTTGCAGTAAAGAAGCCAGCTAAAACCCACCAAAACCAAAATGGCCACAAGAGTGACCTCTGGTCATCCTCACTGCTATACTCCCACCAGCACCATGACAGTTTACGAATGCCATGGCAACATCAGGAAGTTACCCTATATGGTCTAAAAAGGGGAAGCATGAATAATCCACCTGTGTTTAGCATATCATCAAGAAATAACCATAAAAATGGGCAACCAGTAGCCCTTGGGGCTGCTCTGTCTATGGAGTAGCTATTCTTTTATTCCTCTACTTTCCTAATAAACTTGCTTTGACTTTATGGACTCAACCAGAAATCGTTCTTGGCAAGATCCAAGAACCCTCTCTTGGGGTCTGGATGTGGACCCCTTTCCAGTAAAAGAACTATTAATTTTATCTTTAGGTCATTACCAAGCATACACAATTATAAATAAGGAAAATAACATATGATTATAATTTTACTCATAATCTCAAATTTTTTCATGACCAGCACACCTTTGGTGTATTGGGTCTAAATCAAAGAAACATTTTAGGACTTAAATGAATGAGTTTTTGATATCTTAATGCACTTTGGAGAAAACCAACTACTGCAAAAAGCTAAAGAAAACAAAAATTAATTGTTTACAGATTAGGCCATGTGATTTTCATTTCTGCAATGGCGATGTGATTGAGTCCCATGGAACACAATGAGAGTGTGGTCTTCTCCTTTGAGATTGTATTTATTGATAAATGCAAAAAGGCTAATGAATGCTAACTTGCATGGTTCTCCATGGTCCTCCTTCCTCCCTCCCTTTCCAAGAAGGATGGTGTATCTGCCAGAGGCATTCAAACCAGAGAGACTCCATCTTGAGTGAAGGCTAGGAAAATGAGGCTGGGACTTGCTGGGCTGCATTCCCAGAAAATTAGATGTTCCTGGCCTTTAGATGTTTATAGTTAAGGGAATAGATTGATAATGTTTACTAAACAGACCAAAACTCAGGAATATCCTGATATCCCAGTATCTTGAGAACAGAAGCATTCCTAATTTTGCTTTAAACATAATAATATTGATTCTTGCAAAATATAGTAATTAGGAAAGTTAATCCTTTATTACAAACCCTTGTAGCAGAGCACATCTCCCATGATCTTTTTAAATTCTAAGTTTAAACAAGCACTGTACCTAGGGGTGGGTGCATTCCTCCTCTTTCTTTCAGGAATGCCCTACCCTATCTATGGTGTAGCTGTATTTTCATTACTTTACTCTCTTAATAAACTTGCTTTCACTTTGCACTGTGGACTCGCCCTGAGTTCTTTCTTGTGCAAGATCTAAGAACCTCTCTTGGGGTCTGAATCCGGACCCTTTTCCTGTAACACATCCACCTGGTCAGCTGTTATGTTCATCATGATGAAGAAAATAAAACTCTTACTTCAAAATGTATTTATTTGATATAGTTTGAGATGGTTGTTCAGAAAGCCAGCAAACAGGAGGAGCCGTACAAAGCTATCTGGTATGGGGTGATTTGCATCTGCGAATAAATTCTGCATGGATGCGGCAAGGCTTTCTCAGAGACCCTCCTCCCTTGTCCTACTGTAGGAAAGATGGACAGAGAGTCTGACACCTTTGAAGGTCTGAAAGAAACACGTGCCATCTATTCTCTCTGAGGTCTACTACCCAGCAGGTTTCATTTGTATAACAAGACCACCTCTGCTAGCCTGGCCTCCTCTTCTCCTTCTCCCATAACCTGTATTGCTACGTTGCAAGCCTTCATCCTTTCTGATGGTGTGAAAGCTTCAGCACTCCACTGGGGGAATGGAGTTGGGTAATCACCCTATTGATCACCCTATGATGCACCCTGTGTGCAGGATAGTATGTTTGTTTGACCTTTCTCCAATTAATTTTGCCTTTCATGAATTGATTATTCAACAAAACTTCAGAGCAAAAAGGGAATGTTTTCCCTTGGCCTCTGCAAGGATAATGAATTCAGATACAAAATGAAAATTTTCAGAAAGATTGGGAAAATTTCTATTTTTAAAGATCCAGGAATTTATCTTGGGGAAAAAAGGAATAGCATTGGAAGGAGGATGCAGGAGGAATGAGAGAAAGAGAGAGAAAAAGGGACATTGGGGAAAGTGAGGTGGAAGGAGGGTTTGTGCACATCTGACATGCTGGAGAGATAGTGAGGAGACCAATTGGAGGAATATGAGCTTAAGGGGTTCTAGTGTGTGCCTATTTGAGACACTGGTGAACAATGGAAATTATTTTTTAGAGCTTCTCTGGATATAGGACATGGTTTCCATTTGAATGGGATGCCACCATGCTGAGACAGGCTTTCCTTAAAGGGACCACATAGTTCATCAGCCTTTTGAAAAACTTGCCACTCAGGTAACCATGCTGGGTCTGCACTCTCTTTAGGTTGGTGCACAGGTAATTTCAGTTTTTGCCATTACTTTCAATGGCAAAAACTGCAATTACTTGTGCAACAACCTAACCTTCAGCTCTTTCTCTCCTAAACTGCAATTATTTGTCCATGAGTCAGAGCTATCCTCAGCACCTCACCTTCATCCCCTGACTCCCATCTCAGGCAGTCTGACTGCTCAAATTTCTTATCACTTCCCATGTCTTCAGCACCCAGGGTAGCAAACTGCAGGGGCAGTTTAAATGTTAATAACGTGTCTGTAATATATACATAGCCACATATAGCACCATTTTTATGAAGGCTTAACATGATGTATTCATTTTCCCTGACATTTCCATAGGAAGCTGCTCTTTGTCACCCAGCGAAGGCCCCAGTTCCCTATCCAAAGTGGCATTAAAGAGATGCTCCAACGAAAAATGAAATGCAATTAGGGACCTGCTGTTGATATTTGAATGCTTAATATCAGCCTCATGGCTGGCACTATCCATATCAGATGCCAGCCAATGTAGCAAAAAGTGTGTGGGTGATCCCAGTGTCTGAACCCATCCCAGAGTTGGACAGCTCATGCCCCCTGTGTATTAGCAATTGGACGTGGGATTGTATCATCACCTTGGACTGGCCACTGAGAGGTGGCCCAGAGCCATTGTGAGAGGCGGCCTGGTGGGTTTTGAGAACGGCACAGCCAATTCACACATGTGTCTGCTGGAATCACCAGGGCAGGGGCTTTCTGGCTCTTCTCCTCACCTTCAGCATGTGTACAGAGGTCATGAGGACAGAGGAGTGTTTGATGAAGCTCTCAGGGTCTTTTGCTTCCATCATGGCTAGTTTCTTATCTTTTCTAGCTGCAAATGGTATCCCTGCTCAAATACATGCTCTTTTATTACATAAAAAAGTAATGTGTTGCCTTTTTATTGAAATGGCAAGTGTATGGGAAAGTTATTTTTGCTTTGGAACAAACAGGGAAAAAAAATCATCCCAATGGGCCACCTCAACTGGTATCTAACTCCTTTGCAACCTGGAAATAATTGGAAGAAAGAACTTCTGCTATAGACTACAGACCCTCAGAAACCAAAATGCATATAGTGTTCACCCCACAAATGCCTTTAATGCACCCCCCTTATTTTCTATTACATTGCCCTCCCAATTGCTCAACATTGCCAGAAGATGTGTTCTGTAGAATTGTCATGAACTGTTGATTAACCCTTGATGCTTTGAAATGTCACAAGCAAATGTTTTTGTTGCAAATTTGCTCAAAATTATGCACGTGCAGACTTTTGTGGGTAGGCTCTCAGATTTATCATTAATCATGTCTTAGTGATTTATTACTATGGATATGAGTATGTTAAAACTATAGCTATAAATGCAGATGTGCACATTGGTGTTGAGAATGGAACCAGCAATGGCTGGGTATGATTTTTGAGGGCATTTGCTGGAATGTTGCATTCACAAAATGCCTGTAATCTGTCCCACTTTCTGAGACTTGCTGCAAACTCATAAAAGCAAATGAAGGATAGGCTACTATCCAAGTTTCAGGACAATATAGTATGGCTAATTTTATGCAAAATTCATTACAGCATTACAGACTGAATTCTTCTTTGCCCAAGTGGTTTTCTCATGCATCTCCAAAATCATTTCATCCCTTGCCGTTGTCAGCATCCTCGGGCTTAACTGGTATCATTCAAACTACTTCGTCCTCATCATTAACAAACTGGACTGTGGGCATGATCTTGGCCACGTCAGTACTTTCCTCTACCTTCCTTCTGTTGGTACTGAGATAAAGGAGGAATTCTGTCTTCTACTTTATGAATCCATGCTGGAGGAAGGGCATGGTCTGAAGTCCACAGCTGTTTATCCATGCCAAGAGAAGTCCTAAGGGCAAAGGTGAAGCAGCACACAATGATCTCAGAGCCCTCCTGTATGTATTTGAGATGTCTTCACCTACCAATATTGCATGAAGTACATACTGTTTCTCAGGCTCTGGATTTATGAAACGGAGCTGGGAAAATGGAGATCTGGAAATGACTAAGACTTGATTTAGAGGTAAAATTAAAACTAGGAGTACAGCAAAGTAAGATTTCCCATGGTAGCTACATGATGGGCTAAATATATCCTCAAGCTTTCTCTGCAGAGATTGGTCCCATTCTTAATCACAAAGTGATCCACAGGTCCAGTCAATAAGGCAATGGGAGCAGTCAAAACAAAGTGTATTAGGATGTGAAAATTACTATGGAGCACACGCATAAGATTCTGGCCTCTGCTGCCAGAACCTCTGGGTTCAAAATTTGGCACTGTTGGGGACTGCCCATTTGAAGAACTATATCAATGTCCTGGGCTTCCACTGCTTTCTCTCTGAAATGAGGGTATACAGAGCATGCTATTGTTTCTGGAATATTACATAAGAGTAAGGGAGGGATTTCCTCTTACAGCCAAGAAGGAATAACATAGACTGACTTACCTCTCCTACCTGAAACAACCAGAAAAACAAACAAAATACATGAAAGAGTGGTTTCATGACTCTGGAAATAGGACAATGAAGTACAGTGCTCCCTGAGAGGCAGGAAACTAACAAGGTGAGCACCATGTTTGTCACAGTTTACTACCTTGACAGAGTTGTAGTGCACACAAACCATTCTGGGTAAAGAAATGTCTAAAGTAGAGAAAACACTGTGGGGTGCTCACACAGGGCTAGAAAGAGTGCCTGTTTCCATCAGCCAGACTGAAAAAACCTTGTAATTCATGAGCCATTTGGCTAGACTACTCAGAAAGGTCTTGCATGAATAGTGGGGAATATTTAGCTCCAGGCTGAGTACTGCTCCGAGTCTCTCTAATGATTCACAATAGCAAGGCTCTAACGTTGCCAACTGTCTCCAAGTAACTTAACCCAAACTGAGCAGATCACTGAAAAATAGTTTCAGGAATATAAAAATATCTGGGATCCTAAAAGAAGATTCACAGTGTTTGGCATCCAATCAAAAATGTCTAGGCATGCAAAGAAGTAGGAAAAAATAATGCACAATATGAAAAACGCATCATCAGACACTAACCAAGAATGAATGCATATGTGAGATCATATTTTTGGGGTCTCAAGATTTTGCCCTTTGTTTGCTTCTCAAAGTCTTGTGGTTTTAGGTTTTATATACAGGTCTATGATCTATCTTGAGTAACATTAGGATGCATGTATGTTTATTTGTATATATTATTTGTAGGCATGAACTGAAGTTCATTTTTTGCATGAGAATATCCAGTACCATTTGTTGAAAAGACTATCCTTTTTTCAATGAATTGCTTTGTAGCTTTGCCAAAATCAGTTGTGCATATATATGTGTCTATGCTGTTCCATTGATCTACTTGTCTATCTTTATGCCAATACTGCACTCTCTTGATTACCGCAGCTTTCTAACACAGCTTGAAATCAAATAGCATTAGTCTTTCATTTTGTTCTATTTTTCAAAGTTTAACATCTTAACATTATTAGGTCTTCCAACATACAACCAATGTATATCACCCCATTTATTTAGGTCTCCTTTTATTTCTCTCAAGAATTTTTTGTAGTTCTTAGAGTATAGGTTTTATATATATATATATATATATATATTTCTCAAATTTATTCTGGAATATTTCATATTTCTGATGGTATTGAAAATGGTATTGATTACTTTAAATTTTTGATTGTTCATTGCTAGTATATAAAAATAGTACACGATTTTTGTATATTGAACTTGTGTCCTGTCACTTTGCTAAACTCAATTAATAATAGTTCTAGTAGTTTTTTTGTATATTCAATTGGATTTTTGATTATGTTGTCATGCATAAAGATGACTTTACTACCTCCTTTCTAATCTGAGTGCCTTCTATTTATTTTTATTTTCTTACTGTACTGGTCCTGAACTGTAGTAAAATGTTGAACAGAATGGGGAAAGTGGGTATTCCTGTTTTATTCCTCAACTTAAACAAAAGTATTCAGTTTTTACCATTAACAAGAGTTTTAGATTTTTAGTAGATGCACTTTATCAGGTTGGTTGAAGGAGTTCCTTTCTATTCCTAGTTGCTGTATGATTTTAACCAGGGCTGGAGTTTGGGTTATTTAAAAATGCTTTTTCTACATCTACTGAGATGATCACATTGTTTTTGTTTTTTCCTCTTTTTAAATTTGACAATACTGGGGACTACACTGATTGGTCTTCAAATGTTTTGAAACAATACTATGTTTCAAATTAATTCTTACTTCTGTGACATAGCCCAGCCTTCATTGGCTGAGTGTCTGTGCATGATTAAATAGATCACAGAGTCACATTCCACAAGGACCAACATGGCTGCAATGTACTCTTTTACTAGCAGAGTAGCACCTGAATCTGAGCAACACCTCAGAGGTGACGGAACTGAACAGGAGTGAATCTGCACAGCCATGAGGGGCTCCCTTACAAAACAGTGTGATTCCAGTTTGTGTTCTCCGGTGTAATTACCTAGGAGGATTTCTTCAGTCTTCTGTAAGAAGGAAGACAGTGTAGTTGTTCTTCCTGCGAGACGTCCTCTTCTTTTGGGCATTTTCAGGATTTGTTTACTGGTCTGTTCACCTTGATAGAAGTTACTCTTCTCTGTCTGCTATATAGATTACTGCCATTCACTGGAACTTCCATTTCAAAAATTCCACTTATATCTTAAAGTCTTTTCTAAGCATGGCTTCTCCCTACATATTTCATGCACCCCTCAGTGATTACAAAGATACTCCAAGGTTCTGCCATGATACTGAACAAAATTCAGATGTAGCAAAAGTGATCAGGGAAGGCAGCAAAGGGTTATCGTTGTGGGGATGTAGTAACAACTCCCAGCTGTGAAGCCTTGCACACATCACTGTGTATATCTGTGCCTGACTTTTCTGGACTGCAATTACTTGGTGAACAGGGTACCTTGCAGTTTGAATGACCCTCAAGCTCTCAGAACTTCTCCAACTTTAAAGTGCCCTATTTGAAGAGAGAACTGTATTTGTTTTTTTTTTTTTTTTTTTTTTTGAGACAGAGTCTCACTCTGTCACCAGGTGCCAAGCTGGAGTGCAGTGGCACAATCTCGACTCACTGCAACTTCTGCCCCCCGGGTTCAAGCAATTCTCCTGCCTCAGCCTCCTGAGTAGCTGGGACTACAGGTGCACACCACCATGCCCAGCTAATCTTTGTATTTTTAATAGAGACAGGGTTTCACCATGTTGGCCAGGATGGTCTCGATCTCTCGACCTCATGATCTGCCCACCTCGGCCTCCCAAAGTGCTGGGATTACAGGCTTGAGCCACCGCGGCCGGCTGAGAACTGTATTTGTTAACCCCAGGAGAGGCAAGCTTGTCACTTCAGCCTTCCCCTTATTTAAAAAGGTAATTTGTGCTAATTCTCCAGTACATAGTAGTTAAGTCAATTCATCATAGAAAGATGGTTAGGCATAATGTCAACTTTGAAAATTTATTTACCACTTTTCACTGTAAAAAACTTCAGATTTCTTAGGTCAGCAAATAGAAGCTTCTGTTTAATTGTTTTGCATCATCAGCTATCAATCTGCAGGGTAGGGGACATATCATTTAGGGAAACCTGAAAGGGAAGGTAGACACACCTCACTTTACAGAAATTTCTGCTTTTGCCCTAAATTAGCATGTTGTACTCCCCCATAAGCCATCTGGCTTTTAGAGAAAACAGACTGTTTACTGTTATATTAAACTGGGGGAGGGGTTCTATATTGCATAACCTCTCAGATCTATAAATGTGTATTGTTTCTCTCCATTTTGACCTTCCAAGAGCCCCAGCAGCCTGCCCAAGGCTTCATTATCCTTACAACAATCATGGCACGGTAATGATGGGAAGAAAAGCTGCGGCCTCGGTGCCCCTTGCCTACAGGGAATGGTGCTGAGTCCTGTTGCAAAGCAGACCCATTATCGGAGGCCCATTGAGTCATACATAGTGCTCCCTTCCCTGCCGGCCCTTGGGCCTGGAATGTCAAAGACATGGCAAAAACGCCACTATCCCTGCTCCTCTGCTTTGGCTAGATGCCACTGATGGATCATTTAATTATTCCCCGCAGAAGTGTGTCCTCAGATCCTTCTGACAGTGTGCCACATATCCAGCATCACCTTTGCATTTTGGGAAGTGGCACCCAGCGCACCTTCCTTGGTCTTGTCCATGGTGCTGAGATTCTGTGTGGCCCCCATGCCGTTGGTCTTGCTCCATGGGTCTCCATCCAAGGCCAGGGATGCTACTGCGCATTCCATGTTGCATAGACCTCCTCCCATATCAAAGAATAATCTTGTTAAATGTTAGTAGTGCTGACAGTACACAGACCATGTGCCACAGCAAAGAATGATCCTCCTAAATGTCAGTAGCACTGAGGCTGGGAAACCTTGGTGTGTCTGACAAGGAAACCTGGGATTCTCTCTCCTCTAGGATTGGGCTCTGTCCCATGGTGCCGTCTACAATGACTGGGATTTTGACACCTAAATCTTCCTTCAGGAAGAAATATTTCCTCAGGAAACTTAATTATCCTGCCAGTGCTCACCAGCTGGAGTTTGACTTCATATTTTTATTGGTTTCCTGGAAACTTCTCATTGCATTCCCTCAGGCATCCATGATACCTAAACCATGCACGTGTGTGACACATCGTTTAGCTTGCACAGCATCTCACGCCAGAACCATTCCCAGCAGATTGCTTCAGCTCATTTTCCCATTGCAGCCCTGCTTCCCATGCCCGGTTACCAGCAGGTATTCCAGCTGAGCCTTCTGCACCAGGATAAAACTGTGGCCACGAGCCAACACTGAACACTGCCACCTGAAGAAGTTGGCTCAAGTGCTGCCTGCTAACAACTGAGTAAGTAAACCTTTGCTGCAGAACCAACCATGTATGCAGGCATCTTCTAATATTTTTCTGATTTTTCTGAGCTCATCTTAAGAGAACTTTTTCACACTTCATTTGCAAAGCAGGAAGACATATGTATATATATGTAGGTCTAAAGGAGAATATATAGAGAATATATGTAAAGAAGAACATATAGAGAAAAATATATACTATAGAGAGACTATATAGAATATATCGAATATATCCTATATATTTAGAATATACAGAATATACTATTTTTCTACATGTAGTCTATAAATATAAAAATATATATTCTACATATAGACTACATATAGAATATATTATTTTCTATGTATAGACTATATATAAACTATATTAATCTATATATAGCATATATAGAATATAAAGTATGTATTCTATGTGTATATAGTTATATATAGTATATATGTCCTAGAAAACTCACATAGACTATATGATTTGATATACAGTCTATCTGTACAACTATATATTGTCTATATATAGAATAATAATATAGTCTATATATCATAAAGGAGGAAGATAATGGCTTATTTTTTATCCAAGGTGAAACTCATAGACATGTATTACTGAGTAAAGATTTCTCAACAGAGACAAGAAAATTCAAATTATTGGCAAGGTACTGTACATAATTGTATCCAAAAAATCTGGCTGTTTTGCATCCTAGCCAAGTTACTCTGCCCAGTCACAAGATCACACAGGCCAAGTCATGTGATCACTGAAGCTGGCATGAGAGGCCCCGACTCATCCAGGGAGCAAGAGAGTGAAGTCAGGAGTGGGGATGCGGGAGCAGCTGGTCTGTGCAGAGATGTTCTGGGGAAAAACTGGGTCAAGCCAGGAAGACAAGGGAAATGGTTCCAGAAAAATAAGCTTGACTGGAACAAGGCAGCAACAGAGGCATTGATGGAGCTCAATTCTAGAGTTATGGGAACTAAACGGTACTCTGCTCAGCCAGCCACCAAATGAAATGGGTAAAAAGGGCTGCTTGAAATGTATATACCACTGTGACTGGGAAGATTCCATAAGCATCTGTCTGTATGGGTTTGACAGGACTGCCATAAGAAAGTGCCACAGACCGGGCCGCTTACACTGCAGACATTTATTCTCTCACAGTCGTGGAGGCTGGAAGTCTAAGACAAGGTGTGAGTAGGGCTGATTTCTTCTGAGGCCCCTCTCCTGGGCTTGGAGATGCTGTCTTCTCCCTGTGTCCTCACATGGTGGTCCCTCTCTGTGGGTCTATGTGCTAATCTCCTCTTCTTATAAAGGACACTAGTCCTGTTGGATTAGGGCCCACTCTAGTGACATTGTTTTACCTTAATCCAATCTTGTCCTTTTTGCAGCCCAGGACAGCTTTGAATGCTGCCCAACACAAATTCATAAACTTTCTGTACCTATGAAACTATCTTGCATGTTCTGCACATGTACCCCCAAACCTAAAATGCAATAAAAAAAATTACGAAGTTTATACACGGACCTGTTTTTTCGCTCATCAGCTATCGTTTCTGTATTTTATGTGTGGTCCATAATTCTTCTTCTTCCAATGTGGCTCAGGGAAGCCAAAAGATTGGACTTCCCTGTCTTAATCACTTCTTTAAAGACACTACCTACAAATACAATCACATTCTTAGGTCCTGGGGGCTAGGATTTCAACCAATGGATTGGGTGCAGAGGCCACAACTCAGCTCATAACAGCATACTTCTAAAGGTGGTTCTCAGTCTTTATTATGAGGAAAGTGGCCGCTTAAACAATGACATATGGAAAAGATACAATTTAAGTAACAGAGACTTCCCAGGCAAACACCGGGTAGGGGGAGGAATCGAATGTATCAAGGGCATTCCCCAAGCCCAAGGAGATGGGGGTGAGAAATGCTCACTTATTAGTGCCAATTTCGATCTCCTGATAGATTTTCTTTTAGTATGCTATAAAAGAAAATATCCCTGCAGACACTGGCACTTGAGGGATTACAGTGGTGGGGAAAAATTCCTTTATTTATTTGTGGAATTCGATGAAGCACTTCACAGGCCACCTTCTGGGGATAAACTGTTCATTACCATGGAGTAAATCAATAACCTTCATTTAGATTCTTAATTGGCAACTTGATCTCATTCACTATACCCAACACTCATTGGCTGGAGGGATGATAGAGATTGGGAGCAGGCTCCAAAAAGGGTTTCGAAAATGTTATTTCAACAAAGATTAATTTTGAGGCATTGAGAGTTTCAGAAAGGTTCACATTTTTTTCAAGCTCTTCTAGGCCAATCCTAAATGAATACTCAGTGGACTATTTCTGTGTGTGTGTGTGTGTGTGTGTGTGTGTTTGTGCATGTGTGTGTCTTGCCCCATCTGAATTCTCCATCTCCACACTGAGGAGGCTGAAGGAATCAGAATGCAGAATCAGATGTGTTTTAAAAAAATCATTATGTCAGTCCTCGCCAAAACACCGCCTATTTCTATCTTTCCTTTTCGTTTTACTCTGCTATAGGAATCTAAGTAAATCATCTTTAGAAAACACCAAGACCTAACAGGGGTGTTAGACTCATGGCAGCCAACACAACCTAGTATTGATATCCCATGTAAATGTTTGCAATCCATATGACAAGAATAACAACAAGAGAAAACTAACATGACCTGCCCCATGGTGTGTTAGATCCACATCTCTAGAGGAGTGTTTTGAAGCAAGTTAATACAAGCTACTTGAAAAAAGGTTTCCGTTATGAAATGAGATTGGGGAAGCTGAGTTAAACAAAATCAAACAGTGTTCTGTGCTGGACACTTCACAAATCCTTCACCATGGTGAAAAGCTTGGAGTAGTTCGAGGAGAATGGCATAGCACCCTGCATCCCAGACCTGCACAGCCCCTGCTCAGGCCATCTTTGTGGGATGAACAGTGTGCAAAACACACATTCTGGAACATGCTTGGAGAGATGGGAGGCCACTCTCCAGCTGGGGCACAATTCTGGCTCTGGGACACACTGACGAGGTGACACTTGGTGACTCAATGATTCTTCATATGCAAGAGGCCATGGAATGCTGGCCTCTCAGATGTTATTGGCTCTAACATTATTTTGCCAAAAATAAAATAATTACAGGGGATGTGTTACAGGAAAGGGGTCCAGATCCAGACCCAAAGAGAGGGTTCTTGTATCTTGCACAAGAAAGAATTCAATGCAAGTTCACAGAGTAAAGTGAAAGCAAATTTATTAAGAAAGTAAAGGAATAAAAGAATGACTACTTATAGAGCAGCCCCATGGGCTGCTGGTTGCCCATTTTTATGCTTATTTCTTGACGATATGCTAAATGAGGGGTGGATTATTCATGCCTCCCCTTATCAGACCATATAGGGTAACTTTCTGACATATAGGCATTTGTAAACTGTCATGTGCTGGTGGGAGGATAGCAGTAAGGACCACCAGAGATCACTCTCACCACCATCTTGGTTTTGGTGGGATTTGGCCGGCTTTTTTACTGCAGTCTGTTTTATCAGCAAGGTCTTTATGACCTGCATCTTGTGCCGACCCTGTCTCATCTGTGACTTAGAATGCCTTAACTGTCTGTGAATGTAGCCCAGTAGGTCTCAGCCTCATTTTACCCAGCCCTCATTCAAGATGGAGTTGCTTGATTCAAATGTTTCTGACAGATGTAGAATGTAAAACCTAGCCACTGGCATCAGAGGCAACATAACCTGAACAGAATTGGCTGACATATGTTTCTGGGTATAAAGAAAGCCCCAGCTTTCCCCCTGAGATCTCATGATGAGTGTCCCTAAAGCTTGCTCCACCTTTCCACACTAAACTCATACCATTGCTCCATAATCTGTCTTAAAGCCACAAGAACAGCCAGTTAGGCCTTTGTCATCATCACTTTTAACTTTTGTTTAAGTTTTAACAAAGATTGGCCTTTTTAAAGACTCAATTATATTAAACAACAACAACAACAACAACAACAACAACAACAACTGCCACTTATGCAGTCCATTAATTTTAAACAAGGCTGGCAATGCAATTTAATGGGAAAATAATAGTCTTTCTCAATCCATGGAATTGGAAAAACTGGATACCCATATAGATAAAAATGAACTTTGATCCCTTACCCCACACTCTACACAAGCATTAAATTAAGATTAACTGAGATTTGACCTGAACATAAAATCTAAAATTGAGAAGCTTTTACAATAAAACAAAGGTAGACAAAGACTCTTCAGACAAATACTTAGCACTAAACATTAAAAAATCATAAATTGTACTTCATCAAAAATACATCTGCTCTTCAAGATAGATGAAAAGGCAATCAGTGACTTTGAGAACAAGTATTTGTTTAGAATATGTAAAGGAATTCTAAAATTCAACATAAGAAGGACAAAAGTGAAACAAAAACACATGCAAAAAATAAAAAATAGAAAATAAGCAAATTATTTGGACAAAAACTTCCCAAAAAAGGAAACACAAATAGCTAGCAATCACATGAAAATATGTTCAATATTATTAGTTCCAAGGAAATAAAAAGTAAAACCATGAGATATTAATCTCATATCCACTGGAATGGCTACAGTTAAAACTACAGACAATACTAATTGTTGATGAGGATGTAGAGCAACTGGAATGCTTATGTATTGAGGTGAGAATATAAAATGGTGCAACCATTTTGAATAACTACCCTATGGCTCAACAATTCTACTTGTAGACATATACCAAAGAGATACAAAGGTATGTATTTATCCACACAAAGACTTGTACACAGATATTCCTTGTAGCATTATTCATGATAACTTCAAATGGAGCAGAACCCAAATGGTCATCAAAAGATGAATGAATAAACTTACTGTTACATATTCATATAATGACATACTACTAACATAAGAAAAGGAATAATTATTGTTACATGCAACCGAAACACATATAAATCTCAGGAATAGTATGTTGTTAAATAGGCCAGATACAAAATAGAATATGTCATATGATTCCATTTATATAAAGTCCTAGAAGAGGTAACACGAAAGTCATGGTAATAGAAACAGCAGGTACCTGCAGTTTCAGGGGTTGGTGATACGAGGAAATTTTCTGGAGTGATGGAAATATTCTATATCTTTATTAGGATGATGTTTTCACAGGTGAATATATTGGTGTGAACTCATCAGAATATATAAAAAGATCCTACAACTCAAAATAAAATTTAAAAAAACACAAAAAGTTATTGTGATGGCTAATATTGAGTGTCAACTTGATTGGATTGAAAGGATACAAGTATTGTTCCTGGGTGTTTCTATGAGGTTATTGCCAAAGAAGATTAATATTTGACTCAGTGAACTGGGAGAGGCAGACCCACACTCAATTTGGGTGGGCACCATCTAATCAGCTGCCAGCGTAATAGGATAAAAGCAGGCAGAGGAACGTGAAACGATTAGATTAGCTTGGTTTTCCAGCCTCCGTCTTTCTCCCGGCTGGATGCTTCCTGCCCTCAAACATCAGACTCCAGGTTCTTCTTGGATCTTCAACCACAGACTGAAGGCTGCACAGCTGGTTTCCCTACTTTTGAGGCTTTCGTACATGTACTGACTTCTTTGATCCTCAGCTTGCGGATGGCCTATTATGGGACCTCACCTTGTGATCATGTGAGTCAATACTCCTTAATAAACTCCCCTTTACATATACATCTACCCTATTATTTCCATCCCTCGACATAACCCTGAGTAATACAGTTACGCATTTTTATTAAATGTAAATTATGCCTTAATTAAAAATAAATATCTTCTCAACCTCCAAAAAGAGACTTTATGTCTGAAATTTGAGAATAAGTCTAAAGTTTTCATTTAATAATACATTTGTAAAAGACAGGAAAATGAATTTTGGCATTAATTTGTTCAACAAATATCTGTTGAGCATGTCCTATGTGTCAGGGGCTGAGTGTCAGGTGCAGAGTGGATGAATGTAAAGAACATATACTTCCTGCCTCCATAAAGTTCATGGTTTAGGGGTTGGAGATAATTGGTACATTGGGATTTTGGAGGGGGTGCCAAAGGTAGTGATGACAAAGTTCAGGGAAGAACAACTGGAGTGGAGGGAGGGCATCAACATGGATGGTGAACTGAGCCAATGTATTGCTAAAAATGAGGTGGAAAGTATCGTGTGAACCCCAGAGCTTGAATTGCCAATCCATATTGGGGTGTGACCACCAGATTGCTAGAGGAGAGCAAAGAGAGAGGGAGAAATACCAATAGAGCAGAATAGCATGAGTTGTGAAGAGATGGCTTTTCAAGGTGAAAGGAAGAGAGATGGTCTTGAAGCAGCAGTCATGTCTATGACCCACCGAAGCCCTAAGCGATGACAGATATGAATAGAGTCAGAATCCTCAGAGGACAACCTAGTTTTCATTAAGGCAAGAAGTTGAGAAGTATATTTTAAGAAACATTTGAGGATGTATTACAATTTGCTGGCTATGGGGTGGGGTAGGATAGGGTGGAAAAGAGAGATTTGGAATAAAGGGTATGGATGGGACCAGACAAAGCAGACCACCAGCCCTTCCTCAGACATTTCCCTAACTTGAGAAAGCCATGTCCATGTTGATTCAGCCAATCTGGCTCACGTATGATGTAAATTGAAGTTGAACCATTCCAATTCATATAAGTGGTGATACTGAGTAACACAAATGTGCTTTCTGGATCCATGCATACACACTTTTTACGTAAAAAGTTCAAACATCTACGTGGAGATTTATTTTTCAACAGTGTCCTCAAGAGGTAGTCATCATGCAACTGTTTCTAGGAAAGGCATTTAAAAGAGAAGAAAAATGTCATTTCTGGACCAGAATGTCCAGACATACATCTCTTAGAGATTTAGTTCTAATTATTATTGCAGGGTCTCATAGGTGTTTCTCATAATTTTAATTTTTACAAAAAGCAAACCTGTCCATCCATCCGTCTATATTTGTATGTATGTATGTATCTTCATAATCATCATAATTATCCATCTATGACTATCTATTGTGCATCTATCTAATTATCTATGCAGAACTGTAAAATTTACAGTGCTGGCCCATACCAACCCCCACTCCCCACTTTGTCTAATCTTCAAAATCAAATTTCTGGACACAGGGCTGTGAAATTCAAAATGAAACAGCTCCTGTCCAGTGGTCTGACACTCTGCTGCTCATGAAAACCTGCAACATCCAACTGAGTTTTTCATTTTTTGTATCAGCAGGTCTAGTTCTCTATCTTCATAGAAAGTTATTTTTAATTTTATTAAGGAATAAATTCTTTTTTCATAAAGAAATTATTAGATATCAAAATACCACAATCTCTTTATGGATTCAACTAGATTATGTGTATGGGCAAAGTATTTTCAACTTAAGAATCATAACATTCCTGTTCCTTGAACATCATTATTAAAGTTTGAATTAAGGGATATTAACTTCCTTAAGACAACATATACTCATAGTGGAAAACTACTCACCCTCTCTATAGAAATTGCTTAATTAATATCATTGATTTTTATTGTATTGAAACAAAATCAACTATAACTTTTTATAAGATATATATGGGTATACTACTAAATATTCTTAAACTGGGTATGATATTTTAATATTCTTATTTTGAGATAATATAGTCTGCAAAAATTAGGTTTCCTGGTGTCACTAACCACTTGTGCAATTATTTTTCTGAAATGAATAAGTATACTGTACATGCAGTTTTGCCTGATAGGAGTTTTAAAACAAATGTATATTGGAATCTTGGAATTAAAAATGAGAAAATCAGTGTCCCCTTGATGTCAATTTCAGTTTCAACTGCATTTGCTAGTTTTATTTTTAATTGGTTGCATGATCTCTACATTGTCACGGTTGATAGTATTTATTTTCTTCTGTGTGACCATAATTTCCACAGATTTAACCGTAATGCATCCTTAAAGATTACAAGAAATATTTTAGACACAGCTCCTCTCAGTTTCTGAGGATCCAACATTTACTCATTTGTTTTCTTCATGAATATACATTTCCTGAGTTGTATGTTTGGACATAAGCTATTTGTAGCCTTTGAAGTTTATGAAAGTTTGGTTGCATTATTGGGGCACATTTTCCTTCCCTGAGGACTGTTAAGGTTTGGATATTTGACCCTTCTAAATCTCATATTGAAATTTGGTCCCCATCATTGAAGGCTGGGCCTAATAGGTGTTTGGGTCATAGGGACAGATCCCTCCCATTGACTAGATTAGCGTCCTCTCCTAAGGGGAATGAATTCTTCCACTATTAGTTCCTGCAAGACTTGGTTGTTAAAAGAGTGGGCCACCTCCCTGATTTCTCTCTTGCTTCTTCACTTATCATGTAATCTCTGTACATGCTGGCTTCCCTTTCCCTTCTACCATGAGTGGGAGCAGGCTGTGGCCATCACCAGATGTAGATGCCCGATCTTGAACTTTCCAGCCACCAGAATCATAAATCAAATCCTCCCTTTTCCTTTATAAATTATCCAGCCTCAGGTATTCCTTTATAGCAACACAAAAGAAACAAGGACTTTTCATATTTTGCTCCACTGTCTTCTAGCATTTCATGTGTCACATGAAGAAATTTTAGCTTCCTGGATTTTTTTTTCTGAATATCCACAGAATTCCTTCCATAACTTCAAATACCAGCAATTTATTGGAATATTTATCTGTTAACTGTTCGATATAAACACAGCCTTAGGATTCTTGGGCTATTTTTGTCTGCAGACTCAAATTTCCTTGTATTTCAGGAATTTCACCTTGAATTATATCTTTGAATATTTTTTCCTGTTCCATTCATTATTTTAACTCATGCAAGGCATTTAGTGTTATAGATATTTGATCTCCACCCTCTCATCCGGCTCTGTTTCTCTCTCTTTCATCTTTCACTTTTTGTTCTTTCCATCTCACATGCCCATTTTTTCTTCTCAAAATCATCCTTCACATTCCTTCAGTGGTGTCTAATCTCCTTCTTGCTGCTTCTATCCTGACCTTTGATTTTGGACATTTTCTGTGCCTCTCTCTCTGAGGCTATGCAACTCTGCCTACTCCGTTTTTATTCTCATTTATTTCTAATTTGTTTCCAAGACTCTGCCTACTCCCTTTTCATTCTCATTTATTACTAATTTATTTCTGAGGCTTTACCCACTTAGTTTTCATTCCTGACTAACTTAATGTATTATCAGTTCTTCCTTAAAGCCTTATATTGCTTATTTAAATTCTCATTTCAGAGAAACAATATTTTCTTTAATTGATTCCTTAGAGATAACTTTGTTCATGGTTTTTGGCTGCGTTGTGGTATATAATCTTTACGGTTCTCATCTTCATAAATAATGTTCTGCTCTTCTTTTTTCATTTCAGTATCATTTTAAAGGCCCCTGGCTGGTTCCACCCTTTTTAAGTAGCACTGTTCCTCATCTTTTTGGACTAGGATTTTGGGCAAAGTTCTGGAAAAACAGGAAGAGGAATGTGCTAAATGGATGGGAAGACTGAGTTTCAGGCTGTTCTCTCTGAGATTTTCTCAGCTGGATCTGGCCTGTAGATTATGTGGTCCAGCATTGCAGGGCATCTTCCAGGCTCACAAGGAGGCTGTGCATATTATAGAACATTTTAATGTGATTATTTTACATTGATTTATCTTAACCAGGCAGCTTTGGGCAAAGATGGCCAGGTAGCTTTTATCTTATTGACTCTTCCTTCTATCCCATGCTGTGATTGAAACATGATGTAGAAGCTTCCAAAACCAGGCCATGAACCTTGATCTTAACCTTCTAAGAATGGAATCAACACATTTCCTTTCAATATGTGTCACCCATCCACTCTGGATAACTATGAGCTGGGTCCACTATGTCTGAGTCGTACATAGAAAGATACCTTCTCTTGGAATTACCAAATAACTCCATCCACTTCTCATACACTTGGCCATCTTCCTGTGTCTACTGTGATCCAGGGTTATAGGGGATATGTAGTTTCATCAAATATAACACTTGTTTGTTTCTTATTCTCTTGCTTGCTTTGGATTGGTTTCATAAAGGAAATGAGACAAAAATACATTTATGCTACCATTTGAAATGAAAAGATAAATTCCTTCTTTCAAATTCATTCCGTTTTTTTTTTCTTTCAATGAATCTCACAGAGTGAGGGGAAGACTGAAAAGAATGTCTAATCTCAAATCAAAAAAGTCACAGGTATAAGGCACTGAAAATTCTACAAATATGATGATGGCACTTTTAATGCTATATAAGGACACACTATGCAAAAATGCTGTTAATTAGGATGAGAAGCTACAGGAACAAACGTGATGAGGAATTGTAATTCTATTAGAGGGCTGTATATAACCATCATATTTTTTCTTTAATCCAAAACAATTAGGTTGCAAATATAGATAGCCACATTCAATTCTAAGTTATTTGATTGAAATGCACCAGAGGATGCAGATATATAGATATATAGATATAGATATAGAGATAGATATAGATATATATATATATATATATATATATATATATATACACACACACACCTTTTTACCCTAATTTCCATTTTCTCCTTTCCCTCCCATTTTATCTGTGCTATAGAATACATTTTTCCCACTTCAGCTTAACATGCTGTTGTGCAAAAAAGCCTTCTCATGGAGTTCCCAAAATGTTGGCCCAGATGAGTGCAGCAGACATTTGGCCCAGATAAGCATAGCAGATATTTACATGAAATATTAGGGAGCATCCATCTGGGCTATGTGACTTAGGTTGGCAATACACAAAAGAGGATTCTGGTTTGTTGCATAAATCACCCTCGGAGCCCCCAACAGTGAACACATTGGGGGTTTTCATTTTCACAATGCTTAATATAATCTCTTAAAATAATTAAAATTAGGTGAAGTATGTAGATTTCTGAGAGGAGATTACAGAAAGACACTAGTTTCAATACCTCTTGCTTGTAGCATTTGACTTACATAAACTAACTAAAAGGTTTAAAAAGAACAGGGATTCTTCCAACTACTATAGTGCAATGGGTAGGGAAAAAAGATCAAAATTGATAAATAGACCAATATTATTCTCAAAACACATACCATTGTGAGTGAGAATAATTGAATACATATTACTTAGTCACTTCATGTTGCTATATACTTATATTAAAACAACAAAAAGGAAATTATAGGAAAAAAAAGTCATAGATTTGAAGGATGGAAAAAAAATCCTAGGTTTACTCAGAGTTCAAGATCCCATTGGGATGAATATTGTTCTTTCCTCTGACTGTTCATTTCATTCACTCACTTATGTATGCATTCATTTATTTAGAGACGGGGTCTATTTCTGTATGTATGTATGTATGTATGTATGTATGTATGTATGTATTTATAGATGGAATCTTGCTCTGTTGACCAGGCTGGAGTATAGTGGCACAATCATAGCTCACTGCAGCCTTGAACTCCCGGGCTCAAGTGATGCTCCTGCATCAGCCTCCTGAGTAGCTGTGACTACAGGTGTTCACCACCATGCCCAGATAATTTTTTAGTTTTTTCGGATTAATGTGGTCTCAGTATGTTGCTTGGACTGGCCTTAAACTTTTCAGCTTAGCAATCTTCTGCTCTGGCCTCCCAAGGTGCTGGGATTATGGATGTGTCCCTTTATAATGAAGGAAAGTTTTCCTTTGAATATCTCACAACAAATATATATATATATATATAATACTTTAAGTTTAAGTTCTGGGGTACATGGGCAGATCATGCAGGATTGTTACATAGGCATACACATGCCATGGTGGTTTGCTACCTCCATCCCCGCTTCACCTACATTAGGCATTTCTCCTAATGTTATCCCTCCCCAACCTCCCTACCCCTTGCTATCGCTCCCCCAGCCCCCCACTCCACCAACAGACCCCAGTGTGTGATGTTCCCCTCCCTGTGCCCATGTGTTCTCATTGCTCAACACCCACTTATGAGTGAGAACATGCAGTGTTTTGTTTTCCGTTCTTGTGTCAGTTTGCTGAGAATGATGGTTTCCAGATTCATCCATGTCCCTGCAAAGGACATGTACTCATCCTTTTTTATGGCTGCATGGTATTCCATGGTGGATATGTGCCACATTTTCTTTATCCAGTCTATCACTGATGGGCATTTGGGTTGGTTCCAAGTCTTTGCTATTGTAAACAGTACCACAATGAACTTATGTGTGCATGTGTCTTTATAATAGACTGATGTATAATCCTTTGGGTATATGCCCAGTAATGGGATTGCTAAGTCAAATGATATTTCTATTTCTAGATCCTTGAAGAATCACCACACTGTCTTCCACAATGGTTGAACTAATTTACACTCCCACCAACAGTGTAAAAGTGTTCCTATTTCTCCACATCCTCTCCAGCATCTACAACAGATATTTTTAAAAGAAAGGCAGATTTGAAGCAACCATCAACAAGATTTATTTGAAAATTAACCTGATATTTATAAGAGCATTATATAACAGAAATGTTACTGACTGAATTGTGCCACCCCCACCCCAAAACTCTTACATTGAAATCTAAAACACAGTACCTGGAATATGACTGTATTTGGAGATGGGTCATCAAGGAGGAAATTAAGGTAAAATGAGGTCACATGGGTGGGCCCAGTCCAATGGACTGGTGTCCTTATAAGAAGAGAAGATGAGGACACAGAGACACACAGAGGGACGACCCTGTGAGGATGCAGGGAGAATACATCATCTACAAGACCAGGAGAGAGGCCTCAGGAGGCACCATCCCCGCTAACACCTTGATCTCAGACCTCCAGCCTCTAGAACTGTAAGAACAATTTCTGCTGTTTAAGCATCCTCATCTGTGGGACTTTGTTACAGCTGCCTGAGCAGCCTAATGTGAGTGCAAGGACTTTCTTAAAATAACGTCTAACAATGTTGGTTTGGAAATGACTATCCAGTGTTGAGTTCAAAACTTTATCTTTATGGGTGCTGCTGTGAGTAAGTGTTTCACTTGGTGCATAATATTGACATCTTTTGGGAGAAATGTGAACTCCAATCAGTGCAGACAATGGCACAGATAATGCTTAAAAATGTCATTCAGGCCATAACATGGTTGGGTTAGGAGGAGGAATAATAACCATTCCAATCCTAAAACACAAAATTTTGGTGTTCTCTCTGTGAGTTCACAGCCTCTGAACTTCACAGGTAAGGGACCATTACACAGATATCTGCCATTTTCATATAACCTTCTATCCAAATAAAGGCTGAAAATTCAGCATGGAGGAACTCTCCCAGCACCTGTGGTCAGCCCTTTGGGCTGCATCCCCACCCTGGGCATTCGTGTGAGGGTGGGACTCTTCATGAACTTGGGCCCCAATTCTGCTTCTCCTGGAAAGTTGGCCCCTGACAACATCACCCTCATATGCAGACCCTCATGTCTGGGCAGCTGTGCCTACCCAGAGGTGGGGGTCTGGTCTAGGAGCTGGTTCAGGACAGGATACTCCCATTCAATCTGTGTCTACCACAGAAAAGAGCCAGCCAAGTGTCTACTACTACAGGGCTCATCACACATGGAAAAGCAGCCCCTGGGAAGTGTCCCAGGAAAGGGCAGGAGGACAAAAAAAAGTTGCAGTGATTTGCCTGCAGACACTGGACACTCTTTCCTGGAGTGTACAGGGCATGGTTCTCTCCAAACCTGATCTTGTTGCATTTGTGCTGCCCACAGGGGAGTGCCGCTGAGTTTTCAAAGAAGACAGCAGACCCTGAATTATGCAAAGAAAATAAGTGCCAGAATTTTGTAGCATGCATGCACTGTTGTACTTTTAAGAATGGTACTGGGCTCCTCTGATATTCACGAAAGGCCCCTGACAGCTCAGATGGCAGTTTTCTAATCCTGTCTTCACATGTGCACATTTACCTCCTCAACCCAAGAACTGAATAATAGACATGAGTGCTTGGGACATCATGCTGTCTACTGTCATCCCCCTCCTAAGACCCCCTCTCCCCATCTCGTGACACCCTTCTTCTTAGCTCCCTCTTTCTGGCCTGTTATACTCAACCTCTCCAGCATCCAAACAAGTAACCACTCAAACCTACTTCCTCTCCTGCTGTGCTTCTTCTTCTTCAAAAGTGCTTTGCTTCTCATCCTCTCGTTCTTTCCTTGCCCTCTTCCCTGCTTCCCTCTTCAAAGCACTTCTCAGCTACAAATGAGAAGGAAGTGGTCTGATTAAACAGGCGATGAGCAGAGTCACGTTCTGAGGGGATTTGCATTTTTTAAAAGAGATTAATGAACACATCTGACAATGTCACCCTGGAATCTTATGCAGAGTGACAGGGTAGTGGGGACAAGCTCCGTTCAGGGCAGGAAGTGAGAGTTTGGATCTGAAGTACTTTTCAGGTGCTGAAGTCACAGAAGCCTGCAGTTGCTTCCTGGGTGGACCCATAAACAAACATCTCTTCTGCTGAGTAAGGTCTGAGGAGATAGAGGGAATGGTGACCCAGGAGCTCTGCAGTTATCTGGCTGTGTTAGACTTGCAAGATTAGACAAATTTAAGGGAAAAAAAAAAAAGATGCTTTTTGTCCACCTAGCTGGCCTCTCAGCCTGCTCTCCTCTTCTTGTTCCCTTGAAGCCCTCATTTTTTGAAAGAGAAATTTAAACTCTGTCCATCTCATCCCCTTAGGAAGAAAGTTAAGATTCCTTTCTGAGCTCTTTCATCATCTGGAGTTTAAAAACTTCCCCTCTTCTGTCAACTCTCTTTGAATCCCTCACTTCACATCAAACTTCAACAGAGACAAATACTTTTGCATGGCTCCCTCCAAGCTCCGTTTTGCCCTAGAGCAACAGCCCCACCTCTTTGCTATCCTGATTGGAAAATCTTCTCTGCTTCTTCAGTGCAACTTTCTCCACTTTGTCTCTGATTTCTAATGATCCCTGCATTAATCCTGTTCAAGCCACAGGTAACCCTCATATCATCTCAGTTTCTACTTCCCAATCTCTGTCCCTCTTGTTTTTTTTTTTTTTTCTCAAAAGATCCTCCAGCCTCATCTTTCTGAGTAGCTGGCAGGGGTTTGAGCCCCTCTGCCTAGTCTCCAGTCCTTTTCTTTTCTTTCTTGACCTATACAACATTTGGTGGTTGACATCCATATTCATATAATTGTCTTCTCTGGCTTCTTGAGGCCACCATGCATTCTCTTCTCCCTCTTTTCATTTAGTATCTTTTCATCTAGTAAGACCCGTCTTCTTCTAAAGACGTATATTTTCCTCAAAGCAAGGATTGGCTTTTCTTCACAAACTGAGTTTCCAATGACAACATAATCTGAAATGCAATATAAATCATGGAGGGATGTAAGCTCATCTTCTACTTCCTGTGTCCTCTGCTGGTTCTTCTCACCAACATTATGTATTGCTAAGTAAGCGAACAATGATAAGTTAGAAAATGGACTGAGTGCATCAATTCATTTGGCATGCTCTAAAGTCCTCACCTGAGATCTTTTATCTATTCTCCAAATTACATCACTTGATAGAAATACAGGAAGATCCTTTTCACATGAGCTAGTTAGGGTGAAAACAGGTGAGTGTTGGTAAGAAGTACCAGAAACACTGGAATTTGTAAGATTTCATTGAAGAACCAGCTTCTTTCCACCCAACCCTTCACATTGTTCTCTTTTGGTGGTTTCTTGTTGTTTCCTCCTTTTATTATCAATAGAGCTGCTGTGAACACGCATGTAGAAGTTTCTGGGTGAACCAACATATGTTTTCATTTTTGGGGGTGTAGACATCAAAGAGCAGAATTGCTGGGTTGTATGATGAATCTGTTCTACCCATTCAGAAATTAGCCAAGCAGACTTCTACTGCCTCCTGATTTCACCTTCCACGCCATTTCTGTAGTGAGGCCCACTCCTTGGCATTACAAGACCTGAATTAAGTTAGGTGCCCAGAGCCGTTCTGTCATCGACTATTCTTTTGCTTGGTAGCCTGTGTAATAATTGGCAATCAGACCTTTATGTGTGCAATGGCTTCATATGTTTCCCCAACTACAAGTTCTATGGGGGCAAGGCTATGTCTATCTCCTTGTCCTCTGTATCTGTGATGTCTGGCAGAGACCTGTGACCACAGGTCACCCTCCATAAACACTGGGAGACAAACAAGGGAGTCAGTACACTTAGTTTTTCTATTCCCCGCCCCCCAGAACTCTTAGAATATGATTTGAGCTTTTCCTTCAAGCAAGTTTTGGGGCAGGAGATCATTCATAGATGACATGTGGGTTTGGAGGAAAATGCAAACCCCACATTGAAATTTTATCCCCAAAGTTGGAGGTGGGGGCTTACAGGAGGTGTTTGGGCCATGGGAGCAGATCCCTCATGAATGGCTTGGTGCTGCCTTCATGGTAATGAGTGTGTTCTCACTCTATTCCTGTGAGAGCTGATTGTTAGAAAGAGCCTGGCACCTTCCCCTCCTCTCTCTCTTGCTTCCTTTCTCACCATGTGATCTGTGCACACAGTAGCTCCCCTTCCCCTTCCACCATGAGTGGAAGCTCCCTGAGGCCTCACTAGAAGCAGCTGCTGGTGCCATGCTTCTTGTACAGCCTGTAGAACTGTGAGCAAAATGAACCTCTTTTCTTTATAAATTATCCAGCTTTCAGGTATCCCTTTATAGCAATGCAAAACTGACTAAGACAGGGTATTAGGAGACCTAGCTTAGCCTGTCTCTGACACCTTCATCAGGACTCTGGGAACAATTTTGCCCATAGGTCCAAGGCTGATTTTTTTCACAGTGAAGTTCAGGTAGTAAAAGTTCTCACTGGTGGCTGTTGAGGGTGGGGGTGGTGGGGATGGATCATATAGAGAATTAGCAGTGGGAGACTAGAAATTAAGGTGGAGAAAGGGAAGAATTAAAACTCAAAAACAGTGTGATGGAGGGAGGTAATGGATATAACACCTCAGATCTTTATCCTTGAGAGGCCTTAAAAAATCTACTTAATAATAATGAGATGCTATTCTTTAAAAACTTTGAGACTACACATGTGATGACTTTTAGGAACCTGCACTGGGGCTGAAAATGCATGCAAATCTAGCTGACTCAGATCCAGTCTTAACTGGCTCCTAACTTGCTTCATAAACAAGCAAGGAAATGTATGTTAGCAAGGAAATGAGCAATATATATATGTGTGTGTGTATATATATATGTGTGTGTGTATATATATATGTGTGTGTGTGTGTATATATATGTGTGTGTGTGTATATATATATATATATATATATATATATATAATAACAGCACATCACATAAACCTGATAAGTATTTGCAAAACAGCAGTATTCAAAAATGACATTTTGCAGTGTTTTCAGAGGCAGGTTCAGAAAACAGAAGCCCAAAATAATGAGGGAGGCTTCTTATGGTTAGATGAGCAGAAGCATACCAAGGGCTTAGTATTTCCCCAATTAGTAGGCACGTCAAAGGAAAATATTCTTCTTGATGAAACAGATACTGCAGCTGAAGCAGGAACGTGTTTGGTGTGCTGCCTTAAATAGCATGGGTAGACGTTCAAACATGTAGAGACTCACTAGCCCCAAGAAGGACCTGTAGGAATCTGGTCTACACGAGGAAAGTGACAATGAAACCCCAAACACCTTTTGTCATCTAATTACCAAGAAAATTGTTTCTTTTCCAATGGTTGAAGACAATCATGTTGGGAATAATGAAGTTTTCTGGAGTGTGAAGTGGATATGCTTTATAACTTTAATCCACAGCTTCATCACCTCATTAAGTGAATAATTGAATTGTGCCTCAGTTTCTTCAGACTTGGGGATATTAAGAGTACCCTCAGTCACCACCAAGTGGGTACCCACACAAGAAAAGAGCAGAGCAAAAGCCTAGGGGTGCACGATCTTAAAGTGCCTAGCATGAGATTAGAAAGACAAGTGGTAGATGACCTACTTGTGCAGAAATTTACTTTGTGATTTTCAAGTGATCATCAGCATATGTGAGTACCTTATACTAAAAGTGTTTCCTGTCGGTTTTCCCTATTTCAGCAAACTGTCTTGTCTCTGCCTTTCTTTGCTAGGTAAGCACTTTTCTATTGGTTGGCAGGTTTAGCAGCTCTCGGTTTTGCCTTCATTGGAGACAAAGAGCATGCACCCCTGAGGTGTCGCAAAGGAATGGTACCTTTCCGGTGTTCTGTCCTGGGCCTCTGGCAGATCCCCTGTGGGTTTGCTCTGTGTCCCCACCCAAATCTCATCTCAAATTGTAATCACCACATGTCCAGGGAGGGACCTGGTGGGAGGTGATAGGATCATGGTGGCAGTTTTCCCCATGCTGTTCTCATGATAGTGAGGGAGTTTTCATGAGAGCCAATGGTTTTAAGTGTGGCACTTCACTCTTTCACTCTCTCTCCTGCTGCTTGTGAAGAAGGTACTTGCTTCCCCTTCACCTTCTGCCATGATGGTCAGTTTCCTGAGGCTTCCCTAGCCATGCAAAGCTGTGAGTCAATTAAACTTTTCTTTATAAATTACCCAGTCTCAGGAAGTTTATTTATAGCAGTGTGAAAATGGACTAATACACCCTGGCTTTTGGTTCTCTGTGTTCCCTGGATTTCTGCCTACTAACATACTTGATTCCTGGCAGCAAGGGGTTGGTCTCTGCCTGGCTGGTAACTGCATGCCTGGCTTCTGGTCTAACTTGCTATCTAACTCGTTCCAGGTTCATATGCTCAGATTCAAGCTCCCCAGTCCCCTTGTCCTCTCGAACGGTGGCATATCCCATGCCTGGGCATGACTTCCTGCTTATATGGACTACTTGGAGTTTACCTTTTTTTCTGTTTGGTTGTGTGAAAGTGACCCTAAGCAATGAGCCTGGGCATATTCGAAGAGATAATGAATGAGAGCTTTGGCCACACATGAAACAAAGCAGAGATACAGGGAGATCTAAAAAAGTCCAAACAAGATCAGCACAAATAAGCCACACATCAGCAGACCAAAGATCAAGAGGAAAACCTGAACAGTAGCTAGAGAAAAAGACTGCCCTAAAGGTGTGACTGCAGGACCAAGAGTTAGATTTTCAATGGAAAACAGGAGTCAGATAACAAGGAAACTACACATTTAAAAGATGAAAAAATACTGCTCTTAAACTGGAATTGAATATTCAGTGAAAACATCCTTGAAATAAACCAGTCAAATACAGACAGTGTCAAACAACTGACATGATTTGCCATCATCAGATCCATATGTGTAAACACTAAATGATGTTATTCATTGACTGGAGTTTCTAGAAGAATGATAATTAAAATTGATAGTGAAAATCATTTTTTGTTTATATGACTAACTCAATTTGTGCCCCCGGCTCCAATTCCTACAATGAAGCTCATTTACCACCCTAATGTGTCTGTACTTGGAGCTAGCACCTGTAAGGAGGTAATTAAGGTTAAACAAGGTCATTAGTGGGCTCTGATTCAATAGGACTGAAGACCTTCTAAGACGAGGAGATGGGGACACAGACACATACACAGAAGGATGACCACGTGAGGAAAAGGGAGAAGACAGTGTCTATAAGCCAAGGAGAGAGGCCCAGGATGAAGGATGAACCAGCCCTGCCCACACCTTGATCTCAGACTTCCAGCCTCTGGAGTGTGAGAGAATAAATATCTGTTGTTTAAGCACTCCAGCCTGAGGTATTTTGTTATGGCAGCTGGAAAAGTTTGAGACAGTTCGTTTTGGACTTTTAAATGGAATGACTATTTTACTACCACGTACAGTATTAACTGTTGGTTTACAAAGAGATAGGTATTCTTTACATTAAATATCTATTTATTCTTAGTTCATTTCGACTTTCAATAGGGAATGTATGCTAATTCTTTCCTAAAGTGAATTTTGAAAAGATATCATTTTAAGTGACTTTGTCTAATATGTGAATTCACCATCTCTTTGACAAGGTTTTAAAATATTAGTGAATGAATATGACTTCATGCTTCCCAAGGCTTCATCTTCACTCAGAGATTAGAGAGTATTAACAATCTTAGTTTTTAAAATACATTTTATCCCCTAGAGAAATAATTATTAACATTTTGGTAAATATTTGAAATATTTTAATGGAAAAATTCAGTTCATATACCATGTTGTTGAAATTCATGCAGGACTTGAAAATTATGGGCATTTTGCAATAAAGAAAATCCAATGCTTTAGTACTAGGGTGATAGCTTTACAGTTTCAACATGACTCTGTGAGAAGCCCCTGCAATACTGTTGAGAACCAAGAAAGAGAGGCAATGACTTAATCCTTCACAAACAACTTTGGTCAAAAGATGTACAGAAAAAAATGTAGTTAATTTGAGGAGCAATCAAATCAGAACAGGCAACACAATGATCTCACTGCAGATTTCAACACTTCTCTCTCACCCTTGTGTTTTCCATGGTGCTGGAAAAAGATCTAAAAACCAACCCAAACATTTCGTGACTAAAGTTTAACAGATAAATACCCTAAGATATGTTCTTATTCAGTTTTGTATGTCTACAATTACTTGTCATATAAGTAAAGAGTATATGTTGGATTAATTCAATCAGTGTAACAGGTTTTCTGATGAAAACAGTTAAATCCATGGAAATATTGTGTGGCTAATGAAAGAGGAAAAAATAGCAGGGTTATGTGTACAAGACATGATCTATTCAAGAGACTCACAAAGAACCAGAATATTTTGAACCATCCTGAAGATCTGCTTTCAGAGATAATGTGCACTCCTCAGTCAACAAATATCCTCACCAATGTCTTCGTAAAGCAAGTCTCTTCAACCAACAATAACTACCAGAAAATACTACAGACTTTGAAATGATACTGCTAATACCCTTTGCTCTTTAACACTTCACTTTCTTTTTAGAATATGATAGTTCTAGAGATTGCCTGTGACACAGAGAGCCTCATGTGAGACGAAGGAGCTTTCGCCAACTGCTTGTGGAGCACAAGAGTACATTGTAGAGCACAGAACAGTGTTCTGCAGAGGCATTATTACAGGTAGGTGAAAACTCACTATTTTTAATTATAAACCTTGTTATAATGTACAGATTGTTTTTTAAAATTTTGAAACACCATATAAAATGTGCCAAATGTAGCATAACTGCCAAATGTGTTCAAAGAAATATGAACTGCAGTAACTAGACACTGACTACTATTTCACAGCAGAAGTCATGCCTGTTCCTTAGAATGCTGATTCTTTCAAGTGTAAGAGAGATGTCTTCCAGACTTTTTTTTTTTTTTTACATAAATCACCAAACTCCATCTGAGGATTTATGAGGTGGAAAAAAAGTCTAATAAGCAGTAATTAGTAAGTTCTTAAGTGTTGTACATGTTTCATTTAAGTGAAATTAAGATGACATTGATAGTGCCATCTCTTGGATGACGTCAGCAGTATAACAGATCCTTCCTAAGGGTGTTCGATGTATAAGCAAACATTAGGTGCTAGTTACGCCACACCTGTATACATTCTACTAATCATTGTGTGTCCCTAATATGACATACTTTCAATGAGCTATGAAAGTATGACAATTACTCTTTAAACTTCCTTGGCATGTATCACTCTGGTGTAAATTTTTATTACCATACCTCTGTGAAATCCATAAGCTATTCGATGGAGTAACATCACTAAAATGTACTGAAGTAATTTGGTTGATGTAGTAGAATAAACAAGAACGTATGTGCTTTGGCAAAGCATCAGTCTGTGTCCTTTGTGTTAAAATATAAGAATCTGGTCGCAGCTTTGGTTAAAAAACAATAACAGACATGAGATCAAATTTACCCTGTAGGAAACTCACCCAGATGTAGATGAAAATCACTTAGATATGCATTACACCTATTTGTCTTATTCATGCAAAATGGCTTAGTGATTAGAAAACATCAACATAAATACTTTGGAAGGAGAAAAAACTAAATCAAAAAAGTGACTCTTTCACTGAAAGCCTCTATTCACCGCTGCAAGGACACTATGGCTGACTTAAAATATATAAATATCCATTTACAGTTGGAGTACTAATTGGGATTTAAAAAAAATTTAGTCACATATATATTTTACATTTCTTGGAAGACTTTTTTTTTAAGGTAAAAACATGACTCCCATACACATGTGTTAAAAGATTTTATTAAACTAATTCAATTTGTTAGGGAAACAGTAAGACAATACAACTGGTTAAGAGGAGCATTCAAAATGCACATGTATATAGGCCATTGGGAATGAGGAAATAAATTTGCTAAACTGATGCAATAGCCAGGGCCTGTCATCCACGGACAATCACTCCACCACACACATACATGCCTTCCTATGGTTTGTCCGTAACTTCCAGAATTGAAGAGCTTCTCAAGGACATCAAAGGGCAGAGGCCACTGGGAAGGGCTGAGCCACAACAGAGTAGCACTCCTTCACTCCCGATTTCCATGGCTACCATCATTTTTCTCTGGCAAATCATAGACAAATTTTAAAGACTGTGTAAATCTATAAAAGCAATTAATCACAGAAGTTCAATGTCTGATAAATTATTCCAAAAGTGTTTCCAGGCACTCAGACTCACCAAGTATACTTTCTGAAATCAACTTCAATTTCTATCCAAAAAGTGTAGGCCATCAGTGTTCTTTAAGGAGGCAAATGTTTGCTCTGAGGTAGAAAGCATTCTCCAATGTAGATAAGGATGTAGATACCAGGGAAATGCTACAGTTGTGTTCATACTAACAATAAACTATGGATGATGTGGCTCAGAGTCAGTCAATGAGGAAAGATCCAGAGACATTCTGAGGTCACAAAAAGAATTTAAATGTTAGCTAACAAGGAGAAGTACTTCTTAGTACTCATCAAAAACAGGGCTTTCCCACTCAGACTGGAAGCTAGGCAGAACAACCATCTCGTTTTATCAGTTGTCACTGTATGTTGACATCAACACTGAGGAGAGTGATGCAGATGACAGATATATGTACATACATACGAATATATAAAGCATATACTTATATGCATACACTGTTTACATTTCCCAGTGTTCAGAAAAACTAGAATAAAAGAGAAATGATGTTCCATTTTTGTCTTGGAAAAGTATGTATTTCACATATACATGCATGCATTTATCTACATACATACACATGTAATTTCCTACATGCCTATTAGCTTACTGATATACATGTGCATATATAGAGGTGCATGTGTATATGTATACATGTACATTCACTTTATCACATAGCCCATCAGCCTGATTTTTGAGATGGTAATTCAAGTTTCATCTTTGTTCTGGGCTTCATTTCTGTCTCTACTGTGTTTCTCTCAACTGTCAAGTCACGTTTTATCAACACGCTAGAGTAGGGAAAACCAACACAGGATGGAAACACCAATCTCATGAGGCTAAAATCACTGTGCAGGTTGTGGTTTGAGAGTTGCAGACTTCCTTTTCCTTTCCCCAGCAGTGTGGACCATGAGAGTGGGTTGGGGAGTGGCATAGCGAGGCCCTCTCTTTCAGTCATAGAGAGGCAAACCAAATAGCTCGGGCTGGAAGTCCTGCAGGGAATTCAGCACCACGGTGGCCTTTGTCGTCAGGTCTCGGCTCAAGTTTCCATCTGGAACCATGACCACCTGCATCCCAGCTGCCAGGGCCGCCTCCACCCCATTGGGAGCATCTTCAAAGACAAGGCACTGCAGGAAGAAAAAGAAAGTCGAGATGGCCTTCCATGGAACCAGACATGTGGATGAAGTGTTTATTATTGTCATCACCATTGGCTTTGCAACAGTGCAGATTGAGACAGAATTACGGTGAGGATTCCCCAGAGTACAGACTGTGGTGAGGATAGCATGCTGTTTCTTACTGGCTCCAGGGGGCTCCCGACCATGGCTCCTTTAAAGGGGACAGGTTTCCATCGCAGCCAAAGCATTGTTGAAGTGGAACACAGCTGTGTGGCAAGGCAAGATTCTCAGCTTAAAACTTTATTTTATTTAGATCATAACAATATGTTCAATCAATAATTGAACATTCAGAGTGCGAGAGGCAATTGCAAAACTAAAAATCATGCTCTTAAAATATAAAACCACTTCAGAGCTGCTCCTGTTTTATGTAATATAGTTTGAAAATTAAATGGTTAGTCTTTTAAGTTAAAAATTCAGTTCCTGTGTGTGCTGGTGTGACGTGACAAATATCTCATGAGCACAAAGATGTAGTGTGCGTGCATTCTCTCTTTTGGATGATAGTGAAAATCCACTTTATTACTGGGATTACGGACACAGCAGCATCCAAAACCTGTGGTCTCTTCATTCAGACACCCACATTTAAAATGGGATGTTTCCAACTGGCAATTGCAAAGATATGGAATCAATCTAAGTGCCCATCCACCAATGAGTAGATAAAGAAAATGTGGTATATATACACCATGGAATACTACTCAGACATAAAGTGGAATGAAATAATGTCTTTTGCAGCAACTTTGGATGGAGCTGGAGGCCATTATTCTAAGTAACTCAGAAATGGAAATCCAAATATGGTATGGTCTCATTTATAAGTGGAAGCTAGGTTATGAGGATGGAAAGGCATAAGAATTATATACAATGGACTTTGGGGACTAGCAGTGTGAGGAAGAAAAGACTATATACTGGGTACAGCGTATACTGTTTAGGTGATGAGCGCACTAAAATCTCAGAAATCACCACTAAAAAACTTATCCATGTAATCAAAAGCCACCTGTACCCTATAGACTATTAACATTAAAATAAAATAATTTATTTTAATAAATAATTTATTAATAACTTTTAAAAGTACTGAAAGAAAAACCAATAAATAAAATAAATAGGGTGTTTGAACACTGCATTTATCAGTGAGCTCCTAACGGTGTCACCACATTGACAATGTACAGTAAGTTTCGCATGAGGGCTCCCTCCAAAGGAGACGCCCTGGTGCCTGCTTCACGGTATAAACAAGCATAATCCACAAGTGCTATCTTCATATCACCACCCCTCTCAGGAAGACACACACCTAGGAAGCTTCTTTCCTACATTCCTGGAATGGCACACACTTCATGTAAAAACAGATTTATTGATGCTTTTTAACTGAGACTCTGCAGGGGTCCAGACATCTGTAAGGGAAGAAAGTTCCTCGCCATGGCAGCCTATGCTGAGAAGTCTCCCCTGCTCTTCTCCACATGTGGCCTAGAACTCCAGGAGCTGTGGAGATGGGGCCTTTCAGCTCTCCACTCATCTCTTCTTTGTTCTTTTTGTTCCTTTGCTTATTTACTTACTTACTTACTTACTTATTTATTTATTTATTTATTTATTTATTTATTTATTTATTTATTTATTTATTTAGTGAGACGGTCTTGCTCTCTTGCCCAGGCTGAAGTACAGTGGTGCAATCTGCAGCTTCTGCCTCCCAGTCTCAAGAAATTCTCATGCCTCAGCCTCCCAAGTAGCTGGGACTACAGGCATGCACTATCATGCCCAGCTAACTTTTTGTGTGTGGTATTTTTAGTATAGGGAGGGCTTCACCATGTTAGCCAGGCTGGTCTCCAACTCCTGGACTCAAGTCATCTCCCTGTCTCAGCCTCCCAAAGTGCTGGGATTACAGGCATGTACTACCACTCCCAGCTCCTTTGCCTTTCATTATGAAAATATCCTCTTTAGCTTATCACTAGGTAAATAGCAGCGACCCAATGCACTGGTATCCTGGAAAGGGCTCATGGAAGCCTACTGCCAGGTCTGAAAGAGAAGTTTCGCATTCTTTGATGTTTTCACTGTTAAACACTCAAACACACATATAGTCTTAACTACAAGTGGTCTGTGCTATAGCCAGCACAATGACTTTTTTTCTTTTCCCTCCCTCCCTTATTCTTTCCATTACCCCATTCTTTCCTTCTATCTGGGGCAAAAATATCTCATTAGCCATCTTACCACACAGGGCCAATCCCTAGATTAAGTAAGTTAACCCATGTCACAATGGAATGTGAATGCTACGTTACTTTCATAGAGGGAACTGGTTTGCCCAACTGTTCCAGTTTGCTTGGAACTGAAGGGTCGGCCATGAGGCAGGATGTTCTGTACTACACCCTGGGCAGTCCCAGGCAAGCCACAGCAGTCCGACCCACCAGCTCCCTGCCAACAGCTTCTGACACCCTTTGGTTTCTTTCTTCTGTGAGACACTGGACACTGTAGGACGGGGGAAGAAATGACTCCACTTAGACTGTCCAGGTTGGTTTTCCCAATTATCTCATTCAGTGACTTGCCTGTTCATATTTCTGCCCTGGCCTTTTTAAAAGTTATGACTCGATCACATTCTAAATGCCCTCCACTGTTTTTACCTGGGACCAGAGATAGGCACTTAAATGTCAAATGACATTTCAAAATATCCATCTCCTTCTCTGGGGATTCTGAAGCTTTGTGCAGGGTCCACCTGTGAAACGTGGGCTGGGGCAGAGGAAGAGATGGTTTATCCCTTGGGGTAACACTGCTTGGCTAAAGTGAAAGCAGCTTTTATTCTCTCTTTTATTTGCATGAGGCTGCTTCCAAGGACCATGGCAAACATACATGATGGGAACTCGGTGGCTGGTAAACTGTGGCAGTTCCCTAAGAGACAACGGAAGGCACCCAATACACCTGCACTCACCTAATGGGGGTAATATGGTTTTGCTGTGTCCCTACCCAAATCTCATCTTGAATTGTAGCTCCCATAATCCCCACATGTTGTGGGAGAGACCTGATAGGAGATAATTGGCTCATGGGGAAATTTGCCCCATACTGTTTTCATGGTAGTGAGTAAGTCTCACAGAACTGACAGTTTTATAAGGGGAAACTCCTTTTGCTTGGCTCTCATTATGTCTCTTTCTGGCTGCCATGTCAGACATAGATTTTGCCTTGCACCATGATTGCGATGTCTGGAACTGTGAGACCATTAAACCTTTTTTTTTTTTTTTTTATAATTTATGCAGTCTTGGGTATGTCTTTCTCAGCAGTGTGAAAACGGACTGGTACAGGGGGTCTGCAGTGGAAGAAAATGCAGGCACCATGGTGTCCCTTCACACCTGAGAGATCTGCCCAAAGGCAGTCCCCAATTAAAGGCAACTAAGTGAGGGCTGTGAGTGAGGAGGAAAACTTGCAAGTGGCTGCAGCACTGACACAGTGGGAGCAGCTGACACCAGCTCTTGGAGACCTTTACTGTTTCTCATGGCCTTCACATTTTGCTGGTTTTTCTGTGTTCAATTCATCTGTCCCTGCCTATCTTTAAGAATTAATAATCCGGAGGAAGATCCAAGATGGCCCTTTTAGGAACAGCTCAGGATTGCAGCTCCCAGTGAAAGTGCAGAGGGTGAGTGGACACCGCATTTCCAGATGGATTTTTATTGCCCACAGACCAGGAGATTCCTAGGCGGAGGAGCCCTACGGGTCACCAGTACGGCTGTTTTGGCCAGCGCGGCTGTATTAGCCAGTGCCGCAGCACCGTGGCTCTCCATGCAAAATACACTGGTCTGGTTGCCCTTTTAAGCTGGCCAGGAGATTCCCGGGCAGCGCCATTGTTTCAGCTGGTGCAGTGGGTCGCTCTACGGGAAATCACACAGATCCCAGTGCCCTTTCAGCAGGTGACTGGAACACCTAGGAGAGAGTCAACCGATTAACTTAAAAAAAAAAAAAAAAAAGGCCCTGAGGCAGGGAGCCAGGTGATCAGGCTCAGCGGGTCCTACCCCCACAGAAACAAAACAAAAAAAAAACAGCAATTGGAAACACTCGGGGTTGAGAGTTTCACGGCAAGCACAGCTGAACCCAGGACAGTGCAGCTCGGTGGGGGAAGGGCGTCCGCCATTACCGAGGCACTCCACCCCTATGGAGGTAGTCCCCCATTGCTGAGGCAGCTTGCCGTTGCCGAGGCAACCCGCTGTTGCTGAGGCAACCTGCCATAACAGGGAGAGTCTGCCATTACAGAGGCGGGCCACCATTGCTGAGGCAGTTCTTACCACACCCATATAAACAGGACTACAGGGAAGCTCAACAGCAGCAGGGTGGTGCTCAGCAAAGCCTCTGCAGGCAGACAATAACTAGGCTGCCTCCTTGCTGGGCAGGGCAGCCCTGGGGGGGAAAAAATGCAGCAGCACAACGGACACTCATAAATAAAGCCCTAACTCCCCGGGACAGAGCACCTGGGGAAAAAAAGGTGGTTTATGAGTTCTGCTGCAGCAGAATTAAACGTACCTGCCTAGGAGCTCTGAAAGAACAATGGAGCTCAAGGCTCAACACTTGAGCTCCTATAAAGAACAGACTGTCTCCTCAAGCAGCTCCCTGACCCCCGTATATTCAAAGAGTCACCTCACAAAAGACTGATCAGACTGAAATTTGGCGGGCTTCATTCTGGGACAAAGATAGCAGAAGAAAAAACTGATAGCAACCCTTACTGTTCTGTAGCAGCTGCAGGTAATCCCCAGGCAAGCAGGGCCTGGAGTGGACCTAAGCAGTCCTACAGCAGAGGGGCCAGACTGTTAGAAGGAAAACTAAGAAACAGAAATAACTTCATCATCAACAACCTGGACGTCAACTCAGAGACCCAATCTGAAAATCAGCAACTACACAGATGACAGGTGGATAAATCCACAAAGATGGGAAGAAACCAGCACAAAAAGGAGGAAAACACCCAAAACCAGAACACCTCTCCTCCTACAAGGGATCACAACTCCTCACCAGCAAGGGAACAAAGATGAATGAACAATGAGTGTAATGAAATGACAGAATCAGAATTCAGAAGGTGGGTAATGAGAAATTTCTGTGAGCTAAAAAAACATGTTCTAACTCAAAGTAAAAAAACTAAGAAGCTTGAAAAAGATTTGAGGAAATGATAACTAGAATGGACAACTTAGAGAGGAATATGAGTGAATTGATGGAGCTGAAAAACACAACACGAGAACTTCGCGAAGCATGCACAAGTTTCAACAGTCGAACTGACCAAGCAGAAGAAAGGATATCAGAAGTTGAAGATCAACTCAATAAAATAAAATGAGAAGGCAAGATTAGAGAAAAAAGCACAAAAGAATGAACAAAGTATCCAAGAAATGTGGGACTATGTGAAGAGACCTAATCTACGTTTCATAGCTGTACCTGAATGTGACGAAGAGAATGAATCCAAGCTGGAAAATACTCTTCAGGATATTATCCAGGAAAACTTCCCCAACCTAGCAAGGCAGGCCAATATTCAAGTCCAGGAAATACGGAGAACACCACAAAGATATTCCTCAAGAAGAGTAACCCCAAGGCACATAAGCATCAGATTCACCAGTGTTGAAATGAAGGAGAAAATGCTAAGGCAGCCAGAGAGAAAGGTCGGGTTATCAACAAAGGGAAGCCCATCAGACTCACAGCAGATTTCTTGCAGAAACCCTACAGGCCAGAAGAGAGTGGGGGCCCATATTCAACATCCTTAAAGAAAAGAACTTTCAACCCAGAATTTCATATCTAGCCAAACTGAGCTTCATAAGTGAAGGAAAAATAAAATCCTTTGAGAACAAGCAAGTACTCAGAGATTTTGTCACCACCATGCCTGCTTTACAAGAGCTCCTGAAAGAGGCACTACACAGAGAAAGGAACAACCAGTACCAGCCACTCCAAAAAAATACCAAATGGTAAAGAGCATCAACAAAATGAAGAATCCGCATCAACTAATGGGCAAAAGAGCCAGCTAGCATCAAAATGGCAGTATCAAATTCACACATAACAATATTAACCCTAAATGTAAATGGGCTAAATGCACCAATCAAAAGACACAGATTGGCAAATTGGATAAAAAGCCAAAACCCATCAGTGTGCTGTATCCAGGAAACCCATCTCACATGCAAGGATACACAAAGGCTCAAAATAAAGGGATGGAGGAAGATTTACCAAGCAAATGGAGAGCAAAAAAAAAAGCAGGAGTTGCAATTCTTCCCTCTGATAAAATAGACTTTAAAGCAACAAAGATCAAAAGAGACAAAGAAGGACATTACATAGTGGTAAAAGGATCGATACAATAAGAAGAGCTAATGATCCTAAATATATATGAACCCAATACAGGAGCACCCAGATAAATAAGGCAAGTTCTTAATGACTTACACAGAGACTTAGACTCCTACACAGTAATAGTGGGAGACTTTAACACTCCACTGTCATTATTAGACAGTTCAACCAGACAGAAAATTAACAAGGATATCCAGGACCTGAACTCAGACCTGGAACAAGCAAACCTGATAGATATTTACAGAACTCTCCACCCCAAATCCACAGAATATACATTCTTCTCAGCACCACATCAAACCTACTCTAAAACTGACCACATAATTGGAAGTAAATCACTCCTCAGCAAATGCAAAAGAATGGAAATTATAACAAACAGTCTCTCAGACCACAATGCAATCAAGTTAGAACTCAGAATTCAGAAGCTAACTCAGAACCGCACAGCTTCAAGGAAACTGAACCACTGGCTCTTGAATGTTGACTGGATAAACAATGAAATGGAGGCAGAAATAAAGAAGTTCTTCGAAACCAATGAAAACGAAGACACAACATACCAGAATCTCTGGGACACATTTAAAGCAGTCTCTAGAGGAAAATATATAGCAATAAGTGCCCACATGAGAAGAGTGGAGAGTTCCAAAATCGACACCCTATCGTCAAAATTGAAAGAGCTAGAGGAGCAAGATCAAAAAAACTCAAAACCTAGCAGAAGACAAGAAATAACTAAGATCAGAGCAGAACTGAAGGAGATAGAGACACAAAAAAACCCTTCAAAAAATCAATAAATCCAGGAGCTGGTTTTTCGAAAAGATCAACAAAACAGACAGACCACTAGCCAGATTAATTTAAAAAAAGAGAGAGAATAACCAAATAGATGCAACAAAAAATGATAAAGAGGAAATCACTACAGATCCCACAGAAATTCAAACCATCATCAGAGAATATTACAAACAACTATATGCACATAAACTAGTAAACCTGGAAGAAATGGGTAAATTCCTGAACACCTGTGTCCTCCCAAGCCTAAACCAGGAAGAAGTTGAAACCATGAATAGACCAATAACAAGATCTGAAGCTGAGGCAGCAATTAAGAGCCTACCACCCAAAAAAAGCCCGGGTCCAGATGGGTTCACAGCTGAATTCTACCAGACACACAAAGAGGAAATGTTACCATACCTCCTGAAACGATTACAAATAATCCAAAAAGAGGGAATCCTTCCCAAATCATTTTATGAGACCAACATCATTCTGATACCAAAACCCGGCAGAGACTCAACAAGAAAAGAAAACTTCAGGCCAATATCCGTGATGAACATAGACACAAAAATCTTCAATAAAATACTGGCAAGCCGATTGTAACAGCACATCAAAAAGCTTATCCACCATGATCAAGTAGGATTCATCCCAGGGATTCAAGGCTGGTTCAACATACACAAGTCTATAAACGTAATTCACCACATAAACAGAACCAAAACAAAAAACCACATGATTATCTAAACTGATGTAGAGAAGGCCTTTGACAAAATTCAACAACCCTTTATGCTAAAAACCCTCATTAAACTCGGTATTGATGGAACGTATCTCAAAATAATAAAAGCTATTTACGACAAACCAACAGCCAATATTATACTGAATGGGCAAAAACTGGAAGCATTCCCTTTGAAATCTGGCACTAGACAAGGAAGCCCTCTCTCACCACTCCTATTCAAATTAGTACTGGAAGTTCTAGCCAGAGCAATCAGGCAAGAAAAAGAAATAAAGGGTATTCAAATAGGAAAGGTGGAAGCCAAATTGTCTCTATTTGCAGATGACATGATAGCATATCTAGAAGACACCATCATCTCAGCCCCAAATCTCCTGAAACTGATAAGCAACTTCAGCAAATTCTCAGGATACAAAATCAATATGCAAAAATCACAAGCATTCCTATACACCAATAACAGACTGAAAGAAAGCCAAATCAAGAACGAACTGCCATTCACAATTGCTACAAAGAGAATAAAATACCTAGGAATACAACTAACAAGGAATGCAAAGGACCTCTTCAAGGAGAACTACAAACCACTGCTCAACGAAATAAGAGAGGACACAGATGGAGAAACATTCCATGTTCATGGTTAGGAAGAATTAATATCGTGAAAATGGCTATACTGCCCAAAGTAATTTACAGATTCAATGCTATCCCCATCAAGCCACCAATGACCTTCTTCACAGAACTGGAAAAAACTACCTTAAACTTCATATGGAAGCAAAAGAGAGCCTGCATAGCCTAGTCAATTCTATGTAAAAAGAACACAGCAGGAGGCATCACACTACCGGACTTCAAACTATACTACAAGCCTACAGTAATCAAAGCAGCATGGTACTGGTACCCAAACAGAGATATAGACCAATGGAACAGAACAGAGGCATCGGAGGCAACACAACATATCTACAACCATACAATCTTTGATAACCCTGACAAAGACAAGCAATGGGGAAAGGATTCCCTGTTTAATAAGTGGTGTTGGGAAAACTGGCTAGCTATGTGCAGAAAGCAGAAACTGGACCCCTTCCTGACACCTTACACTAAAATTAACTCCAGATGGATTAAAGACTTAAACATAAGACCTAACACCATAAAAACCCCAGAAGAAAATCTAGGCAAAACCATTCAGGACATAGGAGTAGGCAAGGACTTCCTGACCAAAACACCAAAAGCATTGGCAACAAAAGACAAAATAGACAAATGGGACCTAATCAAATTCTACAGCTTTTGCATGACAAAAGAAACAGTCATTAGAGTGAATCAGCAACCAACAGAATGGGAAAAAATTTTTGCAGTTTACCCATCTAACAAAGGGCCGATATCCAGAATTCACAAAGAACTAAAACAGGTTTACAAGAAAAAAACAAGCCCATTCAAAAGTGGGCAAAGGATATGAACAGACACTTTACAAAAGAAGACATACATGAGGCCACCAAACATATGAAAAAATGCTCATCATCACTGGTCATTAGAGAAATGCAAATCAAAACTATATTGAGATACCATCTCATGCCAATTAGAATGGCAATCATTAAAACATCTGGAGACAACAGATGCTGGAGAGCATGTGGTGAAATAGGAACACTTATACACTGCTGGTGGGAGTGTAAATTAGTTCAACCATTGTGGAAGACAGTGTGGTGATTCCTCAAGGACCTAGAAATAGAAATTCCATTTGACCCAGCAATCCCGTTACTGGGTATATATCCAAAGGATTATAAATCGTTCTACTATAAGGACACACGCACACAATGTTCATTGCAGCACTGTTTACAATAGCAAAGACCTGGAATCAACCCAAATGCCCATCTATGATAGACTGAACAGGGAAAATGTGGCACATATACACCATGGAATATTATGCAGCAATCAAAAAAGATGAGTTCGTGTCCTTTGTAGGGACATGGATGAACCTGGAGAACATCATTCTCAGCAAACTGACACAAGAACAGAAAATTAAATACTGCATGTTCTCAATCATAGGCGGGTGTTGAACAATGAGAACACATGGACACAGAGAGGGGAGCACTACACACTGGGGTCTGTTGGGGGAAATAGGGGAGGGACAGTGTGGGGTGGGGAGCTGGGGAGAGATAGCATGGGGAGAAGTGCCAGATATAGGTGAAGGGGAGGAAGGCAGCAAATCACGCTGCCATGTGTGTACCTATACAACTATCTTGCATGTTCTTCACAAGTACCCCAAAACCTAAAATGCAATAAAAAAAGAATTAATAATCCAAGTATGGCACTGACATCTGAAATATTACATGCAATGCATAAGATGAATGTCATACCTAAAGAGGGACCCGAATAAGTATAAACAGTAAAAAGTCAAGGTCAGTAACTGGTTGCTGTTATGATTAATTATAAGAAGATGACATAGGCCAGGTGCACTGGCTCACACCTGTACTTTGGGAGGCCGAGGTGGGCAGATCACTTGAGGTCAGGAGTTCCAGACCAGCCTGGCCAACAGGGTAAAATCCCATCTCTACCAAAAAAAAATAAAGTTAGCCAGGCATGGTTATTGATGCACACCTGTAGTCCCAGCTACTCTGGAGGCTGAGATGGGAGAATCACTTGAACCCAGGAGGTGGAGGTTGCAGTGAGCCAAGATTGTGCCACTGTACTCTAGCCTCGGCCACAGAGTGAGCCTCCATCTAAAAAAAAAGTGCTATAATAAGCTTATGCAACAGAAGGGCCATTTGAAATACATCCACATGAGTAAGTAAAACCCTCAGTGCTAAATGATTGAGGGGAAACCTAGAAGACAGGCCACTTGGTTTGGGTTTCCCAGCACAAGCCCCTTGCAAAATTAACTACTCCAAAGGTCAAGAGTAAGTACAGCCTCTGATGTAAAACAGCCATGGGTGATCTCAGCTCAAAACAGCAATGGGATGCATGATGTCCCTGGCACCTGAAACACCCTTCTTCCCCCTCTCATGTGGCCACTTTGCTAACAGCTCTCAGGAGATGCTTTTCCCCAACATTAGCTGGGCTTTTACACTTCATGTCTGCTAACAAGAATTCCACTTGATCAAGGTGGAATTTGAAAAAAGAATCCAAAGTTTCAAAAGCTAACAGAATAGTCAGCTAGAGGTGGTTGATGATGGAAACGTGGCAAGAAAACTCAACAGAACAGGAGTGGAGCAGAAGTGAGTGGTTTACAGGAAAAGAGTGAGGTTGGCCCTCTAACATCAGACATTGCTTGCACACAAATTTAAAGAAAGCCCCAGACACAGGACAAAGAGCAGACACAAAACATGAGTCCTGAAAAGAAACCCCCTGGTGCTGAGCCCAGATGGCATCTGTGCCATACATCCTGCATGCAGGAAATGATTCTGGGTCATGCCACAGCACCTGGAATTTCAGGCTTTGTTTGCTTGCGTTTTTCCCCTAGAAGCAGTAGAATTATAAAGCAGAACAACTACTGTGTCCTGAAGCACCTATTAAAAACACCCCAAAAGATTGATTGATTGATTGATTGATTATGAAACACAGTCTGACTCTGTCACCCAGGCTAGAGTGCAATGGCAAGATCTAGGCTCACTGCAACCTCCACCTCCTGGATTCAAGCAATTCTCCTGCCTCAGCCACCCAAGTAGCTGGGATTACAGGCATGCAAAACCATACCCAGCTAATTTTTTGTATTTTTAGTAGAGATAGGGTTTTGTCATGTTGGCCAGGCTGCTCTTGAACTTTTGACCTCAGCTTATCCACCTGCCTCAGCCTCCCAGAGTGCTGGGATTACAGGCATGACCCATCTCACCCAGCCCCAAAAGATTTTTATGTTGTCTTTAGACTTCGTCACACCCAAAGATCTAATGCACTTGTAAATAGGACCACTCCTACAAGAAAAGTGCCCGGTATCTAAAAGCCTAACCATTTATACAATTTTCACAGCATGGGTGTCTATCTACTGAAAGTTAAGGATTTAAGAATAAATCCTTAAAAGCTACCTGGAACAACTGTGTCTGGTAATCACAGAACTTAAGCGTCAAAAAAAGACAGAAGAATATAAGCCAAAATAATACAGCTTATATCTTGCACAAATAAAATTAAGGAGGAAGTATGTTTTTTATTTTCGAAGACGATAAATACCTCAATACAGTTTCCATCTGCCACACCCAGCTACAGCGAAAGGAGGTTCAGCCTGACTGAAGTTGGCCCTCATGCTTCTTTTTAAGCACCTCATTTTTTCTCAGGGAGCAGCCCTTCCTGTCCCACCATGACTAATCGATTACATTTGACCTTAAACTTATTCATACCACCACCCATACAGTGAATCATGCATTTGTATGTTTGCACCTGTGGAAAGAAACCTTTCTCTCTAAGCCAAGAGACTTCAGCCTCTGCAAGTGGGGAGTGGAGGCAGACTGACTTTTCTTTGCATGGACCTGGTGGGTGGCTCCTTTGAAAGTGGTGGCCAGGGACAGGGAAGGTGGAAGTGCTCACGACTCCCTTCTCTTTTTTATCAGGCCTCCTGCACCTTCAGTGAAGCTGGACAACTGGGGCTTGGTCCAGGGATGGCACTGTCACCTGCACATGCTCCCGGCAGGCCTGCTGCCTCCTGAAATCTCCCTCCTTCACCCCATGTATCATCTCTGTCAGGACATGCACACTGATGTGTGTGTAGGCATGTATATTCTACATAATTTTAAATCATTTTGTGATTTTTTTTGTAGTGTATTTAGTGGACCTTCTATGGCTGACTTACATGACTTCAAGGAAGTATCTAGTCAAGAACATTCTTCACATAGCTTGTACGGAGGCCCACATATTGGCTGTAACTAGGCAGGGCCTGGTTTTCAGGCACTTTCCCAGGATGAAATGGCAAATTGGGAGCACTGATAAATGTCTACTAAATTAGCAAAGATGATGAAGATGTCCTGGTACAGGATTTAGAGCCACAAAGGGGCCATGGAAAGTCAGTGGTGGGGAACAGATGGAGCAAATGCAGTGTCTCCTCTACTTAGGGTGAGGGAAGTTCAGAGGCCAGCTGGAAATCACGCAGTCACACGGAAGACAGAACTTTTGAATAGAATCCAGGTCTGCAGAATCCAATGTTATTTTCACTCTACCCAGCTAAAGGCTAAAATATATCTGATTTCCATCTCCAGGTGAGGAGATGAGCTTAATTAAACTGTAGCTTGAGGGATTTAATTTAGAGAGCATGACATTTCCAGCTACAAGGGAGGTGAAGCACTTTGGTGGCTTATCACTTGGAGGTGCTAAACTCACTTCTCCAATGATGTTGAAGCACAGCAGCAACCTGGGAGACAGTCTCTGTCTGAGGGACTTTAAAGGTCCTTGCACTTTAATTTCTTAAAGACAAACATCATATAGCTTAAAAGTTCCATTTTATAAGTAGGAAGTTACATGTAAGAGTATCTCTGTCTGACAGGAGCAGGGTTTACTCCCTTCAGGCTACTGTAAGGAAATACCACAGATTGGGTAGTTTAAACCCCAGACAGGGATTTCCCACAGGTCTGGAGGCAGGTGGTATGAGATCAGGGTGCCAGTGTGGTCTGGGGAGAGCCTTCTTCATGGTTTATAAGTGGCCGCTTCACATTGTGCCCTCACACAGAGGGGAGAGAGAGAGGGAAGCCAGCTCTTTGGGGTCCACTTTATGAGGGCACTTATCCCATGACCCTCCCTTTATGACATAATTATCTTCTAAAGGTCCCCGCTCCTAATGCAGCACACTAGGGGAGAGGATTTCAGCATCTGAATGAGGGAGGGAAACAGTTCAAACACAAGAGAAATGAATAAAAATGGATGGAATTAGAGGAAACTGTAAGAAGCACTAGGGAGCTGGATGATACTTAGGATGTTAAGGCTGATGGAGAAGCTGATTCTCTCGTTTCTGATGTAGTAGGTCTTGTGGCCACCATTTTGGTGGTGGGAAGGAGAGGTAGCTTTTGTGACAAATTGGGTTTGAGGCCATCCTGGGACACCTAAGCGGAAGGCTTGGGGTCTCCATGCGCTGTGGCTGTGAGCTGCAGGTGTGATAGGGTGTCATCAGAGCAGAGAAGCAGCTGATTAGATGGGAGGAGCACTGAGAAGGGAACTCAGCAGCCCTGGCATTTCTGTGCAGTGAGCGGCTGCATGAAGCTCTAGGTACAGTTTGGACAGGAGGGGGACCCAGCAGGAGGCAGCGTCAGAAGCCAGGTTAGGATTTTCAAGAGAACAAGAAGGGTCTGAGGCTTGTGATGTTCTCACATTCCTCCCCAACTCTCACTTCCCAGTGATGCCTCCACCCGTGCTGCAAATCCCCATCCCCATGGCACTTACACACCATTTCTTCTCAGCAGCTGGGATCAACAGCACATCCCTTCAGGAAGCAGACAGAATGGCCACAGCAGGGAGGAGTCAGCCCCTTTCTAATCCAGCACCCTGGGACCTCCTCCGGGCCTCAGGCAGAGCACTGCCAGTGCCTGCCTGGGATCACATTTTGTAACTGATTTTACCTTTTTAACCATGATGTGTCTATTTTAAATTATGTGCTTCAATGGAAATAGTGAGCTTTCTAAGTATTACTATATCATCTCTAAGGAATAAAGCTTTTCCTTTTGCTCAGTGAAATACAGCATTTGGAAGGAAGTCACTGAAGGGTACTTTCAGGGCTCCCAGAAGAAGTCCTGGAATTACACAGAAGAACAGAAAGAACATCTGGCAGCAGCTGCCCATAACTATTCATCAAATATAAAGCCATGTATGATCTGAATCTCATCACCAAAACCAGGCTTTTTTCTAGTAGGTTTTTTTCCTATGCATTAATTTTATAGTATCAAGTTCAATTTTCACATATTGAGACACCAGACTTCAAGGAGGCTTTAAACTTTGTTAATTGATTTTTGATTGGCAGTGCTATATTGAAGGTTCAAGTTCAATCTGACTTCATGTTGTTTGTCAGATAATGATCTCTAAATAAGTACCACAATGTTGTCACGTTGGATACGTATACACTACTAGATGTTTGTTTAAACATGGAACTTTTAAGTAATGCTGTAAAAATGACTGCTGAGGTATGCACATATTTTGTTATTAATTAGTACTTTTGTTTATATTATTCATCAATCCATCCATCTGTCCATCTATCTCTATTTATCAATCTATTTATCCATCCCTCCTTTCCTCTCTCCCTTCCTTCATCCAACCATCCACCTACCCACATTTACCTACCTACTAGTAAACTAGATGCGGTGCTGCATTCCCTTAAGTAATAGTGCTGATGCAGTCAGCATCCCTTGTCCACTGCAGAGCTGCTGTTTTACTGAATCAACAGTGCTCTGAAAATCAAACTATAAAACCATGACTGATATAAACATACTTATAACAAAATCCTCTAGAGTTACAAGGTAGGTAAATGAATGAACTGCAACCCTAAATTGATCCCTTCTCTATAGAGAAAAGCCATTGAAAAAAATTTAGGATTTAGCAACTTGGTTGGGGGATGGGCAGAAAAGCTTCCTAAAGAATTATCTGGCTGGACGCGGTGGCTCACGCCTGTAATCCCAGCCCTTTGGGAGGCTGAAGCGGGTGGATCACGAGGTCAAGAGATCGAGACCATCCTGGTAAACATGGTGAAACCCTATCTCTACTAAAAATACAAAAAATTAGCTGGGCATGGTGGCGCGTGCCTGCAATCCCAGCTACTCAGGAGGCTGAGGCAGGAGAATTGCCTGAACCCAGGAGGCAGAGGTTGCGGTGAGCCGAGATTGCGCCATTGCACTCCAGCCTGGGTAACAAGAGCGAAACTCCGTCTCAAAAAAAAAAAAAAAAAAGAATTATCTGTGTCATTTTATTCATGGGAAGTACATGACAGGCACTCAGCATGCACATTAAAGTGTATATATGTAAATTAAGTGATGAGCAAAATACTTTAAGATAGCTCAAAAAACTTCTCTAATTTCCTCTTTTAATAGTACAGATGCCATATCCACCAATCTGTCAGAAACCAGTGAAAAGCCCAGCAACACCTTCAAAGGTGCAGACTGTCTTAGAGTCAAAAACAAGTCACAAATTTCTAGATGGTCACTAGAACCATGTTCTTTTTCCACGTGTTCTGAGTAAAACATGTGAAATCAATTCATTTTCCGTAGCCTTCTGCATGAGACTCGTGATCCGAAGGTGTGACGGGAGGCTCCTACTGAGTTTTGTGTATTTAGAGGGACACTACGACTTCAGACGGAAGATTAGCTATGTACAGGAATAAAATGCTCTAATACATAGAGCAACAAGTTGTGTTTATTTTCAACAGCACTTTCGCTATGGAAAAACCAAATTGAGGTGCCTTAGATGAGATCTGCTTGTGGAATGCTTGCTGTATAACGTAACTCCACACATTGTTAGGACAGCAAAAGCACAGCAATGTTTTGCCTGCCTTTGAGAGAAGCTACGGAGAAGGCTTCCCCAAACAGGATTATCATGGCACCAAGAGAGTGCCTTTGCTGGCCTGTGTGACTGATTTTTCCATGTCATCTCCAAATGTGCCGTGTAGAAGCAGCTGCCATTTATAATGGGAACTGATAAACACAGAGAAAAAGCCTAAGGAATTCACTGGACCCTGGAGGGGGTTAAAACTTCATGATCAAATGAGCCAGTGGATGAGCCAATGAGCTGTCTGTGTGGTGAGCACATGGCAGGCAGCAATGCAGAGGCCTCTCTTCGGTCCTCTACTTGGTCCTTTCTATCCTGACACCCATTGTACGTGGCCCGGCAACCTACTAAACAGGCGATGAGAGGCCTACAAAGCCAGCAACTTTCAGGATGGATTTATTTTCTGGTTTTCACAGGGATACCCTCCATTCTCCTTCCTGCAAATATATTAACTGTTGAATCATGAAATAAAAGTCAGTGTCTATATGTGTTGCTGCAAAGTCAGTGTTTCTAAAACAATGATGTGCTGGAATCCCAGGTCAGGCTTATGTTCTTTTCACTTACCTCCCATGCTCATACTAACGTTCAATTCTAAATTGTCTATTAGTAGAATGTTCATGGGGTAAGGGGTTTGCAGGATGTTCTGTGACATAGCCGTCTGGAGAAATCTTCCATAAAAAAGAGATTCCTCCCACTAACTGAGGAATTGGGGACCTGCCATGTACAATTAGCACAGAAATGTTTCCAGAAGTGCTGCCATGGATAACTCTGAAGTTTAAACTTCACTGAGGCTTCTCAGGCATGGACACCTACCTTCAGAGCAAATCGATGAAGATCCCACAAAGCAGTGCTCTGAGGAATCTATTTTGGGGAAGTTTTCACAAAAGGTATCCAAGGATGGCATGACTCATGTCAATGCAAATGCAATTCATTTTCCTTGTTTTCTTGAACTACTCTGAATCTTACCTGTAATAATGACACATGAGGCAGATTTCACCTCAAATGCCTCTTCTCTTGCATGAATGGTTGCTCACATGGCATTGAGGCTACTGCTTAATTCAGAACTGAAGGGACCAGCTCTGTAACGGCCCCCTCCCCAGGCCCCTTGGCAATGGGCTCTGCAGAGTGCTCAAGACAAAATGGTTCTGAGGGCACCTGTGGGGGCAACACAGGCCTGGCCCATCCCTCTCTCCTTTCTGTGGATAGAGAGGGGCGTGAGCATCTTCTCAATTCTGAAAACAAAGGTGGGAGGCATCTTGCCTTCCTTTCTATAACCTGAGATTCTGATTGAGCCTGGGCTGGAAGACTGATCTGGCCACAGGGGCTAGAGAAGAGCTAAAATGCGCTGGATGTGGGGCCTGGCCTGAGGTTGGTGGAAGGTGGGGCCATTATGGAGAGGGCCAGAGCACGCTGTGTAGGCATCAGACCCTGCAGGTGGGGGCTGTGCCATCAGGAAGGGATCTTGGGTCCACTGGGGCCGAAAAATGTCTCAAGAAATATCAGCCACAAACCTGAGTTTCCAAGGCTGCTCTTGGGTTTGCTTGTGAGGCTATTAAGTAATGAAGGTTCCGAGCTGATCCCAAACTTTTATGGTTCCACATATAATCCGAGTACTAAACTCTGGATGTCTTGCTGCTTGGGGACTGACCTGCAAAAGCCTGTGAAGATGAAGTTAGGGCCAGGCATGGTGGCTCATGCCTCTAATTGAAACACTTTGAGAAGCCACGGCTGGTGGAACACATGAGGCCAGGAGGTCAAGGCCAGCCTGGCCAACATGACGAAACCTCGTCTCTACTAACAATTCAAAAAAATTAGCCAGGTGTGGTGGAACATGCCTGTAATCCCAGCTACTAGGGAGGCTGAGGCACAACAATCACTTGAACCCAGGAGGCAAGGGTTGCAGTGAGCCGATAATGTGCCACTGCACTCCAGCCTGGGTGACAGTGTGAGACTCCATAAAAAAAAAAAAAAAAAGAAATGAAGGAAGGAAGGAAGGAAGGAAAGAAGGAAGGAAGGAAGGAAGGAAGGAAGGAAGGAAGGAAGGAAGGAAGGAAGGAAGGAAGGAAGGATAGATGACGGAAGAACCACACAATACTCTCGGGCACTAGAGTTTCCAGTGATCCTCCAGTTCCCCGACCATGCACCTGACTGGTCACATGCCAGAGTTCCTGGTAGCTACTGGTAAAATAACCTAGGTAAGTATGATTTACCTTCAAACAACATGGTAGCAACAATAATATAGTGTAATTTTTAAATCAAGAACAATAAATATGAAATACTGTACAACATCAGCTTTTCTCCTCTAAGCTGACAATAGGTGGGAGGAGAATGCTTCATGTGCCCCCTGGTTTGCCTTCTTATAGATTCAAGTTATGTCAGCCTCCAACTCAGGTTCTCCCTTTCTTAAAAGGGGAGCATTAAGTGAGCTCCAATTCACATTCACCAACAGGTTCTCCTTATCAGCTTAGTCCTCATCTGAAGGCTGCCACTTTACTTCTCATGTCCAAGACACCTCAGTGACTAGGGCAAGCAGCTATGCATCCGGAAGGGGGTGGCCTGCAGCCAGGCTCTGGAAGAACCAGAGACAGGTACCCCTAGAGAACATTCCAGAAGAAACAAAGGATGTTGAAGGAGGAAAGCCCAAAGAGTGGCTGGTAGCTTTGCTCCCATTCTTATGCCCATTTCATCACTGAGGAAACTAGAACCAAGAGCAAGCTCTGTGGGAGGCAGCACAGCCCATAAAGATGCCCATGCCCCAAATCCCAGGACCCTACAGGTGGCCCCTGCAGGGTCAATGGAGCTTTGCAGATATCATCAAGGTTAGGGGAGGGGGAGTACCCTGGATCATCTGGGTAGGTCTAATCTGATCAGCTCTGCCCTTAGAAGCAGAGAACTTTCTGTGGCTGCACCAGGAGAGAGGCTGCAGAGGGGAGAGCCCAGCTGTCAGAAGGGCTCTGCCTCCATGGCTAGCTCTGAGATGCTGTACCCACTGTGAAGGCCAGATGGAGGCTTCTGGGAGACAAGGTGGAGCCCCCCGATAGCAGCAGTTAGACAGGGCCTCAGTCTTCACTGCTAGGAAATGGGTTATGCCAAGGACCTGGATGAATCTGGAAATAGATCTTTTCCAGAGCCTCCAGCAGGAGTGCAGTCTGGCTGACATTGTGATTTCAGCCTTGTGAGACTTGACATAGAGAACCTAACCATGACGTGCCCGAAATTCTGACCCACAGAATCATGAGATGGAAATCAGTGTTGTTTTAATATGCTAAGTTTGTGGCAATTTTTTGTGGCAGTGGTCAATGGTGGATCCAGAAAGTGGTCCAAGGTTAAACACTGGAACATATCTATAAGGTTGTCTGACCACACCTAGCTGTAGATCATCCTAGAAACAAAACCAAACAAATCAATACACCCTCTGGTTGCATGAAGAGGCCATCAGCTAGTAGAATAAACCATGTATGTCCCCGCTACAAGTGTTAATAAAGAATATGTACTAATTTATTGATGTCTGAGAGACAGACACCTAGCAAGGAACTCCAAACCCCATGGTACATCTGCTTTATTTGTACAAAATCCAGGTCCAACTTCCTTGTACTTTCAAATGAGAAACCAATGCTTTGTTTTAGAAAACAGTAAGAGATACCAATTTAATGCAGCTTCTGACCAAGATGTATGGTGGGGTTCTGGATGGTCAGAATTAATTAGGAGAAAAACTGGCCCAAGACTCGCAGCATGTCACAGACGTGATCCTCTCACAGGCGATTCAGTCAAGCTGTTGTCAAGTCCAGCTTAGACCAGAGTGGCCAGATGTGGGTTGGTTCCTAGGACTTGGGGTGACAGAGCTAGACTGTGATGGCCTGGGCAAATTGAGACAACTTCGTCACCCCAGCTTAAAGAAAGTGATAGGGACACAGTCTACTGTAGACACCCTTAAAAAGGAGGAGCTCACCTGCAAATCTACTAAATGCCACCCTTGGAAATTACTGGGGCTACTGACACAGTACTTGTCTGATACAATGTATGACTAACTCAGTGCTTCACAATTAATTTCATTCATGATCACCCCCCAAAAAGCTTTTGCAGTTATTTTCCCCCAACAGGCTATCCCCATAACATGTCATAATAACACAGAGGTAATATATTTTTCTATATGTATATCGGTGCTTGATACATTTAAAAAAGTAAGATTTCATTTTCACCTCCCCAAAGCCAATTTTTACATCTTAGGACAAAATACATGGACTATTCTATTCAATTTTACTCAGTTGAAGAGTTTTTGGAGAACCTACTGAAACCACTCTCAAGGAAGGGTCCCACTGACCTAAGAGAAGAAAGTTTCAGAGTGGGGAAGTAGGTAAAGATTTCAGAGGGAAACACTTTCACTACAGAGAAGAATCCACCCACCCCTACTCCTGCTGCCTGGAAGATCACAAATGAACTGTAACTTATCAAAGTCAACACACAACATTTCACAACTATGATGCACTTGGGGAGCCATTCAATTGCATGGAAGAATTCATATATTGAAGAATGTGGAAAACTAACAAATGAATCTTCAGCAAATAACACTATTCCAGGTACCAGTCTTGAAATAATACCCTCCCACTAACTTCATATTTTATAAATGAATGAATCAATGATATCTAGCGCTTGGCAGATGGGACATGCTTGGTCACTATCGGCTATTATTTTGATAATGGTGATCCATTCTGTAGATGTTATGAAAAATTCCCTATGAAGTTTAAAATTACTCAAGCTCCTGTTGGGACTGGGACTAGCACCTTATATTCCAGTGACTAAGCCACTAAATATCTCAATTACTAGCCAGGATATTGATAAATTGCAAATGAATGGCATTTGTTTCTTCCTAGGTTTTTTGAGATTCATCAGAAATGCATATTTATATTAAAAGTTAGGCTTTTATTGATAGCTATCAGCAATTCAAGCATGCTGGACATATTTTTAGGAAATTAACAGCTACATAAAGTACTGTCTTGGGCAGGTGGAAGACAAAAAACCAGAGCAGACAGCTCTCCGGCCCCACTGGAATTCATGGTCTCCAACGCAGGAGACACACATTGGGGAATCCCTGCTAATCCCAGCCCCCTGTGGGGAACCCTGTTTGAGGCACACTGTCCTCTGGAACATGGAGCAGGGACAGAATTCCATTCACCAGGATTTGGAAGGTGGATTTGAAGGAGTAGGTTTAGGGAAGATGACTCTGGGATGACTGGTCAGAGGCAGGCCATGAAAGACAGGCATAATCGCACCAGATGGATGCAGACACTGGGAAATGGGAGGTGTGTGGGGGGTGAGAATTGCAAGCAGAGGGAAGAGCTTAGCAGAGATAGTTACTGGCTGCACTCCAGTGTGGACAGCCTCACTGGGATGAGATGGACATGCAGACAAATAAACATTGTGCATGTACTGGGGGCAGACGGAAGATAACGCCCCAAAAGGAAACTGGAAGTAGTGAGTGAGGGAGGGAGCAAGGGGCCAGGCTGAGAGATCTGTGCTTTATGGGGTGGGTAGGGAGGGAAGTCAGAACGGAGCAACTGGTCATATCAGTGTTTTAGAAACATCAAAAAAGCAAAACTACTGATTTACCAAGAAACTCTTATCATTGTTAAAGGCAATGACCCCCTACCCTAACAGGACTGTTTATGTCTAGTAAGGTTATTCAAGGGCATGACTGCTTAATTTGTTTTTTGAAATCCAAGATACAACTCATTCACTGAAATACCTGGCCTACTGTCAAATGTTTCATTCCACAATGGTAGCTTAATACAGATCAGTTGGTTACATGCTACCTGCTATTAAGATGGCCTCATGCAAACTGTCATTGTTTGAAACTGCTGGTATGTGGAGACTGCACTGCCTCATATACAAATGCACACAGAACTGGAGAAAGCACTTAGCATTTACACTGGTACAATAACACTGTACGAATGAATTACAAAGCAGCCCTCAAGAGATGTTACCCATGTGGTAACAAGTAGTCACTGCTGTCCTATCATTTCAACAATTTATATTTTGTTTGATATATGTGTCTGTGTGTGTGAATCTAAAAAAGGAGAAAAAATTAATTACATAGTGATACATTTACCAGGAATCATACTGAATAAAATGGAACAAAAACATCACAAACAGGTACAGCATGGAGATTTCTGTTGGGTTAATGATCTTTGTAATTGCAGAGGAAAATGTTGTTACTACCACTTTTAAGCGTTCATTTTATCTGAAGGGGTTGGAAAAATACCAAGTAATTACTAACTATACTTGACTTTGAAATGTGGATATACACCTACCCAGTTGATGTGGGAAGAAGAGCATGTAGGAGGTACCCTGTTTACTGTCTAGGGAGATAAAGTCTCCCCTTTCACTCCTTAGCTATGGGAATACTAGATAATTATGTTTTTTAAATATAAACAAGTATAATATTGTTTGTTTGTTTGGTTTTGAGACAGGTTTCACTTTATCACCCAGGCTGGAGTGCAGTGCTATAATCACAGCTCACTGCAGCCTTAACCTCCCCAGGCGCAGGTGATCTTCCCACCTCAGCCTCGAGAGTAGCTGGGACTACAGGCTAGCACCACCATGCCTGGTTAATTTCTTTTTGTAGTTTTTGTAGAGATGGGGTTTTGTTCTTTGCCCCAGCTGGTCTTGAACTCCTGGGCTCTAGCAATCAGCCTACCTTGGCCTCGCTAAGTGCTGGGATTTCAGGCGTGAGCCACTGCACCCAGCTAATATTCTTAGATATGTATTTCTAAGCCTATAGACTATTGCATAGCCCACTTCTAAATGACAACTGCAAAAATCTATGAATGGCTGTATAATTCATCCCATAATCATGACAACTATTTATTATGGTCTTTATTTTGAGCATATACATAAGAAAAAAAAGGATGTATGAAACATTTCTCTTTATGTTGGGATATGCATTGGCACTTCCTTCTCATAAAAGGAATAGAAGGTGAAAAGAAGACTCTTGTAAGATGGAAGAGCTCACTCTTTGGTCATGGGGTCACTTATGGGACAAGTGCAAATATTAAAATCAGCACACACTGCCAAAAACTATCTTAAGCACGCTGTTGATCTCCATTTATTGGATGTCTATGGACAAACAAATAATGAGGGCATTCTACATTCTGAGGTCATAAGCAGCCCATATTCCCACTTGGGAACACAACCAGAAACAGTAGTTCCTAGTCATATCATTGTTCAGGTGTGGTTTCTTAGAATTAATACAGGGAGGTGGGGAAGAGGAAAGGAAGACATGGGGCTGAAGGGAAAGATTACCCCCCTCATCGCTCCTATTCAGGTATAAATCAGGTGGGAGATGTGCTTCCGTGACCAGCTGGACACCAAGGCTGTGTCCCTGAGAGGTGTGCAGAGGGTCCCAGTTTGTATCAACCTCTCCTGAGTCATGCTGGAACCTTCCTACTAGAGAGTTGTGTTTGGAGAACAGCATACAGAGCCCCTTGAGTACTGGGCTTCTGGCATCTCCCAGACAACCTCCAACAGTATGTGATTAAACTACAGACATGCAGCTCAAATAATACACTGGATGAGCCACAGAACGTGTCTTCTTTTCTACAGAAAACATATTTTCTTAACCCTTAGTCAGAATAAGCTAGGGCATTAGAATAAAAATGTACTTACTCAGTGAGCAATTTAATGGTTGGATATTTTAAAGAAAACTACCCCCTTCCCCATTTTTTTCCTTTCAACAGAATCAAAGATGCTGCTCTGCTAGTGCAAATTTCTTCGGAAAAGAGAAATGTGTGAATAACAACATACCATTCACAACACATGGCACTGGTCTCTGGAGGCTGACATTCTGCCAAATCAAATACTGAAGGGGGCGGCCTTGTCCACTTATGGTTCAACAAGGGTCCCTGTTGCTGTGCAGAGCTCATCTCACAAGATGACCCTGCTTCCCCCACGATCTGGCTGTCATTTCTTCAAAGCACACACACTCTGCTGGATTCCTTTAGCGCCGGCGTTTGGCCGGCTCCAGGCCAGCTCCTAAATGTTTGCCTGGCCACCTGGGAGGCTGGAGCCCATTTTCCAATGACCTTGCTAAAAGAACTGCGAATCTGCTTTTGCTTAAGAAACACCCTTCTAAGGAGGCCAGAGAGAGGCAGCACTGGTGGCCCCATTCTGTAAAAGGTCTCCCTGAGCGTGGGCTCACAGCTGTGTCACTGCTTAGTTACTAGGTCTCTCAATTCCTCTACCAGTCCAGCTCCACGGGGAGACTTCCTGAGGCCTGCCTGCACAACATTCACAGGTACTGATCAGCACCCGTCCCTACCAAGGACTCCCCAGAAAATTCCACTCATAATGGAAGCTCCTTTGCTGTTCTCCATGCCCGCGGTTTTCAGTATGGGAGTCTTCAAGGCACATTCAGGGGGCCCACACAGTCAAGTGTCCACCCACAGTAATACTAAGGCACCGGTAACCTTCTATGCAGTGCTGACAGTGCTATCTACAGTACAAATGCAATGTCAGCAGGAAAAACAGCCCACACAGCTGGGGCCCGCATGCAGGAGGGCCAGAGGCAAAGCCCCGCTGCTGGGCGCTCTGCCCCTCTGGCAGGAAGAGGAAAGTGCAGCTCCGCCTGGGAATATCTACACTGAGTGATACACACTCTACTTTTATGAAGTCTCAGCCCTTGAGCTGGCTGATTTTTTTAAGATGCCGTGAGATGATGAAAAAGGCCCCTAAAGTGCGTGTGCCGTGGGGGAAGGTGAGCCCCTGGTTACCAAGGAAATCACGTGCTCCCCCCTCCTCGCACTGCAGCAATATCCCCACTTTATCATGGTTTTTCTTTCCTGGAGTATCATGTTTATTTGAAGGAATGACTGACAGGCAACAGTGATGATCACTAAGATTCGGGCATCGGGCAGAAGTTTTCTAGAAAATTTTCTCGAGAGAGGGCCACTTCAAGGCAAATAACTGTTGACAAAAATAACGTCTGAGTTTTCCAGAGAAATTGAGAATGTTGGAAATCGTGTATCTACCACCCCGAGCTTGACAACTTGCCATAATTTAAACCTACCTGATGAGATTGATGGCGACATGAACAGATGTGGGTTTTTGATATTATTATAAGGAAATGTGTCAGTATTTTGGAGATCTAATTTTTCAGCTACCCAGTATTTTCTGAATAAACAAATGCATGATGTTACACAATCATACATGGATACAAGCTCCATTCAAAGTTTAAAATCGGGTAACAGATTTGAAGATAAACAAGGAGGAAAAGGTCACTGATAGGGCTTCAATTTCCACATAACTTTTAAGAAACTATTACTTGTTGAATTCTGGTGCAGTAAAACAGCTTCACACAGAAATAGAGCTAAAGAAAGAAAAATAGTTAAAATTATCTTAAAAGACTATTAAAATATCCCTTCCTTTTCAAACTAGGTTCTGTATAAGGCCAGATTTCTGACAAATTCTTGATGCAAACCAAGGTATCCCAATGAATTGAATATACAGAATCAGAGAAGAGAATACAGCTGTCTTGAATTAAGAGAGACACTAAAGATATTTGCAAATATGTAAAAATAAAAAATACCCTCCTGGCATTTTTTTGTTTGTTTTGGAAATACAGCTATTCTTCTTAAAAATGTTACTTATATTACCATGGAATGGGCTTATTATCACACTTACAGAATGAATAAACAGTATTAATTTTTAACTTGGCAAATATCAAGATATATAAGCCACATAAACGAAACCTCTTATGGATCCTAAATAAATTTTTTTAAAAGTTTACTGACTTTTTTCTTTCGCGGGGTGGGGGGGGGCGACAAAAAAAAAAGTCCTACTCTGTCGCCCAGAATGTAGTGCAGTGGCGTGAACACAGCTCACTGCAGCCTCGACCTCCTGGGTTCAGTGATCCTCCTGCATCTTGAGTAGCTGGGGCCATAGGCATCCGCCACCACACCTGACTAATTTATTTTTTATTTTTATAGAGACAGGGCCTCACTATGATGCCTGGGTTTGTCTTGATGTCCTGTGCTCAGGTAATCTTCTTGCCTTGGCCTCCCAAAGTGCTGAGATTACAGGCATGAGCCACTGTGCCCATACCCTCAATAATTGTTAAGAGCATAAAGGAATCCTGAGACCCCAAATGTTTGAGAACTGCTATTCTTTAAAGCTGGAAGAAAATGAGATGTCCTGGTTCCTTTAAATAAAAATCGTGGTACAGAATCTTTTCCAAGTTTTTATTTGAAAAGCATACTGTTGTGCGTACAAAAAAGATTGACTACTTATAAAGTGTGATGCACACACCTTCATACTGTACATGCATCAGCACATATATGCCCAGATGTGCATGCTCATATGCAGATATGTGACTTAGAAAGTAAATGTCATCTAAAATCCCACTCTTAAGAGATAACCACTGATAACAATTTGGTAATGCTTAAAATACATCTTTATGAAATGCCTACATTTAGCTTCTACAGGAATGAAATAATCTGACACATATCACCCTGAGATTTATCACTTGAGGACAAGTCAAGGGCGGCTTTCAATGTCAGTGCTTAGAGATCTGACTTCACGCGTTCTATTCACTCAAAACTCTCACTAAGGGATATTTAGGTTACTTCTTTTAACTGTCTGGAACTGAGAATGGATGGACAACCATGAAGTACATTTCCCTGTGGGGCGGGGACTGCTGACGGCCCTCCTTGGTCCCGTGCCCAATCTTGTTGAATTCCTGTCTCAGGTATGCTTTTGCATCTGGCTTCCATTTTGCTGTTGCATGTCCCTTTCGCGGTTTGCTCCTTTTCTCTGCTGTAGCGTATGCTCTGCCCAAGGCCTCTCTGTCTGTTTAATCCCCTTTGTAATGAGCACATTTATTTTTAAGTCTAAATCTGATAACTTGTGCTTTATCTAGAATCTGCTATTTGTACTTTCTCTCTCTCTCTCTTTTTAATCATGTGGCCTCCTCTCTTGTAATGCCTAGCCATTATTGCACTGGGACCATTCTGTTTCTGGCCACCCTCACTCCTGGGTATGGATTGGGGTCACAGCCTGAGGCCTGGGGCTTAGCAGGGCCAATCTTCCCTATTTGGCAGGTCCTGAACACCAATTTTTAGTATCCCAGTCTCGTGCTCTTAAAAGCTCAGTTAGGGTTGGGTGCAGTGGCTCATGCCTGTAATCCCAGCACTTTGGGAGGCTAAGGTGGGCTGACCACCTGAGGTCAGAAGTTCGAGACCAGCTTGGTCAACTTGATTCTTTATTTAAACTTTGCTGATTGTACTTTCTCCCTCTCTCTTTTTAATCATGTGGTCTTCTCTCTTCTGATGCCTGGTCATTGTTGCATGGGGACCATTCTGTTACTGGCCACCTTCACTCCTGGGCATGGTTTGGGGTCCTTGTGTGGCGGCGACTGCTGATGGCCCTCCTGGGTCCTGTGACCATTCTTGCTGAATTCCCAACTCAGGTATGTTTTCGTGTCTGGCTTCCATTGTGCTGTTGTATGTCGCACAGTGACAAAAATAAGCTGGGTGTGGTGGCATGTGCCTGCAGTCCCAGCTACTTGGGAGTCTGAGGTGAGAGAATCACTTGAACCTGGGAGGTGGAGGCTGCAGTAAGCTGATATCATGCCTCTGCACTCCAGCCTGGATAACAGAGCAAGACTCTGTCTCCCCCAACAACAACAACAACAACAACAAAAACAACTCAGGCTTCTCACTCTCATTAGCCACTTCTTTTGGGGACAGCTCCAGGGGCAAAGTGTTGCACTGTTCCCTACCTACTGGGTAATCAGATCCCTTCAAAAAGAAGCTTTCAAGCTTTTGTCCAGTTTTTCTCACTGTTCTTAACAGGAGGGTTAGTGCAGCTCACTTAGGTCCTATCACCAGAAGAAGAACTTCTTAGTACAAATTGTACACGTTAGTATCTAATCTGAGTAGGATTCACCTTAGTGCTGGAAGTAAACCAGAGCCCTTGGGGCTTATGTCCCCCTTTCCACTGGCAAGACAGCTACCCTGGTATTATTTCCTGAGTGATCCAGCTGTTTCACAACAATCTGAAATGCCACCTTGATCTTTGCATAGACCCCCAGACAGAACAAGGCTCAATTCACTGCTTATTCTCACTGTTCTAGTTTGGGTAAGGGCAAGTTCGAGAATGTGTACACAAGCACTGTGGAGGCCAGATCAGGCAGGGAAGGTACAAGGTACAGGAAGGTACACCGTGTCTGGGGATGGGAGAGTTCACGGGAGTTATTGCAAAGTAGGTCAGTCCAAAAACTTTTCAAAAGCCAAATCATCAACTAAGGCAATGTTATGAAATGCAAGGTAGGAGCCATACATACAAACAGCACTAGTGCTATTTACAGGTCACATGTTCTGTGTATTCAATAGACCATTCCCCTCCAATTGTAGTAAAGAAAAACATTTCCCAAATTTGCCAATAATCTGTGGCACTACATTAAATGAGATGCTAAATATTTAGTAAGGTTTTAGTCTAAAACATCCAAATAATTATTAGTAATAATTACTAGTTAAAAGCTAAAAAATGTTTTGAAAATTGACACAATTGTAAGAGAGAACTGCGAATGCAGAACCAACTAACTTGATGCACTAGTGAATGGTGGGATATTGTCTACAGTATATTTTTACTGGCTAGTTCTCTGAAACCTTGCTATCAAAAAGACTCAGTGAACACAATATCATTACCAAAAATGCATAGCTGATCACTTGCCAACCTAATGAAATGCCTCGAGTAGGGTAGTGGAATTTTTAGTAACAGTGGCTACTAACTCTTTTAAAAAGTGTTTCAAGGAAGTACAAGGCATGGATTTTTTAAGGCATTTGAGTGACAGTCAAGGAAAATACATATATATATATATATATATATGTATGTATGTTTTAGAGCAGTGGTCCCCAGCGTTTTGGCACCAGGAACTTGCTTCATAGAAGACAATTTTTCTTAGACCAGTAGGGGTGAAAGGGGCTGGTTTGGGGATGAAACTGTTCCACCTCAGATCATCAGGCATTAGATTCTCATATGGAGCACACAACTCAGATCCCTTGTGTGTACAGTTCGCACTAGGGTTCATGCTCCTGTGAGAATCTAATGCTGCCTCTGATCTGACAGGAGGCAGAGTTCCAGTGATAATGCTGGCTCATTCGCTGCTCACTTCCTGCTGTGTGCCCTGGTTCCTAACGGGCTACGGACCAGTATTGGTCTGTGGCTAGGGGATTGGGGACTCCCGTTTTAGAGGATGCTATAAAACATATATGGAGACTGCAATTTTTTAGTTTACAACATTGGTGAAGTTAAAAATCCAAAACCAGCACTGCTATAAAGATTAAGCTATTAGATGCTTTTTGCTGGAAAGTATTTCCAGAGACATGAGCTTTTTCCATAACACATATCAATCACACACATGCATACACATACACACACATATAAAGTGCTGATTAAATGATGTCTTTCTACATTTTCCATTGTTATACAAGTATATGCCTTTAAAAGAGAAATAGTGGACCAGGGATTCATCCATCAGTATTTTCTCCACACAAAGCACAGAGTACAGTGCCATCCTGGAATTTCTCTAGTCAAGCATAAAGAAGATATGTGAAGGCAAAACATATGAAGAGTAATTATGAGAGGACAGAAGTTCATTCTGTTTTGAGATTTGCTGTTTTTCTCTAGTATTAAGTGAAATTATTTCTTCACTTCTCTGCATTTGACGGAGTGCAGAAGGGCTTCATGCCTCTAATTTCTGTTTTCCCAGAGACCCTGGTGCCCCAAGTACAGCTCAGCTCTGGCGTAATTCTGTAGAACAGTACAGAGACCCATGTGCATGCAACCTGTGTCAACGTCTCTGCAGGGCTGTGAACCTGAAATCAACACTGCAATGCCCCCTAGTTCCCCAAGAACCATGAGCAGCTCTCCATCACAGGAGGACAGATTCTGCTGCCACCTGTAAGCCCTAGAAACCAGTGTGGAGGAACGCAGGTGGCTGTGGGTCTACCAAGAAGTCAGAACACTCACTGTGCTGTGACCTGGGCAAAGCACACTCCAGCTCCTATCAAAGCCGATGATGCACCCAAGGGGAGGGGGAGAGCTGGAAGGTGAAAAAGACAGCCTCCTCATCGACATCACTGCAGCTGTAGTGGGAGGAGATGGAAACAGGGATCACGAGAATAGGTGTCAGGGTTTATGAAATAACAATACAGAAGAGAAATGCCTTCTGCATTTGCGGGGGAAACTACAGGAAAAGAAAAAGAAGGTGATATGGTTTGGCTTTGTCCCTACCCAAATCTCATCTTGAATTGTAGCTCCCACAATGCTGTGGGAGGGAATCGGTGGAAGGTAATTGAATTGCAGGTGGTTTGGTGGTGGTGGTGGGGTGACAGGAGGGGCAGGCAGTCTTTCTCATGCTATTCTCGTGATAGTGAGTAAGTCTCATGAAATGTGATGGTTTCATAAGGGAAAGATTCCCTGCATGTTAAGACATGACTTGCTGCTCCTTGCCTTCCATCATGATTATGAGGCCTCCCCAGTCATGTGGAACTGTGAGTCCATTAAACCTCTTTCCTATATATGTTATTCAGTCTTGGGTATGTCTTTATTAGAAGGATGAAAACAGACTAATGTAGAGTAATGTAGAAAGCCACACTATAGCTGGGAATGTAGGGTTTCTTTGCCAAGAGTTTTTAGGAACTGAAAATGAAAGAGCAAGAAATTACTAAATTCGAGTTAAATAAGAAACGACATTGGCTATTATTAAAACTAAATGACAGTGTGCGCTCCTAAATCACTCAGCATTCCTGGAATCTTGCAATGTGATAAAATGGCACCTACACGAAAGGTTCAGTAAAAGTGTATAAAGGTTCACTGAGTCCCTTGATGTGAACCTGTTTCTTTACCTAGAGAATGAGTGACTGGATTCTGTGTCTAGTGGCTCGCTCTGTCACCCAGGCTGGAGTGCAGTGGCACAATCTTGGCTCACTGCAACCTCTGCCTACTGGATTCAAGTGATTCTCCTGCCTCAGCCTCCTGAGTAGCTGGGATTACAGGGGTGCACCAATATAAGCTAATTTTTGTATTTTTAGTAGAGACGAAGTTTCGCCATGTTGGTCAGGCAGGTCTCAAACTTCCAACCTCAAGTGATCCTCCCACCCCGGCTTCCCAAAGTGCTGGAATTACAGGCATGAGCCACCATGTTAGGCCCAAATATTAACTTTAAATTGGCTATAAGTAGTATACAGCTATTTGTTTTCCATTATTCTCAGAAGGAAAGAAGTTCCAGTTACGGAGGTCAGCTCACACTGACAGCCTGCCTGCTCCTGTCTGCATTGTTTTGGGACATATGCAATGTACAATAAGGATGAGTCAAGATGAAAATTCAGGTGAGTTTCACATGCAGCTACAGGTATTAGAAAAATACACATATTTTTAACTAGCTACATCTTTTTTTTCCATTTTTTTTTTGAATCTAGGAAAGAGTCGCAGAGATGCAAAAAGTTCTTTAAATTTGGTACAAGTTTATATGAAAATACACTCAGCGACAATTTTCTTAATTTTACTTTCTCCTAAGCCTCCTATAAGTTTTGTCATTGCTTATTTTTTTCTAACGGAACTATAAGTTCCCTGAAGGAAATGACATTGGAATCACACCTGACATGTCCTCCTCCCTTACTGCCTATTTCTAATCTGTCATCCTGTACTCCACTGAGCTCTAAAACACAGACATGGCCGATGTGTCCTTCTAAGAACTTCCAGTGAGCTCAAATGCCTATTACACCATGTATAAACTTATGCTTGGTTTCCAAAACCCTCACAATTGATTCTGTATTGGCTACACTCCTGTTGGACTTGTCCTGTTCAACACTAATCCCATCCTCTGTTCTTTATCTGTAAAAACAGTAAGCATTTATCTCAGGGCCTGTGTCATCCTCAGTTCCCCTATGATGTTCTAATTTGTGCCTGAGTGAACTTTGGTCTGCTTGTCACACTAGGCAGGGCTGCCCCCCACAACATTGCACTGTAAAGATGGTCCAGCATATAGCAGACTTGACAGAATTTCACAGAACACCCATATCACCATGTCACCCAGACTGTACTCTCCCTTTTTTCTTTCTTTTGAGACAAGAGCCTCGCTCTGCTACCCAGGCTGGAGGGCAGTGGCATGATCTCGGCTCACTGCAACTTCTACCTCCCAGCCTCAGGTGATTCTCCCACCTCAGACTCCTGAGTAGCTGAGACTACAGACATGCACCACCACACCTGGCAAATTTATCATCATCATTATTATTATTCTTTTTTGTAGAGATAGTCTTTCACTATGTTTCCCAGGCTGGTGTTGAACTCCTGAGTTCAAGTGATCCTCCCACCTTGGCCTCCCAAAGTGCTGGGATTACAGGCATGAAACACCGCCTGTAAGACTGTACTCTTAACAAGGTAACAGCATAATAGTTTGGGGTGTGAGCAGAAATATCTAAAGGCTGGTGAAATGAGCCCACTCTACCTATTTATGTGGACTTAGCCCTTATTCATTAAGAAATATGCAGGTTTCCAGGAAAAAGGGTAGTATCTACCATGTACCTTGTTTACCAGTTGTGAATATGATCTCACAACTTCAATCCTGGTATTAAAAAAAAAAAGACAGATACCAAATATACACAAAACTTAGGCTGGTGAAATAAGCCTACTCGACCTATTTAAGCAGTTTAACATGTATAACTTTCTTGAAAACAGAAAAACAAAAGCAAAGATAATTTTTTTAAACCCTGAAATTCAGCTCCTAAAACAACATTAACACGAACAAGAAAACTAAAACATGTAAAGTAGTGATGACTAGGCTGTCAAAAATAGATTCCCAGCTGGGCACGATGGCTCACTCCTATAATCCCAGCACTTTGGGAGGCTGAGGTGGGCAGATCACCTGAGGTCAGGAGTTCGATACCAGCCTGGCCAACATGGGGAAACCCCATCTCTACTAAAAAATCCAAAAATTAGCTGGGTGTGGTGGTGCACCCCTATAATCCTAGCTACTTGGGAGGCTAAAACAGAAGAAGAGCTTGAACCCAGGAGGCAGAGGCTGCAGTCAGCCGAGATCACACCACTGCACTACAGCCTGGGCAACAGAGCAAGACTCTGTCTCAAAAAAAATTGATATCTGATTTCTGGTTTTACTTGTAATAAATAACAACCCTAGAAGTGATATGTAAGCAATGCCATCATTTTTGTTTCACAACAAAGATAGCGTTTTTGTGGCTGGGAACAGAGAGCCCTGGGGTGCCTCCCAGTTTGGTCTCTCCAGTCCCCACTAGCCAGTGAGAGTGCTCACACTTGCAAGTCTCAGGAGCTGACATTTAGCACATGGAGGCCCTCTACTCACTGGGTTTCTGAGCATCAGGGGATGTGTTGGCAGAGGCAGCACCCTGCCTAGCACACAGTGGGCAGATGCTTTCACTCAGTGAGTGCTCATTAGCCTGAAGGTGGGTTCTGGTGGGCTTCTAAAGGTGGCCTTATGTTTACTTTTTTTAGAACAAAATAATGATACATGAATAACTTAGAAAATATTCTCAGTGAAAACTTGATTCTTTAATGTCGGCTCTGTTGGATACTTGCTCCTAGTAAGATGGGAATTAAACATAATTAATAACCCTTTGATCCTACTTGTTTTTGACTACTTTCCTATGACTACTACTACTATACCTAATTAACCTGGTGACACCTACAGCATAATAATTCCCTAAGGCAGTTCCCGAAGAGATTCAGAAATCTCTTCAATGACTGCTAATTTAATGGAATGCCCTTGAACTCTGGAGGCATGCTGCCCCTGTGAGCTGACACCTACACTGCGGCCAAGAGGAAGCAGCAGGGCCTGACTGCAGAACTCCAACATCACACGCAAGCCCCTTCACGACTGCCTCCTATATTCCCGAGACAAACACCAAGTATGCAGCCAGGCCTGCTTCCCCGACAGGAGTGGGAAAATCTTCCTTTAGTACTACGATATGCGCCTCACAGGAAGAAAAGCCAAATGCATCACTGTCTCTAATTAAGTAAGAAGCATGATAGAGAAGGTTTCATTTCTGCAAGATAAATACATCTGTAAGTAAATGTGGATTAATAATAAGGATAACACTTAGAACTTTCTAAGAGCTTAATGACTTGTAAAATATGCAACTGCTCATTTTTCTTTGACAAGTCTAAAACAAACATTGTCAATGAGAACATGAAGATATTAAAACACAGTTCATTCCATTGGCCGCTTTCTGCAGGGCACCTTGTGAGAGAAATTCCTGCTCATGAGGGCCCTCGCATTGTGGGTTTCACCATAACTGGTCCCATGCAGTGCCAGCGTGTGGCTTCCACACACATTTTGCTTCCATATACATTTTAAAACATGGCTAACTTTTTGTGGAGACAGGGTCTGGCTATGTTGCCCTGGCTGGTCTCCAACTCGTGGGCTCAAGCATCCTCCTACCTCAGGATCCCAAAGTGCTGGAATTACAGGTGTGAGCTGCCACTCCTGGCTATGCATGGTGGTGTGTGCCTGTGGTCCCAGCTACTCGGGAGGCAGAGGCAGTAGGATTGCTAAAGCCCAGGAATTGGAAGCTGCAATGAGCTATGATTGTGCTACCAGCACCTATGGCCTGGACAACAAATGGGGACCCTATCTGTAAAACAAAACAAAACAAAACAAACCCAAAACCAAAAAACCCCACATGGAAACACCATGTTTCCATTCACACAGTGCCTTGCAAAACAAGGACTGCCTGTACTTGAAATTCAGTTTAATTGCCTTAGCTACAGGAACAGCTCATGTTAAAAAGGCAAATATTTTACCTTGTCTTTATCAGTTTGTAAATACAGAGCTGAAAACAAGTGCCAACATACCCTGATCGATTCTGGGACATGGTGTGTGGAGTGCAATACCTTCGCTTTTCCACTGAGCAATAACTTGGGTTAAACAACAACAGAAAAATGGTGTTTCTAGGAGCAAGGCTTTATAGCCTGAAGCTATGAGATAATTCTTTCATAAGGGGAAATTCTTAGGACAAATAAACATGTTTCAGTGGAATTTATAATGGGATGCCAAGCATGCAAACATATACATGTCCAGACACAGAAGCAGATACATGTTCCCACTGGGACCTGTTCCATCTGCACCTGGAGGCTCAGCCTTGACTCTGACTTACTAGCTGGAAGGCCTCAGGTATATCCCACGTCGAGCAATTGCAGTCAGGTTGAATTCAATAATGAGACTTAAATCAAGAATGAGATTTAAATCAGCCCAGGTATGTATGTTGCTAAGAAAGCCCCCACTGTCTTTCAATGACTATTTATACTTAAGCAGTCATAAAAATTATATACCTGGTTTTTGTCCCCACTTCATGACACAGAGCTCCTAAAACACTTGGAATATCTGAGTCATTAACAAGCCGTTTTCAACTTAATGAGATGCCTTTACTGGGCCCAGGATAGCTTTAGGAGACAGGGTCTGGATATCAGAAAGACCAAATATGTGATTAGCAGATTGGGTCCGAGTGTGATGGCTCACGCCTGTAATCTCAGCACTTCGGGAGGCTGAGGCAGGTGGATCACCTGACACCAGGAGTTTGAGATCAGCCTGGCCAACACAATAAGACCCTGTCTCTACTAAAAATACAAAAACTAGCCAGGTGTGATGGCGCATGCCTGTAATCCCAGCTACTTGGTAGGGTAAGGCAGGAGAATCACTTGTACCCAAGAGATAGAGGTTGCAGTGAGCTGAGATTGCACCACTGCACTCCAGCCTGGGCAATAGAACAAGACTCCATCTCAAAACAAACAAACAAAAAAGACTGGAACTTTCCACCCTTCCCCTCATCTCCAGGGAGGGCACCGTGGCTAAACTAAGTTCAATGAGCAATGGTCAGTGATGTCACCACTCACATCAACGTAAGAAACCTCCATAAAAATCTCTACGTGAGGGGTCTGGACAGCTTTGAGTTTGGTGAGCACATGGAGGTGCCAGGAGGTCAGGTGCCCAGAGAGGGCAGGGGAGCGCTGCACCCACCCGCTGTACCTTGCCCAATGCCTTGCTTCCATTTGGCTGTCCCTGAGTTGTACCCTTCATAACAAAGCAGCCAGTGTATGAAAGTGTTTCCCTGAGTTCCATCAGTCATGTTAGGGAATTATCAGACCTGAAGAGAGGATTGCAGAAACCCCCAATTTGTAGCCAATCAGAAGTACAGGTGGCCCCTGGAATGTGCAGTGGGCATCTTGTGGAACTGACGCCTTAACCTTCGGGACCTGAGCTAACCCTAGGAGTAAGTGTCAGAACTGAACTGAATTGCTGTATGGCCCACTTAGCTTCAGGGAATCAGAGGTCAGTGCACTGTGGCACAGGTTCTGGCTACCTCTATAGGTTCAAGGTAGTAAGCTGCACCCTGGGCAAAAAAAGAAAAGAAAAAAAACCCCAGGTGTTTCAAGACTATTCCAAGTAGCTCAGCTTTATTGGGAAGGAGGTTTCTGAGTAAATTCCCTGAGCTCCTGAATGGTGTAACTGGTTAGCGATGAGAGGTGAGGTGTGAAAAAGACCTCTCACTGAAAGGCTCCTCCCCACAAACCACTAAAGTCCTCACATGCAGGAACCCGGGGGAAGGAGGCATTTGCAGGGACTTACATTTACATAACAGGGGAGCCCCCCATCTGGAGCCAGGCCCAGCCACCACAAGCGGTCAGCTCTCTAAATGCTCTGCCCAGGTCACCTGAGGAGGAGTCTCATAAAACAAGAAGAGGGAACCAGGGGCCGTCTCCACTGCATACCCTGCATGGTCAGCCAGCCGTGGTGCAGGACAGGGGGTGTCATGGTATAGGAGCCCACCAGCTGCCACTTTCCGATGGAGAAATGGATGGAAGTCCAAAACCTTGGCGATAAAACCCCAACATCGCTACATAAGCAAAAACTCTGCAGCAAGCGATGAGTACTCTATAAGCAGTTGGGGAGGGGAAGTGAGTTTTAGTGACTGACATCAACTGCAGTGAATTCTCACCTCAAAGGCTGTAATCTGAAAATAAGACTGTTGTAAGGCCCAAATCATTAAAACCTCTGCTTCCCTGGAAAATGTCTGAATAGGCCTTGTTCTGGCACTGTATGCCTCTTAGACTATCCCTGAGACCCAGCGGATTCTGGCTGAGTCCACTGGCCTGGTGACTTAGGTGTGGCTGCGACTTCTCACAGAATCTTCCAGCCATGTCATCTCCCTGCCCACATACCCAAGTTCCAGGGAGCACTGCAGAGTGGCCTTCAACAGCACATACCACAACCTTTCACATTTAGCAAACATGACGTGGATATGATTTGGTGGAACATGGTTGTGGAACATGGCCCATCTCAGCAGCACCCGCTTACCTTCTCCATAGGAGGAGGGGGAGAGAACCTCTTGGCACAGGCTAGGAAGATGTCAGGGTCTGGCTTGCCATGCTGCACTTCAGGGTCGTCTCCCAGCACGATGTGAGAAAACAAGCTGAAGAACTTTTTGTGCTGGCTTGTCTTCATCTCGAATGACGCAGACCCTGAGCTGGTGGCCAGGGCAAAGGGGATGCCATGTTTCCGCAGGTGGACGATGAGTTTCTCAGCCCCTGGGAAGGAGGAGGGAAAGACTGTGGTGAGGGGTGAGGCCTCCACCACAAGGCCTTCTTCCAGGGACGGTCCCTCCAGCTGTGTGGCAGCACACTCTCAGGCTTTGTCTTCTGAGGAATTTCTGACCTAGGACAGGTTGTCTAAAAGGGGTTGTCAGCTCCAAAACATGCCTGCTCAATGTAAAATGAACCAAAAAATCACAAAAGCTATTGGGGGCTGAGCAATGGCATTTCCCAAAGGAACAGAAGAGGAGCACTCTGGGAGGCACTGCCACTTTATCTGCTGGGCCTCTTTATGAAATGTGGACAAGGGCAGGGGGCAGGCCCAGACATGACTGGACCTGGGATCTGGGCAGGCCACCAGGGAAGGCACCACCCAGCAGGACATTGCTGAACCATACTTTTTTCACAAAGCAGTCAATACACAAGGGCTATGCTTTTGGTATTTTCTGCAAAAATGCTGTATTCTGCAGAAAACATTTAATCATTCTTCACCCTGCTGAGGTGAGGAAATCACACAACGGCCTCCACCAGATGCTGAAGAAGGCTGTGGCTGGCTGAGGGATGGCTGCAGTGCTACTTAACAAGGGATCAGGGGACAAAAGAAAGCTGCTGAACACAGCTGATCAACAGTAACATGCCGTATGAAAAGAGCATCCTCACACTGTCATTAGCCATATGGATTAACCACAGGGACCACATGGGTTCAGGGAGGTCGTCACAGAGCCAATAACAAGAGTAGTGGTTATCAGAAAGGGTAAAAAATACCAGGAGTCCTTACCACCTTTAACTTATGCTAACTAGCACAACAGGAATATCTAAATCCACACAAGGTATGATGGTTTGTCTAAAATTGTATTTTATTTTTGAGACAGGGTCTCTCTCTGTCACCCAGGCCGGAGTGCAATAGCTGATCCTGGCTCACTGCAACCTCCGCCTCCTGAGTAGCTGGGACTATAGGCACACGCCACCACGCCCAGCTAAATTTTGTATTTTTTGTAGAGATGAGGTTTCACCATGTTGGTCAGGCTGGTCTCAAACTCAGCCTCAGGTGATCCGCCCACCTCAGCCTCTCAAAGTGCTGGGATTACAGGCATAAGCCACCTGGCCTAAAACTGTATTTTAAATCATCGTGTAATCATGCCTATTTTAATAATATTATGAAGTAATATCGCTACTTTGTCAATTTTTTACACAGAAGAATCAATGTAGTCAATTTTTCCAAACACCTAAAGTTATTCCTGGTAAGGTAACAGATAGATATCTGGAGCACCTGACCCCCTAGAGGTTTTTAAAAGGAAGGTGTGGACAGATTGTAATGTGGTGCCAGGACAAAGTTAAATAAAGCAAATGAAATCAAGCAAAATCTAGCATTCCATTGGGTGTAGAATTTATAGTGTCTAACATTCAATCAAAAATGACCATACAGCAAGGAAACAAATAGCACTCAAAACCAAGAGGGGAAAAAATGTTGTCTATAGAAACCTACTTTAAATATAACTATACAGATAGATTGAAAAATAAAAGGGTAGAAAACTACATATCACATGACTATCGCTCAAGAGAGAGCCAGGTTACTTACACTGATAACAAACAAGCCTTTAGAACAATGAATATCATCAGAGATAAACAGGAATATTTCATAATAACAAATAGGTCAGTTCATCAATAAGACACAATTCTAAATGTGTAAAGATCAAATAGCAGAGCTTCACAATGTATAAAGCAAAAACTAACAGAACTGAATGGAGAAACACAAACGTAGAAGGAAGTTTAAAACTCCTCTACCAGTAATTGATAGAACAAGTAGTCAGAAAAGGAATAAAGATATAGCAGACTTCAGAACCACTGCCAAGCAACCTGACATAATTGACGTTTATGTAATACTTCGCTCAATAACAGCAGAAACCACATTATTTTTAAGTGCACATGGAACATTCAACAAGAAAGATCCTATTATAAATGATAAAACAATCTCAAAAATTATAAAATACTTAAAATCATACAGAATACCTTCTCTAACAATGATAGAATTAAAACAGACATTAGTAAGAGAAAGGAATGTGGAAAATCACAAATATTTGGATGTTACACTTCTATGTAAGACATAGGTCAAAGATGAATTCACAAAGGGAAACTAGGTAATATTTTTTAGAGAACCAAAAACTATCAAAATTTCTGGGATGTGGCTAAAACATTGTTTAGAGGAAAACTTATGGCATTAGGTGACATGTTAAATAATAAGGTCTCAAATAAGTGATCTAGTTGTCACATTTAAAACCTGAAAGAGGTTCAATGATTTAGAACATCAAGGAAAAGAGAAAATTAAGCCCAAAACAAATCAAAGGAAGGAGATAATAAAAATGAGAGAGAAGGCTGGGCGCGGTGGCTCACGCCTGTCATCCCAGCACTTTGGGAGGCCAAGGCGGGTGGATCACAAGGTCAACAGATCGAGACCATCCTGGTCAACATGGTGAAACCCGGTCTCTACTAAAAATTACAAAAAATTAGCTGGGCACGGTGGCGCGTGCCTGTAATCCCAGCTACTCAGGAGGCTGAGGCAGGAGAATTGCCTGAACCCAGGGAGCAGAGGTTGCATTGAGCCGAGATCGCGCCATTGCACTCCAGCCTGGGTAACAAGAAGCAAAACTCCGTCTCAAAAAAAAAAAAAAAAAATGAGAGAGAAAATTAATGAAATAGAAAGGAGAATACAGAAAATAAATCAAAAGCGAGTTCTTTGAGAAGAACATTTTTTTTTTTTTGAGACGGAGTTTCACTCTTGTTACCCAGGCTGGAGTGCAATGGAGCGATCTCGGCTCACCGCAATCTCCGCTTCCTGGGTTCAGGCAATTCTCCTGCCTCAGCCTCCCGAGTTGCTGGGACTACAGGCACGCGCCACCATGCCCAGCTAATTTTTTAAAAATATTTTTAGTAGAGACGGGGTTTCCCCACGTTTACCAGGATGGTCTCGATCTCTTGACCTCGTGATCCACCCGCCTCGGCCTCCCAAAGTGCTGGGATTACAGGCGTGAGCCACCGCGCCTGGCCTAGAAGAACAATTAAATTAGTAGACTCCTAGCTAAACTGATCAAAACAATCAAGAAGATCCAAATGTACCAACCTTAGCAGGGAAAGAAGGGACAACACTACAGATCCCAACATCAATAAAATGATAAAAATGTAATTATTATAGGAGTAAATGACAACACACTTGACCACTTAGATGAAATCAGATAATTCTTTGAAAAATAGAGAACTACCTCAAGAAGACATGAATAACTGAAATAGCCTTCTGTCAATGAAAAGAAGTGAATTTGTAGTTAAAAACCTTCCCGCATCTTGGATTAGATGGCCTCACTGGTAAATTTACTAACTTCCCATGAAAAAAAATGCCAATTCTAAACAGACTTATCAGGAAATAGGAGGAAACAGCTCTCAACTCATTTGAGATCAGCACTCCCTTATCCCAAAATCAGACAAAAGCTAGACAAGAAAACTACAGATCTCATGAACACATACACATCTCCACACAAAAAAACCATATTCAACCAGTGTAGAAGTATTTCACATGAAGAGCTTCTACAGAACTTCAATCCATTAGTTAAAAATACTAAAGTGTCACACTATTTCAGTTTGCAACAACCACTAATTATTATCACAGAAAACTACATTTATTAATTAGCTAAATTTCAATTTAAACCTTAACATAACTGGTGCATGACATAAAAGAAAGGCTCTAATTTATTTTAAAAGAGCCAATCATGCGTGGTAGTGCATCCTATAAGCCCAGTTACTTGGGAGGCTGAGGCAGGAGAATCGCTTGAACCCAGAAAGTGGAGGGTGCTGTGAGCTGACATGGCGCCAATGCACTCCAGCCTGGTCGACAGAGCCAGACTCCATCTCAAAAACAACAACAAAACAATTAGCCAATCATGAACTTTTGTCTGGATATATATAGTGATTAAAGTTGAGTATTAAAATGATCTGAATTTGAAACAAGATTTTCAAATTACTGTATCATACAATTTTAAGCCAATATTTAAAAAATAACAGAGCACATTTAAACACATGGCTCTCTGTAAAACACACTGTATAAAGAAAATATTGTTAAAGTACTTTGGTGCTATTAATTTTAAAAACTTAAATATAGATTATTTTATTATTATTATTGTTTTGAGACAGGGTCTTGCTCTGTAATCCAGGCTAGAGTAGAGTCGAGCAATCAAAGCAGCCTCAACCTCCTGGGCTCAAATGATCCTCCAGTCTCACCCTCCCAACAGCTGGGACTACAGGTGCATGCCACCATGCCTGGTAAATTTTTTTGTTTTGTAGAGACAGGGTCTCCCTATGTTGCCTAAGCTGGTCTTGAATTTCTGCTTCAAGCAATCCCCTTGCCTTGGCCTCTCAAAGCCCTGGGCTTATAGGGGGGAGTTTATCCTTGTAGCATCTCTATTGCTGTGAATTATTTCTAAGGTACCAGCTGTAACAGTACAGTACATAAACAAATGCACACCAAAGTGCTTGGTCTGGAATGCAGCTCAATATTCTTACTGATGGAGAATGAATCAAAAATGTTTCTGGATGACTGCTTTACACCACCACAGCATATCAAGATCTTCAAAATGCTTGGGACTTATATGAAGATTAAACTCTAGGCAAGACTCTGACCACAGTTAGAGACTACAGGACGTCTGTCAATTACATGTTCTCTTTGGGCCTCAATTTTATCATCTGTCAAAGAGCAATGATTAACGTTCCTCATGGAGTTAATTCACAAGAAGCACAATGCCTGAAAAATGATATGGGTGATGAAGCCCCAGATAAATGTTAGCCAGTGTCATCAGATAAAGCTCCAGTGTATAGTCAGGAACCAAGGATCCTAATCTCCTGATTCACAGCTGCCTGATGCCTTCACAAAGTTTTGCATCTTTTAAAGACTGCACACAACCTTTTTCTTACACAGTGGCTTTCCCTGAGAAGTAAATGACTAAAAAACATAAATGGAGCTCTGTCCCAGGGAGAAGTTGATTAATGATGTGTATAAATGGACTCTAGCTCCCAGCTCCTAGCATTTGGTGTGCTTCTGTGGGTTTACAGGAAGGGCAGAGAGATAAAGATAGCTCTTGCTGCAAACAATCAGCTCACAGGACACATCTTCAGGGGAAGAACTGGGGAATGTGCAGAATCAACACTGCACGTGGGAGGAAATGCTCCTGCTTTCCTCCATCCTAGAGAACCAAGGTGGGTGAGAACAGGAATGTGCAATTAAAGAGGATGAAACAAAGGAAAGAGGCAGAAGACAGGCAGCTGACACACGGTCTCAGGTGTTCTTGGCATTCTTTTGTTGGGTGATCTGGCCTTCAGAACCCTACAAACCTAGACATTCTCTGTACTACCTGAGACCTGCAGTGAGCAACAGAATCAAGTAGGGGGCACCAGGAGTTGACAAGGCAAAGAAGGAGAAGGAACCACTTAGAGTGCCATGCATGTCATTAATTCTGTGTGCTGAGAACCATGTCCTGGGCCTCAGTCAAGAGGAGCTTTATGTAGTGAGACATAGAAGGCAGTCTATGCCACTGGGGCAAATGATATGGTCAGCTGATGGATGCCACCTGGCTACCTGTGAGAAGACACCGATGCCGTCCCAGGACCAGGCACACCTGTGGAATTCTGCTGAGCCTCCACCTCCTGCATGGGCATCCTAAGGGTGCCTGGCCTCTGTCACCTGATCCCACCATGGGGAAGGTGCTTTGGCATGCTGCCTTTCTAGGGACTACTTTCACAGTCGCCTGAACAGCAGGTGTTATGCTTCAAAAGCTATGTGTGACTGAGAGCAGTGGGTTGAATGGTGGCCCCCACACAGAAGTCCTAACCCCTGGTACTTCTGCCCTTCTTTAGAAAAAGGGTCTTTGGAGATGTAATTAAGTTAAAAATCTTGAGATGAGATCACCCTGGATTTAGGATGGGCCCTCAATGTGATGACTGTTGTCCTTAGAAGAGACCGAAGAGGGGAGAGAAACACAGAAGAAAAGGCCATGGGGAAATGGAGGCAGAGGCTGGAGTGATGCAGCCATAAGCCCAGGGATGCCTGGAGTCCCCAGGAGCTGGGAGAGGCAGGAAGGAGCCTCCCCTAGAGCCTCCAGAGGGAGTGTGGCCCTGTGACACCTGGATTTCAGACTTCCAGTCTCCAGAGCTGGGAGAGAGTCCATTTCCGTTATTAGAAGTTGCTGAGTTTGTGGTGTCTTGTGGCAGCAGCCCCAGGAAATGAATACACGAGTGCTTTGTTCTTGACTGTGAATGAGCAGAAAAGACACTACCAGGTGTTTGTAGAAGACTCAACCAGGCAGAAGAGAGGAATGTGTCGGAAAAAAATGACAATCCAGAGAAAAGTGGGCAAGGAAGCAACAGTCATGATAATAATACTCACGGGGACATGTAAGTTACTGAGTCCTTAAAACAAAAACAGAATGCAAGAAAAAACAATGCCCAGAAGAAGAAAGAGCACATGAGGTTTAAAATAAATCAGGAAAGGAGGGCTGACACAGGCAATATCAGCTATAACACCAAGCTGTCTGGGGATGCGGTTCAAGGAGGTTGGCGGGCAGGTGGTGGACAGATGGCTGCTCTTTCTCGCTCCTTACAAATATGTCAGGTTTGGCCGGGCATGGTAGCTCACACCTGCAATCCCAGCACTTTGGAAGGCCAAGGTGGGTGGATCACTTGAGGTCAGGAGTTGCAGACCGGCCTGAGAAACATGGAGAAACCCTGTCTCTATTAAATACACAAAAATTAGCCAGGCGTGGTGGTGCATGCCTGTAATCCCAGCTACTCAGGAGGCTGAGGCAGGAAAATCACTTGAACTCAGATGGCAGAGGTTGCAGTGAGCCAAGATCACACCACTGCACTCCAGCGTGGGGAACAGAACAAGACTCTGTCTCAAAAAAAAAAAACCACACAAAAAAACAAACAAACAAAAAAGAACAGTCATCTGTGATTTTTAAAACACTGACAATATTCAAATATAACTAGAAAGAAACTGCCTGATTGATACTGCTTTATTTCCTGTGAGGCAGTTTCACTTCTTGAGGACTATAGAAAAACCCCACTACCCTCTGGCCTCCATACCCTTCCTAAGGCTCAGAATATGAGCTGTTACCTGCTTCTTTGTGGGTGAAGACTCAGTTCCTGTGCTACTGCTTCCTGGAAACTTTACCAGGCTCCTCCCACCCTTGTAACCCTCTGGGATTCACGGGAACACCTCCAGCACTTGGCTGTAGTTATCTGAGTTGTATGTATGTGGTTAGAAACTTCCACTCAAGAATGAGTCATAACCTCTGCACTCCCAAGACCCCATGCAGACATCCAGTGAGTAAACTGCTTGTTTCCCATCCTCTGTTTTCCTCATCCTCGTACTCCCTCCCCTCTGTTCTTAGGAATGGAAGGCAGTGGTAGGAGTAGGAATCATTCCTTTTTCTTGCAGTACATGTGTGCAACATGGAATCGAAAAAAAGTGATTTCAGATACATAGTGGGAAGTGAGCTAGTTTTCCTTTGGCTCCATCCATGGCTTATGAAGCAAGCTGTGAATGCTGGCTGTGGGATGTGAGGATGGCCCCTGCGCTAGACAAAAATGCTCGGAGTTTCTTAGGGTTTGTCTTTCCAATCAGGAGTCCACGCTTGGTTGGCACATGCTGGGCCCTCAATAAATACCTAAGACTGATTTTGAATGGACAATTAAGGCAAAGTTCCTTAAAAATAATATTTGCTACTCAAAAGACTAGATTTTAAGTGTTCTCCCCATAAAACGTGATGAGAAAGTGAGATGATAGATGGGTTAATTAGCTTAACTTAGCCACTGCGCAGTGTATCCACACTTCAAAACATGTTGTGCATGATAACTATATACGATTTCTATTTGTCAATTAAAAAATAAATAAGTTAAAAAATAGCATCCAGTTATCTGAGTTCATGGTGGGGAGCCTTTTCATGAAGCAGTTAGCATTCTCCTCCACACATGACTGACCTGTTACTCTATAATAAGATGCTGCCTCCTGGAGAATGTGTATCCAGGGAGCGCACATGCTTCAGCAGACTTCACTGTTGTGGTATAGTGCATGGAGGCAGGGGCTGTGATTCGATGTGACTAACAGGCACATTTATCTAAGAGAAAACCTTCAAGATCTGATAGAGTAATGCAGGGTTTCCATTCTTATTTGTCGCCTACCTGAACTTTCTTGAGTGAGCTGAAAGAGCTTACTGTTGCAAGGCTTCCTAAGAAAACACCTGTTCCAGGTTCTTCACAAAGGTCACACGTGATCTCACAGGAGTACCATGTTCTGAACAACACTGTGCTTTAGAATGCAAGGCTTTTTGGCACTTCACAATGCAAGGGCTTGTCTTGCTCTCTCAGCCCTGTGTTACATGGGCAACTTGGCAAGTCCACAAGACTTCGATCATCAATGGACAGTCAGGCATTACACACAGGAAGCTGCTGCTGTGTGAAGAGCTCATGCCCAGAATGAGTGAGCAAGAAGGGAGAAAGATGGATGCAGGTCAAACAGGCACCTGGGATTCCAGAAAATGGATGCAAGTTAACTTTACATCATAAGGGGTGAGCTGTGTAGGTCAGGCATTCACAAAGGGGTCCACGAAATGGATTTTAGTGAACTTAACTTTTAAAAAACATATGCTGATGCATTTATTTCTTGTTCAAGATTTATCAAAGGAAATATAATTCCATGAGGACAGGCTGTTAGCATTCCAAGAAATGGACTGGTCGTGATCAGTGACAAAAGTGTCTCCTGGACCAGACTCTAGCCAGGCTGCTCTGAGTCTTTTTCTGCACAAGGCCTCCACACTGGCCTATAAAGACTTGAACAAGTTCAATAGCTCAACATCACACCCCTGGATGACTCTAGCCCCCTTAAAGTACTTGCCTACGAAAACTCGAGGCTGACAAAATAACTGATCGTTGGTTTCAGCCACCCCTGCAGACGAGCCTCTGTGAGAGGGCATGAGCCTGACTTCTATCAGCACCAGTTTACAAACCCAGATGGCTTCACACAGACCAAACCCTCTTTCTGTTTTCTGCAATTTTTACTTCCCCGACTCTGCTGAGCCCCTGCTGACCCCTCCCTACTCCCTGAATTTCCCTTTAAAAGGCCCAGTCACCTCTGTGCTAATTGAGGTTGAGTCCAGTTACACACTGGTCTCTTTTCTCTATTGCAATACTATATTATGGAAGAAAATCTATGCTGATCCCTTTAACTACTATCTGGCTGTGTTTATCCTTGATGCTAGAAAATAACCCCAAAGCATATAGTGTTCACATTGATACATATAGTTTTAAAAATTGTAACTTAAGTATAAATTTAAAATAATTATTACCTAATTTAGGAAAGCTGGCTATACGAATTCTTGATTTTTTATAAGTTCTGTATGTTTATCTATTAAAATGGAACGATCACTTACAAACATTACTGTGTGCTTCTTAGTTCTTTCACAGGAAACTTCTCATAGCCACAGCCACCGTGAGTAGGTGTCTCTTAATGATTTACTGCAGAGCCATGCCTTGAGCTATCCCTCTTCTGATCTTCTCCAAGCTCTAGGGACCATGCTTCTTTCTCAGAAATCATTGATTTTTGGCAGAGCACCTCCTTTCTTTTTCCAGGCCTTCCAAATGAATTCTGCTGCTTTGAAAACGTGCTTGCTGGGAGGGAGAGGGCCCCTGGCCATGTTCAGATCTTCACTCCTAATTTACTAGGGACTTTGCACCGACTCAAAGCTAATACCAGGCATCGCCACTGCTTGCATCACGGGATCCAGCTTATGAAATTGAGCAACTCATCTGTATTCTGGGTTTGAGAGTGTGGTAGTGTGGAAGGAAGGGAAAAAGGAGAAAGGAATTGGGTTGGGGGCTGGAAGAGGAGCACGGTTCTGGCAAGACTGGTGGAACCTCCTAAAACACTTCAGCAAAGCAGGAGTTACTGAGCCTGCACCCCAGCTCAGGGCCCTCCTGGAACACTCCAGTTCAGGGCCCCCCTGTTACACTCCAGCCAAATACAAGTGACTGAGCCCGCATCCCAGCTCAGGGCCCTCAACACTCCAGCCAAACACGAGTGACTGAGCCTGTGCCCCAGCTCGGGACCCTCCTGGAATACCTCAGCCAAACACGAGTGACTGAGCCTGTACCCCAGCTCAGGGCCCTTCTGAAACATTCCAGCCAAACAGGAATGACTGAGCCCATGCCCCAGCTCAGGGCAGCATGAGGTTCTGGGGCACCCTGGACAGTGGCAGTCTGAGCTGAGAGTAGGAAGGTATGGGTGGAGGTATACTGGCTTGACAGTGCCCTCCCCACAAAATTCATGTTCACCTAAAACATGGGAATAGGACCTTATTTAGAAATAGGGTCTTTGCAGATGTAATCAAGTTATTATGAGGCCATATTAAATTAAGGCTGGGCCCTAAATCCAATGAAAGGAGAGGGAAATGTGGAGACAGAGACACACAGACGAAGGAGGGCATGTGAAAATGAAGACTGAGATTGGGGAGATGAAGCTACGAGCCAAGGAAAGCTAAGGGTGTAACTACCAGCAGCTGAAAAGAGGCAGGAAGGATCCTCCCCTAGAGCCTTCAGGGGGAGTGCAGCCTTCAGAGGGAGGGCTGCCCTCCTCACACCTTGATTTCGGACTTCTGCCCTTCTGAAGTGTCAGACGGTAAGTTTCTGCTGCTTTAAGCCATCAAGTTTGTTAATTAATGCAGCATTCCTAGGAAACTAATACAGTGGGTTGACCCTGGAGGACAAAACTTGGATAGACTGAGGTTCTATCTGTGAGATGACCTTAAACTACATTAATTATCTTTCTAAAATTCTGGTATGTGACACACAAATTTGTGATACTTGATGGGGAGACAGGGTGGGAAACCTGTGTTTCCTTTTTTGGCAAACACTAAATACTGATGGAAATAAAGCAGTTATGAAAATAAATATAAACTAACTCCTTTCAAATCTTCAAACGAACACTTGCAAGAGTCCAGTTTGCATTTATTTGGTCGGCTGGTTCAGGGGCAATACAGAGGATGGGCATCAGACTGCACTCCTGTTCTACCCACACCCAGCTGCTTGCTTTGTGGCAGCATGTACTGTCTAATGTTCTCTGGGGTCACTGAAATGTGACTGGCATAAATTCCTCTAACCGAAGAAGCACCTTTCTCCAGAATCTTGTTATCACTATCACAGATGGCACAGATTGTGTTCTGGTCCAATTTCATAGACTTATAACAGAAATTTTACATTCAAATGTAAAGCCAGGGAGGGCATTTCAAACTACTGAGCAATGCCTGGTAATTACAGTTAAATCAAATAATAAAGGTTAAAACAAAACTATTTTTTCAGCCATTGAAAATAAGAAAGTAATATTGAGAGTGATACAGAAATTTTATTTAAGGAAAATTACTTTTACATTTCTACATTAGTTTCTGTGAAGTAAACGCAGGAATACAGTGTGTAATTTTTTTTTTTAAGTAGTGACAGATTTTACTGTGTTGGCCAGGCTGTTCTCCAACTCCTGTTCTTAAGCAATCTGCCCGCCTCGGCCTCCCACAGTGCTGGGATTACAGCTATACAGTGTGATAGTGGGACCGAACATCTGGTCTCCCTCATTCCTTTGCTAAGCGCTAGGACTTCAGAAGGAAAGGTTCTCTCCACTTGATCCTACTGACCCTAAATGCCCCTCCTCCAGGTAGGACTTGACATCTTAATGTTAAAAATGACCCTATATTTCCCTGCACTGTAGTTTTGCTTCTGTAACAACTTACATGAAAATTTCCCTCTCACTAGAGCATGGTGTACTGATCCTTGATCCTTGCTTTTTTCCTTTATAAAGAATGACTAGACTAGAACTTTACAACAAAATGCCATTTTATTAATAGCGTGGGATACCTGTGAGTGTCCTTGTGTTCTAGGTTTGCCACTGTAACAATTTACATGCAAATTGTCCTCTGACTCTAGATCGAAGGGATCAGGGACCACCCTGATCCCTTTTTTAAAATCCCTTGCAGAGAATGATTAGCACTTCACAGTATAATCCCATTTTACTAAGCACATGGAATGCATGAGAGTCTCCTTGTGTTCTAGATGTGCCTCTGTGACAACCTGTAAGCAAACTGCTCTCTGACTCTAACGTTGGGTACTGATATATGATCTTTGCTTTCTCTCCTTTTAGAAAATGGCTACACTAGGACTGAACAACATAATGTCAACAAGAATGGCTAACTGAAGTTTAAGTTCTAAGCCTCTTGAAAGGAAGGGACGAATATATATATGGATTACAGGAGTGTCTGAAAAGGATGCATGTGCCCCAGAGGACAACATTTCAGATATGAGTTGCCACAAGAGAACAGTGGGGGCTGAGTGGCCAGATTCTCAGTAAGCCACACAGAACAGCTGGGGGCACAGGTGGGAGCCAAACCAGAAATTACTACCTGTAGTCAGCTGTTTCATCAGTGGGCCTTGAAATGTTGGTGTTTGAGAGTCATTGTCATGAGGTAACTTACTTCCCCAGAGAAGAGTTCTCCAGGATCTTTTTTGGTTGTGCATAAAAAAGAGTGAGGTGAAGGGAACTGGTGGGCTCACAGTGCAGGGTGCAGGGATCTTTTACCTGCATCCTCCACTGTGCCTGATCATCGGAAATCTGAAGTCTTTCTGGCTCTGTTTATAAAACTGATTTCTGCCCTGGGTGGCATTTTTAATGCACAAGTTGGAGTGGAAGACCCAGTGGCTCCACTACTTCACATCCAGGATTTCAACATGCTCTGCTGTTTTTTAGCCCTTTTTTAATCCTGCCTTTCTTTTTCTGAAACACAAATTTGACCTACTACCTGTTTTTAAATGGAGAGAGTCAACAAAAGATGATTTATATATTACGTGAAAATGCGATGAAATTCCACTTCCTGTGTCGGTGGAGACAGTTTTATTGGAGCACAGCACCAGCACTCACGCACTGTTTACAGCTACTTATTTCTTAACACAGCAAAGCTGAAGGCTTTAGATATACACCATGGGGTGTGCAAAGCTGAAAACACAGAGAGAGCTTGCTGGGCCCTGCTAGATAGCAAACAAATCATGTGCAGGCCCAAGAGGTGAAAGAAAAGAGGGAAAATCAGGAAGGATAGAAAAGTAAGAGGTAAATTTTGTAATGCAGGAGGTCAGTCAGGCATTGACACCTAACCCCTTCACCCCCTTGCCTGTGAACACTAATGAGAAGAATTACTGTCAATTGTTCAAGAAACTCCTGCATAGACCAGATAGGAAATTAACCTCACAAGAGAATTATCCTCCTAGACATGGAATCCAGAAATCACAAACCAGTTTCTTCCTTAACCACTTAACTAAACAGTCTATAAAACTACTCAAATTATCAGGGCATTATTAGAACAAATTATCAAAATAATGTTGAGAATTTAAAGAATATATAGTATCTTCATATTGTCTATACTGTATAACTCACTGAAAAATGTATAGCATAAGGGTTTATTAATGTTTATGAAAGCCTGATCAGTTCCTGCACTTCTGCAGCTGAATTATTTTTTAGTTTGCCATGTATAGAATATTTTATGAGCCAGACCTACCATTTCAATGCAACCAGAGAAGAGCAGAAATTTTTAAATTAAAAAATTGTTCTCAGCCCTATGAAACTGAACTCATATAAATCTCAAAGAGACAAAAAGAATGTATATAAAGATTAAATCAATTTGATAAACCAACATGCTTAAAATCTCCTTATTAAAATTCCCTTCATAATAGGCTTTGCATTGTACAAAGAAAACTCAGTAAAATAAGATTCATACAACCCAGAGAGTATCTGCGTTGGGAATTTCTTTTTTTTTTTTTTAATTGTACTTTAGGTTCTGGAGTACATGTGCAGATCATGCAGGATTGTTGCATAGGTACACACATGGCAATGTTGTTTGCTGCCTCCATCCCCGTCACTTACATCTGGCATTTCTCCGTTATCCCTCCCCGACTTCCCCACTCCCCTGCTGTCCCTCCCTTGGCCCCCACACCAACAGACCCCAGTGTGTGATGTTTCTCTCCCTGTATCCGTGTGTTCTCATTGTTCAACACCCACCTATGAGTGAGAACATGCTGTGTTTGATTTTCTGTTCTTGTGTCAGTTTGCTGAGAATGATGGTTTCCAGATTCATCCATGTCCCTGCAAAGGACACCAACTCATTGTTTTTTTATGGCTGCATAGTATTCCATGGTGTATATGTGCCACATTTTCCTTGTCCAGTCTATCGTTGATGGGCATTTGGGTTGGTTCCAGGTCTTTGCTATTGTAAACAGTGCTGCTATGAACATATGTGTGCATGTGTCTTTATAATAGAATGATTTATAATCCTTTGGGTATATATCCAGTAATGGGATTGCTGGGTCAAATGGAATTTCTATTTCTAGATCCTCGAGGAACTGCCACACTGTCTTCCACAATGGTTGAACCAATTTACACTCCCACCAACAGTGTAAAAGTGTTCCTATTTCTCCACATCCTCTCCAACATCTGTTGTCTACAGATTTTTTAATGATCGCCATTCTAACTGGCGTGAGGTGGCATCTCACTGTAGTTTTGATTTGCATGTCTGTAATGACCAGTGATGAGGAGCATTTTTTCATATGTTTTTTGGCCTCATGTATGTTTTCTTTGTAAAGTGTCTGTTCATATCCTTCGCTCACTTTTGGATGGGTTTGTTTTTTTTCTTGTAAATCTGTTTTAGTTCTTTGTAGATTTCTGGATATTAGCCGTTTGTCAGATGGGTAGATTGCAAAAATTTTTTCCCATTCTGTTGGTTGCCAGTTCATGCTAATGATTGTTTCTTTTGCTGTGCAGAAGTTCTGGAGTTTAATTAGGTCCCATTTGTCTATTTTGGCTTTTGCTGCCAATACTTTTGGTGTTTTAGTCATGAAGTCCTTGCCTATGCCTATGTCCTGAATGGTTTTGTCTAGGTTTTCTTCTAGGGTTTTCATGGTGTTAGGTCTCATGTTTAAATCTTTAATCCATCTGGAGTTAATTTTAGTGTAATGTGTCAGGAAGGGGTCCAGTTTCTGCTTTCTGCACATAGCTAGGCAGTTTTCCCAACACCATTTATTAAACAGGGAATCCTTTCCCCATTGCTTGTTTTTGTCAGGTTTGTCAAAGATCAGATGGTTATAGATGTGTGGCATTGCCTCCAAGGCCTCTGTTCTGTTCCATTTGTCTATATCTCTGTTTTGGTACCAGTATGATTACTGTAGCCTTGTAGTATAGTTTGAAATCAGGCTTTATTTATTTATTTTTTCTTTTTGCTTAGGATTGTCTTGGCTATGCAGGCTCTCTTTTGGTTCCATATGAAGTTTAAGGTGGTTTATTCCCAGTTCTGTGAAGAAGGTCATCGGTAGCTTGATGGGGGTAGTGTTGAATCTGTAAATTACTTTGGGCAGTATGGCCATTTTCATGATATCGATTCTTCCTAATCATGAGCATGGAATGTTTCTCCAACTGTTTGTGTCCTCTCTTATTTCCTTGAGCAGTGGCTTGTCATTCTTCTTGAAGAGGTCCTTTACATCCTTTGTTAGTTTTACTCCTAGGTATTTTATTCTCTTTGTAGCAATTGTGAATGGGAGTTCCCTCATGATTTGGCTGTTAGTCTGTTATTGTTATATAGAAATGCTTGTGATTTCTGCACACTGATTTTGTATCCTGAGACGTTGCTGAAGTTGCTTATCAGTTTAAGAAGATTTTGGGCTGAGATGATAGGGTCTTCTAAATATACAATCATGTCACCTGCAAATAGAGACAATTTGAATTGTCTTTTCCTCTGAATACCCTTTATTTTTTCTTTCTTGCCTAATTCCTCTGGCTAGAACTTCCAGTAGTATATTGAATAGGAGTGATGCAAGAGGGCATCCTTGCCTAGTGCCAGATTTCAAAGAAAATGCTTCCAGTTTTCGCCCATTCAGTACGATATTGGCTGTAGGTTTGTTATAAAGAGCTTTAATGATTTTGAGATATGTTCCTTCATTACCTAGTTTATTGAGAGTTTTTAGCATAAAGGGCTGCTGAATTTTGTTGCAGGCCTCTGCATCTATTGAGATAATCATGTGGTTTTTGTCTTTGGTTCTGTTTATGTGACGGATTAAATTTATAGATTTGCATATGTTCAACCAGCCTTGCATCCGTGGGATGAAGCCTACTTGATCATAATGGATAAGTTTTTGATGTGCTGTTGCAATCGGTTTGCCAGTATTTTATTGAAGATATCTGCATCTATGTTCATCATGGATAATGGCCTGAAGTTTTCTTTTTTTGTTGAGTCTCTGCCGGGTTTTGGTGTCAGGATGATGTTGGTCTCATAAAATGATTTGGGAAGGATTCCCTCTTTTTGTATTGTTTGGAATAGATTCAGAAGGAATGATACCACCTGCTCTTTGTACGTCTGTTAGAATTCAGCTGTGAACCCATCTGGACATGGAATTTTTTTGGTTGGTAGGCTATTAATTGCTGTCTCAACTTCAACCCTTGTTACTGGTCTGTTCAAGGTTTCAACTTCTTCCTGGTTTAGGCGTGGGAGGGTGCAAGTGTCCAGGAATTTATCCATTTCTTCCAGGTTTACTAGTTTATGTGTAGAGAGTTGTTTTTAGTAATCTCTGATTGTAGTTTGTATTTCTGTGGAATCAGTGGTGATATCCCTTTATCATTTTTTATTGCATCTATTTGATTCTTCTCCCTTTTTTTTTCTATTAATCTGGCTAGCAGTCTGTCTATTTTGTTGATCTTTTCAAAAAACCAGCTCCTGGATTTATTGATTTTTTTTTTTTTGAGATGGGAGTTTTGCTGTTGTTACCCAGATTGGAGTGCAATGGCACGGCTCACCGCAACCTCTGCCTCCTGGGTTCAAGCAATTCTCCTGCCTCAGCCTCCCAAGTAGCTGGGACTACAGGTGTGCACCACCATGCCCAGCTAATTTTTTTGTATTTTTAGTAGAGACGGGGTTTCACCTTGTTGACCAGGATGGTCTCAATCTCTTGACCTCGTGATCCGTGTGCCTCAGCCTCCCAAAGTGCGGGGATTATATTTATTGATTTTTTTGAAGGATTTTTTTGTGTCTATCTCCTTCAGTTCTGCTTTGATCTTGGTTATTTCTTGTCTCCTGCTAGCTTTTGAATTTTTTTGATCTTGCTCCTCTAGCTCTTTCAATTTTGATGATAGGGTGTCGATTTTAGATCTTTCCTCACTTCTCTGGTGGGCATTTATTGCTATAAATTTCCCTCTAGACACTGGTTTAAACATGTTCCAGAGATTCTGGTATGTTGTGTCTTCATTCTTGTTGGTTTCAAAGAACATCTTTATTTCTGCCTTCATTTCATTGTTTATCCAGTCAACATTCAGAAGCCAGTTGTTCAGTTTCTGTGAAGTTGTGTGGTTCTGAGTTAGTTTCTTAATTTTGAGTTGTAATTTGATTGCACTGTGGTCTGAGAGACTGTTTGTTATGATTTCCCTTCTTTTGTATTTGCTGAGGAGTGATTTACTTCCAATTATATGGTCAATTTTAGAGTAGGTGCCATGCAGTGCTGAGAAAAATGTTTATTCTGTGGATTTGGGGTAGAGATTTCTGTAGATGTCTAATAGGTCCACTTGGCCCAGATCTGACTTCAAGTCCTGGATATCCTTGTTAATTTTCTGTCTCATTGATCTAATATTGACAGTGGAGTGTTGAAGTCTCCTACTATTATTGTGTGGGAGTCTAAGTCTCTTTGTTGGTTGTTAAGAACTTGCTTTATGTACCTGGGTGCTCCTGTATTGGGTGTGTGTATATTTAGGATAGTTAGTTCTTCTTGATGCATTAATCCTTCACCATTATGTAAAAGCCCTTCTTTGTCTCTTTTGATCTTTGTTGGTTTAAAGTCCATTTTATCAGAGATGACTAGGATTGCAACTCCTGCTTTTCTTTGTTCTCCATTTACTTGATAAATCCTCTTCGATCCCTTTATTTTTAGCCTATGTGTGTCCTTGCAGGTCAGATGGGTTTCGTGAATACAGCACACTGATGGGTTTTGAGTTTTTATCCAATTTGCCAGTCTGTGTCTTTTGATTGGGGCATTTAGTCCACTTACATTTAAGGTTAGTATTTTTATATGTGAATTTGATACTGCCATTTTGATTCTAGCTGGATGTTTTGCCCATTAGTTGACACATTTTCTTTATTGTGTCGATTGTCTTTACCATTTGGTGCATTTTTGGAGTGGCTGGTACTGGTTGTTCCTTTCCTTGTTTAGTGCTTCTTTCAGGAGCTCTTGTAAGGCAGGCCTGGTGGTGATGAAATCTCTCAGGAATTGCTTGTCCATAAAGGTTTTATTTCTCCTTTGCTTACGAAGCTTAGTTTGGCTGAATATGAAATTCTAGGTTGAAAGTTCTTTCCTTTAGGTATGTTGAAAATTGTCAGAACACATCTTTTCCCCTTTGTACTCTGATATTTTCTACCTCAACATAAGGTCACCGCCACATCATCTGGGGCAGTAGAGGACTCTTCATTCTCCACCTGGGTTCAAGGCCAGCCTCCATAATCAGAGGCTGTGTGCTTTGGGGCAAATAGCCCCTTATAAGAGCTTAAGTGCTGTGCTGGGAGCTCCGTTGTTCCATGCAGAGCTGCTGGGCAGATACCTTTAAGTCTGCTGCAGCTGAACTCATAACCGCCTCTTTTACCAGGTGTCCTGTCCTAGGAAGGTCCTCTTTATTTATAAGTTTCTGTCACACTGCTGCCTTTTTTCATAGATGCCCTGCCCTGCACAGAGTAGTCTGCCAGCAGAGGCATTGCTGAGCTGCTGCAGGCTCTGTCCAGCTACTGTGTGAACTGCCTCGGTAGTGGCAGACTTGGTTGTGGGGGACATCCTTCCCCCCACTGAGCTAGACTGTCCTGGGTCCAGCTGCGCTTGCTGTGAAACTCTCAATTCAGAGCATTTCAGATGGCTTGTTTTGTGGGGGTGGTACCCACTGAGTCAGATCGCCTGGCTCCCTGTCTCAGCCCCCTCCCTTTCAGTTGTGTGTGTGTGTGTGTGTGTGTGTGTGTGTGTTGGGAATTTCGTATTATTTTCTAAAACGTGGGACATTCATGAAATGGCCACTTTCCTCGAGCTAGCTGGTAATTGACCCTTTGATCATATGCCTCACATCTTGTGTTAGTCTTACAGGGACAGCCAGTTTCAACACTGGAAGCTGCTGTGTTCTCACAGTGAAGAGGCTGGAGGTGACCATGTGGGTGGTCCCACTAGCCCCCACTTCACCCCAACCAGGCCAGACCCCACCTCCTCAGATACAATCTTGTGCTCTCCCCATGTGACAAAGGTTACCACCATTGGCAAATTCTGAGTTCAGTGTACAAATCTGCTACAAGGTTATATATGGCCTTAAAAGGGCTCAGCCCTGTGGAGTGTGTCAGAACACATCTTTTCCCCTTTGTACTCTGATATTTTCTACCTCAACATAAGGTCACCACCACATCATCTGGGGCAGTAGAGGACTCTTCATTCTCCACCTGGGTTCAAGGCCAGCCTCCATAATCAGAGGCTGTGTGCTTTTGGGCAAATAACTTGAACTCTGCAGCACTCCCTGCCATTCCCTGTGAAATGGGAGGGCTAAAAGTAACTGCTTCTTAGTGGGTGGCAGGAGGCTGACACACAATCCCATGAATGAAAGCACTGAGAACATGACATGCAGCAAGTCCTCAATGCTTGTGAGTTCACACAACCATAGTGAACACCATCAAGGGCAAAGGGCATGAATACCCTTAAGGGGCATGTTTTCTGAACATGGCACAGTGAATATGTTCTGGGGTTCCTAGGTACTGTCCATCCTAATGAGACTTGAAGCCCCAACATCCTGGGTACATCTAACTGGCATAGCCCCAGCACTCAGCTGAGAAACCTAGCTGAGGGGAGGCCAGCAATGACAGGCAGGTATAGACACAGTTAGTGACATGTACGCAAATGGGCCCCTCTTCTCTGTGGGGCTCCTGCCACCTAGGTATTATACTGTCACTCAACACTGAGGCCCACTGCCCAGACTTAGAAAGTAATGGACGGACAATCAGAGTGGCCTCTAAACCAAAGGCTGTAATTCTTGTGGCTTCTTTACTGGCCTGGAAGCTGATCTGGATACTTTCTGGTTCCTAAAGGTAATATCTGGCCCTGAACCCAGTGGTATAGAAGACAGAACAAGAGATGTGAGTGCGTCAATGTGGACATATGAAAATCTACAGGATTGTAAGGGTGTTGGACAGCACAATACCTCCATCACTAAGGAGAAACCAAAGCAGCACAGCTTGCTGAGGTCTTCTGGAAACTGTCCTTGACACAAGAATCCTGTTAGGACTGCTGAAGACTAATGCAACCTTGTAAGTGTTCCCAGGCAGGAAGTACCCTGAGTGCCTTCTAGTCCCTAGGGATGGACATCCAGCATTTCAGGGAGCCACAATGACAATTCACTTAAGAGCCTAGGAAAAATATGTTCTCACTTGTTAGACCTATTTTTAAAAAATTGGCTAACAATTTAATTAAAACATTTGGAATTTCTGTCTCATGAGTCTATATGTACTTGCTTTGCATCTAGATGAATTATGTCAGTGGCCTCATTCCATAAAGGTGCATGTAGGTGAGTGTAGGTGAGCATATCTGTGTATGTATGTGTCTACGTACAAACACAGAGGCATCATAAGAAAAGGGCTTAAATGAGGTACACTGAATAAAGACTGAGTAATGGTTACCTCCAGGCAGTGGGAGTTAGAAGGGCTTCCAATTTTAATGCTATACATTTTTGTTGTGTGAAGCAAGTATAATTTATGTAATTTAAAAAAAAAAAAGGCCCACTGTGGTGGCTCATGTCTGTAATTCCAACACTTTGGGAGGCTAAGGAAGGATGAATGCTTGAGGTAGGAGTTTGAGAGCATGCTGACCAATATATCAAGACCCTGTCTCCACAAAGAAAACAACAAAAAAAAAAGTTAGCTGGGTGTGGTGGCATATACTTGCAGTCCTAGCCACTCCAGAGGCTGAGGTGAAAGGATTGCTTAAGCCTAGCAGGTCGAGGCTGAAGTAAACTATGATAGCACCACTGCACTGCAGCCTGGGAGAAAGAATGAGACTCTGTCTCTAATTGGAAAGAAAGCATATCATGATTGTGGTTTGTTATCCTGAAGGGATATTTTCCCTACTTAAAACCATCCTTTCATTCCTCTATGACAAATTTCATGATGTAAAAAATGACGTGTACCCTGAGACACCCTTTAGGATGGAAAATCTCCTTTACTGAATCCACAAATTCAAATGCTAATCTCCTCCAGAAATACCCTCACGCACACATTCCAAATTATCTTCGGTCTGGGCACCCCACAGCCCAGTCAAGGGGGCGTATGTCTTTAACCATCACCCTGGCCTTAATCTGGCCCATCTCTTCTAGGCTACAAGCATGAAGTGCCAAAAACCCAGAGAATTCTCCCCAAGTACGGGTTGTATCCCAACATGCCTCCTTTTAAAAATCCCAGTGGTTCTTCCTATCCGGAAAGTAAACATGTGAGCTGGGGAATAAGAAGGTTAACTCTTAGAGCCACATTTTCTCTCTGAAGCTTGTGAGCCATGAGAAGCTTGGCTTCATGCTTTATAGAAGCAAACTCACTGGCTGCCTGGAATCTTCCACATGTGCCATTTTCCTTTGGGATGGCTTATCCCATTCATATCTCTTATAGTCTCACTGGCCTCCCCCCAAGGTCACTCCCCTACCGCAGGAGCAGCCACTGCTCCAAGAATATCCTGCTTTACTTAATTCTATATCCCTTTGGCAACTCTTTCCTGAATTTCTCATTTTGACATGTAATGATATCCTACAACGAATTTTCACTTGGATGCTGTAGATATTCCTGTCCCCTCTCCCCAAGTGGATGACACATTCCATTAGGAAAGAGACCTTTCCTCTGTGTCCACCTGAGTGCTCGCTCAACACTACATGCACAAGAATTCAGAAGAAAGAGAGGCAAGTTGTTAGCTGACTTCCAGAGGATGTGTGCCTTCCTGCCAGATGCTTCTAATGGAAAGGGTGAGGGTGTATCTGTTAGCAGTCAGGAAGACAATGGTGTAAGAAAATAAACCAAAAACAAAATTAAAATGGAAAAAAGCAGGATGGAAACAAGCATAATTACCGAAGTAAGCCTGAGGAGAAAGGCTTACTTACAAGAGGAAGATATAGCTTGACTGAAAACAGGACCAGAGCCCACGTCATGTGCTTCATGTCCATGCCATGGCTGGTGTGTGCTTTTCAGTGAAGCAGAGAGTGGATGGAGAATGACCTTACTAACTCCTGAAGGTGGGATTCAGAGTAAGGGCTGGATCCTCCTGGGTTAGAAGATGACACAAGTGCCTGCTAGGAGTGACTCACTGGGCCAGGTGTAACCATACACACTCCAAGGTTGTCTTATAGCAATGCCCCAGGTCTCAGCTGTTTGTGCTGCTGTAATAAAATATCTAGGACTGGATACTTTGTAAAGAATCAAGGCAGTAGCAGGTCTGTCTCTGCAGAAGGCTGCTCCTTGCTTCAAGATGGTACCTTGTTGGTGCACCCTTTGGAGGGGAGGAATGCTGTGTCCTCAATTGGCAGAGGAATGGAAAAGCAAGTCCTACTCTCTAGTCCTTTCATGACAGTCCTAATCCAATCCACAATGCTCCACCTTCAGGACTTAATCACCTCCTGAAGGCTCCACATCCTAATCCTATCACATTGGCAATTAAGTTCCAACACTAGATTTGGGGGATACATTCACATCATTGTACCCCACAGTGGGCATGTCAGTCACTATTCCTAGTGTCCTGAGGGGACTGGAGCTGGACAGCAGGGGGAATGCTGGGTTTCAGAGCTGGGACTGGACCCATGCTTTCTACTGCACAGTCCACACCTGCTCCCTCCCCTCAGCCAGCTAAGGGGAGCTCTGGCACCTGCCCACAGCTATCCAGGGGGCCCGGGTTCTAGTTTGCTTTTTCTGCTTTAGATTGTCTGAGAGGGGGAAAGTAGAGGGCAGGGAGTTATTGCCAGATAGCCTGGTGCAGGCGGTGAGGACCAAGAGATGCAGGGAAGAGGCCACCAGGCTGAGGAGCACATCTATCTGCAAGGCTGGCTGTCCCTAGGGGCAGAATCACAAGGGAATCAGGCATAGTCCACCTCACTCCTTTCTACTGGACTCAGGCCCACCTCACTCCCTTCTACTGGACCAGATGCCACACCCAGGGCTCTTCCTCCAGGAATCTCATGATTAGTGAAAATGCCTGGTAAAGCAAAGAGCCAGAACAGCAGAAAAACTCCTGGGGGATTCCACACAATAAAAGGCACCAACTTTCTTCTTATTGGTCTTTGAATCCAAATTACCCTCGCTGAGTTATACTGAAATGTAGAATTTCATGTATCCAAAGGAATTCATTACTGAAAGGATTTGTTCAAGATATAATGAAGGTAACCAGCATGGGCTGTTTTAAACAAGATTTTCTGATATTCCAAGTGAAGATTTTTTTTGTAAATAATGTGACATACATTTCCAGTTGTAATATGGTACCTATTTTTAAAATCCCTACAAAACTCACAAGAGGTGAACGACATGTATTTTTTTCCCTAAACTTAGTGCCACAATTTAAAAGACAGTTTATTTTCCTAAGGTAATTTAAGCCTTGGCTAAGCGACAGTTTCCACTGAAGCATGAAGCCATGTAGGAAATGCCTACAGAACTAACTGCTCAAAAGGACTTCCTACTGAGGACATCATAGGCCCACCCAGCTTTTCATGGAGAGGGCCTTCCAGAAACGTGATTATAGCAAACAGGCAGCTGATGTACGAGTGCATCAGGGCCTTTCTGCCTCGTCTTTCAAGTCCATTAGGTTCACCTTGTTTTCTTAGTGGCTAGACTGACCCAGGCAAAGAGCCCTCCTATACCATGGCCAACCAGACTTGCCTCTGCTTCATAATCAGGGCAAAGACACACTTCTATACCATGATCAAGCCAAGGACACACCTCTGCACCATAATCAGGGGTCTGATGCCTTGGTGACTGGCCCAGGCAGACATGCCCCTGCAGCATAATCAGGCTGATGTCCTGGTGACTGGCCAAGGCAGACACACTCTGCAGCATAATCAGGTTCATTCCCTGGTTATTGGTCTAAGTAGACACACCCCCACAGCATAATCAGGCTGATTCCTTGGTGATTGGCCAAGGCAGACACACCCCCACAGAATACAGACACACCCCCACAGAATAATCAGGCTGATTACCTGGTTATTGGCCCAGGTGGACATGCTCCTGCAGCACAATCAGGCTGATTTCCCGGTGACTGGCCCAGGCAGACACCCTCCTGCAGCCTAATCACAGCAGACAGTCCCTGCAGCATGATGGGGCTGCTTCCCCTGGTAATCTACCACTCACTCTTGCACTTTAACTTGCTAAATACCTCCTTGAGCTCAGCTGTGGCTTTGAAAGCATGTGAAAAAGAATGACATTGAATTAACAAGCCCTCCCTACAGACAGCTCTCTTTTCTAAAGTGCTCAAGGTGACTTCCACAACCTAACATACCCTACCAGAAAATACTTTCAGAAGGAAAAGAAAGTCAAGGGTTATATTTTCATCTACAGCTTAAGAACAGAAACAAAGTACTAAGTGAGCAAAATGAACACCTGCAAGAAGCAAGACTACAGCAGCAAGTTTCTCTGAATCTAGTCACCAGAGCAATGACACTATAAGGCCACCTTCCCAGGGGAATTCAGGTTGGGTGAAGATAAAAGAGGAGATGGGAGGAGTGCAAAATGAATGGAAACTAGGTCTCCAAGACTGTTCTTTCAGGACAGAAGATCTATTTTATTTTCATTTTTGTGACTGGCATAATATTGAGCAGAAACCCCAAGGAAGAGCACATTTCTGGATCAGAATTAGGCTCGGCCTGTCTTTCTCCTTTATACATCCAGTCCAACATTGTCCTCCTGTGGTCTGCTTTCCCTTCAGGTTAAGTGTTATTTCTAATCATTTTGTCTTATCCTGCCTAATTCGTTTCAGAATATCAAAGCGGCACATCAACCAACCGCTGTCCCTGCACATCATATGAGCCAGCATCCCAGCATGATTTTAAGTTTCTCCTTTCCAGGATTACCTTGTGCATTTTTTTTATACTCTTCAAGTCTTCTGCATGCTCTGCTCTGTCAAAGCACAGTTAATTGTGTATACGTATGTAGATATGATCGTTTTCAAAGACTTTCAGTATCAAAGTTTCTACTCGCAATTGTGCAGCTACCAAAAGTATACACATGTACACAAATGCACACACAAATCATATGCCAAAAAACAGGATTTGGCAAGTCAAAAAAAAAAGTCAAAAAGTAGTAAACAAAGAAAAGAAAGCCATCTAGATAAGTTCTGTAGAACTGAACTATCTTTGAAGTACTAGCTCCTGGCTAGTTCTTCACCTTCTATGAATTTCTATGATTAGCACCTTACTTAATCTGACACCTGCTTGCTTAGAAGGCCAAATGAAGACACTACATTGATGGGATCACCAAGTAGATTACACAAAACAGATTCACTAGCACTCCAGCCAAACTACCAGACTAGCTAGATAAAACTTTTTTTTTAAGAATTGCAGTAAAACATATTTAAAGTATATCTTAGGATATAGAACAAAAAGTGAAGAAGGAAAACCATGTGAAAGGCTTGGGGGGATATGGAAGAAATAAGACACATGCATGTCTCATACATCATGAGTGCTTTGTATATTAAGTCAGAAGAGATGCTTGGTCACAGAGTAACTTTATAGACAAACCTTAGCTATATTAGCAAAGAAAAAAAAAACACTCATACAACTAAAATCAGAAATGCAAGAGGCAACATTATAACCAGTGCCACAAAAATAATTAAAGGAGAATACCATTTGTTGGTATATCCTTTGACAATAAATTGTATAACCTAAAAGAAATGAAAGAATTCCTCGAAACACACAACCTACCAAAACCGAATCATGAAGATAGAGAACCCCTGATGATTTTTGAGAAGGGGGAAAAGTAAAGACACAGAAAATCTTAACACACCTGTAAGTAGTAAGGAGACTCAATCAATAATGAAAGAAAACCTCTCCACAAAGGAAAGCCCACGACCAGATGGCTTCACTGGAGAAATCTACCAAACATTTAAAACACTATTGAACTGTACACTTAAAAATAGGTAAGATGGTAAATTTTAGTGTGTGTCTGTGTGTATGTGCTTCCTAACACAATTGAATTTGTATATAGTAACTGTATAGATGTGTTCACCAAGATCTGTCAGGGAAACTTCATGTGCAAATGGTATAGACACTAGATGCAAAAAACTGAATATCACGGTGCTTGTACCCATGCCTGAGATTCACAAAGACTACCATTTGCAGTGGATGCAGACAGAGTGATTACAAAGGGTGTGTGTTTGCATGTGTGTGTGTGCTTCCCAGGAATAGTATACCCACATGTTTGGACATATGTATAAAAAACATATATTTCAAAAGTATGTATGCTTCATATTAATATCATTTTAAATCCAAGATTACTCACATAACTGCTTTTTTTCTCCCCTAGCACCAGAAATTCTAAAGACAGAGTATTCATCCTGTTAGCCCAGAAGAATCTTCAAATAGTCTGTTTTCAAAGTCTGTAATCTAGAACATTCTTGAACAAGGAGCAGCGGGCAAGCCTGTTCTGATTGAATGTCAGTTAACAAGCCTGGAGGGAACAAAGCTGTCTTTCCTTTCAGAAGAAAACTGGACACAAATAAAGAAAGGGCTAAATGGCATACAAACACACAGGCTAAAAATGAATTAGGCTTTTTACTTGTTTCTTAAATTCAGTGTCTTTGGGGAGATTTAGCTGCTTATCAATTTGTTAAAGTTTGAATAGTTGCTGAAATATTAATCCTATACCTGATTTTGACAAGAAAAAGTCAAAACTATTAAGTTAAACTTCGAAGCCATTCTGTCACTAACATAATCTTTATAGATAGTAATATAAACAATACTCAAATGTTTTTGGAACCCAGAAATCACTGAAACTAATGCATATTATTTTAAGAAGGCTTTAAAGAGAAATTTGAATCACAGCATCCCACAGCATCAGCCAAACTCTTTCAGGAGCATGAAGGAGGGACTTAGTTTCAAGACTAAAGAAAAGAGGACAAACTCAGCATGCCCCACGCTAGACTGTAAAGGTGATTTACAAAACCACTGCTAATATTCACAAACTTAATCCTTCAAACAGCGAGGCAACCACACCTGGCATGAGCGCAGCCATGGGGAACACTTCCTTTAACTTCGTTTGGCTTTCTTCCACCAGCTCCTCTTTGGACATCGGGAGCTGCAAGACGTCTATTATAATCTGTGCCGCCTCTAATGCCTTCTTACCCATAACCAGGGACTTTACATCCCAGCTGTATTTCTTGTCATAGCGATCACATATTTCTTGAAACACCACTGAATAGAGCCGTTCAGTATCTGCAGGAAAAAAAAAGATTTTTAGAGTGCATACTGTATCAACAGAAAGTCTATATCAAGTTCACAATAACATCCATTGTGTAGGTCACATTCCATGAACAAAGGCTTTGTGGAGACCTAAGTGAGCAGGGGAAAGGTTTGCAGGTCATTCTCACTAAATTATACTGTGGGCAGCCTCCTCTCAAGGCTGGTGGAGTTACGTCTGGAGTTGTGATCTGGATGGAAATTTAGAACTCAGGAGAGAAATGAAATCTGTATTATTGTGTTTTCTGTTTAAATGTGCATATTTGAATCTAAATATATACTTAGAATTCCATCTGATAGCACAAGGCATCATTACTCAGTGTTCCACTGTATGGTTCACTAGAATTAAGGACATTTCCACTGCCTAGCGGGATGAGCCCCCACCATGCCTGGCCAGGATGCTGCTGTGAAGCTCCCAGGGGAGAACAGAACATTTAACACACAGGCTGTGTCACGGGTTGGTGAAAGCTGACCTGAGTATTAACTCCCAGCTCGGCACTTACTCGGGGCATAGCCTCAGAAATACAGTGGCCTTACAGGAGCCTGCTTTCCTCATGCTAACACAAGGTGAACAGGAACACTGCTCATAATAGTACCAGTATCACTAACAGAGGCTACATTGCACTACATTTCTACTCATGTGCTTTTTCTTTATGTATATTTAATATACACATAGTATTAATAGCACTCATATTACCAATATGAATACTACTGATGGAGCTACTCCAGGGAAATAATCCTACTTTGCAGACTGAATATTTCAGGGCACATAAGTAACCTTCTCAGAACAGTGCCAGATTGTGACTTACTAGCTGTCTTCTCTACTCTCACTGTCTCCAGCATGGGCATAGAAAGATCACTTTACTGAAGAACCAACTATATGACCTGCTAGGAGGTATTATACATGATAAAAAGAAATACTCCAACACTGAGGAGCGTCTACCAAGTACAATTTCAAAACCAGGTAAGCTCCATGGAGCTGAGAGTTGCCTGGTGACAATCCTCCTGCCCCAGTGAAGGCAGAAGGCTGTGTGCCAAAGCCTAGGCAGAGGCCTTGTCTTCCAGTCTGTGGTGGCACAGAAGCAGTCCCTGAACCTGAGAGGCTGGGAATAAACCTATTCATACCTGGTTTAAAAAGAAGACACACAGACCCGTCTGACAAAAATCTGGATTCAAATTCCACTAGGAGACTAACCACCTGTTGTAGATTTAGCACTGAAGCTTTCCCATGAGGTGTGGAGCAGCATTAGCAGGACGTAGTCTACCCTGAATTTGCACAACTAGACTCAACAGTAAGTCCTGAAAAGAGCTGGTGACCACAATGGCCTTTAACTGTCCCACAATGACATGAAAAACATAATAATCATCCCTAAATAGTTTTTCCCCCTATAAGATAGTATCTGTGATACCCTGGACACACTGAAGCAATGTACACACACAAAGAAGGCTGTGTGCGTCCAAGAGGCATGTAAGTCTTCACACTCCTATGTGTGTTCACATGTTTACATGCATATAGGCATGCATGCTTGTCTGTAATTGCTTAGATGCATTTTGAAAGTTGGCAGGGTATGAACTGCTATTAAAAGAGAGTTATAGGCTGGGTGCGGTGGCTCACGCCTGTAATTCCAGCATTTTGGGAGACCAAGGCAGGCGGATTGCATGAGCTCAGTAGTTCAAGACCAGCCTGGGCAACATGGCAAAACCCCGTCTGTACTAAAAACACAAAAAACTAGCCAGGCATGGTGGCACGTGCCTTTAATCCCAGCTATTCAGGAGGCTGAGGCAGGAGAATCGCTTGACCTGAGAGGCGGAGGTTGCAGTGAGCCAAGATTACATCACTGCACTCCAGCCTGGGCAACATGAGTGAGATTATGTCTTCAAAAAAATAATAAAAAAAGAGAATTACGGCAGGTTTTAACTCCAAAATATGTGGTCCTCCCAGATAGGCATGTGGAGGACTGCCTGCACCACAGGATTTGCTGTGTTGCACATGAAGAAGGCCGGGAAGGTATCTTGCAAGCCGCGACAACAGTAAGGCCACCTGTGCTTTGTCTCCCGAGTCTTTCTCACAGAACGTGAAGGGTCATCTGCATAGACACAGGGCCTGGGCAATCAACCATATCCACCAACTATTTGCAAAATTCCTGAATGAACCAAGGGTAGAGTGCTGCTATCCTGAGAAAAGAAGTTTTCTGTGTGGCCTTGTACCCAGTACCTTCAGCAGCATCCAAACTGCACCTCTTGGCTGCACCTACAGTATTGGCTAGGGCTCTTGCCGCCTTGTACTCAGAGGACTGGGCTCGTTGGTTGCTTTGGCTGCCATGGTGTGGACTTTGCCTCTGTGTACGCTTCTCTCCTGGTCCCAGGGCTCGCTGCACTTGCCTGCAGAAGTCTCTGGCTCTTCCTCCTTGGGATGGGTCTGCAGCTGGGCCCAGTCCGCCCTGCAGACACTGGGGTCCAGGAGAGGCTGGTTGTTGTGGACTAGGCTCTTCCTTGGGCTTTTGGGTGTCCCCTGCCCTGCACTCCCCATCCTCCTTGCTCCCTCTGTGCACTAACCCCTCTGCGGCCCTCTTCCCTACAGCAGACCCTGGGCTTTCTGCCTCCTGATGGATGCTCTGGCTTTCACTGCTACCAGCACCAAGAAGAGCCCTTCTCTATTCTTTCTCTGCTTTTCTAGGCAAATCCACCCACAGCTGCATGTCAGGTGCCATTTCATTTTCAGCACTATAATATTTTTCCCTTGCTTTTCTACCACGAGCTGTATTTTTTGTTTTTTTTTTTTTTGGTAGACATGGAAGGACTTGCGCTGTGGCCCAGGCTGGTCTCAACCCCGTGGCCTCAAGTGATCCTCCGGTCTCGGTCACCCAGTGTTGGGAATAAGCCATGAGCCACTGCGCCTGGCCACGAGCTATATCTCATTAAGTTTGCTGTACAACACACCAAACAAACCTCAGAACCTTCAACCAGTCTGGATACTGGAGACTGTGAAAGCACGATCCCTGAGTGGACAGGTCAAATCCCTTTGGGGTAGTACAAAAGACAGGAGTCTCACAAAAGTTCCTGGGCTGGTTTGTAGAAGTCGAAGTTCAAGTAACAACCTGAGTAACTCAAGGTTTCCTGGATCCCATCCTGCACTATGTCTCCCTACAGAAGCTGCAGAACAGAAGGAAGGGCTGGCCCACCCTCCTCCTCAGCTGAGTGGTGAAAAGCCTCCTCTAAGGGAGGGTTACCCATGCATGAGTGCGCCATTTATTTTCTTCTTCCCTGTGAGGAGGAGAAAGAGCCAGGGCTCTCAGGGCAAGGAGATGGATGGATTGGCAGTGAGGAGGCACATTCTACTTCCTTGAGTGTTTGTTCTAGTAGTTGAGAGAGGAAGACTGACAAAAGGAAACTGCAGGCATCGAACAAGTGAGACACCGCTATCGGGTTTGAAAAGCCAAGTGAAGGAACAGAGGCCAGGCAGGACAATGTGCTCTGCAGAACTAGAGCTAAGGCAAGTGTTAAGAGGAAGAAGAAAGGTGTGGAAAAAAGCATAAAAACAGCTGTATCCTCTAAAAATGCTTTCAACAATGTTTATTTAAAGCTTAAAATGTCATGGAGCTTTTAATGTAAAAGATACAGAACTGTGGGATTATAAATCTGTAGGGGACTGTGCAGACACTTCTTCACCATTTAGATAAAATCATCCTAAATCCGTGGAATGAGCAAGGATCTAAACAAGTAATTAAACTCCTCAGGTCAAATGATGACTACAGCCATTGATGACGGCACACTTAAAGGGACAGCACTGTGAAAGGAAAACCACTGAAATAAAGGAGCGTGTAACAGTTGCACCAGGCCATCAGATGCATATTCTTCCCTGCTTACTAACAAGCTTCCAGCTTTTAACATTGCTTCAATGTCCTTTTTACCAGTAAAGGTCATATTGTTTTTAACATGCCAGAGCCCCATACATGACTACCTTCCTTAGGTGAGTTAGAAAACATCCCTTGTGACTGGGAACACTCCCCTCCCCCCAGCTGGAATCTGTGTGGCAGTTGAGAGCAGCTTCCATAGCAGCTGCAAGGACAGCATGGGTAAGGGAGCAGCCTGGCCACAAGGGAGAAGCTCTGAAGAAGCTACAGGGTACTCCAGGCTGGGGCCCAAAAGCTGGTGTGTGTTTTCATCCTCAGAGGCAGCCTGAATTCCCGGGATGCATGGGAGGCATTGCGTCTTAAATTAATTTGACTGTTTCGGAAGCGCTGCTCCTGGAGGAAGCCTAGACCAATGGCTTAGTTTCTAAGGCAGAAGTTGAGTAATTGCAACAAATCAAATAACATCTTTCATAATTAAAAGTATATCTTAAATGCTTGCTAAATCCACCCGAGGCACAGTGGTGGATGTTTTACCCAATGAAGATATAGAAAGTGAGGGATTCTCCCTCACTGCTCTCTCAGTGAAGCTGTACCTGCTTGCCATGCAAATGGGGACCTATCTTCAATTTTATAAATGTGAGTTGCATTATTTAAGGGCAAAAACACCTCAGGCTGTCATTAAGGCGCATATGTGGTGATATGATTTGGCTGTGTCCCCACCTAAATCTCATCTCGAGCTGTAATTCCCAAGCATAGAGGAAGGGAAGTGATTGGATCATTGAGGTGGTTTCCCCCATGCTGTTCTCCTGATAGAGTTCTCATGAGATCTGATGGTTTTATGTGTTTGTTTGCAAGCTCCTCCTTCGCCCCTCTTTCTCCTGCTGCCTTGCAAGAAAGGTGCCTGCTTCCCCTTCTGCCATGATTGTAAGTTTCTTGAGGCCTCCCCAGCCATGTGGAACTGTGAGTCAATTAAACCTCTTTCCTCTATAGAGTACCCAGTCTCGGCGAAGTTCTTTATGAAAGCAATGTGAGAACAGACTAACATTAATACATATGGGAGGACCTGATTTTGCTCCCACCCCCATGTTCATACAAGACCTAGGGCTTTGGGGACCCAAGAGACCAGCAGAAAACTGCCAGCTCAGTTGCATGTCCTGGGACAAGTTTCTTAGCCTGACATATGATGTCTGTTGGAGAAATGTATTTAATAAAAAGCTGCTGACCTGCAGAAGGGGGTGGCCTTAAAGCTGGGGGGTGGGGGGAAGATGCTCTAGGTGTGTGGGAGGTGGCAGGCAGCCCAGAAAGGGAAGCCAGGCCCTCTAAAGCCTGGTGGCTTTGAGGGGAAACCCCAGCTCTGCAGCTTTCTAGCTGGAAACTCTGGAAGCTAGCAGCCTTGGGTTAAGCACTTATAAAATGAGGATCCTATTCATACTGTATGTCTTATAAGTCTGCTGGACCTTGGCTTGCCTGCCTCTAAAATGGGATCCTAATGACACAGTCATGCCACACACCTTCTAGGCAGTTGTGTCCACGAAGTGAAATAATCTGTGTTGTGGTCTGAGGGCTGGGCCCACAGTTACCTCTAAGCATCAACAAATGGAGTCATTAGGGAATGCTTTTGTTAACTGTGAGTTATGGGGAATTGACAAGATCTGCTGTCTCCCTTAACACTAACATGCCAATAACAGCAAACAGTTGTTAAACTTTAGAAACTAAAGTGCCTCTTACCAAATATTTTGCTTAAAAAAACAAGCAAACAAAGCTACCAATTATTTGGAATTCACCAGGACATCACACCTGCTAGACACATTAAACTAGCAAACACTTCTTAGCTAATCGCCGGGGCTGCAGAGGAATACAGCCTCTGTTCCCAATTCCATAACCCAAAAAGTCTGAAAATGCTGCAAAATGTGTACTGGGCTGGCATGAGGTGGTTTTAATGGTCCATATTTATCATACTTAGTATGACTATTCAACCACTTCCCTATAGAAATACAAATGGATTTGATTACGAATGCTGCCTGAGAACCCCCAAGAATGTTCTGTGTCATGGAACATATGAATTCTAATATGTTTTAGAATAACCTAAATACATCTGGCTCCATAGATTTGGGGTAAGGGATTATGAACCTGAGTTTATGACTGCTTATGAAGTTCCACTTTGTGCATCTTGCAGAACTGAATTGACTTAATGGATTTTTCCCCCAAACTTATCTTGATACATCTTTTTTTTTAAGAGAAGGAAAGAAAAAAGGAGTGAAGGAGAGGAAGAAAGAGGAAGAAAAAGAGGGAGAGAGAACGGAAATGTTGCTTTATTCTAAAAAAATGGGTATTAATAATGGCCAATCAATATTTCATTTAAACCTATGAGTAGCTATAATATGGTATTGACAAGAATGTATATTTTTGTGTAAAGTGGAGAGCTCTATAAATATTTATTAAGTTTACTTGTTCCAAATCTGAGTTCTAGTCCTGGATATCCTTATTAATTTTCAGTCTCATTGAGTCTAAGTCTCTATGTATCTGAGTGTTAGGATCATTAGCTCTTATTGTTGCATTCATCCTTTTACCACTATATCTTTGTCGTTTTAAAATCTATTTTATGAGATACAAGAATTGCAACTCCTGCTTTTTATTTATGTTTATTTTTGCTCTCCATTTGGTTGGTAAATCTTTCTCCATCCCTTTGAGTCTTTGTGTATCCTTGCATGTGAAATGGGTCTGGATGTAGCATACCGTTGGGTTTTGACTGTATCTTTTGATTGGGGGATTTAGTCGACTTAAATTTAGGATTACTGCCATTTGATGTTAACTGGCTATTTTATCCATTCGTTGATGTAAATTCTTCTTTATGTTGATGCTCTTTACTTTTTGGTATATTTTTAGAAACGCTAATATTGGTTGTTTCTTTCTATGTGTAATGCTTCTTTCAGAAGCTCTTGTAAAGCAGGCCTGGTGGTAATAAAATCTCTGAGTACTTGCTTGTTCATAAAAGATTTTATTTTTCCTTCAGTTGTGAAGCTTAGTTTGGCTGGATATGAAATTCTGGGCTGAAAGTTCTGTTCTTTAAGGATGTTGAATATTGGCCCCCACTCTCTTCTGGCTTGTAAAGTTTCTGCTGAGAGATCTGCTGTAAGTCTGACAGGCTTCGCTTTGTGGGTAACCTGACCTTTCTCTCTGGCTGCCCTTAGTATTTTCTCCTTCGTTTCAACCCTGGTGAATCTAACGATTATGTGCCTTGGGGTTGCTCTTCTTGAGGAATATCTTTGTGGTGTTCTCTGTATTACCTGAGGTTGAATATTGTCCTGCTTTGCTAGGTTAGGAAAATTTTCCTGAATAATATCCTGAAGAATATTTTCCAGCTTGGATTCATTCTCTCCGTCACATTCAGGTACACCTATCAAACGTAAATTTGGTCTTTTCACATAGTCCCACATTTCTTGGAGACTTTGCTCATTCCTTTTTATCCTTTTTTCTCTAATCTTGTCTTTTTGTTTTATTTCATTAAGTTGGTCTTCGATCTCTGATATCCTTTCTTCTGCTTGATCAATTCGAGTGTTTAAACCTGTGCATACTTCTCGGAGTTCCCGTATTGTATTCTTCAGTTCCATTAATTCACTTATATTTCTCTCTTAATTGTCTATTCTCATTAGGATTTTGTCAAACCTTTTTTCAAAGTTCTTAGTTTCTTTACATTGGGCTACAACATGTTCTTTTAACTCACAGAAGTTTCTTATTATCCATCTTCTGAAGCCTGATTCTGTTAATGGGATGCTCTCGTTCTCCATCAAGCCTTGTTCCCTTGTTGATGAGGAACTGTGATCCTCTTTAGAGGGAGAGGCATTCTGATTTTGAGTATTCTCAGCCTCTTTACGCTGGTTTCTTCCCATCATTGTAAATTTATCCACCTGTCGTCTTTGTAATTACCAACTTTCAAATTAGGTCTCTGAGTGGATGTCCAAGTTGTTAATTCCCAGGGCCAAAATATGAGCAACCCACTCTGCCACCCAAAACAGCGGTGTTAAGACTGATGGTGCTTTTCTGCCTGGGAATCTCCAGTCTGGCTTCCTTCTTGAGTCCATAATAGGCAACTCTGCCTTCCCGGAGCTCCAAACATCGGTGAGAAGGGGAACCAGTCCCGTTTACTCTGCACCAAGAGCTGCCACGCCGAGGTGCCGGCAAAACCACTGCGCCGGCCACAAGAGTCGTGCTGGCGACCCGTGGGGCTCCTCCACTGGGAATCTTCTGCTCTGTGAGGGACAAAAATTTGTCTGAAAGTGTGGCGTTCTCTTGTTCTCTGTGCTTTCACTGGGAGCTGCAATCCCGAGATGTTAGCGATCAGCCATCTTGGATCGTTCTCTATCTTGATACATCTTGAACATAATTTTTATTCCCAGTTACAAAAAGGAGAAAAAACCTAAAGCTGTGTTTTCTGTTAGCTAGGTTAGCTCCTTAAAGACACAAACTACAAGAAAAGCTGATCTTGAGTTAGAATCAAATGATCACAATCTGACAATTATAAAAGATGTTAGCTGACTGTGTATGTGTGTAACAGTTCAGCTTTTCTTTTTGACATAAGGTCTCACCTGAATGTAGTGGAGGGATCCCACTGCAGCCCTGACCTCAAGTGACCCTCCTACCTCAGCTCCCAAGCAGCTGGGGCTACAAGTGTGCACCACCAGACCAGGCCAATTTGTAATTTTGTTGTAGAGATAGGGTCTCCCTATGTTGCCCAGGCTAGGCTTGAACTCCTGGCCTGAAGCGATCCTCCCACTTGGACTCCCAAAGTGCTGGGATTATAGGCATGAGCCATAGTGTCCAGCCAAGAGTTCAGCTTTTTACTGATCAGGTTATGAAAGACATTTGTTCATAAAGATCAAAGCCCATGTCCAAAGTTGACTCCTCAGATGCTTCTTTCCTTACTTGCACTCCCTTCTGCTCAGCTGAGGCAGCACTGGAGAAGCAGGACTGCCTACCAGGACAGGTCCAGCAGCCCCCACACTGCTGCAGAGGAGACTCCCAATGTTGACTCTGGCTGGGGCAGTGGTAAGGGGCAGAACTGCCTGTGGGTGCAGGTCCCCCAGCCCCTGTGCTACCAAAAAGGTTCCCAATGTTGACACTGGCCAGGCCCAAAAGGTTTGCCACCTACACTAGCTACTTGAATGAGGGTGATGGTCTCATATGATGGTCACCTCATTGCAGTGCAGAATGAGGGCTGAGGAGATGCAAGTGAGCTTCAACAGAGATGGAGGCCACGGTGCAGGTGAGTGCAGGGCTGGTGCCACCAGGCAGGGTGCTAGGCACCCACTGAGTGACAGCTTCACCCCAACAAGGCCTTAGTTTCCTCAGAAGTGCTGAGCACCTTAGTGGCAGCTGAGGAAAGAGGGTCAACAGTGTTTCTGAATGTGAGGAAAACAACATATTTTAAAGTGAAGTTGCTTTAATTTAAAACCCAGCATCCAGTACATTTTGATAGAAGTCAGGGTGTCATTTTGATAAACCGTTTTGACAGTACATAGTAGGTAATCATTGAATTTATTTAAAATGTAAACTCACTAGTTTTGTTCATCTAAGATATTCTACTGTTTTTTTCCTTAACACCTTGATTCTCAAAGTGAGGTCCCTGGACCAGCAGGGTCCAGTATGATGTGAGACACTGTCCAACTACCTATTTTTGGGCTCTTAGTCCATTTTCTGTTGCTTATTAACAGAAAACCTAAAATGTGGTAATTTATGAAGACATTTCTATCTTACAGTTATGGGGACTGAGAAGTACAATGTTGAGGGGCTGCATTTTGAGAGTGCCTTCTTGCTGGTGGGGACTCCACGGAGTCCTGAGGTGGCACAGGGCATCACATCTTGAAGGGACTGAGTGTGCTAGCTCAGTCCTAATTCTTTAAGAAGAGACGGGGTTTCACTATGCTAGCCAGGCTGTTCTTGAACTCCTGACCTCATGATCTGCCTGCCTCGGCCTCCCAAAGTGCTGGGATTACAGGCATGAGCCACCACGCCCAGCCGGCCTCTTCCTCTTCTTACAAAGCCATCAGTCCCACTCCTTTGATAACTAACTTATCCAATAATTCATTAATCTATTAATCTCTGAATGAAAGGGTCCATTCATGAGGGCAGAGCCTGCATGACCCAACACCTCTTAAAGGCTCCATACCTCTCAATACTGCCAAACTGGGGATTAAGTTTCAACATAAATTTCAGAGAGAACAAACTTTCAAACCACACAGCAGGCCCCACCCCAGATGTACAGGATCAGAAACTGAGTTGGGGCCCAGCAATGTGTGTTTTACAGAGCACTCTCAGTGATTTGAATGTTTGCTCAAGCGGAGGGTAATAGACCTGGCATTATGTTTTCATGGAAGACTTGTGCTCTATAAAGTTGTGATTTTAAAAATATATCAATCTTACCTAACAATTGTACGTATACAAATGTACTAGTACAAATTAAAGAACAATCTATGATGACATTCATCCCAGTACTTACTTTTGTTTATACTGTAACCAATTATGACTTAGTTACATCTCTTTTCCAATTTCCTTCTGTCACCCCCAAATCAGACTTATGTTAATGTGTTTGTAATGAAAGCAAGATTTAAAAACAAGGACCCTTAAATATGCCCCATTCTTTCTCAAGTTAATTGCAGCAAATGATTCCAATAAATTGGAGTTCTCAGTTAATCACAGTTAATTAGGTCTGCATCAAATGAGATGTAGAATTCAATGAAAGTTATATGCAAAGCATTCTCACAGACATGGCCAGGGTAAAGTGCTTATGAAGAGATGCCCTAATAAGCCAGTTCTTTTAAAGAAACATGCATCTTGGAATAAAAACATTGACAACTTAATGGAATATACTATATTCAAGGATTAATTAATTGGCTTATCTCTCTTAAATGAAAATCAAGAAAAAAACATTTTCTAGGCTGGAATCATTACATATGAAATCACAGTTGTCCTTGGTGACCTTCTTTTGAGAGTAACTACCAGAACTTTTACATCTTTGCTATATAGATATATGTTCTAACATAAGATCCTCCTTTTGTAGTAAAAGCATTTCCAGCTTTATGAAAGCTATTATTAGAATATAAGGGTCCATTTCCAAAAACCAACTTTTGGTCAGTAGTACAGCAATCCTTAAAATTGAACTTTGAACTACATAAGCTTGGAAACTCAGCCCTTCACAGAAGAAGGCTTTTAGCCTTCTGAAATGGCTAGTTCTGATATCTGGGGTTGCCTTGGGCTTTTTCTGACCTTCGTACACAGCCAAGCTTACTTAATAATCCCTAGAACTCTGGCCACAAAAACAGTTCTGGAAAGTCACTGTGGGCAACAGTGGTTAAACATTGCTCTCTATGCTCCTGGCACACAGCACAGAGCCCAGATCCCATTGGCAGCACTATTTCACTTCACTCCCAGAGTCGCTTCCACACACATGGCTGCAAACGGGAGCCAGTCTGAGCCTGAAGTGAGGAGTAAGATCAAACCACACCACCTCTTTGCAGGGACTAAAAGTCTATCTGCTCAAAGCATCCCAGTGTCATAGGAAGACATTTTCAGATTTGTGGGAAGACAGGAGAAGCCCATGAAAAGACCACATTCTGGTAAATGAGGAGGCACTGAGTGATAAAGATACTGTACATGTGTGAAGGTAAATAAAAATCTCTTCAAATGAGAATGAGCAGAGGCTGTTCATTCAAAGCTTACATAGCAACAGAGTTAGACACCAGCACTCGCCTTTGGCAGAAGCAAGTGGGGGAGCAGGAAAGCTTTACAGTGGGAAAAGGGAGGATTCAGGTGGGCCCTGACTGGAGGCTGTTGTAGGAGGCTGGAGGTGACTCGCTAGAAGTGAGGCATCCCATGGGATTGGCTTGGGAAACATTTTGACTCTCTAGCTGGTCGTGGAAACTCTGCAGGCATGCTTGATATAGTCAAGTCCCTTAAAGGAGATAGTCACTGAGCTGACCAAGGACCCCGGGCCACCAGCTAGACTCATGGGATGAGTGTGGCTGCCCTCCTACCCTGGCCTGCCTCCTGGTTTCTTCCCAGCCACCTCGGCCATCCATAAGCAAACCCTTTGCATGTTCCCAGGTGGATGGTGACCCAGGCACTTCTCTCTGGGCCCTGGGCCCCCTGCCTTGCTCAGCCTCATTTGCCATTCCACATTCCTCGGGCACTCCTGCATCCCTTACCACATGCCCTTGCCCAGCCTTTGGTAACAGCCAATCAGAATGAACTAATCTCCATGCCACCTCTATACCAAAAAGACCATGAATCAGGTCATTGTATATGAGGAGAAACTGCAATGGTCAGTAATAGAATTTGCATGTATATTCTCTCCCAAATCTCATGCTGAATTGTAACCCCAATGTTGGAGGCAGGGTTTGGTAGGAGGTATACTGCTCATGGGAGCAGATCCTTTGCTTGGGCCATCCCCCTTGATGATGAATGAGCTCTCGCTCTGAGTTCACACGAGATCTGGTGGTTTAAAAGTATGTGGCACCTCCCCCCGCAACTCTCTTGCTCATGTTTTTGCCATGTTACATGCTTGCTTCTGCTTAGCCTTCTACTATGATTGTAGGCCTCCTGGGGCCTCTCCAGAAGCAGATGGCACTATGCTTCCTGCATAACCTGCAGAAATCTGAGCCAACTGAACCTCTATTCTTATAAATTATCTAGACTCAGGCATTTCTTTACAGCAATGCAAGCACAGTCTAATACAGAAAATTGATACCAGAAGTGGCGTGTTGCTACCAGGATACCTGAAAATATGGAAGTGACTTTGAAATTGGATGACGGGAAAAGGTTGGAAGAGTTTGGAGGGCTCAGAACACAGGAAGATGAGAGAAAGTTTGCAGCTTCTTAAAGAACAGTTAAATGGTTGTGGTCAAAATGCTGATAGTGATGTGGGTGGTGAAGTCCAGGCTGACAAGGTCTCACATGGAAATGGGAAACTGAGAACTGGAGTAAAGGTCACACATGTTATTTCTTAGTGAAGAACTTGGGGATATTCTGTTCATGCCCTAGGGTTCTGCGGAAGTTTGAACTAGGGTAATGATTTAGGTTATTTAGCAGAAGAAATTTCTAAGCAGGATAGCATGCTATATGTAGCCTGGCTGCATCTAACAGCCTATGCTCCGATGAGGAAGCAAAAAAATGATGAAGTTGGAAGTTATATTTAAAGGGAAGGCAGAGCATAAAAGTTTGGGAAATATGCTGCCTGGCCATTTGGCAGAGAAAGAAAAAGCTTTTTCAGGAGCAGAATTCAAGCAGGCTTTGGAGTAATCACTTGCTAGAGAAATTTGCATTCCTAAAAAGGAGGCAAGTGCTGATACCAAGACAGTGGAGAAAAGGTCTCCAAGGTATTTCAGAAGTCTCCAAGGCAGCCTCTCCCATCACAGACCCAGGGGCTTATGAGGGAAGAATGGTTTCCTGAGGCAGGCCCAGGGCCCAGCTGCCTCAGGACACTGCTCCCCACATGCCCACTGTTCCAGCTTCAGCCAAGGCTCAAAGAGAGCTCATCCTGGTGCTCTGAAGAGCACAAGCCACACACCTCCATTGCTTCCACAGCCATGTAGATGCACAGAGTGCAAGGGTAAATAAGGCTTGGCACCCTCTGCCTAGATTTCAGATGATGTATGAAAAAGCCTAGATGTCAATGCAGAAGCCTGCTGCAGGGGCAGATCTCTCACTGAGAACATACACTACAGCATTGTGGAAGGGAAATGTGGGGTTGATGGCCCCATAGAGTCCTCACTGGGGCACTGTCTAGTGGAGCTCTAGGAAAAGGACCACGATCCTCCAGACCCGAGAACGGTAGATCCACCAGCAGCTTGCACCTTGGAAAAGCTGTGGACACTCAACTCCAGCCAGTGACAGCAGCCTTGCGGGCTGCACCCTGCAAAGCCAAAGGGGTAGAGATGCCCAAGGCATTGGAAGCCCACCTCTTGCACCAGTGTGGCCTGGATGTGGGATGTGGGACATGAAATCAAAGGATATTATTTTGGAGCTTTAAAATTTAATGACTGCCCTGTTGGGTTTCAGACTTGTGTGAGGCCTTGCACCCTCTTTCTTTTGGCTGATTTCTCCCTTTTGGAATGGGAATGTTTACTCAATGCCCATAGATACCTCCATTGTATCTTAGAAGTAAATAATAAGTTTTTGATACTGAAGGCTTGGAGGTGGAAAGGCCTTTTCTTGTCTCAGATAAGGTTTTGCAGTTTTAAGTTAAAGTTAGAATCAGTTAAGATTTGGGGGGAATTATTGGGAGGGCATGATTTGTATTTTGCAAAGTAAGAAGGACATGAGATTTGGGAGGGGCCAGGTGCAGAATGATATAGTTTGTGCATCTGCCCCCCCAACCAGACCTCATCCTAAATTGTAATCCCCAGTGCTGGAGGTGGAGCCTAGTGGATGGTGTATGGATCGTGGTGGTGAATCCCTCATGAATGACTTGGGGATCCCCTTGGTGTTACGTTAGCTCTTGTTCTGAGTTCACACAGGATCTGGTCATTTAAAAGTGTGTGGCACCTACCCTTACCACTCTTGCTCCTGCTTTCACCACGTGACATGCCTGCTCCTGTTTTGCCTTCCACCATGATTGTAAGCCTCCTGAGGACTCCCCAAAAGTAGATGCTGCCTTGCTTTCTGTACAGCCTGCAGAACTGTAAGCCATTTAAACCCCATTTTCTTACAAATTACCCAGACTCAGGCATTTTAGAGCACTACAATATGTCCTAATACAATCAGGAAACTTTAACAGAGTCTGGAGAACTGTTACACCTATGTAGGCTTGGATGCTGACATAGTTGGGTTTTATCCTTTGCTCTATTCTCAAGGCCTGCCATTATCAGATCTAACTCATGAATATACTTATCCCAATGTGTAGCAGAAAGACACTGTAATTTGTAGGAAACACTCCAAAACTATAGAACAGTGAGGCTGAGTGTGAATAAAAATCAGAGGTAAGTATGTCACAGAAAAAGGAAATCAAAATTAGTGCTGTCAAGGTCCAAAAACACAAAATACGTTCCTCTCTTTTAGGTTTTCTGCAATCTCCATCCAACTTCTATGAATAAATACCTATCTATAAACTAGGAGAAAACCCACACCTACCTGGTTCAAAATTTAATGGTATGGTTTGCTTAAGTTGGTTGATATGTACTGTACTGCACTCCTGTGACTGGCTCACTGCTCTTTGCTACTATATATGCTATTCCATTTATGCTGTGGATACTGAAGAACAAACTTGTAATGGTATGAACTAGACTCCAAACCAACCTAAAATTTACTTTGCCCTTAAATTAAAATTCAGTCCAGGTTTCCAAGGACTGAGCATAGAGCCCCTTCTGAGACAAAAATTTATAGGCTGAAAACATTCTGTGTCACACAAGTAAACATAACATGTAATATTGATTCAAATCATAGATGAAAAATCTTGAGAAGCCAGATATTCCAGGTATGCAGAAACGGCATATCCTCAGAATACAATCGGTTCAATTAAACAAATGTTGACTGGGTACTACTTTGTGCTAGGCACCAAGAAAAATGTGAGAACTGACAATGAAACACTCCTTACAAGGTTAAATAAATCAGGAATCAGAAATAAGTTCATTAATATATTTTGAAACAAATACCAGCAAAGAGAAATCTTGCAAAAACCATGATTAAGAATATATCATTATGTAAATGAGAATGTTTTTCTCACCTGAAGACTTATCCATATGTTACCTTCAGCTAACTAACCTCAATGACCTATTATCTAAGAAATTTCCTCTCAGACCTGAAAACAGAAGTCAGGTAGAAGCTATGTTACAAGCCAAGCACAAATTCCTAGCAGTATGGGGAGGGAGAAGACATGATGATGAGAGCATCAAATGAAGGGAAGTGGAATGATCTGTTCTTCAACAAATGTTGCAAATTGTTAACACGCTGTGAGCACTACCATGCTGTTTCCTACAACCACTAACATATTTTGGGCTTTATATATACAGGATAGAAACTTCCATAGCACTTTGCTGTCACTGTTTTCACCTTTACAAATGAGCTTGCATGTAAATGCTAATGCTTTCTTGTGCTTAGGAATTTAAAAGACTGAAATGAATAAGCATAAAATTAAGTGCCTCAGTAATATTGGCTCAAATGAGAAGCTTCTACTAATGGACTTAGAAAAAAGTATTTAAGTATTTGATATATCACTTCCTGTGGCTGTAAGCTATCATTTTTGAACCATACAGAAAAAATAATAAATGATTGCTTAAAATAGAGATCACTAATGATAATTTAATTGAGTGATCATATGCAAAGTGAAATTCTTGATTAGCATGTGGCATAATTCACAGGCATTAGTAATTCTATTTAATAGGTATGGGAATTGGTCTAAGAATTTTTTGCTGATAATGTGTATTTAAATTAAAAAGTCACTTAAACTCGTTAAAAAGTGTTGCTAGATCATACCTATCTGTATGAAAACATCTGTACTGGGGAAAAATACTGATCCTTAGGATCGGAAACTTCTATAAGAAAACAGGAGAAAAAAATCCTTTGGAGGCTTAAATTAAGTGAAGGTTTTATATAGAGAACACAAAAACCAAGGGCCATACAAGAACATATGGATAAAGGGCCTTTCTTCAAAATTAGAAGACACACATAAGAAAGCAAAAGGGAAGCTACAGATTAAGGGAAAATATTTACAATACATACATAGAGACACCCAAAGGACTTGTATCCAGAATACATAAAGAACTGAACTTTACAACTCGATGACAACGCAGTCTGCAGTAGAGAGAATAATGGTCCCCCAAAGATATCCAGGTTCTAACTCCAGAACCTGCGAATGTCAAATTCCATGGCAACAGGGAATTTGCAGAATTAATTAAGAAATTTGAGATGAGGAGGTGACTGTGGCTTATCTGGGTGGACTCAATACCATCACAAGGTCTTTATAAGAAGGCAGCCAGGTGGGTGAGAGACAAGATGTGAAGAGGGAGCCGTGGTCAGAGCCTAGGAGTGCCACCCACTCGAGGAACTGGAGAGGCAAGGGCAGCCAATTCCCCACAGCCTCCAGAAAGGAACACAGGTCTGCCAACACCTTGATATTAACTGAGACCAATTCTGGCCTCCAGAACTGTAACAATAAATTTGTGTTGTTTTAAGCCACTGTTTGTGACAACTGGTTACAGCAGTAATAAAAGGCTAACATAGCAAAAACTCTTTGGGCAGTTTATTTAAAAGTTAACTATAAATTTACCATACAATCCTCAGGAAATCAGTCCAGTCCTGTTTCCCCAAGAAAGAAATGCCTATGTTTACACGAAGACTTATGCACAGATATTCATGGCTGTTTCAATTATAATAGCTAAAAACTGGAAAGAAGCCAAGACTGTCAACAGGTCAATAGATATTCAACCTGTGGTGCAGCCACACAATGAAATAAAAACTATTGGCACACACAATGACATCAATGAGTTCCCAAAATTATACTCAACGCAAGAAGCCAGATTAAAAAAACACATACTGTATGGTTCCATATAAAATTCTAGGAAATCTGTAATTGCAGAAGCAGACCAGTGGTTCCCTCACCATGGAGGCAGAGACAGGCGGGGGTTGCACAGGGCACAAGAAGCTTTTGGGGATTGTGGGAACATTTGTCATCTGGGTGTGGGAACTATGTCACGGGTAACTGCACGCCAAAACTGGTCACACGGTACACTTTAAATATGTACAACTTATTGTACTCAAATTAAACCTCCATAAAGTTTTTAAAAGAAAATCTTATTAGGTTGGGGAAAAAATGAACAGTTACAATGTTAACAGAAGTAGCCTTGAATGACAACAAATACCTAGCGACCATAATAATAGTAAGTGACCCCTGGAGTCCAATGTGAGGAAGTCTTCCTGGGACTTTTGAACTTCTCTTCATAAAACGTGCTTTCTTTATTGATGGAATCCCAGAAGGGGACCCTCTGCTGACCTTCTTAGGGAGGAGGGGATGCCTGTGTTTTGGGGCTCTTGTTCCCAGTGCCATCCTTCCTGGGGCACAGGTGAGCAAACAAGGTATGGCGTCATTCCTTCCAAGGAGCTTCGGGGTGCCTTCCCTCCACGCCCACACACTGCAGGCTAAAAGCAGATCCCACTCCTGTTTTAACTTTAATTATGGTGGAGGTGGGATTGAAGGGATAATTTAAGAGCAAGGTATGCTAGTTGACAGTGGGTGACAGCCTGTCCCAAACACGGAGAACGAGGAGGCTCCCAGAGAGAAAAGACCCACAGGTAGGTGGCCAACGGGTACAGGGAGGGGCCTGGGGTCAGTGTGAGGGCTTTTTAACTAGCATGTGGCATACCGGGAACCCCCTGCAACTATAAGGAGGGTGAGTCCCTAGCTTGGGAGAATAACTATTGATTTGGATTTATAAATTCATGAGAGTTACCAGATCTTTAAGTTGAGCTATCCAACAGAGTGAGTCTTAAATCCTGTAGATATTCGGGTCAAAGAATATGTTAGCTGGGGGCTGTGGCTCAAGCCTGAAATTCCAGACACTTGGAAAGCTGTGGCAGGAGGATCACTTGAGACCAGGAGTTCAAGACCAGCCTGGACAATATAGTGAGATGATATAAACCAATAAAACTTAGACTTCTATACAAAAGTGACCCAATGATAACAGAATATACATTATTCTTAAGTGCACGTAGAAAATTCTCCAGAATAGGCCATATGTTGGGTCATAAGTCAAGCCTCAATAAGTTTACAAAGAAGTGAAATCATACCAAGTATTTTCTCAATCAACAATGAAATTAGAAATCAGTAACAGAAGAAAACCTGGGAAATTGAAATAATGTAGAAATGAACATACTCCTAAAAATTTGTGAGTCAAAGATGAAATTATGAGAGAAATTAAAAGATACTTTGAGAAGAATAAAAATGGAAACACAACATACCAAAACTAATGGGATGCGGCAAAAGCAGTGCTTGGAGGAAAATTATGGCCAGAAATGCCTGCACTTTTTAAAAAGTATGGTCAAAGAGGTGAAACTGCTAGCTCTGAAGATGAGTCAAGAAACGTGGGTGGCCTCTAATAACTGGAAAAGGCAAGAAAAGAAAGAAATGCAGCCCTGCCAACACCTGATTTTACCAAGAGTTGGTAAAATCAGCCTTCAGTTTGTGGTAATTTGTTAGAGCTGCAATAGAAATAGAAGGCATTAAGAGACTTTGTTGGTTATCTCCCTGTACCCTCCCAATCGGGCTTCTGTACAATGACTTTCAAACATATAAAACAGAAACTTTTAAACATTTCATTCACAACCTAGTCAATGAGAGCTATAGGCAGAGTTCACAGAACTATGTGTGACAATTTCTCTGAGGCAGCACACCAGTTTACTAAAAAACAGCACACATAGTCCTCACAAAATTAAACCCCAGCATGTATGGCCTTCATTACTGCTACAGAATAACACATATGTATAGATCCTATTCATCATTTTGTTTTCCATTTCCTATTGATGCTTTCATTTAGCTAATGGCAATAATTTAAATTCTTTTTGAATTTTAAGAGCTAAATACACATAGAGCTCTAGATGGATGTCCCTTTGCCTAAACCCTTCTCAGAGCTAGTTTCCCAGTGTCCAAGGCATTATAGATTAATGCCAAACCCACATATGCCTAGGCCTTTTCAATCAATGAAAATCAACTGTCCTCCATAATATGTACAAAGTCTTTATTTAAATATCATTTTTCCTACCCAAACTCAATCACTTCTATTCTTTTTCAGGAGCTATTCTTTCTCACTGAAGGTGAGAGGCCTTCTGCTATCCTTACAATTCTATCTGTATTAATCCATTTTCATGCTGCTGATAAAGACATACCTGAGACTGGATAATTTATGAAGAAGAGGTTTAATGGACTCACAGTTCCACATGGCTGGGGAAGCCTCACAATCATGGCAGAAGATGAAAGGTACGTCTCACATGGCAGCAGGCACAAGAGCGAGCTTGTGCAGGGAAATGCCCCTTTATAAAACCACCGGATCTCTCATGAGACATATTCACTATCACAAGAACAGCATGAAAAAGTCCTGTCCCCATGATTCAATTACCCCCTACCAGGACCCTCCGACAACACATGGGAATTGTGGTAGCTACAATTCAAGAAAATTGGGCGTGGACACAGCCAAACTATCACTATCCTTATGCTTAGCATTCCCTGCCAAGGACCTGTTAAGAATTACCACCAGGGATATATGCTTATATATGAAGACAATGCCAAAATTATATTATTTTAAAATTTAGGGCAATGTAAATAATCATGAAATGTAAGAAAAACATTAAGAATAAAATCAGTGATACACAATACAAAATGTTTCTCTCCTAGAGACACATAGGTGACCATGTCACAGGCATATTCCTTTAGTTGTTACGCTTTTGGTTCACTTATTATGTGTGTTGATGGGGGTGGAGGAATGTGAGAAAATTCAGCTGTAAATAGACAATAGGAGCTGAGACTGGAGAAATGTCTCTGGTGATCCTCTAATTGAACAGCCCTAGGCCATTTGCTGAACACCTACCTTCCTGGAGAGGTTTGCCCAGAAACTCAGGAAAACATTGGTCCACATGGCTTAATCCTTCACAAAATCAAAAATCTTAAATTCTTGGGACTATGAGTTTACTAAGCCTACCATCACAAAATACCGTAAAATGGATGGCTTAAATAGAATTTAATTTTCTTGCAATTCTAGAAGCTGGAAGTCTAAGATCAGAGTCAGTCAGCATGGTTGGTCTCTTCTGAGGCCTCTGTTCTTGGCTGGTAGACGCCGTCATCTCCTCACGTCCTCACGTGGTTGTCCATGGTATGTCTGTGTCCTAATTGCCTCTTCTTATAAGGACACCAGACCAATTGGATTGGGACCTCATTTAGCTCTTTAAAGACCTATCTCCAAATAAAGTCACATTCTGAGGTCCTGGGGGGGTTAGGCCTCCACCACATAAGTTTGAGGGGGACATGATTCAGCCTATGACACTGGGTTATTAATCTTCATCTACTCAGTTTTTTAAAATAAAAGGCAAGAAGAGTTTGTTAATGGAAGGTGTTAACATGGGGAAGGGATGAAGAAAATCACTAGGAAATAAGGATAAGATCCTTTTTTAAAGAATACATATTCGTATATGTATAAACTGGTTCAAGTTTACCTAGGATTTCTCAAGAGTCAAAAAGCATAGGGTATGGTTCCTGCTATGCAGAGTGTACCTCTGGTACCCAAAGTAGCGAGGTGGGAGTTATATTGACAAAAGGAGGCAGAGCTCGGTAACCACAGGCACAGCTCAATTTACGAAGCCTTCCACACATGGGGGCTCTGAAGGATGAGGAGTCAGAAATGCTCACTCATGTTCTCAAAGAGCAATGACCTTTATTCCACAGCTCCAATTACCAGGGAAGGACAGCTGGTAAGAGACGGCCTTTTCTTTAAATAGCCAGGGGCTTGGCAGACACATAATTAAGGCTAGCTCAATGTTCTAACTATGTCAGTAATATGGCCTTATGAGGTGTTACTGTCAGTCAAACTACATGAAAGATATTCAGAATTCAATCAGATATCCTTTCAAAAGCTGTACCTAAGACTCGTACTGACCAAAGAAGTATAATGAAAGAATCAAGAATTCTTCTCAAGTTCAAAGATTACTGGAATTAGGTGGAAAGATACTTACATATGTTAAGAAATGAAAATTCGAATCACCTGCATGGGAATGTAAAGTACCTGGGATGGGAACTGTTTTCCTTAATGAATAGACAACTCTCAACTCCCAAATCATTTAGAGGGATATTTAAGAGTAGCAAGACCACTGAATACATTTTCTGTGGTACTTATTATTTTATTACTTGCACTCTTTAATTGAATTTGGCCTATGAGAACAATAATGCTAATAAATAATCATTTAAATGCACCCCTAAATTATTTACAATTGCAATTTAAGACAATATTGAAATATTAAGAACTTTAGGTTCATCATTTTAATAAATTTATTATTCTTAAGATGATTATTGGCTATTTAAAAGGGTTTCATTCGTTAACTCAGACAACTGAAGTACTCAACAAAGAAAATATATTCGTTTTTAAGTGTGACTTAACAGTATAACGGTGAAGTTTGTGAAAAAAATTGTAAAGGGACTCAAACACTGCTATGGCCTCTGAATAGTCACTGTTAACATTGACTAGATTTTTTTGTTTTTAGAGACAAAGTCTCACTCTGTCGCCCAGGCTGGAGTGCAGTGGCATGATCTTGGCTCACTGTAACCTCTGCCTTCTGGGTTCAAGCGATTCTCGTACCTCAGCCTCCCAAGAAGCTGGGAAAACAGGCGTGCACCACAACACCCACCTAATCTTTGTATTTTTTGTAGAGACAGGGTTTCACCATGTTGCCCAGGCTTGTCTTGAACTCCTGGGCTCAAGTGATCCACCTGCCTTGGCCTCCCAAAGTGCTGGGATTACAGATGTGAGCCACCGTGCCTGGCCAACATTTATTAGATTTATAAACAGAATAAGCAGAAATTAAAAGCTTAGGGAACAAGAAAGTTTTTTAATCTAACTTTAATAGTTTATACATGTTTAGAACTAAAGAGTAGTAGTAAACTTGGACACAAGAAGTCCTACAGCAATACTAAGCATCCACAGTACACCATACCTGCATGTGTAAGCTCATCAGAAAGCGAAGAATGAAAAAGGGCTGGGTACACAATGGCACCGGTGGCAGAGTCGCTGCCCTGGAGAATTACACTCCTGGCATTCCAAGCTGGGACCCAAACAGTTTCCCATAATAAATAAGAGATGTTCAGGGACATTTGGAACCAAGACAGCTCCTCAGGTGCATAAGGGTTGTGTGAATATGCAAGTGACTATCTTAACTTACAGTTTTAACATTTCTATCTGGGGAAATGTGTTCTAACTATCCAAATACTGCACAACAAATTTATCTTAGTTCTATGTTTACATTTTACTGTGGATACTAATTAATGATTTTGTGGATAAAAATCAGGCAGCCATGAGATGAAACAGCAGGGGCCCAGGATGCCCAACTCATAAACATGCAAGAATTCATATTTTTTATGAGATTATAAATTTCCAGCCCAAACTCCCACAAACTCTCTTTTCTGTTATTAGTTACTATGAATAAAGTATAATTGCACTTAAATGCAGCTAGACTGTGAGCTCCTGCAGGTGAAATTACAAGTTAAAACATGGTCCTCATGAGGGAAGAAAGGACAGAGAGTACCCTTAGCCTTTGGGCAACCATTGCTTTGAACATAATTAGATAATGTAAGTATATGGGAAAGAGATGCCAGGATATAATTAGTTATACTGAAGCATTTCATTAACAACATTTAATAACATTTAAAGATCATAGGGCACATACAAAATGATATTCCTTTTTCCTTTCCATTCCATTTCATATTCTCATACTGCCTGCACTATATACAAAATGAGGTATGGAGAGAAGGGGATCTAATAGACTGGCTCCATCTAGTCCCTGCTCTGTCATGTAACATGTATCCATTCATTCAAGGAGATAAAAATTGGCTGAAGCGTCTTTCAATACACATGCTGTGTTGGGCCCATGTTCTGAATGTTGAGACTCTAGCAGTCAACAGAACAGGCCTACAGCCTGGCCTCCATGGAGGACATGTTCTAGAACCCAAGATTGCTCGGCATTTTGCTACCAGCCCCAAGAGAGTGATGCACAGCTCTTCTGTGCCTTTGAGTTGCGGGTTGCACAGCTCTATTCTGTCTTTGAGCTTCTAGCATTCTCGTACCCAAGGGGATATTCCCTGAAGGTGAGAAGAATGGGATGCAACAACAGTGACCAGTGACCATCGCCTCTCAGCAAACTGCCATTTAATAATTTATTATTTTATTGTAAAAACTCCCTGAACTTTTAGAATATGATTTCACTCCTTATTCAAGAAACACTAACCTTATAAAGATCTGGGCAAGAGAACTTTAGTGAAGGCAAAGGAAGGAGCCATCCTAACCTTCCTTACTACTAGAAATGTCATACTCAGAGAGTACACAGTATGCAGGACAGTCTTGCTCTGACAAAAATCGACTGGGAAAGGAGGACGACTGGGTGTAAAACTACATACTAGAATATGTGACATGGAGCACCACCCCACAAATGGTTATTTTCCATGTTTATTCCTGGCATGATGAGTGGAGTCCAAAGTTTATTCCAAAGCACTTTCTTTTCACTCCCTTCTCTGGAAAATCAACTGTGTTTGGAAATCATGGTGCATCCCATGGCTAACCTCCCCACCCCAGGAAGTGAGACTGGGCCCTCTACTTCTCCCTGACATTTACAACTCAGCTAAAATGAGAAAAAGAGAAGGGAATATAAGAAAAGGACTTCAAAGTTGTGAATTCTGCACCCTTACATGTCAACAAAGATTAAGCCTGAAGTGGCAGGCTTTGACGCAAGGTTGGGGAGGATTAAGGTTTTGAGGCAAGGTTGGGGGAATTCGGAGGCTGACTGGAGAATGACTGGGAATCCAGAGCTGCTCCCTCTATATCAGAGTTGCACATTCTCCTCCGGGCTTCCCAGTGAATTTCTACCTCCATGCAAAAAAAAAATAAAAATAAAAATAAAAAATAAGAGGAGAAAACATAGTGGGCATAAAGCTAAATTTCCAGACCCTTCCTAGACCAATCATCAAACTCTGTGTGTGCATGTATTCTCTCTGAGGAAGGGGACTTAGAAACAACAAGTTTAAAATGGCTTCTAGGAACTAGACGCAGTGGCTCACACTTGTAATGCCAGCACTTTAGAAGGCCAAAGCAGGCGGATCACTTGAGCCCAGGAGTTTGAGACCAGCCTGGGCAACATGGGAAAACCCCGTCTCTGCAAAAAATACAAAAATTAGCTAGGTGCAGTTGTGCATGCTGGTAGTCCCAGCTACTTGGGAGGCTGAGGCAGGAGGATCACTTGAGCCTGGGAGGAGGAGGATGCAATAAGCAAGACTGCACCATTGCACTCTAGCCTGGGCAGCAGAACGAGACTCTGTCTCAAAAAATAATAGTAAAAAATAAAATGGCTTCTAGGTACTGTTAATGTTCAAAGGTGAGTGTAGGTTGATGGCCACCTATGTCAGTTTTCTTCATGGGTTGACAGCACCAAGAGTTTTGTTTTAAATGGGAATTCATGGTGGTTTCCATCAATGTAAAAATGCCTAAAATGGAACTCATTCCTATTCTCAGCCCTCATGGCTTCCTCTAATCTCGACTTCAGGACAAGCCATTGCTATTCACCTGCCTTCTCCCTCCCATCCCTTTATGCCCAGCTGTCAGCTTCTGAATCATCCGCTTTTCTTCCTTTCATTCCAACCCTACAGGTCCTTGCAATTGGTTAAAGGGTGGCTCCCAAAAATTATGTCCATGTCCTAATCCCTAGGGCCCAAGAATCGGACTTTATGTGGAAAAAAGGCCTTTGCAGATGTGATTAAGTAAAGAATCTGGAAATGAGGCACTCTGTATTATCCCAATGGGCCCTACATCCACGGCAGGAGTCTTTATAAGGGACAAAAGGAAAGAAGAGAAGGCCATGTGGAGAGAAGCTGAGACCAAAGTAACGCAGCTACAAGCCAAGGAAAAACGCAGGCCTGCTGACACCTTGAATCAAGCTTCTCATCTCCAGAGCTCAGATAAAGTAATCTCCTGTTGTTTTGGCCCCCATAGTTTGCAGGAAACTTGTGCAGTCCTATGGTTCACCTGGGCAATGGCAACTACCAGTCTCCAGTGTCTAAGCGCCAACAGTCCACATCATCAGAAGCACCCTTCTAGATCTTGTGTGCTTGCCAGGCTGTATGATGACTATGAGATAAAATCTGAATTGCTTAGTGTGGCACTGGGCTCACTGCCATCCGCCCTTGGCAGACCTTTCCACCTGTGCTCTGCCTCTCACTGAGTCCTCTTGGCCTGAAATACCCTCAGCCCTTCCTCCTCTACTTCATGGACTCCCCAACCCTACCCCTGGCTCACTTGGATGCATGTGCTCTGCTGTGATGCACATCTGACTGGCCAACTTCCTTTTCCTGGCTCCCAAGGAAATTGAGTCATCTCTAGCAAATGAATGGTGATAATGTAGTAGAACAGATCATGTCCATCTCCCCCTATACAAGTTACAGCACCCCTGCCTGCAGTTCCCTGAAGAATAGGGATGCTGTTGTATTCATTTGACTCAGCTGTCTCAGTATCTGGCAATTGGTGGACCTGCTGTCAAAGTCAGTCGGGTTAATAAATTGAAGGAATCACCCTGAACATTTCAACCTCTCCTCCAGAGCCCTCATAGATCCACCTTATGCTTTTCTTAAATTCCTTTTGAATTTAAAGCTCTCTCCCCAAATTCTCCATTGCAAAAAGTGCCACCTGTCTTTGGCCATCTGAATGAAGCCACCTAAATGCTGGGAGTGTTAAGTCTTTTATTTTAACCACCTCTCTACCACTTGGCTACCTGTATTGCTCAATAACTTGAAGTGGGCAACTTTACAGGCTTTTATCAGGTTCCTGTCAGAGAGGCAAGGTCAGCACAACTGGTTTAACAAGATGAGGGCTGAGATAAGGCTAGAGCTTCCAGAAAGGAGTAAGTCATGGAGCCACACCCGAGAATAACTCACATGTTTGGGTTAAGAATGCAGAAGCAACACCCAGGAGAGGGCAGCACTGACAACACACACCAAGTCCAAGGTCTTTTTGATCCACATGAACAACCCTTCTCTTAGAAAGTACTTAAGGGCCAGTTTATGACCACATTCCTTTGACAAAGGAATCTAGAAAAATACACTAGGAAGAAAAAATCCAAAAACATCCTGGTGAAGGCTACGCTCTCATCAAAGCTACCGTATCCAAATACACCTGGGCCCCAGGACTCTGCAACTTCACCCACATGAGCACCAAAACTCCACAGCCACCACTGATCTCGCTGCAGATAACCAACAGAACTGCACACGGTAAAGGTTCTCAGTAAATATTACTTTTAGATCAGAAGACTGCCTAAGAGCCTGAAGCAGGAAATGGGAGCTGGAATGACACAGAAGTAGCTTTGAAATATTTATAAATAAGGAGGTGCTTGGAAGGTGTGGGTGGAGATGGCAAGGAATTGAAGACTGAAAGATAACTCCCAGCTTCTGTAGGTCTTTTGGGGCTTGCTGCCTGGTGTGAATGCAGAGAACTAGAGGCCCTGTTTAAAACAATGCTTCATAGATGCCTCTGGGCCACACAGGTAGAAAAGAGCCTGTTGTCACTGGGAACCCATAGCTGGGAACTCAAAAGAGGTGAGGCCAGGCCAGGGACATCAAGGTGTCATCAGAGCAGAAGCATGGGCTGAAGGCATCAGCTCAGAAGAGGTCTGCACAGGAGGAAAGTGCCCAGGACAAAGCCATAGGGATGCCAAACAGACACCAGTAGGAAGAGAAAGCAATGGGGAAGCCAGAGGAGGAACTATCTGTGAAACCAAAGAGAAAGATTTCCAAGGACGGTGCAGAAGTAGCAAAGAAAGCCAGGAGTTCTGGAAATTTAAAAAAAGGGTGTCCTCTGTGCCTTAGCAGCATGTACATCACTGCTACCTCTGTCAAAACAACTTCTGTGAGTGGTAGGGCCGAAAAGCCAGCTCATAGCGAGGGAAGGGAAGTGGGGGAGTGAGTTTGGCAAATGCAGCCCACTTGAGCAAGAAGCTTGGCTGAGAATGGAGGCAGAAAGAAAGACAAGCCAGTTTCAAGACATGTCCTTAAAATTGGGACACTCACTAGTCCCAGCCATCAGAAACAATAAACACAGCAACAGGTACATGACATTTATTATTGTGTATATTATAGATGTGATCATATAAAGATTTAATTTCTTCAGGCTACTTCACAAAGTCCTGTCCCCTCCCTATGAGAGGATATGATTTTACATAATCTCATCATAAACCCTAATGGTATAAGGGGCTGCATAACATGTGTAGATGATTACATCTCTGTTGCAAAATCATGTTAAACAATACAGTAGAGGCCATGGGTCAGATACAAACTGAACATGTTCTTTAATATGATAATATTTTGATAAGCATCCAATATCCTGGAAGATGTCACACATTGCTTGTGATATGCTGCAAACCATACTCAGGGACACAAAGGATGGATAATTTTACCAAATCAGTACAGCAAGCAAGTTGTCAATGAGACGGGCCAGGCTGCAGTTACCAACACAGCTAATGTTTCACCTAAGCTAAAGTGGTTTTGGGCTATCAGTAGAGCCTCTCAATCATCGATGAGATAAAATTAAATAACTACATATCAGCTGGTGGGCCTTTTAGCATCTACAATTGTACCTGTACCTGTGAGGGCTGGCACAAGTATGAACAAATGGTACCAAGACTACTGGTAACTGTACGTGATAAAGTGCCCAGGAATAGAATCTCATGTATGTTCTCTTGGACCCAGTTGTGCCCCTAGCATTAGAACCCTGGAGGTTACCTATTCATACGCAGAGTTCTCTTTCCTTTATTCACCTCAATTTCAGTAGCTTGGAAACCTTTTAACTCTTGCTTTTTAAAAGGAAAATTATTTGGTTATCGTAGAAACATTTTGTGTAGGAAAGTGTTACACATATTTTTGTTCTGGCCTCAAATAATCATGGATTTCATGATTATCTGGAGGATTTTCACTGGGCTTTGGTTGTCCTGTCTCGGTTTCACTTTAGAGACGACAAGTCGCCTCAATTCTAAATCTCAAGCCTGATTACGATTTCACTTTTAAAAGCTTGTCATGTAGGCATACCACATCAAAAGCTGATAAGTAGTCAGCAGAATGCCAACACTAAACACATGGTAGCAAATGGCAAAAAGTAAGCTAGACCTTTAAGTCTACAGGCCTTGTAATGGCAAAAACCACAATTACTTTAGCAACAACCTAAATAGTAGTCATACAAAAAGAAAAGGCAGATACAAGAATCTACTTAACCAAAGGAAATGCTTTATGTTAAGATAAAGGAGGCAAATAAGAGATGCGGAAAAGAAAATAAGAATGTACTAAAGCACTGTATTGAAGTCAGCAACTAATGTTTAGTATTTAATGAAATCCACCATTATTTGAGGCCAGAACAAAAATATGTGTAACACTTTGCTACACAAAATGTTTCTAAGATAACCAAATAATGTTCCTTTTAAAAAGCAAGAGTTAAAAGGTTTCCAAACTACTGAAATTGAGGTGAATAAGGGAAAGAGAACTCTGTGTATGAATAGGTAACCTCCAGGACTCTAATGCCAGGGGCACGACTGGGTCCAAGAGAACATATATGAGATGTACGCAGCACTTCAGTAAGTCATTTCATCCCATCACTCAGTTCAAGCTCCGACCTCTAGTTTCCTAAGTCCTTGATAGCCTTGGAGTAAAAAGGGATGACACAGACCCAGTAGGCAGAAGTCAGCTGAGAGGTACAATGAAGAGCCCAGTCAGAAGAGCCCCTCAGGATCAGCTATAAGGCTATTTAGGAACATTTTCTGTCATGTTTCATCAGCATATGATGTAACACACAGGTAGGTACTAGTGGCTACTCTTCGAAGAATTTTAGGAAACTTTTATTCCTTTTTTAGGCATGATGCTGACAAAATATCAGCTTCCAATTAAGACATCAACGAGACAATTTTCTTGACATCTGTCTGCAAATCCTGTAGACATTTGTCTACAAATCTGCACTATGAGAGAAAGGCAAGGAACTGAAAAATAAGCACCATGAAATGGGACTCTTTCTTTAGAATGTTTTCTGCTATAACATATTTCTGCAAGAAATACATTGCCACTGTAATGTTTGAGAGAGAGCTAAGGTTCTGGAGCTGCTTATTTTATATCTCTAACATGACTCTTCTAAAAATGCATGTTTTACATTCTTGTCTCTTACACAGAATTGATTACTACTTAATACTACCTTTGGGGTTTTTAGTGGTTCATACTTAAGACTTAATCTTCCCTTTCCTATTTTAACTTTTCGAGTATACAGAAGAGTCAATACTAGTATAGGAAACATCTACATACCATATGCCTGCATGCAACACAGCTGAAAATATACAGATGCCCTAACTCTTCATTCCTCTATCTCTCTGCATGTTTTTCCTAAGAACAACACTCTCCTACACAGCCATAATACCACTGCCACACCCAGGCAAATCAGCAATATTTCATAGTACCCCCTAAATATTCAGCACACATCACAGCTCTCCAATTGTCACAAAAATGTCTTTTATAGATTTTTTTCCCCAACCTAAGGTGCACTGAATTTGACTACGTCCCTTTACCCTCTTTAAATATGGAAAAGCCAGCCCCTATTTTTTCCCCATGATAGTCAACGTTTTCAGGGACCCAGTCCAGGAACCTGGTGGAACATCCTACATTCGGAATTTATCTTGCTGTTTCCACAGGATGCCACATCCCATGTTCCTCTACCCATCTGAAACTCCTACAGGCCCAGTTGGATTCAGGTTAACCATTTCTGAGGTCACTTTAGAAGGCATGTGACGTGACATGCTGCTGCTTCCTGGCTGTCAAACCTACATCAATTGGGCCCCTGGGTCAATCACGGTTCCCAGAGCTACCCCCTGTGAAGGCCCCTGTTTGCCTCTGCTGTCAGTCAGTGACCTGTGGCATCGCACTGTGGGCACCTTCGTCTCCTGCATGTTTAAGGTCTTGGCTTCCACTGGCAATGCTTGTCAGAACCACTTACAGTGGGGATCCCAAAAATAGTGACCTGGCTAATTCTCCCATTCTGTCCATATTTATTAACTGGCATTCTTCTGTAAAATGCCACCCTTTTTCTTTTTGAGAATCATAACATGGAGACTCCTTTAAAAAAAAACAGTATTATACTCTCTTAAGGTCATTATTCTTTTGATTACAAATGATTCGTATCTTGCCAGTGGGATCCCCCACTGCATCTTGGCATGAGAAGGTGCTCTGTGCTCATCTTTTACTAGCCCCAGACCCTAGAATCAGCCATATCGCCTCAGGGTCTGTCTGTGTTCCTTTCATTGCGCATGATGTTTTGAAAGGAAGTTTTTAATCTCTTTTAAGCACTCATGAGTATCACTATATTACTTGTGTGAAGTAGACTTACAAACTGTGCAGAATGTAGGACCCCACTGACAAATAGCCATCTCAGTCTGAAACATTAATTTTACTTTTTCAAAAGCAGACAAAGCGTAGGCAACTGCATTTCTTTTAATAACTGTGCTGAGGTCAGGAGTTCGAGACCAGCCTGACCAACGTGGTGAAACCCCATCTCTACTAAAAATATAAAAAATTAGCTGGGTGTGGTGACAGGCGCCTGTAATCCCAGCTACTCGGGAGGCTGGGGCAGGAGAATTGCTTGAACCCAAGAGGCAGAGGCTGCAGTAAGCCGAGACTGCACTCCAGCCTGGGTGACAAGAGTGAGACCCCATCTAAAAAAACACACACACAAAAAAAAAACCTCTGTGCTTTTGCAGGCATCTTGTGCCAAGGTCATGAGTATCCTTCGATTTCACGAGCAAACACCAAAGAGACTGTGGCATGTGCTCCGATACACAGAGAAAACAGACCTGCACAGCTGTTCTTTCTTTCCTATATCCCATTGTATGGAACAGAGGAACCCATGGATGTGAAACTTATTTAGGTTCCTTTGAGTGCCCTCTCTTCGAAGGGCTCACAGCATGGCACACCTCTGTCACCAGTTGCCTCCTCTTCCTGCCTAAATGTTCCGGCCATCCACACACACAGGCATTATAGCCAGTACTTCTAACCTGTCTCTCAGGCTCTGGACCTCTCACTAAAATGTTCCATGCACCACCATGGGAGAGGAGTCAGTTCACCAGCTTTCCTGGGGACAACTCTCCTCTACAGGGCTGTGGCTAGCATGAAGGTACTCAATCTATATAGACCAAATACAGACACCTCTTTGGGGAGCCAAAGAGGTGAGGAAGGGGTGCAGCACTATTCTTGTCAGAGGCAGCTGACCTGTGTCCAAGTGAAGCACTAGGCATAATTTCTAGATTAGAGGAAATTCAGGGGACAGAGGAACGACTAAGGTGGTATCACATGGAAACAATCAGACAAATCCAGAATATAGGATGGTGTCATGATAACCATCCTACACTATTCCAAAAGTCATGGGGGAGAAACACAGGATGTGTACTTGCAGGATGGAGTGAGATTTTCAGAAATACTAATCTTAGCCTGACAGAGATTAGTATTTCTCTCTTTTTTTCTTTTTGAGACAGAATCTAGCTCTATTGCTCAGGCTGGAGTGCAGTAGCGTGATTTCAGCGCACTACAACCTCCGCCTCCCAGGCACAAGCAATTCTCGGGCCTCAGCCTCGTAAATAGCTGGGACTTCAGGCGCGCATCACCATGCCCCGCTAATTTTTGTATTTTTAGTAGAGATGGGGTTTTGCCATGTTGGCCAGGCTGGTCTCAAACTCCTGGCTTCAAGTGATCCGCCAGACCTCGGCCTCCCAAAGTGCTGGAATTACAGGCATGAACCACTGTGCCCAGTCTTAGTCTCGTATTTCTCAATGAAACATTAGAGATTTCTAATCTCTACCAGCCAGACATTGCTCAAAAGAGATGCAAAGAGGAGCTACACAGATGCTACAGCTATGCAGACCCAAGGGTAAAACAAAGTCTTCCTTTTTGTGCTCTTACACAGGAGAAATGCATGTGTTAGGATGTTTTCGAATCTCTTCTCATGTCCACACTTTAATCATCAGCAAGATCTTTTTTCTTTTTTAATACAATCTTTGCTTGACTGAAAAAAAAAAAACCACTCTCTTCTATGCTTTAGTAAATATGCCTATGGCTTGGCCATTTCTCCTGGTCTGGAATATCCATTTCTCTTCTTGGCTCCTATCTATCCTTGACAGTATGCTACCCACAATGTGATTTCAGTTCAAAATCCTGCTCTGTTGCTAACACATCCTTATCATGTATATCACTGGCAATTATTCACAGATTTCACCAATCATATTTTAGGTTCCAGCAGGACTCTAAGTTCCTTAAAGGAAGAGACTAATTTTGAAGCCTTTATAACACCCAGCACAGTATTTCCTAATAATTAAGGATGAGTGAATGCATTCCTCTAGAGTTCTGCTGTCCACTCTATATTTTGTCTCTGTCGCATTTTGGCAACTAGTCTTTGAGGACTACTTAGAGTTAAGTAAATAACATGAGAAATTCAGGTCCTCAGTTGCACGAGCCACATCTCATGAGCTGGGTTTCCAGCTGTGGCTCCCATCAGTTGCAGTATAGTTACAGAACATTTCCATCTGGCAGAAAGCCTTGCTGGATAGACAGTGCTGAGCTAGAGAGCAGACAGGCATACAGTTCTCAAGGACCATGTGCTTCTCTTCCATGTGCATGGCAGCTAACACAAGTGGGAGGGAGGGTGGGTGCTTTTTTTTGCTTTTGTCTGAAGGCTTCTGATAAGCTTCAATGTGTGAACTATGACATACTCTTCATAGATACACTGGAGAGTCTATTGGGAATCAAACAGCAAACTCTGGTTTGCTCCTTGATCTGTCCCTGACCAGCTGTGTCATCTGCAGTGTTTCTTAAATAAGGCACCATCGATCACAAAAGGGCACATCACTTGGCCCAGCTCCCAGAGCTCAGAGAGGAGAATAAAGGGCCTGGCCAAGCGTCGCAAGCAATGCCATGAAACTGCCTGCCAGGCATGGCTGTGAAGAGGTGACCATTATCCTCCCATGCACAGGTACCTTGCCACATGGGCAGCTGCACCTGTGTCCTTAGCTGCTACTCACTGTTAGCATCACAGCAGAGGACACAAGGGAGATAGGAAATAAAGAAGGATCAGGAAAGTTGGTGATCTACCTGTCAGACATTGCTGAAAAGGGATGTGAAGAGGAGCCACATAGATGGTCCAGCTAAGAAAGCCCAAGGGAAAAACAAAGTCTTCCCTTTTGTGCTCTTACACAGGAGAAATGTGTTAGGATTACCATGTCTTCAAAAAAATGCTCTTTAAGAACGAACAAGTCAATTTTAAACTGCAAATATCAGCATCACAAAACCAAGGTTGTCCCCTTCCACCATTTCAACACTATTAAAGGGAGCTCTTAATATATTAAATGCTACATTTATTAATCACTGAAATTCCCTTACAGCCAATGGTGGGAGCATTATTTTCAAGTGTGATGTATCCCAGGATAATACTATTGTGCTTTCTACCTACAGACTGTCTATCAATCAATTACTTTTGAAACACTTCATCAGAAGGTCTGACTAGTCACCTAAGCATCCATATAAGCAGTGTTTTCAGGGGACATTTCTTAGGAGGTATCATTTACCTTGCTCTTTTACATTGCTTTAAGTCTCTATCTACTCCTGAAAAATGACAGAAAATAGTATATAAATTATATCTTTTTTTAAAAAAAGAAATAGGATCAGAGTAAAGAGTGAATAATCACAAAGATAAAAAAGACCAAATAATCTCTAACACAGTTTTTCAGGGAGAAAAACAGAAATCTGGCTCAAAAAAACCCAAACAAACAAAAAAATTACACACTGCTGTCCCATGATTGTATAGGCATATCTCATTTTATAGTGCCTCACAGATTGTGTCTTTTACAAATTGAAGGTTTTGGGCAACCCTGTGTCGAGAAAGTCTATCAGAACCATTTTTTTTAACAGCATGTCTCACGTTACATATCTGTGTCACATTTTGGTATTTCTTGCAATATTTCAAATAGTTTCATTATTACATCTGTTATGTCAATCTGTGATGAGTGATTGTCGTTACCATTGTCATTGTTTTTGGCACCATGAACCACACCCATATAAGTCAGAGAATTTAATGGATAAATGTTGTGTGTGTTCTGATTGCTCCACAGACCCCCATCTCTCTTCCTCTCCTCCAGGGCTCCCTAGTCTCTGAATCACAATAATATTAAAACCAGGACAATTAATAACCCTACAATGGCCTCTAAGAGTTCAAGTGAAAAGAAGAGTCATGCATCTCTCACTTTGAATCAAAAGCTAGAAATGGTTAGGCTTAGCGAGGAAGACATGTCAGAAGCCGACAGGTGGAAAGCTAGGCCTCTTGCACCCAATTAGCCAAGTTGTGAATGCAAAGGAAAAGTTACTGAAGGAAATTAAACATGGTACCCCAGTGAACACATGAATGATAAAGAATGAAACATCTTGTTGTCGCTTACATAGAGGAAGTTTTAATGTCTGGGTAGAAGAACAAACCAGCACAACATTCCCTTAAGCCAAAGCCTAACCTAGAGCAAAGCTCTAATGCTCTTCACTTCTATGAGGGCTGAGGGTTGTGAGGAAGCTGCAGAAGAAAAGACTAACTCTAGCATAAGTTCATGAGGTTTAAGCAAAGAAGCCATCTTCATAACATAAAAGTGCATGGTGAAGCAGCAAATGCTTATGGAGAGGCTGCAGCAAGTTATCTGGGAGATCTAGCTAGGATCACTGATGAAAGTGGTTACACTAAACAACAGATTTTCAATGTACACAAAACAGCCTTTTATTGGAAGAAAATTCCACCCATGACTTTCATAGCTAGAGAGAAGTCAACGCCTGGCTTGAAAGTTTCAAAGGACAGGCTGACTTTTGGGTGAGGGGCTAATGCAGATAGATGGTGACTTTCCATTGAAGCCAATGCTCATTTACAATTCTGAAAATCCTAGTGCCCTTAAGAATGATGCTAAATCTTCCCTTTCTGGGTTTTGTAAATGAACAGCAAAGTTTGGATGACAGTACATCTGTTTACAGCATGGTTTACCGAATATTTTAAGCCCACTATTGAGAATTACTGCTCAGAAACAAAGATTTCTTTGAAAATATTTCTACCCACTGACAATGTAACTGGTCACCCAAGAGCTCTCATGGAGATGTACAAGGAGATTCATGTTATTTGGCTTGCTAACATAACATCTATCCTGCGGCCCATGGACTGAGGAGTAATTTAAACTTTAAAGTCTTATTACTTAAAATATGTATTTCTTAAGGCTATAGCTGCCATAGACAGTGATTCCTCTGACACATCTAGGCAAAGTAAATGGAAAGCCTTCTGGAAAGGATTTAGCATTCTAGATGCCATTCACAACATTCATGACCCATGGGAAAAGATCAAAATATCAACATTAACAGGAGTCTGTAAGGAGTGGATTCCAATCCTCATGGATGACCTTGAGGGTTTCAAGACATCAGTGAAAAAGTAACTGCAGATGTGATGGAAACAGCAAGAGAACGAGAATTAGAAGTGAAGCCTGAAGTCGTGACTGAATTGCTGCAATCTCAGGGTAGAACCTGAACTGATGAGACATTGCTTCTTAGGGATGAGAAAAGAAAGAGGTTTCTGGAGATAAAAATCTATTCCTGTGAAGACGGGTTTGAACACTGAAGTGACAACAAAAGATTCACTATATTAACATAAACTTAGTTGATAAAGCAGCAGCAGCAGAGTTTGAGAGGACTGACTTCAATTTTTTTTTTTTTTTTTTTTTTTGAGACAGAGTCTCACTCTGTCATCCAGGCTGAAGTGCAGTGGTGCAATCTCGGCTCACTGCAACCTCAGCCTCCCAGGTTCAAGTGATTCTTGTGCCTCAGCCTCCTGAGTAGCTGGGACTACAAGTGCACGCACTCATGCCTGACTAACTTTTGTGTGTGTAGTTTTAGTATAGATGGGGTTTCACCATATTGGCCAGACTGGTCTCAAACTCCCGACCTCAAATGATCCGCCTGCCTCTGCCTCCCAAAGTGGTGGGATTATAGGTGTGAGCCACCGCACCTTGCTGAAAGAGAACTTTTTGTAAAAGGAAGAATCAACTGACATGGCAAACTTCATTGCTGTTTCATTTTTAAAAATTGTCACAGGATTTTGTTGTTTAATTAGCACCAACCTTCAGCAACCATTACTCTCAAGACAACATCTTCTAACAGCAAAAGAATTACAACTCACTGAAGGATGAGATGATCCCTAGCACTTTTATTTTCTTTAATCAATAAAATATTTTTAAGGTATGTACTTTTTTAGACATAATGCTATTGTACACTTAATAGAATACAGTATAGTGTAAACCTAACCTTATATTTACTGGGAAACCAAAAAAATTCATGTGGCTAACTTCATTGCAATGTTTGCTTTACTGTGATGATCTGGAACTGAACCCACAATATTTCTCAGGTATGCCCGTATCCACTTTATTTAAAGATTCTAAATAAAACCATACTGTTTCTATTTGAAAGAGAGAGCTAGAAAAAAGAAAAGAATATTTTATACCTGCATGCCTAGAATCTGCTGAATATTTAAGTTGTGTTGCCAGGTGGACAAAACTTATTTACCTGCAGAATTTCGCAACTTAAGTCTTACCCCCTTCTCAATTATCCTAGAAACAGAAACAGCTGCAGTAGGCAACCAACCACTTACTACAAGAACTTAAAGTTGGCATGGTTCAGGTCTATTAGAAAGCAGAACGAAAGGGAGCTAAGCCTATAATTTGATGCTGTTTCTGACATAAAATGTAGCACTTTACTCCAAATCTCTTCAAACCCTTAATAGGAACACACGTGTCTTGTGCTTGCTATATTCCAGAAACCTTTTCAGTTTCTAGAAACAACAGATTATTCACTGATCACACTGTAGTGAAAGGCCAATCATGGCCCCTGAGGTAAGGGCTCACCTCTGTCCCAAGCCCTCACACTGGCCTCCAGCCTCAGCCATCTCCTTTACAAATGTGGAAGAGAACCTACATTTCACCTAGCAAGATTAGAACCCAAGGGTGCACTGTCAGCCCCTAGGGGAGGCAGGGCAAAGAAAAGAATGTGAACCTACCACCAGAGTTGCTTTGACATCCAGAGCAAGACCCACTACACATGATGGAAGGAGGGGAGGTTGTGATTACTATCTCATTCCAAGGAGGATCTCTGCATATTCTGGGGTTAAACAATAACCACCTATGGAAACACGAGGAATGATCCTTCACTTTGCTCCACCTTCCTCAAAAACATGCCAAAACTCTTAGAAACCGCACTTGGAAGGAATGACTTGATAACATCAAGTAGTAAGAACCTACTGAGGCTGAAAAGCTCACCAACTGCACTTTTAAACCTCAGACGTATTTCACAGGGTCAAATGATGACATACATAGATTGTTCTGACAATCCATCTAGGGTATGTGCTAATATTACATAAGAAAAATCTATTTTTGTCATCAGCTATATGGATGTTCCGGTGTCTAGAGAAACAGTCTACATGAAGTTAACAAAGAATGATAGTGCTAAACACACTCACGCTGTGTCTGTGGAATTTTGAGCACACGGTGAACATGACTGTCAACTGTCTCAGGTAGCCAACAATCCCATCGGTACTGGGCTTGGTGAACACCACAGAGACCCTACCTCCATGACCTTTTAGTGTCTCCTGGGCCCCAGACAGTGAGGCAGGCACTTACAGTCTCAAGTGCTATTATTTAGCAAGGAGGAAGCTATGGGAGTGCAAGAAGGCAAAGAACAGGTCTTCATTCTACTATAAAAAGATAAAGTAGAAGTCACTCATTAAAATCCTGCAAGCTGGATTTATAAACATATGGTATACTATGGTCGATACTGCAAATGTTCTTATTACCCTTTGCAGATCTACTTTATTATTTTACAGTGTTTTCCTTTGATTTTTTAAAAAGGATTTTAAATAATTCTGTATTAGACTCCAAGAAAACATATTTTACACATACCGCGTTTTACATACACCAAAATTCCTAATTCTGAATATTCTTTACACCCACCCTCTGCCTGGCCCTCCCAGCATAGCCATTATCAATAGACATCATGGGTTACTCCACAAAGACCTAGACCCACGCTGTACAAGCCAGCAGCCACTCACCAAGTGAGGCTATAGAGCACTTGAAATGAGGCCAGTTCAAACTGAGATGTGTTGTATGTATAAAATACACACACATTTTGAGGACCTAGTATTAAAATTAATGTCAAACACGTCAATGATTTTTATAATCATTGACTATGTATTGAATAGTAATATTTCTGAGACATTAGGTTACATAACATACATCATCCAAATCAATGCCATCTGTATCTTTTTACTTATTAAAAGTTGCTACCAAAAAATTTCACCTGGCTCAATTCTATTCTATGAGGCAGAACTGCTCTGGACGACAAACTGTATTCTCTTTTAAAGAAATTGGGACCATCTTTTGTGCTCCTAATTTCAGTTATTTACAAATGGCATCATCTTCCTTGTACAGCTGCTGAGATACAGTTTAATACTTGTCATCTTCTTGTTTCAAAATCTTGTCCCGGTTTTTAAGTAATGTCAGTCCCCTTTTTCTCTGAATGGCATTTTAGAGCTAGAATTACTAACATTACCTAAATAATAACTGACTGTTACCTTGGTCATGAGAAACAGAATCCAAAGTGTTTTCTTAAAAAAAAAAAAAAAAAGAAAACAGCATCATGCATGTCAAAAGCATGGCAAAATGCCCAGGCTTTCTTCCTGGTCAACATTTCCTCTAAAATCTATTTACTTCCTCATTCTCCTCTGATTAAACAAGCTTCTCCTGTAACGCTAACAATTCTCCATGAAATTTTTCATTTTCAATTTTACTTCCAAAAGTATGCAAGTATTGGGGCTACATCGACAAACAGAACTTCCTAGAGAAATGCATTCAAAATTTCCAAAAAACAGACCTACTGCAAATAACTCATTTTAAATTGATGACATATTGTTATGCAAACGACAGATACACTGAAGTGAGGGGCTAAAGAATGAGAGCAGGCATAACCTGGTAGATTAAATTAAACTGGTACATTTTGGAAAGCTGTGTTTTGTATTTATACATTTTGTAAAAGAATAGGATAAGCAGAGGTATATTTCCAAGAAGGTTTTGCAAGGCCTTAACACCTCAAAGAAGAGGTAGGGCCAGAAAGGAAGAAATGGGCAGAAAATGAGGGAAGGGAATAAAAAGATGTAGGGTTTATTTTTCCAAATAGCACCAATTCTTGGTTATCTGACTAGATCAGAGGACTGGGTAACAATGTGAGGTCAACAGTTAAGTCACATTCATCGCTTCAGGGCATGGCTGTGTGCAAATCTAGAATGAGAATTAGGCATCAAGCTCATTTAGAAGTTTAATAAATTTAATTTTGATGAGACATCTTGTTTAGCATTAAAATTCATGAGACTCCTAGAACAGGTTCTCTGGACTTTTCATTAGAGGGTAAGAAATTTATTTGACAATTTAACTTCTTGACCACCAGAGTAGGAAAATTCATGTCTACAAACTATACTTATGTATCCCAGAAGCTTTCTGAAATTGAATCATTTCAAATTTAGTAGCTGCATACACCGTTGGCTCCAATTAGTGACCTCTATGGGGATTTCTTTTCCTTTGGAATTAATCTGTTTATATCTCTGTATTCATAAAATGAAGAGACTAGTTATTGTGCGCCTTTTTCAAAGAAAACACTGCTAGTGAACTACCCAGCAGTATGATGAGCAGGAACAACGTCACATTCACAACTTAAATTGAGCTCAACATCATTTATATTTCGAACAGGATCAATTCAGAATCGTTTCTCAGTTTGGCTTATTGGCTGTGTGACTTGGGCAAGTAGATTTACTTCTCCCAGCTGCAGGTTTTTTTTTTTTTTTTTTTAATTAGCGAAATGCAAATACTTCCTCCAGATTTGCAGGGTTTTGAAATGAAGGAAAGATATACGTAAACAAGCAGGTCAGCAGTCTACACAGTAGGCAGACACATTTACAGATCTATGAAGCGTCCTGGTGATTATGTTTCACGGTGTTAATTCTGTTGAGGCTTTGGGTAGAGTTTGGTATACTTCTATCTCAAGTTAAAAATGGGGTTTTAGGCTGGGCGCGGTGGCTCACCGCTGTAAATCCAGCACTTTGGGAGGCCAAGGCGGGCAGATCACCTGAGGTCGGGGGTTTGAGACCAGCCTGACCAACATGGAGACACCCTATCTCTACTAAAAATACAAACTTAGCTGGCCGTGGTGCCGCATGCCTGTAATCCCAGGTACTCTGGAGGCTGAGGCAGGAGAATCGCTTGAACCCAGGAGGCAGAGGCTGCGGTGAGCCGAGATCGCGCCATCACACTCCACCCTGGGCAACAAGAGTGAAACTCTGTCTCAAAGACAACAACAACAAAAAACAGGGTTTTGTTCTCTGAATTCTACTTGAATTCCTCTTGGGTAGTAAAGTTCACATGTGCTATGACTACCAACGGTTTCTAAATGCCTCCTATTGATAAAGCAGGAGTTCTCAAAGGTTCAGGCACTTGTGTTAAAATGCAGAATCTGCATTTTACAAGTGGCTCCCAGGTGATGTCCCTGGTGCTGGTCACCCTAGACAGCCAGGCCACTTGACAGACCTTCTGTGCCTCTACATTGTTGACGACGCGGGATAATTCCTTATGGTTGCATAGGGCAGTCCTGTGCAATGCGGGAAGTTTAGCAGTATCCCTGGTCTGGACCCCACTAGATGCCAGTGACCCCCATCCCTCCAAGCCAGCTGTGACAGCCAAAATGTCTCCTGACATTGCCATTGACAGATGCCCTCAGGGCGGCCAAACCACCAGGTGGAGAACTGCTACCACGTAGGATGCTACCACCAAGGTGCGCCCAGAGCAGCAACCTTGGGGTAAGCAGGCAAGCATCCTCCAGGCTAGTTTGCAGATGGGGAAACTGAGGCTGGGCTTTGCTCAAGGTCGCAATTGTGGGTAACCGAAAAGGGAGCGGAGGTTCCGCCGCGCCCAGCTCTGCAGAGAGGACAGGACGCTGGGCCGCGCGCCCGCTCGGTGGTCCCTAGGGACCGCGCCCACGTGCTCTGGCCCCACGCGCGGCCCGCCGACCGGAAGCGGGTGCTGAGGTGGCGTAGACGCCGCAGCCACGCGCGCCCTCCAGTCCGGACATGGGCCCGCAGGCGCTGCTGGCCGCCGCCCGACTTCGAGTTCGGTGCGGGACACAGAGCGCGGGAGCCCCAGGGTCCCTGCTCAAGCACATCCCAGCCGCGGCCCCCCGGCCGTGATCCCGCGCCGACCGTTCCCACGCCCACCCAGAACCGCCCCCGCGGGAGGCGGCGGCTGCACACTACCCACCCAAAAGAAGTCCGTCCATGTCAAAGATGAGGTGGGTGACGGGCTGTGGCGGGGGTGCGGGCGGGGGAGCCGCCATGGTACCGCCTTCTGGGTCTGGGTGGGGGGAGCGAGGGAAAAGTGCGCGCGCAGTCGCCCGCCCCGCGCACGCGCAATCAGGGCTTCCTCGCGCGTCCGGGGCCAATCTGCGCAAGCGCTTCCCACGGCCCCTAGCCCGCCTCCAAACCTGCGCGTCCCGGGCTGCCTAGTGCCGCTCCGCGCACGCGCATCTCGGGCTTTCGCCGCCGCAGCAGCTGCAGACTGGGAATGCGGTGCGGGCGGGCGGGCGAGATACGTTAACCCGCATCAATTCCTCCTCACGTCACACCCGGAATCAGGCCAAGCTACTCAGCCAACGGCCGCGCAGAGCCGAGGCCCTCGTCTGGGGGCAAATTCACTGCTTGAGTTTGGATCAGGGGTGTGTATGAGGAAGGAGGGACCGTGCAAGGGGGCTGTCGAGTGGGGAGAGGGGGTTGAAGATTTTCAGGGTGGCATTACTGCCAGCCATCAGGTTGCAGGCAAATGGCCTTGGTCACGGAGGACCCTGGGTGGGTTCGCTCGATCCTGGAACGCCAGCCCCTGGACCATGGGTGGGTTTCTCGGTTTCGCCTGCCCCCACTTCCCTGCGGTTTTGGACCGCGACTTGAACTGGCAGTCGTGCATGCGCAGTGTGCGCGGAGAGGATGCACGACCTCCGTACCTGCATCCCTGAGTATCCCAGGCTGGTGCATTGTCTCAGAGCAAAGCCAAACTGTGCAAGGAGAATGCTGAAATAATATTAATAGTCAACATGTCTTGCTCATTAAGCCTTCTTAGGTGTCATCTGTCTTTTGGGCTGTTCTGAGTTTCTTCCTTTTTTAACTTTTCAAATGCCATCTAAACAGCTTTCTTCCCCCCCAGCACCACCTTTTGCCATAGTCAGAAAAATACTTTTTTGTCCATTTCATGTTTTCTTATGTGGTATATTCACGTTTAAGGACAAGAATTGGACCTTTTGAGAAGCTGAAATAATAGAGTTAAGACTAAAAACGTGAGGGTGTGCTGGGTGCAGTGGCTTACATCTGTAATCCCAGTATTTAGGGAGGCAGAGGTGGAGTTTGGGGGGATAGTTTGAGCCCAGGAGTTTAAGACCTGCCTGAGCAATATAATGTAATCCTGTTCACCACAAAAAGAGAAAACACACACAAAACCAGGTGTAAAACATGAGGGTATATTTCTAGTTTAGTGAGTACATGGTGGGCAGGTGCATGCCTGGATTCAGTAAGAACACTCATCATCTGTGATAGACAAAGTGCCTCTGTGTCTGTTTCCTCCTAGGTAAAATGGAGGTGATAAAGAAGGTGAGGCAGGTTAAGCAAGCCCTTAGTACTAGTGCACAGTACATAGTCAATAAAATTATGTATTCTTAGAGCTAGTACTATAGGAGAGCTTCCCTCATTTAATCCAATCGTGATTTCCCTTTGAGGATACTGGATTTCAGAGAAGGCAATTCATGAGCAAATTAGGAAGGGACTTTCTACTCAAATGTAGTCATTTGTGATTTCTGTATTAGTTTGCTACAGCTGCCATAATAATGCATCACAGACTAAGTGAGCTAAACAGCAGACGTGTATTGTCTCACAGATCTGTAGGCCAGTAGTCCTAGATCAAGATGTCAGCAGGCTTAATTTACTGAGGGCTGTGAGGAAAGGACCTATTCCAGGCCTCTCTCCTCAGCTTGAACCTGGCTTTCCTTTCCGCGTGTCTTGTCCTATCGTATTTCCTCTGTGTGTGTCTCTCTGTTCGACTTTCTTCCTGCTGTAAGAACACCAGTCTTATTGGACTAGGGACCACACTAATGACTACATTTTAATTTGATCTCCACTGACAAGATCCTGTTTCCAAATAAGGTCACAGTCTAAGGCAGTGGGGATGAGGACTCCAACATATCTTTTCGGGGAACACAATTCCATAATAGATGCATTCCACACACATTGCAGGGGTACCTACAGTCAGTATGACAGTATTTCCCACATGGAGTCTTTAGAATTCTCCCTCCCAGATTCTTTCCTTTCTCTGGAAACAAATGGATGCACACATGTCAGTGTTACTGTTGTTTTTTTGGTATCATAACCACCTCACATTTCTGTTTAGTCATTAAGTTAAACGAGTATTTTTCAAAAGAAAAAAGGCCCCAGTGCCATGTTGATAAAATGGCAAGGCCTCACAGCAATTGTGGAAGAGACAGATTGGGAAACCTTATGTACTTCAGCTCTCCACAGATGTGAAAACATGGTTCACATCATTTTTTTAGTAAGTCTTATTTTCTACACTTTTCAGTGACATCACTTCAGTGCATAAGATGGAAGACTCCTATTTGCTTAAAAAAAAAAGAAAAAGGCCAGGTGCAGTGGCTCAAGCCTGTAATCCCAGCACTTTGGGAGGCCGAGGAGGGTGGATCACGAGGTCAAGAGATCAAGGCCATTCTAGTCAACATGGTGAAACCCCGTCTCTACTAAAAATACAAAAAATTAGCTGGGCACGGTGGCGCGTGCCTGTAATCCCAGCTACTCGGGACGCTGAGGCAGGAGAATTGCCTAAACCCAGGAGGGGAGGTTGCGGTGAGCCGAGATTGCGCCATTGCACTCCAGCCTGGGTAGCAAGAGTGAAACTCTGTCTCAAAAAAAAAAAAAAAAAAAAAAGAAAAGAAAAAGAAAAAGAAAAAAACTGAATGTGTGAATGCTTCTCTGTCACAAGTTAAATTGGAAAAGAATGAAATTTTGTTCTATCGATGTGATTTGCACACATATAACAAATTAGCTTTTAGCTTTACTTAATTTTCCAAAATCCAAAGATGGACAGCTTCTATGCTGATGAGAATGCATTTCCTTCCATGAATTACAGTTTACTTTTGTACAGTTGTGTTTTCCCCATAGGACAATACCTTACTTTTCCTGACAATTCTAAGATAGAATAGAAATGATCCCATCAAAAGCACGCTAACAACTGATGGAACAAATAAACAGATGATCTTTCACACAACATATAAACTTAAACATGCCATTTATTGTGTGTGTGTGGTATATATATATATATACCATCCTGTATGGAGTAGTAGCTTATCTCAACTTACTTAGTTTGTTGTCCTGGTTCCTGTGTCTCTGTGCTTTTGTTATCTGTTGTATTTGGTTTCCACCCTGCTATATCTGTTTTCTGTGAGCCCGCTTTGCCCCGTTCTTCTCTTTACTTTTCTGGAGTACCAATCTTGCCCAGCATAGATGGAGGGTAACAGGTTGGACTAGGGACCATCTTTCTCAGTGGCTGTCCACAGTCTCTTGTCTTGATGATGCTGAGAAAGCTCTGACTTCCATCTGATGGGGCCTCAGTTTGGGCTCCTCATTGCAGGCTTACCTGCCTGCTTCCCCAGTATAGCTGGCTTAGCAATGCTGACTTAGCAAGTCTCTTGTTTCAGAAACACTGAGTATTCTTACCTCTTCCCACTGCTGGTTTACTCCAAGCCCAGTGAGCTCTGGAAGGGAGCCTGACATAGATGGCTGAATTCGCCACTCCTGGCTTTGTATTCTAGGATGTATCTGGTACTTTTGTGTGAAAAGGGTCATTGTTTTTGAACCCCTTCACCATCAGAGTACAAACCCTCTGAGCAAGAGGTCCAGTTTGATTATCTGCAGTGGTGGAAAACAGACATGGTATGAACTGGCAGTGTCAGCATCCCCTGGGAGCTCGCTAGAAATGCAAAATCCCAGCTGCCACCCCCAGACTGATAGCATCTGCCTTTCAATGAGGGCATGTAATGGACTAGATCATTTACCCCCTCCTGGGGTATACCAGCTACTTCATTGTGGGGAGGGGGCTTAGGATTATTATTTAAATGTAAAGTAGCAAATGTGTTAAGCTTTACTAACATTTATTTTATTTTATTTTATTTTATTTTATTTTATTTTTATTTTTATCTTTTGAGACAGGGTCTCACTGTGCACCCAGGCTGGAGTGCAGTGACGTGATGTCAGCTCATTGCAACACTCTCCTCCTGGGTTCAGGGGATCCTCATACCTCAGCCTCCCGAGTAGCTGGGACTGCAGGCACCCACCACCACGCCTGGCTAATTTTTGTATTTTTTAGTGGAGACGGGGTCTTACCATGTGGGCCAGACTAGTGTCAAACTCCTGACCTCAAGTGATCCACCTGCCCTGGCCTTCCAAAGTGCTGGAAGTATAGGCAAGAGGCACTGCACCCAACGCTAACATTTAATATTTGTGTGAATGCTGGCGAATGTTCTCGTGTCTTGGCCTTTTCTCTAGGTATCCTTGTGGGGAGGAAGGGAGACATCATTGCTCTCAATCATTTTATTTGATTTCTGCATAATGCAATGTACATATTAAGGTAAAGTGTATTTAGAGCTTATATTATTTACTTTTTAAACCAATTCTCAAAAAATGGACAGAGGGATTAAAGACATGCCTTTGAAAATAATAAAATGTAGCTTCCAGTTAATAACAAGAAAAGAGAAATTCCAGCGTCAGCTTTATAGCCTTCACTAATGATTAAAAATCATGTTTTGTAATATCCATAATGTTACTGCCTAAGTAGACATACACTATTCTAAAATAGCACATATGAAGGGAGGGTGTGTGCTCGAGAAATGTGGGGAAGTGAGGCATGTGGTCAGACTCTACCATGCATTCGAATTTCCTCTCTCCTGCCAGGATTTTCACTGACTGGACATGACTGGACATCTGAGAGAGGGGCTCAGGCTTCATGACATCCCACCCTTTATCATCGTATTGTTCTAGGATTTAGGGCTCCTGACTCCAAAAAATTCCTTCCTTGCTTGCCCCACTCTCCTTTTCTTTTTCCCTCCCTTCCTTTCCTCCGTCTCTCTTTCCCTGTCTTCCTTCCTGTCCTCCTCCTTGACTCCCTCCCTCTCTCCTTCCTTCCCTTCATTTCCTCCTTATCTCTTTTCCTGTCTTCCTTCCTGACCTCCTCATCAACTCCCTCCCTCTTGCTTTCCTTTCTTCCTTTTCTCCTTCTCTCCTTTCCTGTCTTCCTTCCTGTCCTCCTAAACTCCCTCCCTCTTCCTGCCCTCCCTCATTCTCTTCCTTTTCTGATTCTCTCCTGATGTTTCCTCTGGCGTAGCCCCTTCCCTCCAGGACCTGTGAGGGGTCCATGTGCCCACAATGAATACAACTAGGAATGTCAGCATCTTGTGCCTTTGCTGTGTCTTGCACCACATTCACAAGGAAGGCTGCCCACTGGCCCTGCCCACTGAAGCTTTTCTACTTGGGTGGAATCACAGCTGGAGCTCACCACACCAAGTGCCGAGTGCTATCTCTAATGAGTGCCTTGCGATGTTGCTGCTTCTGAATAAACCACGTGCTCACCTGCAAGCCTCTTAGTTCCTGTCATATCTTAGGCAAGTTGCTTAGTGCTCTGGTCACTTCTCCAAAGTGTTTATAAATGCCACATGCTAACAGTCTGAGATGAAAGAGTGATTACTTGTTCATGGTTAAAATTGGCTCATTGTTTCATAACTATCGTAATAGCCACCAGCCCTCAAATAATTAGGACCTACAACTTTATAAATTATCTCTTATTTCATTGACTCCACAACTTTGCAAAGTAAACAATGGAATTCTTCTTATAAAAATAAAGAAATGGAGCTTGAGGAAAGTCAGATACCTTGCCACAAGTCACATACCTGAAAAGGATCAGGGTGAAGAGTTCAACCTCTATTGGTCTTCCTTCCTCAAAAAGAGCTAAAAGGCAAAAACTACATTTGGCATTTCTCCCCATGCCAAATGTGGGTGAAGGGGCGGAAGGCAGCAAAACACACTGCCATGTGTGTACCTATGCAACTATCTTACATGTTCTACACATGTACCCCAAAACCTAAAACACAGTAAAAAATAAAAAAGGCAAAAACTATCTATTAATATGTTTTCTATGTGTTTTCAAAATTTCTTATGTTGTAAGTAATCAGGACCACAACATGAACAGATAATATCAAAATCAAACACAAGAATGAATGTGCAAATAAAGGGGAACAAAGTATTCTAGAAACCACCAACAAGAAAACAATAAGGAAAAAGGAAGCTTCAAAAAATAAACAAGAAACTTTAAACATTTGTTTTCTGCAGTTCTGATGTCAGTGTGGCATGTCAGCGATAACATGGTCGAACCAGTCATTTCTAGAATCAAAAGTTTTTGCCTTTATTTTACTTGCACCCAACTCCTGTGCTGCTCAGTGCATGCTAACATCTGGAGGGAACAGAAAGCTGGTTACACAGCCTCTTCCTTCAGCTTCCCCATGATCAATGATCACATAAGCCTGGAAGTGTGCTGAATGGGTTTTTGCCTCCTCAGTCCACAGCCTTGAAACTCTCCCATTTCTGTGGTCAACGATGGTCTTTCCACTTTTTGTTTTGTTTTGTTTTGTTCAAACTTACTCAAGAGGGACCATCACATATGCTCTTTAAAAATAAAGTAATATCTCCCTCAAACACACTTTAGAAATACCAGACTGCTGTTAAGCATAGAGTCCATTCTGACTTACATTCTGCCTCACCACCAACTTTCTTGAACCTGTCATTCAGTAAGGCTGTGGGATTTTTCCAAGTCAGTGTGACACCGAGCACATTGGAAAGGCAGAGTAAATTTACAGAGTAAAATTCGGAGAATGAGAATCTTAGGTACCTCAAATAGTTAAGATTTTCAAGAATCTTAAAGGGAACAGGGTATGTGTATATATATGTATAACATATATACATTATGTAATCTATATAAATATATTGGTGTGATTTTTATAAACTTAAGAGGAAATGCCTTTATATATAACTTAAATATGTTTAGTTTGTGTATATTCATACATTTGTATGTTAAATATTATATTTAATATATTGCAAGTGTTTGACTTTAAGAAAGTTTCGAAGAAAGATAATTACAGTAGGTTCTCACTTAACGTTCTTGGGAGGTTTTTGGAAACTGTGACTTTAAGCAAATCACATATAACAAAACCAGTTTTTTTCATCAACTTTATAACAAAACAATGTTGAGTGAAACAACCTGCTGTATATCGTTCTTAAATTTGCAATTTCCGAGAATTGGCCAAGTAAGGAGGTTCATGCCTGTAATCTCAGCACTTTGGGAGACCATTGCAGGTGGATTGCTTGAGCTCAGGAGTTCAAAACCAGCCTGGGCAACATGGTGAAACCCAATCTCTACAGAAAAATACAAAAATTAGCTGGGTGTGATGGCATGCACCTGTTGTCCCAGCTACTTGAAGGACTGAGGTGGAAGGATTGCTTAAGCCTGGGAGGTTGAGGCTGCAGTGAACTTTGATTGTGCCACTGCACTCCAGCCTGGATGTCATAGTGGAGACCCTATCTCAAAAAAAATATTCTGAGAATCTATCGATAACAGTTGTTAAGTGAGGACTTATTGTATATATGATTTAAATGCACTTAATTTATTACATATAGATACATGCATGTGTGAGTTTTTAGTTTTAGCTGGCTCTTGCTTTTCTTTGGATGTATGTGTGGTTTTAACAAACTTCAGATGAAAGGTCTTTATATATAACATGTGCATATATATATTTATATATAATTGCACAGGTTTGAGAGTTGTTTAATAGGCTAAGTGAAATAGATGAGTCAAACACATACAACAAATGTATTTTGTTCTTTTGTGGGCACATTTCAATTGAATATGTTTATTGGCTGCTGTTGTATTAATGTATAAACAATAACATTTGGAAAGCATCTATTTCAAGTCAATTTCCTAGGGCCATTTAAACCACTCTGGAAGAATCTTAGAGGCGATCAATTTCCATGACTCCTTCCTTCTGGAGTAAACTAGGATGCCAGTTAAAGAAAGGCAATTTACTAGTACTTGGGTTTTGGTTTAATAATAAAGCTGTAACTTGAAACATGGAAATGCAGTATAGCAAGGAGAAGGCTGTGATTAAATCTGCTCCTGAAGAATGGGAAGTGAATGATAATTAAAAACCACAAAGATGCAAAAAATACCTACCCAGAAACTATTCATAATTTTTTGTGCTCCTCCTTTGATCTACTTCCAACCATGTTCCATGTAACACACATAGGAGGAATTCTGGGGTTTTCCATGTGTTTTTGCCCTTTCCTGTGCCATAACCTTTATTTTAATAGAGGAGGGTCTCCAAACCAGAGATTTGAGAGAGTATTTTAACATTTCTAGACTTTATGAAGCTGGAAAATGGCTTGGAGGAGAATAGTTGAGCCCATCCTGAATGTATAAGAGCTCACTGCTGTTTATCTTGTGCGGCTGTGGATGACACAATAGGAAGACTATCAACTGGATTCTGGGGCTCCAGGTCTCTTCCTTCTGCATGTCTAAGAGGAGAACCCTTCTGTGAGTACCGTGTTGCTCTCATCCCACTTGCCCGATTTGCATTGAGATGCTTGTTCCTTGATTCAGGGCCCTAATTATCAAGCCTCCATCTTTGCTCATGCAATTGCTGTATGTTGAGTCTTTGAGAGTGAGTGTTCGCTTGCTAATCTCTGATTGCATGTGCCCTTCTTCTGTGGGACTCCAGGATTTCCCACCAACAGTCTCTCTACTGGGTTCTTTCTGTGTAGTGGCCCAAGTATGAAGACGTGCCCAGTGTTAGCTTGAGGGTTCCTGTGCAATGCGTTTGATGGTTGGCACAGTTATAGGAATGTCAAACATCAGACAGGATCAACCATGAACAATTTCATTAAGCATCTACTGGGATTCATATACCAAAGTCTGTGCTTTTCATGATCTTAAAGCACAGTGGTTTTCATAGCTCTGTAAAGTAAAATATTTTCACTTCTGTCTTCTCAAAATTGCCAAAAAGGATCATCTATTTCTTTTTGCCAGGCACCATGCCCTGGGACATTATATCTAATCAATAAAGGGTTATTGATTAGAGGGGCTTGAGATGTATACTTCTACCTGCCTTACTAGTGAGAAAGCTAGTGACCCAAGTGATTTGAGCACTTTTTTGAGGTCATACAGTTAGTGGGTGCTGGGATCGGAATGCCATGTCTGTCTGACTCCAAAGTCCTCCATCTATATAGTAAGATAAATTATTCTGGGAAATATTTATTGTAACAGGATACTCATTTGACAGCATCGTGAAATGAGATGCAAAAAAATGGCATCCTATAGGAATTTTCCATGTAGATAACCACGAATGCTGTGGATCTCTGGCCTCACAGCAAGAAGAGAAGTAGGGGCATCTGAAGAGGTTTCTGTTTTATAACCCTGCCTCTTCCCCAGTGGAGTTAGGCTTTTTTTTTCTTGTTTCCTAAATGAAATAAAAACAAATGACATGGCGTGCCTCTCTCTTGGCCTCAGTCCAGTGTGGAGGCTTCAGCAACACTCCTCAAAGAGGTTAGTATTTGATTGTGCATCTCTTGGAGGACCTAAGGGGTTGGCACCTGACCCCGCCTGATCTGCTCTAGAGACTTGTGAGCTTGAGGGCTAGGGGGAGTTGATTTAGGTTGCACTTCCAGAGTCCCTCAAACAAATATGCATGACTAGATAACCTTAATGACCAGCTAGGGATTAACAGGAGGAAAACTTTGGACTTTTGCCCACAAAATCTGCTGGGGTGAGGAGGAGACTCCAGCAGAGAGGCACCACTGGAAAACCAATTGGAGGGAGAGACAACATCACCCACATCTCAGGAGTTGCAGATCGGGGAGATTCAGCTTGGCTGGCTTCCAGGAACTTAAGAAAATGCCCTCCAGGTTTGCCTGAAATCTTCTCATGACAGCACCAGTGAGAGAAGAACCTCCTGCTCCTTTTTGCTATCTTTTTCTGCTGTTCTCCAGGTGGAGGGATCGGTAATCACAGCAGGGGAAATGAGGGAGGAGGACAACTGAGAAAGCCTGAAGCTTCTCTGTATGTGCCCTCTGTTTCAGAACCATGAAAAGCATGCCTTAGCTGGGGGTAGGATGGAAAGGAAAGGAAGTCTTACCCTGGAATTAAAGCTGCAGAGATTTAGTATTTCACTTGACATTTAATTTTGAGCTTGAAAGCATTCAGTGACCAGAAACGTCCTGTGATGTGCTAGAATTCTGACCACTAGTGGGTATAAGACATTTCAGCAATTAGTAAGTTTTATGGAGACCCTGAGAGACAAAACATTGCCTTTTGGTAAAATCAGAGTCATATTTATTCATGTTAAAATACTTTTCAGATTTCAACATGCTCAAATCCTTGTTATTATTAAGAATAGAAAATGGGCTAACACTGCTACTTTATGTGTTATTTGAGTGCCTACTGAGAGCAGGAGGCATACAAAATAATTAGAAATAAGCAATGTTTTATTTACAGAAGCAGAATAATGAAAGCAAAGACTCAGATTGGGCTTTTTTTTTTTCTTTTTTCCTTTCCTTTTCCCCAAATGCTGTAAAAACAAACAACACGTGGAAACAACCAAAAGAGAAACACAAGACATTATTTTTCCTGGGGTATGATTTTCCCCCAAAATGTGTGGTCAGAAGACTGCCTGTTGTTTCATCAGCATTGATGGGACACCTCCCTGCTGAGTGGTAGCCCTGATCATTGCCCAACCCTGTGGTGTTGACACAGAGAATGAATTCCTTGGGGCTCTTGGCACTGTGTTGTATGTGTAACTCACTTAACAAACAGGCTGGCAAGGTTTAGCTACATCAGGCTCTCGACAGATCATTCAAAACAAAACCCTTGCTCTTCTCATCCTAAACCCATGTCCTATGTTGTTGTTCATTGAAAAAAATAATCATCACTCCCTGTCTGGCCCATCTCGCCATTGTATAACCTCCCTCTTCTTCCTCAACACATGCTCCCTTTCCTTGCTGTGCACCATTCAATGCAAAATTCAGTGCATACAGGAAGTGCTCTCAGTGAACCCTTGACTGTTTTCCAGGTCAGAGAGTCAATAGGTGAATACGAATTGCAGTTAAGTATTCAGGGCTGGCACCCAAAGCTCCTCCAAAGTGATGAGTTGGTGAAGGAAGTCCAGCTTCCCTCTGAGTGATGTTGAAAATGTGTGGGGCACTGGGGGAGAGGAAGGCCAGGTGGAGAAATACATGCAGTTAAACAACTTTTTATGATAGATTTGCGGATTACTCAGTGATGACTTTATTGCTAATGATGCTCAATATAACTGCCCAGGCCGTCAAATGATTATTCACAGATGGTGAGCGTTCGGCTGGGATGCTTGTCCAATGTGATGGTGTGAAAAGCTGTTTGAGATCCTTGAAGGAGACATACAAAGTGTCTGAGTCTCCCAGTAAGGAACCCTCTCTGAAAGCCTTGTGAGAACTGGTGAGTTACATTTTTAATATACTTATTGTTCTTGCTTCTCTGTGGCTAAAATATTGAGATACATGTTGACTACAGGGAATATTTACTTTAGTTGCACTGCTACAAAGGAAGTCCAAAGGTTTCTGTTTCTTTCCACTCTTGAAATACCTAAAGAGCAGCCTGGTAAAAGTTAATTGAATACGTAAAAGAGCCAAGTCTTTGCTCTGGGAGGCAGAGTTTTAAATTCTCTTATGTGGGACTAATCAAAGTTTGTACATTTTTTTATCTGTAGTGTTACATTAAAGAAAATATCTGTAAAACCACCTATAACAATTTATCTAATATGTTTTCATTGCTCATTTTCCCTGAAACAAGGCTGTCTATAGGAGAAGAAAGTAATTGCCAAATAGTTTGTCTTTGTGGATTAGAGTGGTAATTTGAAAACACAAGCTTGGTATAAAGAATATTGGAGTTTAGAGGAACGAATCCTAAAAGGAAATGAGCACATGAAGTGGTACATTTTGTGCTATAGTTTACACAAAAGAGAAATTAAATCAATTAACTTAATGTGTGTAAATATTGGACCCACTGCTCCTGTGTTAGATACAATGTCTGTACAGGAGATGTCTTTGCCATCCATTGCATTCCCTGTAAGATTGGCATAGTTTTAAGCTTTCAATTTACTGCTTTTCTAAAGGATAAATTTCAGAGGGAATTAACAGTTTCTTCACTTTTTTCCGTTTTAAATATACAGGTTCAATATCTATAATGTTCACCTTAAATATGGATCCTAAAGAGTAGAGAAAGAACATATATGCCTACCTTCTAGAGGGGCATACACATAGATCTATGAGTTTGTCCTCAGGACCATGCATGGAGTCAAATGTTTTTCTCTGTTTTTTCTTTCTTTAAGATGGAGTCTCAGCCTGTCTTCCAGGCTGGAGTGCATTGGTGCAATCTCAGCTTACTGCAACCTCCACCTTCTGGGTTCAAGCAATTCTCCCACTTCAGCCTCCTGAGTAGTTGGGATTACAGGCACGCACCACTGTGCCCAGCTAATTTTTTTTTTTTTTTGTATTTTTAGTAGAGATGGGGTTTCGCCATAGTGGCCAGGCTGGTCTCAAACTCCTGACCTTAAGTGATCTGCCTGCCTCAGCTTCCCAAAGTGTTGGAATTTCAGACGTGAGCCACTGTACCCAGCTGGAGTCAAATGTTTCTTAACAGACTACATTGGTTTTAAAATGTGGTGCTTATCACTGCACTTTTTACAGTGTGCTTGTCTATGTATGATCATCTCTATAAGAAAACTAGGTTAACTGAGGAATGAGTATATAGTTTAGAGATCAGCTACTGTTTTCTGAAAATTTTTATTAATTGAAGAAAATGGACATCCAAAATCAATTTAATTTTTGTAATGCATTCTGTACGTAATCTAGTAATTTTAAACCAACCAAGTGGATGATTTTTCCCCCAAAGAGAGATGCTAAGAAATTCCTTTGCTCTCTCTCAAGTAAACTGTTATCTTATGAGCGGTTATAATGAATTAAGATGTCCAGTTCTTGCTTACTTTATTTCTTATCAGAGTATCAACATATTTCATGTACACATCAGTTTTGTCTTCTGTGCCAACGTGAGCAGATTGAGTTGGAGGAATGTTAAAAATAATTTTCACTTAAAATTAATATCACTAAATATGTTGAAATTATGTTACAGAAAGTTTGCTCCATTTCGTGTCATTTACTGCAGGTATTCTTTGTTTCAAGGAGCACATGATAATGTTTTACTGAATACCCTGTGAATTGATGTCTATAGTAACATTAGTATTTGCCAACTGAGAAATTGCCCATATTCATGTATAATGAAATTATCATATCACAGCTGATATCAGGAGACCAGTCTAAAAGCTTTCAGTGCAAAAAAGATAATAATGACTCCTGTTTGCATTAAAAACCTAAATAGTAAATGTTAGTTGGGCATCCCTTAAAGGGTTAATAAAATGAGCATTAAGCATTTATGGCTAAAAATCCTAAGCCATGCTTTCCAGACCAGGTTCTGTTACCATTGTTTTGTTTCCATCTTATCTTCTCCTTAAAATTCCAGCCTTGTTTGGGAATTAACCCCTGTCAAACTTGGCCACTGAGTCAGCAAGCAATTCCCCAGTGCCCAGGGGATACAGGTAACAGAGGACGTGGCAATGATGAAACAGAAGACCAGTCTCACCTCGGGTGTTGTCTATGAAGGAAAACAAGCAGTATAAATACTGCAAGTACCAATGTCAATAATAATTAAATGCTTATTATGAGAAGGAAGTGCAGGGCAGAGAGTTGGCACTGGGCTAATTAGGAGTAGCACCTTCAACTGTGAGGTCTGGCAGAAAGCCCGGGGGATGGAAGAGAGATGGCTTATGGTCCCAAGTTCCTCTTGGTGGTTCCAAGACTAGGAGATTTTTAGTTTAGAGGTAGACTGGGAGGTTCTCTTTTATGACAAATTTGTCTACCCAGCATTTCCCCACGGAGGTGCTGTTGGTACTTCGGGTGAGTGATTCCTTGCTGTAGTGGCTGTCCAGTACATGGTAGGATGCAGCAGCTCACAGTATCTCCAGATGTTGCCAAATGTCTCCATGTACATAAAATCGTCCTCCCAGATGACAGTCTCTGGCTTGAAATAAGTGTTTAAAATGTGTAAGAGAGAGCTTACTTAGAGCAGGGTTTGTCAGCCTCAGCACTGTGGACATTTGGGGCTGGGTCACTCTCTGGTGGTGACTGTCCTGTGCACTCTAGGGTGCTGGGCATTATCCCTGGGCTCCACCCACCAGATGCCAGCAGCACCTCCCCCCACACCCCCACCTCCCACCCACTGCTAAGTTGTAACATCCAAGCTTGTCTCCAGATACTGCCAAATGTTTCTTGGGTTGCAAAACTGCCCCTTGTGTAGAATCATCAAATTGGAAACAGATAAGAACTGGTATCTGGGGTCATGGAAGAGGTGTGGAGATCACCATTTTGAGTCTGCTCTCAGCTCTGTTTCCAGCTGGCCAGGCAGCTCTGTGTTTTTCATGGAGCCTGTCACAGCTGGTTTGACCTGGGTCACTAGGCAAACATTCCCTAGGTCTTGACCTGTCACCTCTTCTGCCTATGAGGACACTCTGGAAATATCTACATTCAAGTGACTTGGCCAAGGTCCTGTTCAGCATAGGAGGCTTTTCCAGCACTTGGCTTCTTAGCCCACAGGACTTTACCACTTCTTTTCAAATGTTACCTTCAGAAATGTAGGTTTGCAATCCTTTATCCATAACCAAAAATAGAAGAGAAAAACATTGAAAACCCAGAGTTTTTGTAACATACTTGGCAGTAACACCAGCTCAAACCAACTAACACAAAACTAACATAAAGTGAAAAGTCTTCATTCAGCCCACGGAATGTGGATATTCATTTTGTTTCACTGCAGTTTTTTTTTTTTTTTTAAGATAGGGTCTCACTCTGTCACCAAGATGAAGTACAGTGGCTTGATCCCAGCTCACTGTGACCTCTGCCTCCTTGGTTCAAATGATTCTCCCACCTCAGACTCCCTAGTAGCTGGGAATACAGGTACCTGCCACCATGTTCAGCTAATTTTTTGTGTGTTTTTTGGTAGAGATTGGGTTTTACCATGTTGGCTAGGCTGGTCTTGAACTCCTGACCTCAGGTGATCTGCTTGCCTCAGCCTTCCAAAGTGCTTGAATTACAGGTGTCAGCCACTGCGCCCAGCCTCACTGTAAAACCATTAACATGGGTGACCACAGGCTGCTGTCCAAGACTTTGCTTGAGCTGTCATATATGACATGAAATATTCACCATTACATTAAAAAAAAAACCCAAAACATTCTGCATTCTCAAAAGTTTCCATGTCAAGAGTATGGACCTGAGAACATAATTGTGAGTGGAAAAGGTTCATTCTTAATTTCTTGTGACCTTGACAGCCCAACAATGATGGTGCTGTTTGTTTTTTGGTTTATGGTATCATCATGTGCTTCTGTGTGTCCTCAGATGCAACTCCCATTATGTAAAACCTCCTTCCTTTTCTGTACTCTCTTAGCTTTTGAATAACTGAGAACACTCAGGAACCGAATAGCTATGCCATTTGGTTCTGGGCTCAGTTGTAAGTAGCTCCCAGACCCCACTTCCTAGCCAAGTACCTAAGATGCAAAGAACCATTTACACAAATCTACGTGAGGACACAGTGACCAAACCTGGGGCCTCTATGGATTGGGGCTATTCAACCAAAAAAGTATTTCTTAATTTCTGAAAGGCTAGTTTTTATTAAAAAAAAAAAAAGTCTGAGTATGGTGGCTCTCATGCCTGTAATCCCAGCACTTTGGGAGGCTCCAGTGGGTAAATTGCTTGAGTCTAGGAGTTCAAGAGTAGCCTGGGCAACATGGCAAAACCCCATCTTTACAAAAGATACAAAAAAAAAAAGAAGAGTCAGGCATGGTGTTACATGTCTGTTGTCCCAGCTACCTGGGAAGCTGAGGTGGGACTGCTTGAGCCTGGCAGGTTGAGGCTGCAGTGAGCAGTGATTGCATCGTTGCACTCTAGCCTGGGCCACAGAGCAAGACTCTGTCTCAACAAACAAACAAACAAAAACAACGACCAAATCCTTATTTGGTTTATTAAAAAGAAAGAAAAGTTGTTCTTTTGTGAGTGTGGGTACGTCTGGGACAGGGTTTCTCATCCTCTGCACACTAGATTTTTGGGGCTGGATAATTCTGTTTGTGAATGGGCTGTCCTGTGCAGTGTGGGGTGTTTAGTGGCTTCGCTGGACTGTGATAGCCAATATTTACCTCTCAGCTGTGACAGCCAAAAATGACTGCAGACATTATCTGATATTCCCTGGAATACAAAATCATCCCTGGTTGAGAACCACTGGTCTAGAAAAAGCATTTTAAAAGTAGTAATAAGCTGGCCATGGTGGCTCACAGCTGTAATCTCAGTGTGTTGGGAGGCCAAGGAGGGCGAGGAGATTGAGACCAGGAGTTCGAGGCCAGCCTGGGCAACATAGCAAGACTTTGTTTCTACAAAAAGTAAAAAAATAAAAAGTCAGCAAGGTGTAGTGGCTCACACCTGTAGTCCCAGTAACTTGGGAGGCTGAAGTGGGAGGATCCCTTGAGCTTAGGAGTTCGAGGTTGCAATGAGCTATGATCATACCACTGCACTCCAGCTGGGTAACAGAGTGAGATCCTGTCTCTAAAAATAAAATAAAATAAAAATAGTAATGCAAAGCTTTGACTTAATCAGAATTCTCTGACTTGATACTATTGACATTTGAGACCAGATCATTTTCTGTTTTCAGGAACTGTTCTGTTTATGCTTAGTAGCATCTTTGGCCTCTACCTACTGGATGACAATAGCACTGTCCATAAGTTGTGACAACCAAAAATATCTTCAGATATTTCCAGATGTCCCCTGGGTGTCAAATTGGCCCCTGATGAGAACCACTGGTCTAGGCTAGTGATGTAGTCTACAGAGTCACATTACTTTGACTTTGTGTGGTGCCTCATATTTTACAGAAAGCATTTCTCTCTCTCTCTCTCTCTCTCTCTCTCTCTCTCTCTCTCTCTCTCTCTCTCTCTCTTGCTCTCTTTTTAAATTGAGACAGGATCTCAGTCTGTCATCCAGGCTGGGGCACAGTGGTGTGATTATGGCTCACTACACCCTCGACCTCCCAGGCTCAATCGACCTGCCCACCTCAGCCTCCTGAGTAGCCAGGGCTACTGGTGCACACCACCACACCTAGCTAATTTTTGTATTCTTTGTAGAATCGGGGTCTCACCATGTTGCCCAGGCTGGTCTTGAACTCCTGGGCTCAAGTGACCCACCTGCCTTGGCCTTCCAAAGTGCTGGGATTACAGGCATAAGCCACCACACCCTGCTGCATTATCTCATATTTTGCTTCATTTAATACTTTTCTCTTTCAACCCTGTGAGGTATTTTTGAGTCCCCATTTTGTGGGTGGGAAAAGTAAGCCCAGCAATCTATACAGTGTGTCATAGTCAGAGTTTTGTTTGTGCCCTGCCATATTGCCAGATATCACGTGGATGACTCAAGCATGGGGCTATGCAAAGCCATTTGTCTTTATTGGCAGACTGGATTATATAAAATAATTTACATAATACTAAGTAGACACCACAGTCAGCAATATGAAATGGATTCCAGGAACTTCCAATTGCACATTAGCCCATGTGACTGATGAATTACTTAATCTAGGAGGTTATAGGTGCAGGTGCCTAGAACTTGCAGGTTGCATGACTCAGAAGGATTTTAGTTGGACATGATGGAGACCCAGTGCAACCTTGCTCCAAACTAGAAAGGGATTTTTCAGTTGTATATGTGGGAAGTTCACAGAATCAAAGAGAAAACCACGAACCTGGAATTGTCATCTTCAAGACCAGCTGAAAATTCTTTGTAAGCCTGATTGACATGACCCATAGCTACCTATGGCTCCAGATAGAAGCCACCACTGTATTTGAAAACACTTAGTTTTACATTCTGGTTAAGCTTTATGGTGTTGGTATTATTTTATGTATATTTGGGAGTAGATACTGTAGTCATTATTTATCACTACAGAGCAAATTACCACAAACTTTAAGGCTTAAAACAAATACCCATTGAGGATCTTATAATGACTGTGGGCCAGGAGTCTGGGTGCAGCTTAGCAGGGTTCTCTGCTCAGAGTCTCACGAGGTTGCCATCAGGGTGTTGGCTAGGTGTTGGCTGTGTTATCACACAGAGTATGGGGAACTCTTACAAGCTCATTCAAGTTGTTGATAGAAAATGTATTATTTATTTATCTAGAGACAGAATCTTGCTCTGTCACCCAGGCTGGAGTGTAATGGCATGATTGAGGCTCACTGCAACCTCTACCTCCTGGGTTCAAGCAACTCTCCTGCCTCGGCCTCCTGAATAGCTGGGACTACAGGCACGTGCCACCACACCCAGCTAATTTTCGTATTTTTAGTATAGAGGAGGTTTTGCCATGTTGATCAGGCTGGTCTTGAATTCCTGACCTCAAGTGATCTGCCTGACTTGGCCTTCCAAAGTTCTGGAATTATAGGTGTGAACCACCTCACCCAGCCCAAGTTGTTGATAGAATTCAGTTCCTTCTTGTTTTAGGATGGACACTCTCAGTTTCTAAAGACCACTCCTCATGAGAGACATCTTATAACAGAGCTGTCTATTTTATAAAGGCCGCAAGAGAAGGCCTCTTGTGCTTGGAGTCTGTTTTCAAGGGCTTGCCCAATTAGGGCAGGCTCATCTATCTTTTCATTTGTTTGTTTTTTGTTCTGAGACAGGGTCTTGCTCTGCCACTTGGAGTGTAGTGGTGCAATCATGGCTCATTACAACCCCAAACTCCTGCATTCAAGCCATCCTCCTGCCTCAGCTTCCCAAGTAGTTGGGACTGCAAGTGCACACCACCAGGCCTGGCTAAGTTTTGTTTTGTTTTTTTTAAGTTTTTGTAGATACTGGGTCTTGCTATGTTGCCCAGACTGGTCTCAAACTCCTGGCTTGAAGTAATCCTCTCATCTCAGCCTCCCAAAATGCTGGGATTACAGGCGTAAGCCACCACACCTGGCCCCAAGCTGCCTTTTGATTAGCAGAAAGTCAGCTGATTAGGGACCTTCATGACACATACAAACATCCCTTTACTTTTGCCATGCTTTATTGGTTAGAAGCAAGTCATCATTTCCACCCTCACTCAAGAGAAGGAGGTAATAGAAAGTTATGAGTACCAGGGGCTGGAAAGCAAGAAGCCGATCTTAGAACTTTCTTCTCACAAGTGCCTTTGTATTAGTGCACCTGGGAATTGAATTATAATGTAGGGAAAAATGTGTTCTGAGAACCAGATAACCTGATGGCAAAAAGATGTCTGGGAGAAACGGATATGTAAGATTGGATTTGGTTACCAGTCCTGACTCTAGTTAGCCAATTCAAATGTCATTGATTTATATTTGATGATAATAAAATCATGAAAAATACCCTGCATAATTAAATATTTTATTCTTGTCATGAGAGAGTTTCCTGTAATGCAACACAATAATTTTTTTCAGTTCCTCAGGAATGTGTCTAGGGGTTGTACCTCCTCTGAAAGCAGGATAAGAGGGCACCCCTCATAATGCGTAGGCAGGTCTCTGGGGTTGGCTCATGCCTCCCTACATGCCCTGGCTGATGGATGAGCTGTGCCCCTTAGATGTTCCAGGATGTTCCCTAGAAGAACAGCATAGATGCCTGAGTCTGGTGCCAGGCTGGCTTGGTTGAATTGCTCACCAACTTTGCAGTCAGCGTCCTCCTTCTACTCATATTAGGGTTTATTTGTCCAAATTTCACTTTGGGAATGTCATATCATGCTAGTGATATCAGAAGGCTTTATGGTATCAACAAAATAGCTTCAGCTTTGATCATATCTTTTCTGAGCTTTTTTTATTGAGATGAAATTCTTATAAAATTAACCATTGTAAAATGTACAATTCTGAGACATTGAGTGCATTCACCACATTAAACCACCATGTGTCTGGTTCTACAACATTTCATCACGACTGAAAGAAACACTAGGCCAGGTGCGGTGGCTCCAGCCTGTAATCCCAGCACAGGGATTTGGGAGGCTGAGGTGGGTGGATCACGAGGTCAAGAGATCGAGACAATCCTGGTCAACATGGTGAAACCCCGTCTCTACTAAAAATACAAAAATTAGCTGGGCATGGTGGCATGTGCCTTCTCCTGAGGCAGGAGAATTGCCTGAACCCAGGAGGCGGAGGTTGCGGTGAGCCGAGATTGCGCCATTGTACTCCAGCCTGGGTAACAAGAGCGAAACTCGGGAAGGAAGGAAGGAAGGAAGGAAGGAAGGAAGGAAGGAAGGAAGGAAGGAAGGAAGGAGGGAGGGAGGGAGGGAGGGAGGGAGGGAGGGAGGGAGGGAGGGAGGGAGGGAGGGAGGGAGGGAGGGAGGGAGGGAAGGAAGGAAGGAAGGAAGGAAGGAAGGAAGGAAGGAAGGAAGGAAGGAAGGAAGGAAAACACTATACCCTTTAACAGTGATTGCACATTCCCCCCATCTCCCCACTCCTAGGAAACCATCAATCTGCTTTCTGTCTCTATGAATTTGTCTATTTTGGACATTTCATATAAGTAGAATTATATACCCTGTGGCCAGATGAAAACAGGGTTTCTGGGGGCTCAGTGCTCTCCAAGAAGAGGGATCTCTGACCTTTCTTTTCCCATCTTTCCTTTCTCTTCTCTCTTTCTTTACTGAGCGCAGTCTTTAAGTTCCATCCATGTTGTAGCATGTGTCAGAATTTTATTGCTTTTCATTGCTGGATAAAATTCCATTGTGTGGATATACCACATTCAGTTTATCCCTTTGTCTTTCACCTTTTGGCTATTGTGAATACTATTGCTATGAATATTGACGTACAAATACTTGAGTTCCTATTTTCAGTAATTTGGGGTATATACCTAGTAGTAGGATTTCTGGGTCATACGGTAACTCAGTTTTTTAAGGAACCACCATACTGTTATCTACAGCAAGTTTTACTGTCTCTTAGGTTTTGCCAGAACTTGTGTTGAGGAAAAAATAGGTTTGACTTAGGAAGATGCAGTTGGCAAAGCCTCCCTTTACTTATCAGCATTTCTGAGACTTGTTTGCCCTGCAGCCTGTTGGAAAAGGCAGTATCAAAAGCAGCTCTGATCAATTCCAGAAAAACTCATCATAACACATGGGTGGCGTGTTTGTTGGTGGGGGTGGGGGTGGTTCCCAGAAACGGCACTACAGAGGTTGAGCTGACTTAGTGCTCAAGCATATAAGAAGCAGGCATTGTAAACAGTGAAGAGAATAGGAATTTACAGAACACATGGGATTTATTTCCCCATTCCTGAACAATTTAGTTCTGGGTCCTTTGAGGACACTAATTAAATGGTTATATAAGACAATCACAGATTATAGAGTCTTGTTGTAGAATAATATAGTCTGATGATTGTCAACATCCCAGGAGACAATTTTCACGTACTTCAGGTTCCAAGAAATATGATGAGACCTAAAAAATGTGACTTCTTATAATATATACTGGCAGGAGGTACAGGAGGTAGGAATAGCAATTTACAGCAGTGGGAATGGCGAATCTCAATAGGGTGATGGGAAATGTTCCAGAACAGATGTGGTGGGGCAGGGTGGGGGCATCACACAACTTGCTAATTTAATAAAAACCATTCATTTGTACAACTGGGTGAATTTGGTACAATGTAAAATGGATCTCAAAAAAGTAAACATCTTTTTCATCAAAATTATTATCATTATTTTGAGACAGAGTTTCACTCTGTCACCCAGGCTGAATTGCAGTGGTGTGATCTCAGCTCACCACAGCCTTAAAGTCCTGGGCTCAAGCAGTCTTACCACCTTAGCCTCCCAAGTAGTTGAGATTACAGATGTGCCCCACCATGCCCATTTAAATTAAATTAAATTTTAAATTTTAGATGTGAGCCACTGTACCAGGCCTAAATTATTTTTAGAAAGAAAATGTCCTAGAATCACTGAGAATATGTGGAATTTCTTTAGTTATTTAATAAAGGCCTCCAAGAGTCACTATATTGATTCCTCCAATGGATCTAATCAAACATGTAATTAGATGTAATCAAACATGTATTCCACAGACACCATTATACTGGGGGATGCTTCATTTTCTATTAATGGTTGGGCAGTCACAGCCCATCCCCTGGTACAATGGGCCAGTGTTGGAATATGCAGAGTCATATGATTGCAAGGTCATGAAATGACTCAGAGGCCTCTGCAAAACTGGGTCCAGACAAACTCTCCAAATCCATCCTGGGGTGGCTGCAGTTTGTCGCCACCTGTTGGTAGCTCTCTGCTCAAAGCATAAAAATCTACACGGGTATTTCTGCCTCCTGGGGCTGGGGGCTTCCAGAATTCCAGCAATAATTCCAGAAGTCTCTGAGTTGGTGAGCTGAATCTGTTCCTCAGTCTCAACTTCGAGGTAGGGCCAGAAGAAAAATAAGGTCTGTGGGAACTCGGGTTTTCAGGAGTGGTCTCTGACTTTTCCATTGCTACCTCTTCTCTCTCAGCTTTCTACCCCTATCTTCTCCCCCAAAATGTCAATCCCAGTCTTAGCCTGCCCTGGTCTGGGGACAGAAATGGACAGAGGATGGAACCAATGGCCAACCAGCTTCTTAATATCCAAATTCTAATTATTTGAGGAGCCGTCATCCTTGGGTTTACTGGATTAACTTATATCCAATGAAAAGAGCCTGTCTTGTAATCCCATGACTTCACCATCAGCAAACACATTGCACCCAGCAAATAAATGGTGAGATTTGGGATTTTATTAGCCATAACAGCACAGAAGTGGCTGAGTGACTAATTGGGAATTATTTTCCAGCAAAAAGTACTCCTGGCAGCTGCCCAGACATTAATAGGAAATGAAGCATTACCCGGTACGATAGTGTCTGTGGAATATATGTGGCACTGTATATTTGATTAGATCCATTGGAGGGATCAATATAGTGACTCTTAGAGGCCTTCTTTAAATAATTAAAGAAATTCCATACATTGCCAGCTACTCTAGAACCATTTCTTTTCTTTAAATAATATTGATGAATAACATGTTTACAAGTTTTTTGAGGTTTATTTTACATTGCATTTAATTCAACAAGTTGTACAATTCAATGATTTTTATTAAATTATAAAGTTGTACGATCATCACTATAAACCAGTTTGGGAATATTCTCATCACTCAGGAGAGATGCTTCAAGTCCACTGCTGTGAATCCCTATCCCCACATCCTGCCTGAACCTATTTTTAAGAAGTCACATTTTCCTAGGTCTCATCATATTTGTTTGAACACAGGTCATGTGAATTTTGCCCTCTTGAGTGTTGATGGTCATCAGATTGTATCACTCTATGATATGACCCTATAATCAGTGATTGTACTATAGGACCAGATAAGCAGCATCCTTAAAGGACCCAGAATGAAATTGCTCAGGCATGGGGAAATAACACCTATGTGTTCTGGAAGTCCCATGCCCCTCACTGTTTGTGATGCCTGCCTGTTTTCTGCCTGAGCACTGTCAGCTCACCCCTCTTCTGCCATTTAGTCTGGCTTCCCTTCCCACTTGTAATTATGGTCATTTTCTAAAAATTGCCTATGAAATTCATTCCCATACTTAGCTCCTTGGGACTGATTTCTCTTATAGACAAGTCAACACCTGTCATTGCTGTGTATCTCAAGCTGCTGTCATTTGGAGATGTGCATAATTATTTCAAAGACATAGCTAATAGAAAGAGTAAGGGAAAGACACTGAATGTTGGCACATTACACAGTTGTACAAAAAAAAAAAAAAAGCGAATCACAAAGCTTTAACTTAAACATGGAAGCATGTAGGGTATGATTTAGTAAGAATTTTTAAAAGAGAGAAGAAATCCAAAGCAGTATAATTTGGGAATATGCAATAAACTACCAGGCCTAGTCCAGGCAGTGAATAATGAGTTCTTACCTACAAATAACAAAATTGATGACAGGCTTGATCTGTTGGTGATGTGGGGCTTGAGAGATGGGACACCTGTTGGAAGTGTTGCCCAGCTAAAAGCTTAATATCTGATCAGCTCTTTTCTTTTTTTTCAGTCATTATTCACTTTATTTTATTTTATTCTGGGGTACATGTGTAGGATGTACAGGTTTTTATTACATAGGTGAACATGTGCCGTGGTGGTTTGTTGCATAGATCAACTCATCACCAGTGTATTAAGCCTGGCATACATTAGCTCATTTTGATGCTCTACCCCATGCTTGTCCTCTCCACACAGGCCCCAGTACGTGTTATTCCCCTCCCTGTGTCCATGTGTTCTCATTGTTCTCCTACTTATAAGTGATAACATGTGGTATTTGGTTTTCTATTCCTGCGTTAGTTTGCTGAGGATAGCTGAGGATTGTGGCTTCTATCTTCATCCATGTCCCTGCAAAGGACATGATCTCATTCATTTTTATGGCTCAATAGTATTCCTTGGTGTATATGTACTATATTTTCTTTATCCAGTCTATCATTGATGGGCATTTGGGTTGATTTCATGTCTTCGCTATTGTGAATAGTATGGCACTAAATATACACATGCATGTATCTTTATAATAGAATGATTTCTATTCCTTTGGGTATATTCCCAATAATGAGATTGCTGAGCCAAATGTTATTTCTGGTTCTAGATCTTTGAGGAATCGCCACATCTTTTTCCACAATGGTTGAACTAATTTATATTCCCACCAACAGCATAAAAATGTTCCTATTTCTCTGAAACCTTGCCAGCATCTGTGGTTTCTTGACTTTTTAATAATCACCGCTCTGACTGGTGTGAGGTAGTATCTCATTGTGGTTTTGATTTGCATTTCTCTAATGATCAGTGATGCTGAGCTTTTTGTCATGTTTGCTGACCGCATGAATATCTTCTTTTGAGAAGTGTCTGTTCATGTCCTTTGCCTACTTTTAAATGGGGTTGTTATCAACTCTTTTCTATTTGGAAACTTTATCCTGCAGATCAAATATTACTCTGAAATGGTCTCTGTTGACCAAGGACAGATTGATTGTTGAAGTGAGAGTGCTAGAATCTTTGGGAGAAAGTGGCCATACAGTTTTAGAATCTGTAATGGTAAATGACCAACATAGCTTGGCATGTGCATTGGGGTTTGGGAAAACAGACTTTAGCATTGTTTAGATTAAAATATAGATATTGTCTTCTGCCCAGGGATTCTGAGAAAGAAATGACTCAAGTGTTAGTATGTATTCAAACATGAAATGTCTGCACGTACAATCACAAAACCATAACACATCCAATAGAAAGAAGGGAAAAGAAGCATTAAACCTAGACTTTGAAAGAGAATATTTGAGAAGTTGGAGAAGGCCTAAAGGAATGGCTTACCTTTCTATATGTAAAGTTAAGAAGACCAAAATTCCAAAGATGCTGGTAAGAAAAAGACCCACTTCATTCCCTCATTTGTAGGTCCACCCTGATTTAATCTCATTGCCCTTTAACCTGGCAGCACGCCTGCTGCATCAAAACTAACCCATCACGCTCACCCTCCATTTAAGCCACATGCAACTTCTGAAACTGTAATAACAGACATATTTACTCACCAAGAATTGGCAGGGGATAACATTTTGCCATATTTTGAGTCAGATTCTAAGGAGTGGTAATGAGGTTCTTTGAGACAGTTGCATGGAAATGCTCACCTGATTCATTTCAAGGTGCTGACTGACAACCTTACCTGCATTTTGGGGGTTGCTTTTCAGATTGATCTACTCGTAAGGAGCAAGCCTCTTTTTGCATTCTTCAGCATCCCAAATTTATCCCTCCTCCCCTGGAATCCCAAATGTCACAGTTGCTCCTCTCACATTTAGTAGGAAATTATGCTCTAAAAACTGCACAAACAAGCAAACAAACTAACTGACAGGCCAGCAAATGGGTGTCATCAGATCTGCCTCCCTAACTTGTTCTACTCAGTCCTCAGATGGGCCCTGATTGTAAGCTGCTGTAATGATTCCCCACCTGGCTTCACAAAGCCACATTCTTGCTCAAAATGCTTGATTCCATCAGGCCCACATTCATGCTTTCATGTCTACATCTAACTTCATGTCTTTATCTAACTGATGTTAGTGGCTTCTGGAACTTCTTTTCCAAGGTCAGAATTGATGTTTTCATTGTCAAACCCAATGAATACCTTTAATGATTAACACTTCTGGTTATTCCCTTTGTTTCAGTATCCAGGGAGACAGTGTTCATATCCCAAGTAATGGTGGAGACAGTTCCAGAATCAGAAAACCTAGAACCAAATTCTACCTTTTTTCATATAGAAGCTGAGCTAGTTAAAATAGAAAAAGCTGGATGCAGTGGCTCATGTCTGCAGTCCCAGCACTTTGGGAGACCAAGGCAGGAGGATCACTAGAGCCCAGGAGTTTGAGACCAGCCTAGGAAACATGGCAAAACCCTGTTTCTACAAAATTTAAAAAATACAAAACTTTGCCAGACATGGTGTACATGCCTGTAGTCCTACTTACTTGGGAGGCTGAGGTGGGGGGATCACTGGAGGCCAGAAGGTTGAGGCTGCAGTGAGCGATGATCATGCCACTGGACTCTAGCCTGGGTGACAGAATGAGAGCTGGTCTCAACAAAACAAAACAAAAAACCCCACCTCTGTACATGTCAGCTTCTCCACCTATAAAATGGAAAGGGACAAATGACATGATTACAGGTTATAGTATCTGCAGAATGAAGATAATATCCAGCATATTGTTAGCCCTTAGCACACGATAATGGCAGTCACCTTTTCTGTTTCCTCCAGCATGAACTACAAATATTTTCCAAACTCAATATGATCAAAATAAATTCCTTAGTGTCTCTTTTCTAGATTGACTAAACCTTCAGTACTTTCTTGCTCAATCAATCAGTAGGGTCTTCCATTATCCAGTTCATGGGCTAGAACTATCCGTATTTATTCTCCTTGCTCTTATCCACTTAGTCATCTGTCTGTTTGGCTGAGTTTCTGAAATACCTCTTGAATTTACCTCCACTCTGTCTCCATGGTTACTGTGTTTTAGCCTCATCCTTAAGACTTTAACAATAATATACCATTTTGATATCTGGGCACCACTACCCTTTTTGTGGTAAAAGTCTGTGATTTTCTTTCCATGTTCCTACCTTGCCCCTCTACTTCCCCTCAGCTTCTGTGCTTACCTGGTTCCTTGCTAGCCTCTTAGTTTATCTCCTTCCCAATCAGAATATTCCTTGAATGTGGGTTTTGCACTGACACTTTGGAACAATTTTCGTTGTTTTCCAATAACTCCCTGATCAGCCTTGCTCTAAAGTCACTCTTGGGTAATTTGGCATATATCCCATGAATACCAAGATTTCATATGATCACAGGGCCATGGTAAAAGGTTTGACAGCCAAGGGTTATATCCATGTAACAACCAGGGTGAGGAATGCCTTTTGTGCAAAGTGGAAGAAAGTTGATTAGCAACAGGGTGGGCTTGGAAAACCTACTAATACTGAGATAGCTGGCGTACTCTGGCAGCTGGGTTTTAAAGTAGAGCACACATAAATATAGAAGATCTGGAAATTGATTTCCTTAGAGCATCCCAACCCTTTGCACCCCATCAGCATGTATTTGTGATACACCTAATAGTAGGTGTATCAATTCATTCTCAAACTGCTAGGAAAAAATACCCAAAACTGGGTAATTTATAAAGAAAAGGGGTTTAATTGACCCAGTTCTGCATGGCTGGGGAGGCCTCAGGAAACTTATGATCATGGCAGAAGGGGAGGCAACATGTCCTTCACATGATAGCAGGAGACAGAAGAATGAAAACCGAGTGAAGGAAGAGGCCCCTTATAAAACCATCAGATCTTGTGAGAACTTACTAGCACAAGAATAGCATGGGGGAAACCACCCCCATGATTCAAGTACCTCCCACCAGGTCACTTGCATGACACATGGGGATAACGGTAGCTACAATTCAAGATGAGATTTGGGTGGGGACACAGCCAAACCATATTAACAGGTGAGCCCCAGGTTGAAGAGTAGTGGCTTAGATTATTGGAATTGGCTTGCCACTGGTGTGGTTTTCTGCAAAACTCTGTTAGATCTGCAAACTACCCATTTTGTCTCTATGAGAATAATTTTCCCACAGCATGTATCATTTTTCTTTAAAAATTTGCCTCATCATACTGACAAAACTCTTGCTTCTGGCCCTCTGGAATAATCCAGGATGATCTCCCCATCCCCAAACCCTTAACATAATCACATCTATAAACTCCTTTTGCCATGAAAGGAAACATTCTCAGGATCAGTATACTACAATGTGGACATCTTTGGGGGCCATGATTCTGTCTACCCAACTTAGTTTCCATTGATGTTGTTGGTAAAGATGGACCTTGATCAAACTCTTTTGTGGGCATGTCACTTAGCCATCTATGTGTTTAGGAGTTCATTAATAATGAGTATCATTGTTTGCTAAAATAAAATCATATAAATAGTAGTATGATTTATTCATAAACAAGTAGCATTAACTTGAACTTTTTCTGTGTCATCATGTCAATTTTATACAATAGAGAATTTTAATTAAAACAAAATATATATGTATATTTTGTTTTTGGAGTGGGGACAGGGTGTCACTGTCACCCAGACTGTCATCCTCTCACTGGCTGTTACCATGGATATCACTCTGCCACCCAGCCATGATCTAAGCTCACTGCAACCTCTACTTCCCAGTTTCAAGTGATTCTTGTACCTCAGCTTCCCAATTAGCTGAGATTACAAGCATGTACCACCATGTCCAGCTAATTTTTGTATTTTTTTGGGAGAGACAGGGTTTCACCATATTGGCCAGGCTGGTCTCAAACTCCTGACTTCAAGCGATCCACCCTCCTCAGCCTCCCAAAGTGCTGGGATTATATTACAGGCATGAGCCACCACACCTGCCCTTAAATATTTTTTTTAAGGCAGAGTCTCACTCCGTTATCCAGTCTAGAGTACAGTGGCACAATCATGGCTCACTGTAGCCTCAAACTCTTGGGCTCAAGTGATCCTCCCACTTCAGCCTCCCAAGTGGCCGGGACCATAGCCATGTGCTACCATTTCTAGCTAATTTTTGGGGGAAACGGGGTCTCACTATGTTGGCGAGGCTGGTCTTAAACCCCTGGCACACAGTCCTTCCACCTTGGTCTCCCAAAGAGCTGAGATTACAAGCATAAGCCAACATGAACATAACAGAGATTTTTTATTCTGATTGTTATACTTGAGCCAGTTCAGAGACATCTGATGGATATAGAGAGAGACAAAAGGTGTTTTTTTTTGTATAGTAAATTAATTCTATTAACACATAGCACATAAACAAAATCAGAATATTCTTTATCATAATCAAATGTGCAAAAACTTTAAGTTTTGCCATTTCCAATGATTGATCCATTGATCGCTTGCTACCCGAGCTTCAGTGCTGAGATGTGCTGCCTCTCTGATCAGTGATGCTGCCTTCTGGTGTTTGTTGAACAATTTTTCATCAAACCTAATTTGGATGAAAATGTATTTAGCCTTAGATACAATGAAGGGAATTTCAGCTCCTTCCAGCTTCAGATACTCCTGCTGCCACATCATGGGCAGCAGGGGTATCACCTGTGTCCGCTGAGTTCATCCGTTTTCCCCTTACTGTTGCCTTTGATTTTGTCCTTTTGGTTAGGTTCCTCTCTCCACTCGGAAAACATTCTCAAGGACTGAGCTCCTGCAAAATCCTTTCAATTTTAAATACCTTCAAGTAAAACATTCTTCTTTCCATTCCTAACAAACTTCTCATGAAAGTGATAACTGGCTTTCTCGAGTCCTAATGAAAGTGATAATGGGCTCTCCCTAGTCCTTCTCATGAAAGTGGTAACTAGCTTTCTCTAGTTCTTCTCTGGTTTCTTTCATACTCATAGGATCTCCTGCATGATACAGGTATTCAGACCCAAGTCCCTGATTTCCATACCAACTGGAAATGGAGCAGCAGGAAATATCAATGTTCCCACTTGTTAAAAAGTCATTTCTTGACAACCATTAGGCATCTGAGATTAGTCACCCATCTGCTGTCAATGATTGAGTGCATGTGAAAGGTTCTGAATACCGACTCCAAGAACTCATAGAAACAAAAGTGCAATGGCAAAAGTACAAGTACAATGGCATAGAAAGAAAAGTACAAAGGGCAGAGGGTATGGGTAGAAGAATGGGAAGATGTTGGTTAAAGGGTACAAAGTTCCAATTAGACAGCAAAAATAAGTTCAGGAGAGCCATTGTACAACATGGTGACTGTAGTTAATGATAATGTATTGTATACTTGAAATTTGGTAAGGGAGCAGAGCTTTAATGTTCGTAATCACAAAAACTATTAAGTATATAAAGTGCTGGATATGCTAATTGACTTGATATATAATCATTCTACATTGTATGCATATAAAGCGCAGTCTTCAGATTATAATTTGTAGACTGTTCCTCATGCTCTACAGCAGTGGTCCCCAACCTTTGGGACCAGTTTTGTCAAAGACAATTTTTCCCTGGACCTGGGGTGAGGGGAGATGGTTTCGGAGTGATTCAAGTGCATTACATTTATTTTGCACTTTATTTATATTATTATTGCATTATAATATATAACAAAATAATTACACAACTCACCAAAATGTGGCTGAGCTTGCTTTCCTGCAACTAGATGGTCCCATCTGGGGGTGTTGGGAGACAGTGACAGATCATCAGGTATTGGATTCTCATAACGAGCGCACAACCTAGATCCCTTACATGCATAGTTCACGATAGGATTCATGCTCCTCTGAGAATCTAATGCAGCCACTGATCTGACAGGAGGCGGAGCTCAGGTGGTAATGACAGTGATGGGGAGTGGCTGTAAATACAGGTGAAACTTCAGTCTTTTGCCTGCTGGCCACCTCTTGCTGTGCAGCTAGTTTCTTAACAGGCCATGGGCCAGTACCAGTCTGTGGCCCTGGGGTTGGAGACCCCTGCTCTATGGAGTCAGCATACAGGTGGATACAGCCATGTCTCTCACATTCTCCAAAGCTTGCAAGAAAACACTGGAGATAAACTGTCCTAAGGTTACTTCTGCCTGTAAAACTAGGTGTTAATTTAATGAATGTTACTGCAGTTGGGGGGAGTGGTAATCAACTATTAAGTAATTCATAAAAGTCGTCAGCTGAGAGAGCTGACAAGCTCCATAAATTCCCCCCAGCTACCCAAGATTAGTAATTTTATACTGAAAGCAAGTAATTATGAATTTGGCTCTAAATCATTTTTTTAAAATCCACACTCAAAAGCTAACAAACTGTCCTCATAAGTCAGACACAGACACCACTTATCAACCTGTTCGCAGCATGGAAAACTCAGAGCTGCCTCTCCTTGACAGCATGCTTCTAAATGCGGTAACTCAATCCTGCTGTCTTAATAAAGGCAATGTTTAATGCCCATTAAGGAACCCCTTCTTGTTTTGGTAGGCAGGGTCACTATGTCTGCTCACCAAAGAAAATGGATGCTATTCAATAGTAAAGTGACAGAGAAGAGGCTAACCACTTATGCTTTTAAAGTTCCGGCCATATATATGAATTCAATAAAGTATCATTTTTCAGTGGAATCATTAGGACCTCCGATCTCAGTGTTACACAATATACCTGTGTAACAAACCTGCGCATGTGCCCACTTAGTCTAAAATGTAACAAGAAAAGAAAAGAAGAAACTATTGTTTTTTAGCCTAAAATGTTAAAAATAGAAATACCATTCTGCCAACTGTCAGATCCTGGAGACAACAAATCAAAACTCATTTGTTGAAGCTATCATTATGAACAACTGGGTTAATAAAGGAAGTGCAGGGCAAGATACATGAAGTGTGAAGAATAACAGATACTGTTTTAGAGCCTCCTCTGAAGGTAACTGAAGTGTCAGGAGAAACACCTTTAGGGCATTGGAAGTGACTTTGCAAAGGACTCCTGGAATGTGCTGGTCCAGATCTCACTGCCAGTTAACCTGGGTGTCCCCACAAGACACTTGGCATAGCCCATGTGCATGCCAACATCACCTAGAGGCAGTGGGTTTCAGGATGTTTACTGACTTAGCTCTGGGCTTGAAAACTTGGCAGCAGTTTCAGCAGTCTCCTGTTTGAGACTGAGATGAAGCTTATTTGTTCTATGGGTTGATGCTGCAAGCATGCCCTTAAAAAAAAAAAAAACAATGATCAAGCTGGGTGTGGTGGCTCATGCCTATAATTCCAGCATTTTGGGAGGCTAAGGAGGTGGATCCCTTGAGCCCAGGAGTTGGAGACCAGCCTGGGCAGTATGATGAAACAAAATATATGCAGATCGGTGGCACACACTTGTAGTCCCAGCTACATGGGAGGCTAAGGTGGGAGGATTGATTGAGCCTAGTAGACAAAGGTGGCAGCGTGCTGGGATTGCATCACTGCATTCCAGCTTGGTCGACACAGTGAGACACCCTGTCTCAACCAAATAAACAAAAACCCCCAAAACAACCAATGATGATTATTTTTGTCATACCTTCATTCTATTTTCTAAGGGTCCCCTGATATTGGTTTTATCTATCGATCTTAGAGCAGGCATTTACTAATTCATCCCACAGTGGTTGCCAGAAAGAGTTAGGGTCTAACTGAAGAGGAGAGATGTAAAACAATTGCACAGGTGCATGCTGTAGGGGTGGGCTCAGTACTGATACTATATCCTCACATACAGGGTGCTGGCTTCCCCTTGAACAAGTTCTATTCCCCTGGCCTAAGCTGTCAGATACTCCTTATCATGGGGTGACTGTAACTTGCAGCAAGGCCTCCTGGATAGCTATTGAGGCTGGGTACCTAACTATAAGCAGAAATGGATTCTACCATTCTAACTGACCTTTCACCACTTTGGTTCTTGTGCCTGTAAGTGTCTGCATAAACGCAACCTGTTATTGGAGTGATTGATGGGATATTAGATAGGAAAGTGCTTTGAACAACAGTAAGTGCACATGGATTGTATAAGCTCCCTGGGGTTGATTTATGGATTGCTGCTTTGAGAAATGATAGAAATGAGAAAATCTATGGCAACTCTCACATATGACAAAAGACAGTGAGCTCTGAATCAGCTTTGCCTTCCCTTTCCCTACATCCCTAGACTCTGCGGGGGGTAATCTGGGAACCTCTATCAATTCTTACAAATGGGACCTTACATCAGTTCCCTCAATTCAGCTAGCAATTAGCTGAATAGTCCCCCCAAAATCATGTCATTCCCAGGACTTCAGAATATGACCTTTTTTGGAAACAGGGTTATGGCAGATATAATTAGTAAAGTTAAGAGGAGGTCATACTGGAGTAGGGTGGGCCCCCATCCAATATGACTAGTGTCCTTATCAAAGAAAAAGACACTCACAGAGACATGATGTGATGACACACAGCACAAACGCCCTATTTTGCTGCACTACTGGTCAGTTTGAAACTATCCCCAATGCACAAGGAAGCAGCAGAAGAAAATTCTGTGGTTGGAACTTTCCGTTACTGGGTCAACATTATTATGTTTAGCTGATTTAGGGAATTTGCTTCATCATAAATTCAAATCTGGTTCTATTTTAGACATCAATGCCATGTTATAGTTAGGTTCAACTTCCAAACATTCTAGCAATTTAGATTGTAGTCTTGAAATAAACCCAGCCTTGAAATGAATCCTGCAACATTACTGAGTTTCCACCATGCAAAATGAAATAATCACCTGGAATTAAAAAAAAATCATTTTACATTGCCAACTAAAAATTTACTCCCGCAAGACAGGGCTTCTGTAAATCAGGAATGTGAGTGATTTGGTCTGATAATTCCAGACGTTCTTCATTTATAGAGTGACACTTTGACACGCGCTTTGATTAAATTCAGAGTATTTCCACAGTCTTGAGTAACACATGCTAAATATTGATATACATCCCAAATATCTTATCTGAAGCCCTGAGAGCCAGGTGTTTTCTGGAATTCGGTTATGCATATTTTAGGAAGATAATATATGCCTTTACTGTACCTCCCTAGACACCCTCAGCAGGTGAGGGCAACATTCGATAATCAAATACATTAATATTTCTGCAGAAAAATGTATGAATATTTCTCCCAGTGGGATACAAGAAGGCCACAAGTAGTATATTAAAATGTGTTTTTCTAGTAATGTACTGGTAAGTTAAGTTGTGCAATGACAGACCATCAATACCTTGGGCACTTCCTATTTCTAAGTAAAACATCAGAGAGAGCCAGTTCAAAATATGTTAAATACTTTACACATACTTGCAACATACATCTGTGACCTCTGGATGCTTGGTTTTTTTGAGAAGAGGTTGCATCAGGGCTGTCATAGGGTCTCTCATTGTGTCTGAGTTGGCCATGTGTTGATGACCAGACAAGAATGATCAGGGAACATCTCCAAGGATGAAATGACAATGTGAAAAATGACTCGTTAAAAGACTTCTCTCATTGTCATCTGCCCTGTGAACCTGGCATTCTCTCAGAGCATTTTCTCTAGTTGAATGAACTGTCTTGCCCGTTCATTCTTGTGACCAACAATGAACAGATTACACGTTCTAACCCTATCATCTAAGTCAGGGATTGGCAAACATTTTCTGTATAGGACCGCATAGTTAATATTTTCAGCCTTGTGGGAGGATACAGTCAGCTCTGCATTTGTAGTGAAAAAGTAGATATAGAAAAGAATGGGCATGGTATGTTTCAATAAATCTTTATTTACAAATACAAGTGCTAGGCTGGGTTTGGCCCATGGGCCATACTTAGGTGACCCCTTTTGTGTGACTTTTTTTCACTGTGGTTCACAATTCCATTATTATTATTACTATTATTCTTATGCTTATCAGTATATGGCTAACACAGAGTTAAAGAAAATGCACATCTACTCTTGATGGAATGCAAAATTCCTTGGTCATAAGGTTATATTAAATACATTTAATATTGAGGAAAAGATCAGTACCTAAAACATTTTATTTCAAAAGAAGTCTGAAGGAGGGAAAACACTCCAGAAACTGTATTATTTTATGATTTTCTGTTAGCTCTGATTGTCTGCTATTGGTATGCTTATTAGATTACTGGAAAAATGTTTCTTAGGAAATTCTTATTTGCATGGTGATGAATAGATAAGTTGAGTTAACATTTCCATCATCAGGGATGTTGGCTTTTTCCAATCATGGACAACTTTACTTTATGTTTGCCTGGAGTGTTGACACAAACAAGTACTGTCAATATGAGCTTGCAAACCTCTCTCCTATTGGCTTTTGTTAGGTGTAGTGAATGGCACAAAATCAGACAACAAGGTCTGTACATGTTTGTGTCTTTCCACAAGGTTGTACTTGTGGAAATGCTTTTTCAATCATAAATGCAACAAGAGGCAATTCTCCTTTGTACTAAGTACTCCTTATTACTTCTTAGTACTTCCCATTCACTTGGTAGCCAGAGCCAGTGATACACAGGCTCAAACCAATTTACAATAGTCAATATTGCAGACCAAACATGGCAGTGTACTTAATCAATATATAAATGTTCTAGATTAAACATTCTGCAACAAACAAAGCAACATTTAACATCCATCCATATAAAGGGGAAAGGAAAAAGATTTAATGAACAAGTCCATGGAGAGTGATGTGGACAAGGAGAGTGTCCGGGGTAGATATGGACGATCATCCATGTCTTATAAAGAAGAGGCCTTGATTTGGGCAGAGCCTCCAGTGGCAGATGCCTGGAGGTAACCATGAATGACAGCAAGACGGGGTTTAGTGAAGCAGCCATGTGCAACTGGTGAAGTCCTGCTCTTTTATCCCTCTGAGTCCTTTGGTGAGGGGTGACAGTAAAGGGTTACAACCTCATCTGGTTGGGTACAGTCTGTATTGATTGGGTGAACATCTCTGGTCCTATCGAGAGGATGCCTTTTGAAAAGCAAGATGGAGTCACATATGTCAAGAATGCATGACATAAGAATACATTAGAGTTTCTCTAGGATTATAGCTTAGTAGCAGGGTGGGCTATTTGACCAGCAAGATGAGGCTATTTGATCAGCATTGTAAATATTTTCAAGAATAAACTGTTTTTTAAAAATCAAATATCATCTTAGGACAAGTCATGGGAAATAGATTCTGAGGTGCTCAAAAGATTTTTTTGAGGGGGAGTGTATTCCTGTGGGACAACACTTGCAGGAGAGTGAAGAAAGGAAATTGAGGCCAAGGGAGGAGTTGAGCAGCACAGCTGTTGCAACAAAGACCTCAGCTCATTTCAGAGGAAGATCTGGAGCCAGGAAAGTCCCTCCGAGGTTTCCCACCTTGAAGCAAGGAGATGCTGTCCCCTTGGAAAAGGCAGTTCTCTTTGACCAAGGCCAATTTTCAGAGACAGACTTTGCTAAATATGTCAGCCATCAAAGCTACCAGTAGCAGCTGGGAGAGGAAGACTTGGGTCTTCCCTTGACATCTACGTTCCTACCATAGCACCCATTAAGGATGTTCTCTGTGTAAATTCCTTGACACCATATTCTATGTCTTCCTCTTCAAAATACACTTTTTCACCCCGGATTACCATTTAGCCTTGTAAATTTCTTCAGTCAGTCTCCTGAATATTCAAGTTGTTTTCAGCATTTACTTTTACATGAAATGTTCTGGAAGCTTTCATGAGAAAGTAGGGTAAATGACTCATCCTAGTTTGCCTGAGACTGTCCCAGTTTGAAAACTGGACCTCATCAGTCCTGTACACACTGGGATGTGGTTCACCCTATGGCAAATTTCAAAGTCAGTCAAATTTCAACAACTAATCTTTCCACTTATTTCCTATCTTTCTAAATATACCACAGTCTTCCTTAATAACTACACTGCCTGAGGTATGGCTAAGGATAAATATGTTCTTTTCTTCTTACTGTTACACATAGGATGTCTTTAACTCTTTTTGACATTTTCACAGTCAAAATTAAACCTGTGCCATTAAACCTGAAGTCACAACAAAGTACTCTAATACTAATGAACAGCAGAAGCTGGCGGGCTGAGAATAACTGATGCCTCAAGTTGGTTTCAGTTTGGGTTTTGCTGCTCGATAAAACAAAAATGGGCATTACAAAAATCATTTGGTTTTCAGGGCTTTTTATGTCTCAGAATTATGGACAATGGATCAGACCCCGTGCCATTCTTAGATCATTATCATTTTCAGTCTTGTACAGCTGGAACTTCATTTGGAAGGGGCATGCAAATGAGAAAAAAGGGCCAAGCAAATGACAGTTATGAAGATTATAGATAAACAGAGACTCAAGGGGATAAAGATGCATGCTTATTATTTTTGAACACATAAATCAGAATTTAGGTTCCTCTTAATAAAACAGGCTTAACCTCTTTATCTTCTTCAATCTTCTTGCTCTGTGACTATGGTTTGGATTATATGTTTTATCAGAAGAGACTTATTTTCATATAACTTGTGATAGTAGCAGAGGAACCATCATAATAGTTACAAGGTATGATTGCTTGAATCAGTTGGGTACCATTTCCCTCCACCCCTACTTTAATGAGCATTGGATGAGGGATCTAACATAGCATTCCTAAACCTTGGCATTATTGACACTTGGGAGAAGACCATTCTTTGTTGATTGAGAGTGGGCACTGGGTTGAATGGTTCTTGTGGTGGGGCCTGCCTTGTATATTGTAAGATATTTACCAGAATTCCTGCCCTCTGCCTACTGGATACCATTAGCATCCCCACAATTACAATAACCAAACTTGTTTCTACATATTACCTGCTGTTCCTGGTGGGGTAAAATTACTCCTGGGTGACAACCCATCTAATACTAACTTGAAAAATGTCCTTGGAATGCGGACCTTTAGATTTTACATTGTGCTGCTTCATTCTGTAAGTATAGGCTTGTAGTGGCAGTACCACTGTGATAGGCATTGTGACTTAATCCGTTCAGATATTTTCTTTGTCTTCATTTATCACTGTGGGGTTGGTAAGCACTGAATATCAAGTATGGGTCAAAGAGCTTCCATACTGATACCTTAAAATCTATTTTCTGTAAATAAAAGGTGAGGACAAAGGGAAAATAATGATCTTTTTTACCTCACAAGGAAAGTCACCCAATTGTTCAAACCCACATCCATGCAATCTTAGTCTTACCCAATGATGTCATGGTGAATAAACAGAAGGGGCGACCCTGCCCAGTGGTTTTGTCATTCCTGCAGTGGGAGGTCAAAGATCAATGTTGACAGCACACTATTCCATTTCAACAAGAATCTAACATGAAAAGCCATACTGGAAGATTGATTACAGTTTCAAATGCCATCTCTGGGGGGAAAAATAACATTTCTGAGACTCTGATTGAACCTCAGAAATTGTCGCTAGAAGCCTAACTTCAATAAAGCAAAATTCACATTTACAAAAATCTATATGGAATAGTATTTTTTCTCTAATATGATGTTCTCTTGTGAATATTTTTTACCAAGTGGGATTATGCTTTATATTTCAAAGCATAAACAATAGATTTGTACATTAATAAATAGTTCAAGACATATACTAGTTTTTTGGTCTAAATGTCAACAAGTTAAAAGAAAAGTCTTCAAAAGATTCAAACCTATCTTCTTGGCTTTCTTCTGAGACCATTTTCTATTCTTTTCTAGGACTGTGTATCAGAGGTCAAAAAACTGTTTCTGTAAAAGGTCAGATAGTAAATATTTCCAGCTTTGAGGGGCAACTAGTATCTGTCACAACTACTCAACTCTGATATTGTAGCACAAAAGCAGTAAAGGAGTAGAGGCAGCTGTGTTCTGATACACTTTGTATTACAGACACTGAAATTTGAGTCTTATGTAGTTTTCACTTATCCCCAAATAATATCCTTTTTTCAACCATTTAAACCTGTAAACATCCAAGAAAACAGGTGTCAGGACAGATTTTTTTCTGTGGGCCATTGTTTGTGCAAACCCAGCCCAATTCAGAAAATATCTATTGAGTGTTTGCTATGGGGAACAAATGAGATGTGGTCTCTGCCCTCTTAATCCTTAGAGCTGTGGAAAGGACAACTGCCACAGGAATAAATGAGGAAATAAATGAATTCCTTATGCAAGTAGTAAGAATTGCTATCCAAGAGAAAAGAGGTGCTATGATAGTCAACAATGAGGGAGCCTGCTTCATGTAAGGTAATGATGGAGGGCTTCCTTGAGGCAGTGGTGTATAAGTCAAGACCTGAGAATGCGTAGGAGTAGGCAGAGAGTGGAAAGAAGAGAAGTGGGGAGAGAAATCCTCTAGACCAGCAGTCCCCAACCTTTTTGGCATGAGGGACTATTTTTGTGGAATACAATTTTTCCATGGACAGGGAGGGGGTTGGTTTTGGGATGATTCAAGTGTGTCACATTCATCGTGTACTTTATTTTATTGCATTGTAATATATAATGAAGTAATTATACAACTCACCATAATGTAGAATCAATGGGAGCCCTGAGCTTGTTCTTATGCAACTAGATGATCCCATCTGGAGGTGATGGGAGACAGTGACACATCATCAGGCATTAGATTGTCATAAGGAGTGTGTAACCTAGATCCCTTGCATGTACAGTTCACAATAGTGTTTGTGCTCCTATCAGAATCCAGTGCCACCGCTGATCTGACAGGAGGTGGATCTCATGCAGTAATGTGAAGTGATGGGGAGCGGCTGTCAATAAAGATGAAGCTTGGCTTATCTGCTGTTCACTTCTTGCTCTTCAGTCTAGCTTCTAACAGTCCTGGGGGTTAGGAAACCCTGCTGTACTAAAGAAAGAGCTCATGTGACTGGGCACAGTGGCTCACACCTATAATCCCAACACTTCATCAGGCTGAGGCTCCATTTAGCCTATGAGTTTAAGACCAGCCTGGATAATATAGTGGGAACCTATCTTTACAATAATTATAAAAATTAGCCAGCTGTGGTGGTACACCTGTAGTCCCAGCTACTTGGGAGGCTGACATGGGAAGATTACTTGAGCCTGGGAGGTCGAGGCTGCAGTGAGCCATGATCATGTCACTGTCTGGGCAACAGAGTGAGACCCTAAAAAAAAAAAAGCTAATGTCATTTAAGTATGTCAATGTATGATTACCCAGTGTGTGATTATTCATCTTTTGAATGAATTCACAGGAAGAGCCCAATGCCCTTAGTTTGACTCTGCTAAGAGCCCCTGAGTTGCTGAACCTGCACGTGGTCATCTAAGTAAGTTAAGATCTTCCTGAGGACATTGCTGCAAGATTGTCTTCAACTGTTCATAACGTAAGTATGAGAGGTGCATGTGTGTGTATCTTCACCCTGATACTCACATGTTTGACTCACCTGGACCGTGTTGTCTAAGTCAAATAGTGGTATGTGGTGACCTTAATAATGGTGTTCGGGACATTCTGATATTGCAGAGATGACATGAATATGGTGCGATTGCAGCTAAGTTTCATTCAGAAAGAACTTTCCATCAAAAATTCAAAGGAGAACATCTGTGGGGCAAATATATTTTTATATAGAAAGACTGTGCTGTGCCAGTGGGAGCAGCATGCATAATCTGATGAGCATAAGCAAGTGGCCTGCATGTGGCAAGTCTAGAGGAATATAGGGGTGGGGGTTTATAAATGCTTTAATGCATCCCCTGCAACCCTGGGGTGGCTCTGGTTGAATTAGCAAAGGTACAGAACCATGGCACAATGAGAAGGCTCACAGTACACCCGTTCTGAATTGATCAGCTGCTGCAATACCCGAGGGACTGAATGGGGTCCCTCCCCACAGTAAGAGCTCTTCCACCTGGTGGAGGTGAGGGCTGAGGGCATATCTAGGCCTCTCCCTGCAGGAAGAGCTCCTCCCCCTGGTGGAGGTGAGGACTGAGGGGCAGAGCATGGTTACTCTCTGCAGGAAGAGCTCTTTTCTCTGGTAGAAGGTAAGTGTGCATGGTGAACGTCTTTGGGGTGGATGAGGGAAAGTTTTAAAAGCCCCTGCAAGGGAGAATCCCTGTTATTTTATACCCATTCTTTGACATATTTGCACCCCTATGGCACTATTCTATCAGGACACCAAGGGGCACAGTACTTGGCCATTCAGAACGCTTTATGGTCTCCCATGGCAGCTGGCTCAAAGAAAAGGGCAGGAAGGTACTTTCAGAGGAGATATTTGGTTCAAATCAGTGTGAAAAGACTCCTAAAGTCAGAAAACCTGGGCTAGGGATTCCATTCTACCCCATGCTGGCAGTGTGTTCCCAGGAGGCTGTTTCACCTCTGCATGCCTTAGTTTCCTCCTTTGTAAAAAGTGACTAAAGGGGCTGGGCCTGGTGGCTCAGGCCTGTAATCTCAGCACTTTGGGAGACTGAAGCGGGAGGATGGCCTGAGGTCGGGAGTTTGGGACCAGCCTGGCCAACATGGTGAAACCGTTTCTACTAAAAATATAAAAATTACCCAGTGTCATGCCACACACCTGTAATGCCAGCTACTCAGAAGGCTGAGGCAGGAAACTCGCTTGAACCAGAGAAGAAGAGGTTGCAGTGAGCTGAGATGGAGTCTTGGGCTACAGAGCAAGACTCCATCTCAAAAAAAAAAAAAAAAAAAAAAGCACAGGATAGAGGGATGAAATATGAAATGCAGTTTCATAGGGTGCTTGTAAAAAGTAAGAGACAACCTCTGTTTTGGGAAAAATGTGGTAAATACCTGGATGATCCTGCTAGCCAGGGCAGTGGGAGCTGACAGCAGGCTTGCAGGGTGATGTAATGATCTTCAAAAGGCAGCTTCAGACTAAGGGGTTACAGATGGTAGTAGTTATGTGTCAGGGTAGATTTTGCCATTCAGAGAGAATTTGGTAGTTGGAGTCGTTTTGGTCGTAAAAACTTAGGAGTGCGGTGCTTGTAGTAGGTGGAGGCCAGAGATGCTGCTAATCATCCCACCGTGCGTTCCACCGCTTTTCACAAATCTGAAATGTCAGTGGCGCTGAGGGCGACAAACTCTGCTGGCTGCAACAAGAGGCTTTAACTTAATCTTCTTTCTTCCTAGAATAGTCAATGGTCTTTTACTTTGAGGCATATGAATCAGAATAAGAATTAAAGAGAACAAAAAGACAATGACCTTTTAGGATTTTTTTTTTTTTCTATTACATTTAAACCCCATAACAGAGGATTCTCCGTCTGGAAGCAACATCCGTGGAGGCTTAAAGCCGCAGCTTATATTCATTCCTAATGCTGAGCAGCTTAACAGATTCCATTGTGATTTCTGTAATTTGTTCTTTAAAAGGATTGTGTGTTCCTTTTTCCTGTTTCAGAAACAAACTTTTTGGGCATTTAAAAGAATAATTTATTTTCTACAGTCATTGATAATACGTGAACTGGGTTGACTTTCTGACCTTACTTTCAAAGTCTTTAACACCGGCTAGGTAGGGTTTTATTTTTTTATTCCTCTGGAAACTACATTTTTCAGGGAAATGCTTTAAGTACCTTTTTTTTTCAGTCATTTTAGTCTACAGGAGAGAATGACATTCTCTAGACCCAGCTAGAAGGGCTCTGAAAAAATTGACAGACACAGTAGCTAATTAAAAATATATAGCTAAAAGGGTTCATGATTAATTCATGATAAATGAATACAGCATTCATTATCCTTTCTTAATGCTCTGAGGTAAAATGCGAGTGTTGCAGTGGGGGTTAAACTATTTGTTCCACTGCAAATAGCGAATAGCAGTGTCCATTCTGTCTTACTAGCATGAAGCCATCCTCATGGAGGTATTTTAATGTGATTCACAATTCAGAATTCAGGGTTCTTGTATACAGAGTATTAAACTCTCCCCATCCCCTAAATGGATGAACACTTTGGGGACTGTCAGGATAACACTTATATTGTCTGTACTTTTCCTGATTTGTTCCCCTCCAAAGCAAAGGTTTAGTCATAGGAAAATATAATTTTATTATGAAATTGAAAAAAGGAATTTCCTTTTTATGGCATGCCATTTTATTTGAAGGAGCCTATCAGAAGTCTCTTGGCTTAATTTTGCATAAGCCTATACCAGAATAGCAATTCGTTTTTAATCCTTCGATGGTGATGAAGTTTTTCAAGTGGACTGTGATGCTTAATAAGGCTATGCTAGAGTAACGAATATGGATGATAAGAAGCATATTTTAGCATCAAGTTATTAATTTCGACCACAAAAATTGTTACTGTTGTATGTTTCAGAAAAAAATAAAGGAGAAAAAGTTAAGAGGGGAGGGGAAAAAGTTACATGGGGAGGGGAGATGGAGCAATTTGAAACTTACAGCCAGGTATTGATTGATTGCAGGGTGCCTGGAACCATGAAGAAAACAAATACTCTGCCAAAATATCTAAAGTAGTTTATTCTGAACTAATATGAGTAACTGTGGCCTGGGGAAACAGTCTCAAGAGGTCTTGAGAGAGTGTACCCTATGTGGTTGGGTTACAGAATTTCAGGTAAAATTGGTTCAACCTAAAAATGAGGGAAATCTCGAAGCAGAGGCTTACAAATCATAGGTGGGTTTAGGGATTCTTTGGCTGGCAATTGATTGAAAGAGTTAAGTTTTGTCTAACGGCTTGGAGTCAGTGGAAAGGAATGGTTTAGAGAAGGAGGCCCACTACCTGTTATATGATACCATACTAGAGTCAGCTTGGAAAGGAAGCCACATTATACCACGTTAATTAAAAAAAAAAAAAAAAGCCACATTTAATGAGATTTCATGGTTTGCAACGTATGACTCCCTAGGCCCCTTAGGAATTTAAGTAAGAAAAGAAGTTCAGAGTTCAGCCCTCATGTACCTCTTGATATGAGCCTGTAAGGATGCACCAATACCTGTGTAGTGCCCCTGCCAAAATTGTTCAACCTGAGCCTGATTGCAGGAAAACCTCAGATCAATGCATAATGTAGCAGACTGATTTAAGACCACTTATCTGGATTCTTCCAAAAAGTCAATGTCATAAATAACAAAGAAACATTAAAGGACTGTTCCAGGTTTCAAAAGGCTAAGAAACATAACAACATACCTGAACCTTGAATGAATCCTGGATTGGAAAAAAGAACCAGTGTGTACAGGATCTCACTCTGTTGCCTAGGTTGGAGTGTAGTAGTGCAATCTCAGCTCAGTGCAATTTCCACCTCCTGGGCACAGGTGATCCTCCCATCTCAGCCCCCCGAGTAGCTGGGATAACAGGTGCACACTACCACACTTGGCTAGTTTTTTGCATTTTTGGTAGAGACAAGGTTTTGCCATGTTGCCCAGGGTGGTTTCGAACTCCTCAGCAAAAGTAATCTGCCTGCCTTGGCCTCCCAAAGTACTGGGATTACAGGCATGAGCCACTGCACCTGACCAGTTTTTGAATTTTCTACAGAACCAATTCCTAAGAGTGCACTCTTAGTTATCTAAATTGGGGGTATCTGTTCTTTTCATGATGTGTGTCAGATTCTGGTCCCATTTGTGGTGGGATTGCCACTCTGAGGGGATTCTGCTTGGCTACCCTTTATCACTGTGACTTTTTTTTTTTCAAGATGGATTCTCACTTTGTCACCCAGGCTAGAGTGGAATGGCCTGATCTCAGCTCACTGCAACCTCTGCCTCCTGGGTTCAAGTCATTCTCGAGCCTCACCCTCCCAAGTGCCTGGGATTACAGTCCCACACTACCTTGCGTGGCTAATTGTTGTATTTTTAGTAGAGACTGAGGTCTCACCATATTGGCCAGGCTGTTCTGAAACTTCTGGCCTCAAGTGATTCACCTGTCTCAGCCTCCAACACTGCTGAGTTTACAGGTGTGAGCCACCGCGCCCAGCCCACTATTATTCTTAAGATGATAAATCGATTGTCAGTCCATGGGATCTTCTTGTACATTTCCCAGAAGAGCCAGTGCATTGAGAACAGCAGGTGTTATGGCAAAGAAAGTTTAATAATTGCAGTGCCCGCCAAGTGGAAGGATGGGGGGTATTTCTGAAGTCCACTTCCCCAAGAATGTGGAGGCAAGGATTTTTAAGGACAGTTTGGTGGGCAACAGGCTGGAGAATGGGAAAGGCTGATTGGTACCATCAGTGAAGAAATCACAGAGGTATCAAAACTATCTTTGTGCACCTAGTCAGTTGCTGTGTGGGGGTCACTGGTCCGGGTGGCATCACCTATTCCACCAGAATGCAAAATCTGAAAAATATCTTACATACGAGTCTTAGGTTTTACAATAGTGATGTTATCTATACAGGCGATTAGGGATATTACACATCTTGTGACCATCAGCTACATGACTCCTGAGCAGTAAGCAGATTAGGAAGCAATGACTATCATGTATATTATGAATAGTTCTTAACAGAATGCAGGCCTCTCCCACGAGTCTAACCTTGGGACCGTTCATTAGTTTTACAAAGGTTGTTTTGATCCCCAAACAAGGAGGGGTAGTTTTGGGAAGGGACACTGTCATCCTTGCTTTCATGTTAATCTGTAAACTAAGCTGGCTCCCATAGTTGGCTTAGCCTACCCAGAAATAAGCAAGGGAAGTTAGCTTGTGACATTGAAGCAAGATGGAATCAGTTATGTTAGATTTCTCTCACTGTCATAATTTTTGCAAAGGCATTTTTCTAATTCCTATTGCTTTGTTATGTGATACAGTCACGCATCGCTGAATGACAGGGATACATTCTGAGAAATGCACTGGTAGGTGATTTTGTCACTGTGTGAACATCATAGAGTATACTCACACAAACCTACTATACATGTAGGCTGTATGGTATGGCTGATTGCTCCTATGCTAAAAACCTGGACAGCATGTGAGTGTATTGAATACTGCAGGCAGTTGTAACACAATGGTAATTATTTGTGTATCTAAACATGTCTAAACATAGAAGGCACTATAAAAATATGACATTATAATCTTATAGGATTACCATTTGTATATATGATTCATTGTTGCCTGAAACATCATTATGTAATACATTACTCTATATCTAAAATAAGCATGGAGGCTACAATGTTGCTTTTCCACGTTTTCTTTAAGTAGTATTGAGCATGTGGGAGATTTTTGTCAAGAAGTGCATTTAGAACTTGTCTTTGGTAACACCTGTACCACCCTCCAAACTTCTCAACTTCTACTTTCTTTTACCCAAGACAGGGTTTACATGACAACATAATTACTACTGAATAAAATCTCTGGAGTTGCCTTGGGATTTATAGACACAGTGATAGATTTCATACTTCCCATTCTGTGTTTGTCTCTGCACGGTTTGCAGAAAGAGGATTAACACAGATGCTGTGGCTCTGTGGACCTTTGACTTAGAGCAAGAGCAACAAAGCCCATCTTGCTTTTTCTCGGCAAGCATACCTTGGCTTCAGAATTGAGAATAACTTTGTTCTATGTTTTAAAATAGAGTGTGTAAAAGTTCCTAAGGAAGAAAACATTGCATTTATAAGAAGACATCTTACAGACACTCCAGCCAAACACTTAATTTGCTATCTTTACATCCATTCTAGTGAAAGCACTTAGAATGTGTGGCTTTATATGCAGTGCTTGGCAAACTGCTCCTGTTGGAACCCTCCAGGTTTCTCAGGCTGCTCCTGGGAGCTTCTTCAGCCCTGGGGGGAGAATTGTCAAAGATTTAATTCCAACCACTTCTCCATCTCTATTAGACATTCTTATGGACAGAAGTTCCTGTGACTAAAAACAATGACAACCACTACTTTCTCTACCTGTTCTGTTTTGTAACAAAAGGCAACACTGAAGCTGAAAGATGTTAAGCTATTTACATAAAGACTAAGGAAGGTCTGTGGATGCCCTCTGCTGCATCTTAGCGATGATTTCTTTAGCTGAATTACTGCATAGGGAAGGAAAAAGTAATTTTTCCTCTACCATTTCTGAGTTCTTATCTAGGACAGACCCTTGTAACAAAAGGCAGATAAACAAGAGAAAACAAATAGAATTTTATTAACATGGATACTGCCTGTATATCTGGGCAATACCCAGGGAATATTGAGTAAATCTCAAATAAGTGAAAGAGAGAAAGGTGTGGGAAGGGATAGTTATGGAGAAGTAACCAGGAAAGGCATGGCCAGGGTAAGGTTGGCTATGCAAATTTCAGTTGGTGCCTTCTCCAACCCTAAGAGTTTTTAGTCATTTAGCCTTCCTTTTCTTCCAGTACCATGAAGGAGAAACCCTTACAAATGGAGATTTCCTTTACAGATATAAATCTCCCTTAGAAAACAGTAACTTCTACTCTGTTTTAAGAGCTTCTCCTGAGTCTGCACTTACTCAAAATAATTCTTATGCAAAAGGGGCATATTGTGGGGTGGTGTATTCTTGTCCTTTCTTAGTGTACAGATGTAAAAAGAAATATGATCTATGCATATGTCTGTATACAACTCTCTACACTGTCTTCTACATTGTCTATACATGGGATCCACACTACCACTACTACAACTACCAGTGACCACTGCAACAAAGAGATGCACAGATTTTAGTGGAAGAAATTATTTTTAGACTCAAAGATCTTTAATGAAAACAGTCTGAGCTATTTTTCATTTGTTTCTTAGCGGTCTCTTCATGTGTACCGGTCTATCTGTATTTTGGACACTTTGGGCTGAGTTATCTTTATCTCTTAGGTATGCAACACTCTGGGTTCCTGGTAGTCTGCCTGCATCCATCTCTTCATGTGTACCGGTCTATCTGTATTTTGGACACTCTGGGCTGAGTTATCTTTATCTCTTAGGTATGCAACACTCTGGGTTCCTGGTAGTCTGCCTGCATCCGTCAAGGTGTCCCTCTTGCCACTAGCAGCCAGAGGCACCTTCTCAAAACCCAGGCCTAACCCTGCCACTGGCCCTATTGGAATCCTTCGATTGCTTCCCATTAGAAGGAAGGTGGAATTTCAGAACCAGGCCTGGGTGGGTCTCCATCGTCAGCCTCCTACCTTTCTTCCTACCTTCAGGTCCTCCCTGCATCTGCCTCCCCCTGGCTTTCTTTTTCCCCCATCAGGCACCTTGCCTTTTTTTTTTTTTTTTGAGACAGAATTTCATTCTTGTTGCCCAGGCTGGAGTACAATGGCAGGATCTCGGCTCACAACAACCTCCGCCTCCCAGGTTTAAGCAATTCTCCTGCTTCAGCCTCCCAAGTAGCTGGGATTACAGGCATGTACCACCATGCCCAGCTAATTTTTTGTATTTTTAGTAGAGACAGGATGTCTCCATGTTGGTCAGGCTGGTCTCGAACTTCCGACCTCAGGTGATCCACCCGCCTTGGCCTCCCAAAGTGCTGGGATTACAGGCATGAGCCACTGCACTCAGCCTGGCACCTTGTCTTAAAACCTGTCCTACTACCCAGGCTCTCTTCCCCTTGGGGCCATCTCCCCAGCCAACTCCTCCTTCCCGTAGGCTTTCTTCCTCCCTTTGGCTAAGTAATGCCCACTCCATGCTCCAGGCACTTTGTTGCATTTGCAATTTTATACTATTTCTTGTGTGATTATTTGTCCAATATTTATTATTTAAATAATATCTGACTTTGCAAACACATTGCAAAGCTCTATGAAGGCAAGACCATGTGGTGCATCCTAATATTACAGGAGAGGGGCCCCAATCCAGACCCCAAAACAGGGTTCCTGGATCTTGTGCAAGAAAGAATTCAGGGTGATTCCACAGTGCAAAGCAAAAGCAAGTTTATTAAGAAAGTAAAGTGGTGAAAGTACAGCTACTCCATAGACAGAGTAGGGTGTTTCCGAAGGTAAGATGAGGAATGTGTCCCCTCTAGGTATAGTACTTGTTTATATATAGGATAAAAAAAGATCATGGGGTGATGTGCTGTGCTACAGGGTTTGTGATAAAGAATTAATTTTCTTAATTACTATATTTTACAAGGATCTACATTATTTAAAGCAAAATTAGGAATGCTTTTGTTCTCAAAATATCAGAATATCAGGACACTCCCAATTCTGGGTCTATTTAGTACACATTATTAATCTGTTCCCTTAACAGTAAACATCTAGAGGCTAGGAACACCGAACTTCCTGGGAATGCAGCCCAGCAAGTCCCAGCCTCATTTTCCTAGCCCTCACTCAAGATGGAATCGCTCTGGTTCAAACCCCTCATAACACTGCTGTATCCCTACAACGCGCAGCATGCCTTAGTAGATGTTTAGGAAGTAACTGCTGAATACATGGATGAAAAAAAAATGGTTCCAATGCCATATTAATACAATACTGATGAAAATTGTATTTTTTTTGAATTTCAGTTACACAAGCAAAAGACAACTTTCTGATATGATTTAGCCAATAACTGACACCAACATAAAGAATGATCTGTAATCCCCAGTGGATTCTTCTTCCCCAGATAGAGCTCATTTATCAAGACAGAAATAGAGAAAGAATTGAATGCACACAGAGCCAGCTAAATGGGAGACCAGATTTTGTCACTCAAATCAGTCTCTCTGAACGTTTGGAGACTGGGTTTTTTTAAGGCAGGTAGCAGGCTAGGAAGTGGAGAGTGCTGATTGGTCAGGTTGGAGATGAAACAGGGGGCCAAAGTGGGTTTTTCTTGCTGTCTCCGGTGCCTGGGTGAGATTGCACAACCGGTTGAGGCAGATTCCTGGTCTGCATGGCACCAGCTGGTACATCAGATCACAGGGTCTCAAAAACATCTTGAACTCCAGTCTTAAGTTACAATAGTGATATTATCCCCAGGACCAACTGGGGAGGTTCAAAATCTTGTGGCCTCTGACTGCAGGGCTTCTGAACCATACTTTCTAAACTTGTGGTGAATTTGCTGTCCTACAGAGGTAGTATGGTCCGCAGGCAAGAATGGAGTTTGTTTCTGGAAAAGGCTGTTATCATTTTTGTTTCCATGTACATTTCTATAGTTAGCTCAGTCTGTTTTCAGGAATTAACAAGGGCAGTCTGCAGGTTAAAGGCAAGATGGAATTGGTTAGGTCACATCTCTTTCACTGTCGTACTTTTCTCAGTGTTATAATTCTTGCAAAGGCTGTTTCAGATCCTTAACCCTGTCTGGGGTTTCACAAACTTTAGCCTTTTTTTTTTTTTTATTTTATGGCCTCAAATAGGGTGAATGCTAACACCTATTAAAAGATTGTCTCCAGTTAACCTTCCCAAGATTCTGGAGGAAAGCAAAAACATCTGCTGCCTGGCAGCAATTATTATTAATTTTTTCTTGGTAGAGTTAAAACTAAGGTCATGAATTTCCTGCCATATTTTCCTGTATGGGCTTCAGCTGCCTTGCTCACAATAGGTTCATAAGTATAGCAGTTCCTTAGTTTATACTGCTTGTGAGGTAGCTTGCTTATGAGAATAGTTTCTTCTATATAAAATTCACATTAAATCCTCCATTTTAGGAGTTCTATAGAATCTATGGAAATCCTCTATTTTAGGAGTGAGCCTGCAATACAGTTTTCAAATACAATATTATGATATTTGAAGTCAATGAGGAAGTGATCCATCTATACTACAATTTCTTCATCATGTTCAATATAAAATGTTGGAAGACAGTAAGGAAGTATCCCAAATTAGGTTGATTTTATAATTTAAGGGCACAGCCTTCTAATTTTACAATAATAATCAGTTGACAAAGAATGGTTAGTATAATACTTGTGTTAATCGATCCTACTTTCTATCTCTACTTTATTAAATTCCACTCTGAATGTTATGGCATAGTAGAAATTTACCATTTATTATAATAAATAGTATTTTCACAGTTTACTTTTCTTGTAACTTAAAACTTAGGTTCTTGCTTAGACTTCTAAATTTTTATGACTGTTTTGGTCCTGGGAGTCCTTAGGGCTTTTGCAGTTTCTTTCCAGAGTCTGAGGTGCTTTGCTGTATGTTTGTGTAATATTTCACATCAGATGAATGGAGAGCCAGTTGATATTAGTCATCTGTCAATGTTATTTATTTCAAGATTCCAATATTCAGAATAGGACTGATTAAGTGCATAGCCAATATAATAGACATTTACAATAATGAATCAGATGTCATTTCCTTGCTTAGTTACTTATGTTCTTTGCTTTTAAAAATAAGGCCCAGACCAGTTATTCTGAGGTCCAAACTTTGACTCTAAAATAAATTTATCTTTAAAGGACATTTTTTCCTTGCTAGAAATAAAAAAAAATGCCTAATAAAACCCTTAGCTTTGCAGGCATTACCATACAAATGTTAAAGATAAATGTGTAAAGCACATTTAATAACACTGAGCCTAATTATGATAACTCAAACTCATTTTGATTTCCTATCTATAAACCACACATTTGAAGTATTAGAAAACTTTGTGAACTTCCTTTTTTTTTTTTTTTTTTAAGAATACTGTTCTATAGTTTATTTCAAATATTATTCTAGGTCCTCTTGTATGAGAATATCTAGAATCAGTTTAATCTTTAATGCCTAGTTTTCTTCTTAGTCCTTTGAAAATATTATTTAAGTATTTTTTTTGGTTTTCATTGTTAACTTCTCAAATTTGTTATAAGTAATATTTTTGTTTTCTTCTTTCATCACATGGCGGAAGATTCAATAATTATGATGTGATTCCTTTAAGAAAACTTTTGTCAGACATTTTTGAAATTTTGAAATCCCATACAGTAACTCTACACTCTCAAATTTCAAGTCATATTACGATGTCTTTGATGGAAAAACATGCTTGAGCTTTCTCTGCCTCCGAGATGTAATTGATAACCTCATGTACTCATGTCAAGAGGTAGAGCTAGTGAAATGGAGCCAAGTGAATGCTAAAAACAATAAAATGAGCTTCCCTATTTTTCTTCCTGTCTTTGGATATTTCTTAGACCAAGCATGAAAAAGATGGGTGATAGGGAAAGAGAGGAGGGGATATGAATCTTTGTTTATTCAGTGATGGGAAGGAGATGTGGAGGACAAAAATGGTTGCCCCAGTGCCACAGGGAAGACATTTCCTTAGCTCTGAGTTTGGTAGTGGGGACTTCTATGGATTCACACCTAGAACTGCAGTCCAGGCACATTCTGTAGTCTCATCTGACACATTTCTCCAAAGCTTAGCCCCTCTTAAACTCTCATATTTCAACCACTTTGCCCCGTTTCCCCTGTTCACCCACAAGCCACACATGAGCCTCCACACCCATGACAAGAGCTGTCCTTTCACATGCAGTTTGCTTTGCCATACACAGTTTAAATGAAGCTATATAGAAAACCACAAACTGGCTAGATGGATGGATGATAGATAGATAGATAGATAGATAGATAGATAGATAGATAGATAGGCAGGCAGACAGGCAGACAAATATATAGATAGATGATGGATGGATGGATGGATGGATAGGTGGATGGATAGATAGGTGGATAGACAGATATATAGATAGATGATAGATGGATAGATGATTGACAGGTGGTAGATAGATGGACAGATAAATAGATAGATGATAGACAGATATATAGATTGATGTTAGATGGATGGATAGGTAGCAGTTTGCATTTCTGTACTTTTAGGATTTCCATGTTGAGAATGTTCTCGAAGGGACATGTCTGTGGTTAAATTTTCTCAATCAACAACAAGGATCACTCCTTCAAGAAGGCTCTTTCAACATAAAACCCAAACCAGTTTCGTGTTTTTATGGCCTCTCTTTTCTCACACACATACTTAATGTTTTTATTTTTTTTGGCCAGAGTTGTAGTTTTGTGAATGATTACTGGAATCATCATTATTTTAATAGAGAAGACTCAGCAGGCTCTTCACCTACTGAATGAGATTTCACTCTCCATCCTGTCTCCTTTCTGCTTGTGCTGTGGGAGGTATGTTCTTTCATAACATCTGTTTTGCTCTTCAGAGGCATTCTTCTCAACAGTAATCCACTTACAAGTTGTTGTTGCTTCATGGTTTGTGTAGATGCGGGAGATCTACTCTGCTTTAGGGAACTGCACCAGAGGTTTCACGCATTTGTCTTTGAACACTGATCTAGAGAGACTTCCAGCTGTTTGGGTTTCAGGGATGTAGGACCACCTGGGATATAAGAACAGAGAAGCCTTTAGAGAGTCCAGATGCAGGTCCTCCTCAGAAGAAGGAATGGTCTGTGTTTGCTGCTAGGATGGACCCCTGACATCATGGCCACCTGTTCTCTTTTCTAATCCACGGTGCTTGTAATGGTTAATTTTAGATGTTAACTTGACTAGATTAAGGAAGACTTAGAGAGCTGCTGAAGTATTATTCTTGGATGTGTCTGTGAGGGTGTTTCTAGAGGAGACTGGTGTGAGCAGTTACAGAAATGAGGGCTGTCATTGTCATGAGTATTTTCTATTTTGTTAAGAATACATCTGTGTATACATCTGTGTGTATATATAAATATATTTAGTACAAGATAAAACATAAATAAATATATTTAGCAAATATCTTTGTTTTCATTCCTCTCTTATTCCTTTATTATATAACATAAGGTATATTGACTTTATATAAGTATATGATATGGTGGTTTATATTTTCCTGTTTAGAGAGTTCTTGGAGTATCTTTGTTATTGACTCAGAAATTTTGACCACAAACATGTTTGAGGACATTCTCAACATGGAAAGCACAAAAGTGCACATAATATATAAACCACTCTATTGACTACCTCTCTATCATTGTTTAAGTATTATTAATTTTACCTCATGGCATTTAACTGATGGAATATCAGGAGAAAAGCCAACGTCACCCAAGGACTTGACCGCCTCTTCCAGGGAAGGGATTACTACGTTTTCAGCTGTATGCAGAATGGTTACATCACATTAGGTGGAGTTGCTGTAACTTTCTTATCTTCATTTGGAAATTAAGTATACGGTTAAGGAGATGTGCATGGGTGCCAAGTTGATGACAGACAGATTTGTGATGGTTAATTTTAGGTGTCAACTTGACTGGATTAGGAATACTTAGAGAACTGGTAACATGTTTGTTACTTCTGGGTGTGTCTGTGAGGGTGTTTCCAGAAGGTATTGGCATGGGAGTTGGTGGACTAAGTGAGGGGGGGGATCCACCATCAATATGGACTGACACTATCCAATCAGCTGGGGACCCAGATAGAACACAAAGCAGAAAAAAGGGTTTCCTCTCTCTCTCTCTCTCTCTCTCTCTCTCTCTCTCTCTCTGTCTTTCTCCTCTATCTCTATCTCTGTGTGTGTTTCTCTGTCCCTCTCTGTGTCTATCTCTCTATATCCATCTCTGTTTCTCCCTCTCTATCCATGTCCCTGTCTCTCTGCCTCTCTTCGTCTCTCTCTGTCTTTCTTTCCCTGGGTTAGTCTCTGTCTCTCCCTCCTTGCCTCTGTCTGTTTCTCCCTGTCCCTTCTTTCTCTCTCTTTGAGCTGAGACACTCTTCATCTCTAGCCCTAGGATATCAGAGCTCCAGGCTCTCTTGACTTTGGACTCCAGTATGTATACTACTGACAACACAGGTTCTTAGGCCTTTGGCCTCAGGCTGAGAATTACTATACTTAGAACATTCTTCCATGGGGCAAATAACTCTAAAGATTAGAAATCTGTATTAGTTTATTTCTCTGCAACAAGAATTTATTAGGCACTTACCATATGCTTGTGCTTCAGAAATAGAGACTAAACAAATTTCTCTTAAAAAGGAACCTTGTTAATTTTTTCTGATTATGTCACAAGGGGCAGCTGTACAGGGATCAGAGCTCATCAAACTGATGTTCTCTAAATTTGGGTCTCTTCAGGCCAACTGGAAGCCCAAGTTCATTTTCTTTTTATTCCCATTAGCACAAATCATCATATTTGGGGAGCATTGTAAATTTAACTGTGACACTTTCTCCATCAGTAGGAATATAATATGATTAAATTGTACTTTGTAAACTGTTTTTTTCTGATTATGAAAATAAGTAGAACATTTTATATATGTAAGAAATTATAAAGAATCATATAAAACCACTGGTAGTTCTCTCCACAAGGTAGTCCTGAATAAAGTTATATTATCATTCTTTCCACTTATGTGTATGCCTTCCTATACAAAAATATGCACATGAAACACACATATCCATATACATATGCAAATATATTATGCAAATATGTATATGAATAGGTGGAGATATATATATATATAAAGAGAGAGAGAGAGAGAGAGAGAGAGAGAGACAGGGTCCTGCTCTGTTGCCCAGTGTGGAATACGGTGGCACAGTCATAGCTTACTGCAGCCTCAAACTTCTGAGTGCAAGCAATTATCCTATCTCAGCCTCCCAAGTCATTGGGACTATAGGCGTGTTCCACCCCCAGATAACTTTTCATTTTTTGTTAGAGATGGAGTCTTGCCATCTTGCACAGGCTGGTCTCAAACTTCTGTCCTCAAGCGATCCTCCCACAGTTGGCCTCCCAAAGTGCGGGGATTACAGGCATGAGCCACTGCCCTGGACAGATTGCTTTTACTTTTTTGATGATGTTGCCTTTATATCATGTTCAGTTCTGCCTTTTACACCTGAAAATTATACCATGAGGTTTTATATGTGACAAAATATTCTTCAAAAATTGAGAATTTTAAGGACTGCATGACAATATTCTAGTAATTTATTTATCTTAAGTCTCCTACTTCTTAATTTTCTAACCCAAGTGTTGGCCTGCCATAGTATGCCAAATCAGTAGGTTAAAAACAGAATTTTACTTGTGTTTAAACTTTAATTTTCTTTGATTTCCTGATGAGGTTGAACATTTTTCATATTTGCATTAATTTATAATTGTTTTCTCATTCATCATTTGTCTTTTGTCATTTTAAAAAGTATTAGGATGTTGATTATTTTCTCTGTTGATTTTCTTTCCTTCCTGTGTTTCTTCCTCCCTCCCTCCTTTCCTTCCTTCCTTCCTCCCACCCTTCCTTTCCTTCCTTCCTCCTTTCCTTTCCTTTTCTTCCTTTTCTCCTTTCTCTCCATCTTCTTTCTTCCTTCCCTTCCTTCTTCACTCACTCTCTTCCTTTTTGCTCCCTCCTGCCTTCCTCCTTCCTTTTTTCCTTCTCACCCTTTCACTCTCTCCTTCCTTGTCTCACTCCTTCATTTTTCCTTCCTTCCCTTCTTTCTTCCTTTCCTCCCTCTCTCCCTCCCTCCTTTCTCCCTCCTTCCTCCTAACTTCTGTTCTCTCCCCTGCCTTCCTCCTTTCTTTCCTTCCCTTCTTCCCTCCTCTCCTCCTTCCTTCTCTGCTTTCCTCCCTTTTTTCTTCTTTCCTTCCTCCCTCCCTTCCTCCCTAATCAATTACTTACAATATCCTTCTTCACTCTGAGACCATGATAATCATGATAGTTTTGCTGAAGTGCTTTGTGGCTCCACATGGCCCTAGGCCAGGTGCTGCTCAGTAGCAGAGCTTCTGTTGCACTTATTATTCATCATGTTTTGTTGTTCTCTACCAAGCTAAAAGTGACAGTTCTATGCTGTGATTCTTTGGAGATCTTACATGTGAGAATGCAACCACAGAAAATGATATCCATTGGGCAAGAAGGCTTTCTCCCTACACTGACTAGTAGCTTGCTTGGGAACAGAGACCTTCAGCTTGAGGAGCAAATAGTGGGCACTCAGTGTGTTCGCTAACTTTATTCAGGGGCCAATGCAACTGTGGCTGGAGGTGTTGGCTGGTATAAAACTCTAGGTTGGAAATTATTTGGTTTTCTTTTGTCTTTTTCCTTCCTTCCTTGTTTTCTTTCTTTTGCTTTCATCTTTTCTCTTTCTTTCATTTTGTCTTTTCCTTTCTTTCTTTCTTTCTTTCTTTGGTTTTCTTTTGTCTTTTTCTTTCTTTCTTTGGTTTTCTTTTATCTTTTTTCTTTCTCTCTTTCTTTTTTTCTTTTCTTTTCTTTTCTTCTTTTTTCTTTTTTTCTTTCCAGGCTCTTGCTCTGTTGTAAGAGCAAGGCATTCCATGCTGGAGTGCAATGACAATCATAGCAGTCTTTCTCCTGGGCTCAAGTGGTCCTCTCACTTCAGCATCCTGAGTAGCCAGGACCATAGGCACACACCACCACCATACCTGGCTAATTTAAAAACAAAATTGTACAGACAAGGTTTTGCTATATTATCCAGTCTGGTCTAGAGCTCCTAGACTCAAGCAGTTTTCCTGCCTCAGCCTCTCAACATGCTGAAATTACAGATGTGAGCCACCACTCTCAGTAGAAATCATTTTCCCTCTGGATTTCACAGTCATTGCATGACTATCTTGTACCAGTCAGGGGAAAGGCCAAAGCTGTGATTTTATTGTATGTAGCTCCTCCACTCTCTGCACCCCCTATGCACTTAGGATTTTTGTCTTGGTCTTCTGTATCCTAAGGTTCCATGAAAATGGGCTTTGCTCTGGATTTATTTTCCTTCATCGTTTTGGTTTCCCAGGTCTGTTCAATATTGAGATTCATGCCCTTCAGGTTTAAAAGTATGCTTTGTTTTATTGCTCAGGCCCCTAGTTATGATATCCTAATTTTAATTATCTTTTCTCTCCTGTTATCAATCACCTTGCTTTTTTGTTCCTTTGAGATGTCCTCACCTTGATCTTCCCAGCATTCTGCTGAATTATTTCATTCATCATGTTCTGTGTTTCCAAAAGTCCTATTTTGTTTTCTAAGTGTACTTTTCTCATACCATTCTTTTATAATTTATTTACTTATTGATTAATCTTTTGTTTTCTTTTTTTGGTTCTTTGATTGCTGGCCATATATGATCAACCACATGACATTGCTGATAGTTAACCATATTTTATCTACAAAAATGGATATTTCAAATGATTCATCCTATTTGATAAAGAGAATGTTGTTGCAATTATCAGTAATGAAAACCCTTCTTTTTCATTTTAAACGAACATAAAACTGTGTGCTCCAAGGGCCTTAAATTAGAGGCATGCATGTGTATGAATAAAATTTAAATCCTAATTTAAGGTAGTACTAACCTGAAAGCTATGCTGAAAGATTTTGTTTTGAATTTAATTATTATTAGATATGTCATCTAGACTCAATGGTTATCAGAGAAAAAAACCAGTTACTTAGTTTAGATTTGGCAAACAAAATTGATACTCCTTTTCTGTACTCCATTTTAATAGCTTAAAATTTTCATTAAAAGTTACACTTTGGGCTGGGGGACGATAGCTCATGCCTGCAATTCCAGCACTTTGGGGGTCCAAGGAGGGTCGATTGCTTGAGCCCAGGAGTTAGAGACAAGCCTAGGGAATATCGCGAAACCCCATCTATACCAAAAATAAAAAAAATCAGCTGGGTACAGTGGCACACCCTGTAGTCTCAGTTACTCAGGAGGCTGAGATGGGAGGATCCCTTGACTCTGGAGGGGAAGGTTGCAGTGAGCTGAGATTGTACCACTGCACTTCAGCCTGGGCCACAGAGTGAGACCCTGTCTTAAAAAAAAATTACACTTTTTCCCTCATGCAAAGGAAACACATTTTAAAGAGTTGCGTTTGACTTTTCTATATTAACCAGGAGTTGCATTTTTATTCAAGAAGTGAAAACCAGCACCCTGTCCTCAATCTCTTTTGCATTGCAGGCATGAATTTGTTAGCATTGTCTTCAAGCATTTCCATGATATGTGCAAGTCACAGGATTAAGACTGTATCCAGGAGTGGATGATTAGAGAATAGTGGTTAACTTTTAACAGTTCAGTCAAGAAGTTCTTCATTATGAACACTTTTAGGCAGGGAGGAAGTTTAGAGTTTGCCATATTGATTGATTTTATACTTATTAATTTTTTTCTAAATGATGTCATAAAAAGGTCTTTTAGGTAATGATGAAATAACCAAGTCCCAATAGTAAGGTTTTGCCATATAGTGCAATGTAATGATAGGGAAAAATCAGAGTTCAAAGTATTTTAATGTTGTAAACCATTTTGAGCTTTAATGGAAGAAAGATTATTACGCACAAATGAAATTGCATATATATTTTGTTATGGTTTTGTAAAATCATTCGTAATTATAAATGGTTCAGGAGCTTAACAAGTAACTGAAGAATTATACTATAACTTAACAGAAAGAATCAGCTAATCAATAACTTATAGCAGCCTCAAGGGTACACATACCTGTTTAATATCATAACTTGTTCACAAATCCATGCATGACAATATTTTCCCTGTTGTGCTCTGCTCCAGGAGACGAGATGATTGTGGGGGGCAAAACAATGGTTTCTCAGCCTTCTGGTTTGCAGAACAGAAAAAAAATAGCCATTCAGTTGGATGTTATCATAATCAACAATAGAGAGCCTAAAATGCTCATTTCTCTATTATGGTAAAATCCAACATTTGCTTCATACGTGGTGCTACAAAGCAGTAGCATTTGCTGTGGTATTTGCAATACAGTAAAAATATGAGTTCATGAAACTTGGGCATTAAGCTATTTCTCTCTAAAGATAATGAGTGTTCCTTATTCTTCAACCCTTTGTACTTTATTTTTTTTAAGTGTTTTGGTTTATTTTCAAGGAAAAAAAGATATGTTTATTGTAAAAAAATCCAAAAATATAGTCCTACTGTCTATACTTAGCATGTAAACAGTTTATAGATATCATTCCAGCATTTTCTATGTGTAACATATAGAAATGGCAGGTTACTATTCATTCCATTTATAATTTTTTAAAAAATATTTTATGTTGATACAATTACAGACTCACAAGTAGTTATAAAAAAAGTACAGAGGGGCCTCTCCTACCCTTTACCTTGTCTTCTCCAGTGATAACAACAACTGTTTTCCAGCAGACCTTTTTTCTTATATTTCTAGACTTGGAGATTCCTGAGTAGATTCCAATAATTTCTGTCTCCACTTCCTTTTTTCCTCTCTCCCTTTCTTCTTTCTTTCCTACCTTCCTTCCTCCTTCCTTGTATTTTTCCTTTCCTTTCTGCAATTTCCAAACGCTGATATAATATACATTATAGTGAACTGAGTGGGTTAAAACAACATAAAATGATATAACCTTACAGTTCTGAAAGTCATAAGCACAAAGTAGGTTTCACTGCCCTAAAATCATGGTGTGGGCAGTGCTGCCTTCTTTTCTGGAGGCTCTAGGATTTGAATTATTCCTCTTCTTGCCTTCTCCGGCTTCTGGAGGGCTTCTACATTCCTGGCTGGTGGGCCCTTCATCATCTTCAAGGTCAGCAGCGTACTGTCTTCCAGTTTCTCCCCATCTCCTTCTTATAGGGCCCTTTGTGATGACAATAGGCCCACCTGGCTAATCCAGGATATTCTTCCCATCTCAAGATCCTTAAGAATTGTTTAAACCTGGGAGGCAGAGGTTACAGACTGTTTCAAAAAAAGAAAAAGAAGTGAAGAATTCTGTCTCAATATACTAGGGACACTAAGAGTTTGCTGTTTATAAAGGAAGTCTTGCCCAGGCTGGAGTGCAGTGTCACAATCTCGGTTCACTACAACCTCCGCCTCCTGGGTTCAAGCCTGCCTCAGCTTCCCGAGTAGCTGGGATTAAAGGTGCATGCTGCCACGCCCAGCCAATTTTTTGTATTTTAGTAGAGACAGGGTTTCACTGTGTTGCCCAGGCTGGTATCGAACTCCTGAGCTCAGGCAATCCACCTGCCTCAGCCTCCCAAAGTGCTTGGATTACAGGCGTGAGCCACCATGCCCAGCCAAGTTACTTGTTTTAAATAGATAGCTCATCTACAGATCCTGCAGATAATCCCCCTGGTGTAACCAGAATACTTAGTTATTTACACATACATGCCCCATAATTCTTTCCTTTTGAGGTAATTGATGATGAATTATATGAAACAAACAATTTTCTGCTAATAAGTACTGTACTTCCTTGAATTTGCTTGATTAAATTGTAATCGACATTAAATTTGTTGATTGCTGTGTAAGTGTCTACACATGTGGTTGCTGTCGAAAATGAGACAATCTGAAGTGGCTTCTAATGGACATCTCACTTCCTTGATGTTTCTTTTGTGAGGGAGAAAGTCTAATGTCTGTTCTTTCCCTCATAGGTTCTTAGTTGAGACACTCGCCTGAAAATAAAAGTCAGATTTACAAGAGAAAAACCAGCAGAAGTTTATTGACATATACTCTACCCATCACACAGGAGAGGCATCAGTTCAAAAATACTTCTCTCTCAAGGCAGTGGCTTGAGGGCCTTGCTTAAATAGGATTTTAACAAAGAGTCATAAATCCTACATACTGACAAGACAAAGAGGAGAACATCTGCAGGCTTTCAAAAGGTAAACTTCTGGGAAAAGTAAATTTCTGAGGAGAGTAAAATCTGCCTCTAGCTGCTCTGGTGCTGTCTCTGAGCTAATAGGCAAAAGTTGTAAAGAGGACCATCTTTGGTGGCAAAGGCAGACAGGTGGTCAGGAAGACCTTGTTTTTGTGAATTGCTATCTTGCTATGAGGAAAGCAGATGGAGGGGCAGTGTGCTCCCTCCATTTTAGCCTTCTTCTTTTCAATCAATAGTCCTCATTATTTTAAAGAGGGATATTTTGGTTTCCTTCATGTGTAAAAACTATCCATCTCTGAGCTCGGGAAAGGAGTGATTTACAACTACCCTTCTAGGCAGTTACTGGCTTTTTTTGTGTGTTCTAGTTGGCTTTTTGCTTCCTCTCACCTATCCCAGAATATCTCCTTTAAAGACTGTTAATCTAGGTTGGGGGTCGTGGCTCACATCTGTAATCATGGTACTTTGAGAGGCCAGGGAAGGTGGATCGCTTGAGGCCAGGAGTTTGAGACCAGTCTGGGCAACATAGTCAGACCCTATCTCTAAAAAAAAGTCAAAAAATAGGCAGGCATGGTGGTGCCTGCATGTAGTCCCAGCTACTCAGGCTGAGGTGGAAGGATTGCTTGAGTCTGAGATGGGAGGTTGAGGCTGCAGTGAGCTCTGATCTCACCACTGCACTCCAGCCTGGGCCACAGAGCAAGAACCTGTCTCAAAACAGGAAAATAAGAAAGATTGTACTAACTGTCTTCATCATGATTTATATAAAATACAAATCATGCCTGGTACATGGTAGGAACACAATAGACACTACGTGTTTTTCCACCTTGAACATGTTCACTTTTTCTGCTGAGTCACATTATTTTTTGACTGATGGCTGGGGGCACAATGCAAAATTAGTAACTCTGGCAGCTTTCTCTATGTCTTCCTTTTCTTAACTTTCCCTAAACCATTCCTCCAAAGCCCTCGTATGTTCACAGTGGCCTTATTGTCTCTGATTCATCACAGTTGAAACTGGTTATCTAAAAGAATGGCTAGCTGTCTTCATACTTTAATGGAAATCTGAGTCAGTACACTCCTCCTGTTTTTTAAAATGTCTTATTTTCCCTTGTGGAATGAAAGGAATTTATACATCTAGGGAGAGTAATGAGGAAAACAAGGTATTTTTATTTATTTATTTTTATTTCAGTAGGTTTTTGGGGAAAAGTGGTATTTGGTCACATGAGTAAGTTCTTTGGTGGTGACTTGTCAGATTTTGGTGCAGCTATCACCTGAGCAGTGTACATTGTGTCCTATTTGTAGTATTTTATCCCTAGCCCCCTTCCTACCCTTTCCCCCTGAATTCTCAAAGTCTATTGCATCACTCTTATGCCTTTGCATCCACATAGCTTAGCTCCCACTTATGAGTGACAACATGCAATGTTTGGTTTTCCATTCCTGAGTTACTATTAGTTAGAATAATAGTCTCCAATCCCATCCAGGTTGCTGCAAATGCCATTAATTCATTCTTTTTATGGCTGAGTAGTTTCCCATTTTATATATATATATATGCACATACATATATACACCATAGTTTCTCTATCCACTTGTTGATTGATGGGCATTTGGGCTGGTTCCACATTTTTGCAATTGCTATTTGTGCTGCTGTAAACATGCATGTGCAAGTATCTTTTTTATATAATGACTTCTTTACCTCTGTGTAGATACCCAGGAGTGAGAAGAAGGTATTTTGGAGGCAGATAAACAAAGGTTCCATTCATTGCTCCCACTCTGGTTTTGGATTTCTTCAAATCCTGGATTAATGTGGGGACCATCTAGGCCTCACTTCTTGTCCAATGGGGAGAAGAACACTATCATCTAATGTGGGGTGAGAAAGGAGTGATGCAGCTCTGTATTTAGGGGTCCTGAGGAATGATGTCCCCAGTGGGAACTGGCCTGGATTGGAATCTTTCCTGTTATCCCTGGAGCCCCTCCACCTATCCCCTGTTCTCTACCATGGAGGAAGCCCAGGATGAACTGCATCCATAGGGTGTCTTGCCTTTTCTGTTGTCCTGGTTGTTTTTGGCCAAGGAAAGTCAGCAAATGGAAGAGAAAGGAGAACCAGGTTGGAGTTTTCATCTCCTCTGCTCCCTTCTGCAGGGTTGCCCAGGATTGCATCCTGCACTCCTCAAAGGTCATCACAAGTTCTGGGATCACTCCTTCCCCTTTGGGCCTCAGAGTGGTACCAGCCTCAGGGGTGAGCCGTCTCCCCCTCTTCTTGCCCACACTGCTGTTAGCTGTCTTTTCAGTAAATTCTCCTCTTTCTCCTATGTTGCATGTGTCTCCTCTTTTTTGCTGGGACCGGGTGACCAATGCTAGGTCCTGTTTGGCACCCCCAGGCAAATGACCACCTATTCCCAGACCACAGGGCTGTCCATAGCAGAGGAACCAGAGGGCTAATTAGGAGCTCATGTGCATAGCAAACATATTGAAATGTGTTGTTCTTCCAAGCTTGTCAGAGACATTTGCCATAGTAACTGAGTCATCAGTGGGGTTATCTGACTTGCAACTTAACAGTGATGCAGCTAACATCTTAAGACATGGGGCAGATATGCACCTGCACCCCCTTTTTATCAACATGATGGTGTATAAGTGACATGTGGCCTCCAATAGATGCACAACAGCAGGATGCTACATCAAGGGCTGTAATTCTCTCGTCTTTAGGGGGTCTCCCAGGAAAGGAAACTTTATTTTATATAACAATCAGACTTCAACAGGGCTGAAGCTCCATTGGTCCAAAAGTCTCCCCTGCTTGGTGTCAAATAAGAAAACAAATGCAGACTTAGGAAATACTCTGACTATAAGGTCTGCAAGCTTCTCAAAGGCTAGGGGCAAAAATGGCTTTTCTTTTATGGAGCGGAGTAAACAAGACTAGAAAACATAACAGGCACTGACCTAGAATTTAAGGGTGGCCTGATTATGCAGTAGATAAGAAAATATTTGCCCTGAGTCCAGACTGTTCCCAGGAAGAAGTGTCTGTTCACTCAGGCTGAGGATGGGCCGACATTCAAGCCTGGGAGAAAGAGAGAAGCTGATCCAACATTTGACTAGGAAGGACAAGTGGCTCGGCTAACTTACAACTAAAGACAAACAATGAGGATTTAGAGAGTCTGTCTCTGTTGTATTAGACAAGAGACATCCATGAGTCTTTTCTCAGTCATATGGGGAAGGAGGTTCTTTGCAATAAATAATTTTCCAGAACACAAGGTGTGGGAGGATGTGAGGGAGTATTCAGTAACATTTGATAAAGAGCTGTAAGGAAGACTTTATTCAGGACCATCACAACAAGTGTAGGGACCACAGCAATGAGAACTTGCACTGCGGGAGAGAGACTGGGCTCAGCTCTGAACACAGCATGGGAGAGTGGGGATTCATAGCCAGGAAGCAGGGTGCCCATCAGTGGATGGAAAACTACTAAGAGGAAACACCAAGGACCAGCTGGATTCTGGCTAAACTGACCTAACAGGATTCTAGCTGAAGGCCAACCAGGTGACCACACATCCCCTAGGGGGTAGTGGAGGCTGAGAAGAATAATCAATTACTGAGGATGAACAGATACATGGGATAAGATGTTCTTGCTAAACTGACTTTACAGGCTTCTTGCTAAAACTAGGTTTTACAAGAAAGTGCACAGATCGGCCTGGGAGAAGGTTAAAGATCCGTAGAGTTTATATAGGTATGATTTAAGAGATATAGAGCATTTGCATCACCTATCACATTCTCTGGGCACTAAAGAGAAGGCAACAGGGCTTTAGCTTTTAGAGGCCTCCACATGATCAACACCTTTCCTCTTGAGCATGTCAGCTCCCTATGGCTATGCACTCGCCAGCAGCCTTTCTATGGAAACTTTTTGCCTTTTTGTTAAAATTGCTCGGTGCAATGACAGCCAGTTCTAGTCCCAATAGTATGCCCTTCTCATCCAACCTCTTACTGCTTTGGCGGTTTGTTTTGCCTTTGGTTTGGTTTTCCTAAGGAATCCAGTCCAAAGAGAGAAGAGAGAACAATAGTTTTCAAATCAAATTTCTACCCTAGGTGTTTGTAGAGCAAAGCAGCTGCTTCACCAGGATAGGGTCTCTTCCCCAGGGCCCAGTAAGACTTTCATGGGCCATGAAGGCAAAACATATTAAATATGTTTTAATATAAAAATATATTATGTAGAAACATAAACCATATTAACATTTGTATTTTACAACTATATTGGTGCAGATGCCAATATGATCTTCAATCCCCAATGTTCATTTTCATTTCTTCTGATTATAAAACAAATTAAAACATTTTGTGAGCCCCTCAAAAGGCCTTAGAGAGTATGCCTGATGGATCATAATCTGGCCTTTCCCCCGTCTTGGATCCTGAAGGTCAGGACTATTTTGTGTCTTATTCTTCTGTGCATTTTTCAGCCTCTCTCTTGAACTAAGAAGGGAGTTGATGAATCTTGGCAGAACTGAAACTTGGTGTTGCACAGTTGTTTGACATCAAGCTGGAAATACAGTAAACATTCCCCACATTGTTGAATTAAATCATATTAGAAAGCATGGTATTAGCACACAACATTTTAATTTGCCTAGGAAAATTTTATTTTAACTTTGCATTAATATGTTTTAAAGAACTTTTATACTTGGTGCAGTCAGATTCCTGAGATAAGCCAGATACTTGTCCTGTTTTTGTGTTTCTTTTTATCTCTACTCTTCATGTGCCCTTCAAGGAAATCTGAAAAGTTGGCTTTCTTTTTTGAATCCTTAGTCACATAGGTATGTCGACTGCAATTTTGCTTTTCCTGCAGGGTTGCTGACCTTGTAAGATGGTGCCTATGTTATATATCACTAATATGTGTGCTTAATTTTTAACATCTATGGAATGCTAGGGATATAGACATCTCCTGGAGGCAGGTAGAGGCTGAGGAGCCCTACAGAGGGTGATATGATATCGTGGGTGATCAGATATCGAGGGTGAGGGCTTCTTGCAAAAACTGGATTTTACAAAGAAGTACACAGATAATCTTAGAACAAGATTCAGAAGGCTGAGTTATATTTGGTCAAGCAAAGAATCTTTATCAAGGGATTTCTTAATTTTGCTGTTTTCTAAGATCAAAGGGTTTGGGTGAAATGCAACAATGTCGGTGGCATTTCAACTTAGCAACCTCTTTTTCTGTTTTGTCATGGTTGCTGAGCTGAAAGGGAGGAAATATTCAAGGAATCCACCAAGAAAATGGTCACTTCGGCTGGAACAACACATAATAAGAGATATGGTTTGGTTATAAGATCAATCATTGCCAAAAAGCTCACTTGAGGATCTCTCAGGCTGACACCACTTGTCACTTAGCAGTATGATGCAACGTGGCTCTGCAGTTGGTAAACCTGGCCCCAGGGGGCTTTCCAAAAGATAAAACCACCATAGCACAGATGCAGCTTTTATACATCTTAAAATAAAGCTTACCCTTATAAGAATAGCTTAAACTCTCTTTGGGAAAGAAACGCCTGGTTACTGACCCAGACTGAACACAGATATGAGAGGATGAGAGGGGGAAAATCCCTTGAACTCCTGTTCAGTCTCTTATCTGACCATCTCACTCTTTTTGGCACATGTCACTGGCCTGTTCCTTCCAAAAGTTTTCTAATGCTGCTGCTAGCATAAACCGCTTGAGTATCAGATTATGTCTGCATTTATCTTTGATGCAAATCATGCCGAAGGGGAGAAGTTGCCCCTTCTGAAGAAGCCGGTTTACCAGGATCACCTGAAACTCCCAAATAATGCAGCAACTAGGCAAAGAATGTCTCCATCTCACATTATCTGCCCAAGGACAGTGCTGTTGGCCAAGGCGCTGGCAGACTCACAGAACCCAGCTGTATAGTGAGGTTGCAGTGATTGAGTAGGAGAGGTTCCTCATGGGAATATGCTTATTAAACTCCCACTGGTGCAGAAACCATGAACAGAAGATGAACGAATGAAGTTGCAGTCTCCTCCATCACAGCTCACTTCCCCAACAACAGGATCGCAAGCTGGAGATGCCTTTAAGGTAACCGTCTGTTCCACTGGCCAGACTGGGAGTTTTTAACCTTGAAACATTCTAGTGGGACGTTCACAGCAGCTTCCTAGTTGTGTCGCATATTCTTCCAATATGTGTTGTTATGTTCTTCTTTCTTAAATCTGTTGTTGCTTGGTAATTTCCATTGATTATAATGATTTTCTGTGAGGTTTAGCAAGGGAACATTTTAGGAGAGGTTATAAATGGGGCTAATTAGTAACATGCAAATCACTTTTGTGGCTGTTTCAAAACATCTAAATGACCTATAATTAAATTTTGTTGCCAAAATATTTGTTAACTATCATTTTCCTATCGAGTTTATTGCATCAGGAGATGTCATTCACTGTCTAAAAGGTAGAGCAAGGAAGAGCATTGTGCATGCGTCTTGCAGAGAGGGAAAGGATATTTTGTTGTTGTTGCAGAGAGGGAAAGGATGTTTGTTTTGTTGGATTTCTGTCTCCATTGGTGTGCTTTTATTTTTTTCTTTCTGCTTCTATGTATCTTAGATGATGAGTTTGTCTATGGGCTGTCAGGATCTTCTAGTTGAGAAAGATGGTGGGGGCCACTTTGTTTAAATTTCCTAATTTTCCACGAACTAATCCCTTCAGCAATATTCCCGCGTGGGAGGAAAGGACTTTGAGAGGCTGATCATTTTGTGGTCTGGCAGCACTTGTAACTTTCTGGTTCTGTTTTGGACACTGTCCCAGCTGTGGCTTCTGAGTCAATGGCTAAATCTTTTCTCTCTTTTACAGACCATCATTCAAGCACAATTAAGTGCAACTCGAATGCCATTTTCTGCTCTGGGTGTAATGTTACCAATTCCCAAGAAATCCTGGATGTCAAATGGTTTTTATACCCTTAAGCATCCTGATCACTCTCCCTTGATATGCCAGTGAATCTTCATCCCTCTTAAATCACAGGGATCTGCACTGAAAAATATTACAACTCTGTTCTGACTTATTGTAAATAGTTGAGTGGAACTCATCTTCCTTGTCTCAAAAGCATCTTCTTCTTAATGTACACCAAACTAGTATTAACTTCAGGCTTCTCAGACATTCCCTTGCCCAACTGACTGATCTCACTTTGTAGTTGCTTAAAGTCTTCTTCATAGGAGCTGCAAGTAGGTCACGTCTGAATATTAGCATCTTTGTGCCGTTTAATACATTTCTTAAATAATATGATTATGCATTTTTCTCATTGCCTTTAATTTTGTCAGTTTCCATCTTTTGTACCACTTATCAAGGTCTTTTCTGAATCTGTTCTCTTCTGATGCACATGCCATCATCCCCATGTTGGATAAATATTCTAATAGCCCATTCATACAAATCATTGATGTAAATTATGGAATAGTGCAGAGCTGTACAGCACAAGCTCAATAACCTCTCCAGTTCAGTACAACACTTCAGTCAGCACTCTTGTAGAGCATCTGTTTAGCTAGTTACAACTTATAGATGCCGTAACACATGATTTTCAAATTGTGAGCTAGAATGGTTATTCATTCTACTGCTGATATTACCAGGAGGAGGAAGTCTGGTAGCATTACCTCAAAACACAGGAGGCCAGCGTCGTTCCCAGAGAGCTCAAGATGGCACCAAAAGATCACTTTTTAGCTTCCTAGGTGCACACGAACCATCTTGAGTATGAACTCTGGAATCTTACCTCAGACACATTTTGCATTAACTACTCTAGCTAAAGGAAAGATAATTAATATCTTCTTTGTTTATTTAAAAATGATACAGTTGTTTATAAAGTGACCTCACACCATGTGCCGCTCTAGGCAGTAAATGTTTCTCTGTGGACATTCACCTAATGTATACAGCATACTCTGGCCTATATTGGGTATCTTTTGTTTGCATTTGCATAAGCACTATTGTAGACTGTTTCAGACTCCCCAAAATTCATATGTTGAAACCCCAACTCCCAAGATGATGGTATTTGGAGGTGGGGCTTTTGGGATATGAAGAGGTTATGAAGGTGGAAACTCATGAATGGGACTAGTGTCCCATAGTGTTATAAAAGAAGCTCTAGAGAGTTCCCTTGCTTCTTCCGCCATGTAAGGACACATCAGGAAGGCACCATCTATGAACCAGGAAGCAAGTCCTCACTGAATTCTGGATTTCTTGGTGCCTTGTTCTTGGACTTCCAAGAAGAAATGTATTGCTTCAGGACTGTGAGCAATATATTTCTGTTGTTTATAGGTGACTTAGTCTATTGTACTTTGGCATAGTAGGCAAACACACTAAGGCCAGAACCATTTTAATAAACAAGAAATTGTCATTGGCTAATTAAGTACAATTATATAATCATGTTGTTGTTTGAACTTGGATCTTGTTGGTTTACTGTTGTCATAACTGTCTGTCTGCAAGTAACAATAAGCTTAAAGCCAAAGCAAACTTAACATATGAAAATCTGTGTCAGGGGCATCTCTGCTTTTAAAACACAGCCTTCAATTAGGACCCCTCCCCAGTGGGATTGAGCACAAAGGACAGACCTAATTGTGGGAAAGGATGTCCTCAGCTGCAAAAAAAAAAAAAGTCTTTTTCAAAAAAAGACTGAAAAAAGTCTTTTTCAGTCTTTTTCAAAATTATGTTTAACCTAAAGACAACTGTCATCATTAAGGTTTTTGCTCTATCTAGACTTTTGCAATGTTTTCCATCACAGAACAGAGACTACTGCCCTAAATATTCAATTAATATTGTATAAATTCCTATAGGAATTTATGTCTAAGAGATAGCATTCATTATTTGTATTTTTTCCTATTGCTTTTAAGCATTTATTTATTTTTATGTATGTAGTGGATACAAGTACAATTTTGTTACATGGATATATTGTGTAGCAGTAGTCTGGACTTTTAGTGTATCCATCACTCAAATAGTGAACTTTGCACCCATCAAGTAATTTTTCAACCCTTACTCCTGTCTCACTACCCACCTTTTATAGTCTCCAATGTCTGTTATTCCAGTTTGCATATCTATGTCTACCTATTGTTTAGCACCCACTTATAAGTGAAAATATGCAGTATTTGACTTTCTGAGTTATTTCAGTAATGATAATGGCCTTTAGTTCCCTCCATTGTGTTGCAAAAAGACACAATTTCATGCTTTTACATGACTGAGAAGTAGTGCATGGAATATATATACCACATTTTATTTATCCAATTCTCTGTCGTTGGACACTTAGGTAGATTTTGTATCTGTGCTATTGTGACTAGTGCTGAGATAAACGTACAAGTATAGGTATCTTTTTAATACAATGATGTTTTTCCCTTTGGGTACATACCCAGTAGAGGGATTGCTGGATCAAATGGTAGTTCTATTTAATTCTTTGAGAAATCTCCGTACAGTTTTGCATAGAGGTAGTTTTCCATAGAGATTATATTAATTTACATTCCCATTAACAGTGTGTAAGTGTTCCATTTTCTCTACATTCTTGATAACATCTATTGTTTTTAGACTTTTTAATAATACCCATTCTGATGGTATATGTGGTACCTCATTGTGGTTTTAATTTGCATTTTTCTGATGATTAGTGGTCTTGCACATTTTTTTCATATGTTTGTTGTGGGCTTATATGTCTTCTCTTGGAAAATGTCTGTTTGTGTCATTTGCCCCCTTTTTAATGTGGTTTTTGGGATTTTTCTTGTTGAGTTGTTTGAGTTCCTTGTAGATTCTAGATATTAGCCCTTTGTCAGATGCATAGTTTGCAAATTTTTTTTCCATTCTGTAGGTTGTCTGTTTACTCTGTTGATTGTTTCTTTTGCTGTGCAGAAGCTTTTTAATTTAAGTCCTGTTTGCCTAATTTTGTTTTTGTTGTATTTGCTTTTGAGGACTTGGTCATGAAATAAAACCAAGAGAGAATTAGTTGTATTTTTTAAGCTTATGGAAACCAGCAGAAGACATAGAATACACAGACATTCATTTTTGTCACTCTTTCCTCATCATGGAAATGTTCTGAGACATGTAACATCACTGTCACCCAAGGAGAGACAGTGGTGAGAGTGGAAAGAGAAGGAGAAAGGAAAAGAGTGGAATATCATTCACTGAACACCTCCCATCTGCCTTGGAAGTTGGGTGCACTTCATCTCTTTTAAAAATGGAGATAATGGGACATGGAAGTTCGGAGTGATAAAGCCAATATTTGGAAGGGGACCAGCTGACTTTATAATCTGATCTTTTCACTCAAAGCTCTCAGTTCTTCAATGAGAAAAGTATGTTTCCTGAACATTATTTTATACTAGATAAATTCTGACTTCAGCAGGAATTAAAATTTAATGGTTTCAAAGCACCCAGATATCAACCAGTAGCACTAAGCATAGGAGTAGGGTTAGTCCCTCCTCATACCAATTTCATGGCTGTCAAACAATTAGAGTCAAGCATTTAACCTCCCTGGACTTCAGTCCCTTCACTTGTGCAATGGACTGACTGTTTCTATCCCCCCAAAATTCATATAAATTCTAACCCCCAAGATTATGGTATTTGGATGTGGGGCCTTAGGAAGGTGATTAATCATGAGGGGGTTGTCCTCAAAAATGGGATTAGTACCCATATAAAAGAGACCTCAGGGAGCTCCCACACTCCTTCCACCATATGAGACCATGGGGAGAAAGCACTGCCTATGAAACAGGAAGCAGGTCCTCACCAGACACAGAATCTGCAATATGTTGGTCTTGGACTTACAGCCTGCAGAGCTGTGACATAAATTTCTGTTGCTTGTAAGCCACCCAATCTGTTGCATTCCATGATAGGTATCATAGAACCTTCTGGGTCTAACTGTCTGTGGTTCTCAAAGCCTTCCCCATTTGAAGATTGATGTTTCCTGCTTGATGGAACATTTCACTTGCTTCCAACTTTATTTTGATCTTTCTGGCTTCCTTGGCTGAATTCTGTCTTCTCTACAATTTTCTCTGCATGGCACTTGCAGTTTCACCAGTAAGCTATGGAAGATGTCTTTCAAAAACCTCTGGCTAAGGTGTAAGAATGGCTAGGGTCCCCACTGAGAAGCCGACAAAACTTTAAAACAGTAGACTGAGGTCTAGAACTGTTCCCGGAGGTGAGACGACAGCAATTGTCCCTGTGTTCATACTCTCTGGTTAATGTGACTCCCAGCTATGAATCAACCTTTATATAAATACATGTTGGCTCACTGGACTGAATGTAGCTCAGATTCAATAATAGAAAATGTGTGGGAGGAGACAGTGAGAACCCAAAAGCCAGAATGGTTTGATGTTGTTTCTTGTGCTGGTGGTCCCCAGGTTCAGTGATTCACTAGGAGGACTGACAGGCTTAGTGCACAGTGGGGCTCATGGCTAAGATGTATTTCAGCAAAAAATTACAGAACACACTGAACAAAGGAAAACAGCGCATGGGATAATATCTGGCAGAATCCAGACATAAGCTTCCAGGTATGTCTCTGAAAGCAGTCACAGAGGACATAGTTAACTCCTCCAGCAGTGAGCTGTCAATACATACGAAGCATTGCCTCTAAGGGAAGCTGGTTAGAGACTCAGTGCCCAGGGTTTTTATTGGGAGCTGTTCATATAGATACCCTTGGTCTAGTACTACCAAAATTGTAGACTCCCAGACTGAAAGCAGGTGTTCAGCATAAACCATGTTATTTGTACAAGCATTTCAGGCAGAGTGAGCCATTCTCATTAATTCTGGGAAGGGTGAGAACCCTCCCCAAATCTAATTCCCAGTTGCCAGCCAAGAGCAAACGTTATAAGCAGGCCTTTCTAAGGAGAGCAATCTCAGGCCTTCAATGTTCATTTCTTTCTGGATATTTCTAAGTGTTTTATATTTATTATCTTTTTAAGGAAATAAATTCTGTCACCATGAAGTCCTAGATGCATCCCATAATGTAAAAGTTAGAGGAGAATCTTGGATGTAGCCCATGACTTCATTTTATACATAAGAAAGCCAATTCTCTTCCTTTTCTCTTTTCTTATTTTTAGAACATTTTTATGAGATGTAATTTACCTACAAGAAAATGCACAGATCTTAAATGTTCTGCTTGATAAGTTTTGACAATTTTATACATACATATAATCACTGTCCCAAACAAAATATATAAAGCATGCCCGCCCATTATCATCTCAGAACGTTTCTGTTGCCCCTCTCTAATCAATACCCCAGCCAGAGACAGTTTTCAGAGTTCTATCACCACAGATAGTTTTTGCCTTTTCTTGGGCTATATATGAATGGATTCAGGCAGTATGGATTCTTTGGGGTCTTTCCTCTTTCACTCAACACAATGTATGTGAGATTCCTATGTGGTTGCATTTCTCAGTGGTTCCTTTATTTTCATGGCTAAGTAGTCTTACATTGAATTGATGTTTCAGAGTTTGTTTATGCATTCTCCTGTTGATAGCTATTTGGATTGTCTCCAGTTTTTGGTTATTGTGACTAAGGCTTTGGGTAGATAGATAGTTTCATTTATCTTGCTTAAACATCGAGTAGTGTAATTGCTTGACAGTAAGATACATGTATATTCAATTGTATAGGAAATGGCCAAACTTTTCTCTAAAACATTTACATGAGTTTACACTTCAACAGGTGATATATAAGAGTTCTCGGGGCCAGGCATGGTGGCTCATGCCTGCAATCCCAGCACTTTGAGCAGCTGAGGTGGGAGGATTGCTTGAGCCCTGGAGTTTGAGTTCAGCCTGGCAACTTGGTAAGACCTCCAAAAATACAAAAATTACCCAGGGTGGTGGCTAATTTGCCTCTAGTCCTAACTACTTGGGAGGCTGAGGTGGGAGGATCACTTCAGTCCAGGAGGTCAATGCTGCAGTGAGCTTTGTTTATACTACTACACTCCAGCCTGGGTGACAGAGCACAACCCTGTCTCAAGAAAAAAACTAAAAAATAAAGAGTTCCACTTGTTCTGCATCTTCACTAACATTTGATATTGTCCAGTTTTTTTTTTTTCTTTTAGCCACCATAGTGGGTGCGAAATGGTATCTCATGGTAATTTTCACTTCTCTGATTACTAATTAGGATGAATACCTATTTATTTGCTTATTAGCCTTTTGTATATCTTCTTATACAAAGTAGATATTCAATTATTTTACCCATGTTATTGTTTTGTTACTTTTTTATTATTGACTTGTTCTTTAGATATTCTGAATATAAATCCTTTAAATACTAATTGTCTTATAAATAAGTTGCTCTGGTCTGTAGTTGCTTATCTGTATTCCTTTTTCCCTAATTTTTAAAAAATTAAATGTTACTTTTAATAATTTTAAGTTATCTCATATATCCTCTTAACAGTTCCACTCTCTACACTTTATGATAAATTAGAAGTATCTAAAAAACAACAATCATTTCCCAAAAAGTAAATTAAAACCCAAGAGCTGGTTTTTTGAAAAGATCAACAAAATAGACAGACCACTAGCCAGATTGATTAAAAAGAAAAGAGAGAACAACCAAATAGATGCAATAAAAAACGATAAAGGGGAAATCACCACAGATTCCACAGAAATTCAAACCATCATCAGAGAATATTACAAACAACTCTATGCACATAAACTAGTAAACCTGGAAGAAATGGATAAATTCCTGGACTCCTGTGTCCTCCCAAGCCTAAACCAGGAGGAAGATGAAACTATGAATAGACCAATAACAAGGGCAGAAGTCGAGGCAGCAATTAAGAGCCTACCACACAAAAAAAGCCCAGGTCCAGACGGGTTCACAGCCGAGTTCTACCAGACACACAAAGAGGAGCTGGTACCATTCCTTCTAAAACTATTTCAAACAATCCAAAAAGAGGGAATACTTCCCAAATCATTTTACGAGACCAACATCATTCTGATACCAAAACCCGGCAGAGACCCAACAAGAAAAGAAAACTTCAGGCCAATATCCATGATGAACATAGATGCAAAAATCTTCAATAAAATATTGGCAAGCCGAATGCAACAGCAAATCAAAAAACTTCTTCATCATGATCAAGTAGGATTCATCCCGGGGATGCAAGGCTGGTTCAACATACGCAAGTCTATAAACGTAATTCACCACATAAACAGAACCAAAAACAAAAACCACATGATTATCTCAATTGACGCAGAGAAGGCATTTGACAAAATTCAACAGCCCTTTATGCTAAAAACCCTCAATAAACTCGGTATCAATGGAATGTATCTCAAAGTAATAAAAGCTATTTATGACAAACCAACAGCCAATATCATACTGAATGGGCAAAAACTGGAAGCATTCCCTTTGAAATCTGGCACTAGACAAGGATGCCCTCCTTCACCACTCCTATTCAATATAGTTCTGGAAGTTCTAGCCAGAGCAATCAGGCAAGAAAAAGAAATAATGGGTATTCAAATAGGAAAGGAGGAAGCCAAATTGTCTCTATTTGCAGACGACATGATAGTATACCTAGAAGACCCCATCACCTCAGCCCAAAAACTCCTGAAACTGATAAGCAATTTCAGCAAAGTCTCAGGATATAAAATCAATGTGCAAAAATCACAAGCATTCCTCTACACCAATAACAGACTTAAAGAAAGCCAAATCAAGAACGAACTGCCATTCCCAATTGCTACAAAAAGAATAAAATACCTTGGAATACAACTCACAAGGAACGTAAGGGACCTCTTCAAGGAGAACTACAAACCACTGCTCAACGAAATCAGAGAGGACACAAACAGATGGAGAAACATTCCATGTTCATGGTTAGGAAGAATTAATATCGTGAAAATGGCTATACTGCCCAAAGTAATTTACAGAATCAACGCTATCCCCATCAAGCTACCATTGACTTTCTTCACAGAACTGGAAAAAACCAACATGAACTTCATATGGAACCAAAAGAGAGCCCACATAGCCAAGTCAATTCTAAGCAAAAAGAGCACAGCGGGGGGCATCACACTACTGGATTTCAAACTATACTACAAGGCTACAGTAATCAAAACAGCATGGTACTGGTACCAAAACAGAGATATAGACCAATGGAACAAAACAGAGGTACCGGAGGCAACACAACATATCTACAACTATACAGTCTTTGATAAACCTGACAAAAACAAGCAAGGGGGAAAGGATTCCCTGTTTAACAAATGGTGTTGGGAAAACTGGCTAGCCATGTGCAGAAAGCAGAAACTGGACCCCTTCCTGACACCTTACACTAAAATTAACTCCAGATGGATTAAAGACTTAAACATAAGACCTGGCACCATAAAAACCCTAGAAGGAAATCTAGGCAAAACTATCCAGGACATAGGAGTAGGCAAGGACTTCATGAACAAAACACCAAAAGCATTGGCAACAAAAGCCAAAATAGACAAATGGGACCTAATCAAACTCCACAGCTTCTGCATGGCAAAAGAAAGAGTCACTAGAGTGGATCGGCAACAAACAGAATGGGAAAAAATTTTCGCAGTCTACCCATCTGACAAAGGGCTGATATCCAGAATTTACAAAGAACTCAAACGGATTTACAGGAAAAAAACAAACAAGCCCATTCAAAAGTGGGCAAAGGATATGAACAGATACTTTACGAAAGAAGACATATATGAGGCCAACAATCATATGAAAAAATGGTCATCGTCACTGGTCATCAGAGAGATGCAAATCAAAACCACATTGAGATACCATCTCACGCCAGTTAGAATGGCGATCATTAAAAAATCTGGAGACAACAGATGCTGGAGAGGATGTGGAGAAAAAGGAACACTTTTACACTGTTGGTGGGAGTGTAAATTAGTTCAACCATTGTGGAAGACAGTGTGGCGATTCCTCAAGGCCTTAGAAATAGAAATTCCATTTGACCCAGCAATCCCATTACTGGGTATATATCCAAAGGACTATAAATCGTTCTACTATAAGGACACATGTACACGAATGTTCATTGCAGCACTGTTTACAATAGCAAAGACCTGGAATCAACCCAAATGCCCATTGATAATAGACTGGATTGGAAAAATGTAGCACATATACACCATGGAATATTATGCAGCAATCAGAAATGATGAGTTTGTGTCGTTTGTAGGGACATGGATGAATCTGGAGAACGTCATCCTCAGCAAACTGACACAAGAACAGAAAATGAAACACTGCATATTCTCACTCATAGGCGGGTGATGAAAAATGAGAACACATGGACACAGAAAGGGGCGTACTAAACACTGGGGTCTGTTGGGGGGAAAAGGGGAGGGCCAGTGGGAGGGGGAGGTGGGGAGGGATAGCCTGGGGAGAAATGCCAAATGTGGGTGAAGGGGAGAAGGAAAGAAAAGCACACTGCCATGTGTGTTCCTACGCAACTGTCTTGCATGCTCTGCTCATGTACCCCAAAACCTAAAATCCAATAAAAAATTAAAAAAAAACCTTTCTATAGCTATTGTTCAATTCTAGTTACTCTATTAGCCTTGTTCAAATCATCTTTTATTTATTTTTATTTTTTAAATAAAAGCAAGTTTTATTTTCCTATGTGATAAGACAATATGCTAATTTGAAGGTTTGGAATAAAAACATTATGAATATTTGTATTATGAAGGAAAGTTTCCAAGCACATAGTTATTAAGGAAAGAACATATTATTAGGCAAAATTTCCAAGCAAAAGTCTTAGAATAGACATAAAAATGTGAAACAAGGAATGGTGACCTTAATATTTGCCATTGCCATTGTTCCGTGCAATATGTTTTTAAACATTTTATATTTGAAAGTGGTAAGAATACTAAACATGAGATCTACCTTCTTAAAATTTTCAGTGTGCAATACGGTTTTGTTGACTGCTGCTACAATGTTTGACTGCAGGTCTCTGGAGTTAATCCAACTTGCTTACCTGAAGCTTTATGCCTGCTAACTCCTAACTCCCCATTTTCCCTTCCCCTAACCCCTGGAAACCACCACTCTACATTTTGATCTTATGAATTTAGCTACTTTAGATACTTCCTATATGTAGAATCATACAGAATTTCTTTCTGTACCTGGCTTATTTCGCTTATCATAAGATTCTCAAGGTTCATCCTTGCTGTTACATATTGTAGAATTTCCTTCCCTTTAAGGCTGCATAGTATTCCATCATATGTATATACCACATTTTTCTTTAAATGTATTCATCTGTTGATGAGCGCCTAGGTTGCTTCCATATCTTGGCTATGGTGAATAGTACTGCAGTGAACAGAGGAGTGCAGATATGTCTTTGAGATCCTGATTTCAGTGCTGTTGGGTATATTCCCAGGAGTGGGATTGCTAGATCACAAGGTAGTTCCATTTTTAATTTGTCAAGGAACTTCCATACTGTTTTTCATAGCATCAGCACTGTTTTGCATTCCCACCAATAGTGTGCAAAGAAGTTCTCCACATCCTCACTGACACTTGTCTTTTTGAGAACAGCCATTCTGACAGGTGTGAGATGATATCTCATTGTGTGTGAGTTTGATTTGCATTTCCCTGATGATGAGTGATGTTGAGCATCCTTTCATGTGCTTCTCGTTCATTTGTATGTGTTCTTCGGAGAAATATCTAGTGAAGTCCTTCACCCATTTTTTAATTGGGTTATTTGTATTTTGTTATTGAGTTTGGGAGTTCACTATATATTTTGGATGAATGGTTATCAGTATATGGTTTGCAAATATTTTCTCCTATTCCATAGGTTGCTTTTTCACTCTGTTATTTCCTTTGCTGCACAGAAGCTTTTTAGTTTGACGTAGTCCCACTTGTCTATTTTTGCTTCTATTGCCTGAAGCCTATTCACATTCTTAAAAGTATCTTTTGATGAACAGAAATAGTTGCTTCATTTTACCTTTTACTCTTTACATTTTAATTTGGATAATTTCTCTTGACCTGTCTTCGAGGTCTCTGGTTCTTTTCTTTGCCCATGACATGAACTTCTTATTTCTGATTCTATATCTATTTTGTTTTATATCTAGCATTTGTTTGTTTCTTCTTTTGTATTTTCATCTTGCACCTGAAATTCCCCATCTCTTAACACATGCTGTTTGCCTTTCCTGCTAGATTCTTTTATGGATTCCTTAATGCATTTCCTGTGGATGTCTTACAGGCTATAGATGAAAATCCTAACATTTGGATATCTCAGGTCATACATGCAAACATAAATATGCATGCATAATAGACATTCATGGTAAAAAAAATAATGGAGACCAAGTCAGTCACATTTTCCCCTAGAAAACATCACACGCTGTTGTGTCAGTGCAGGGGATCCACACTTTCCCTTTAGCAGAGCTTAGGATCTGAGCATTGGTAAGGTTCTTTTTTTTCTATATGAGTAGAGACGTGTATAGTATTCTCTGATCATAGTTTGTATTTCTGTGGGATCAGTGTTGATCTCCCCTTTATCATTTTTTATTGTGTCTGTTTGATTCTCCTCTTTTTCTTTTTTATTAATCTGGCTGGTGGTCTATCTACCTTGTTTTCTTGTTTGTTTGTTTGTTTGTGTGTTTTTTTTTTAAAGAAAGAAAGAGAAAGGGGGAGAGAGAACAGGAGTCTTGCTCTATTGCCCAGGCTGGAATGCAATCTGAAAATAGGTATCAAAAACCTCTTCTATGCTGATAATTGTGCTTAACAGCGGAGACAGGAAGGAATAAGGGAAAAAAATAACAAACAGCCAACCAATATTTCATTTAAGTCTGTGAAATGCTATGCAAATGCTGAAGAGTGGTTTACTTCCAATTATGTGGTCACTTTCAAAATAGGTATAATGTGATACTGAGAAAAAATGTATGTTCTGTGGACCTGGGGTGAAAAATTCTATAAATATTCACTGAGTTTACTTGTTTCAGGTCTGAGTTCTAATCATAGATGTCCCTGTTAATTTTCTATCTCATTGATCTGTCAAATATTAACAATATGGTGTCAAAGTCTCCTGCTATTATTGTGCGGGAGTCCAAGTCTCTTTATAAGTCATTAAGAACTTGTCTTATGTATCTGGGTGTTCCTATATTGGGTGCATATATATTTATGATCATTGACTCCTGTTGTTGCATTAATCCTTTTACCATTATGTAATGTCCTTCTTTGTTTCTTTTAGTCTTTGTTACTATTAAAGTCTATTTTGTCAGAGATGAAAGTTACAACTCCTGGTTTTTTTTTTTTGTCTGTTTTTTTTTTTTTTGCTCTCCATTTGATTGGTAAATCTTCCACCAACCCTTTGTTTTGAGTCTTTATATGTGCTTGCTTGTGAGATGGATCTGGATACAGCATACCAATGGGTTTTGACTTTTTATTCAATTTGCCTGTCTGTGTCTTTGATTAGGGCAATTTAATCCATTTAAATTTAGGATTAATATTGATATTTGTGAGTTTAATATTGTCATTTAATGCTCGCTGGCTATTTTGCCCATTAGCTGATATAGATTCTTCATTATGGAGATACTCTTTACCTTTTGGTTAGTTTTTGGGATGACTGATACTGGCTGTTCCTTTCTGTGCATAGTGCTACTTTCAGAAGCTCTTGTAAAGTAGGCTGGGTGGTGATGAAATCTCTGAGTGCTTGCTTGTTCGTGAAAAATTTTATTTTTCCTTCATTTATGAAGCTTAGTTTGGCTGGATATGAAATTCTGCATTGAAAATTCTTTTCTTTGAGGATATTGAATATTGACCCCCACTCTCTTCTAGTTTGTAGGGTTTCTGCTGAGAGATCTGCTGTGAGTCTGATAGGCTTCCCTTTATGGGTAACCTGACCTTTCTCTCTAGCTGCCCTTAGAATTTTCTCCTTTATTTCAACCCTGGTGAATCTAACGATTATGTGTCTTGCTTGGGGTTGCTCTACTTGAGGAGTATCTTTGTGGTGTTCTCTGTATTACCTGGAGTTGAGTATTGTCCTTCCTTACTAGGTGAGGAAAGTTTTCCTGAATAATACCCTGAAGAATATTTTCCAGCTTGGATTTATTCTCTTCATGACATTCAGGTACACCTATCAAACGTAAATTAGGTCTTTTCACATAGTTCCTTATTTCTTGGAGACTTTGCTCGTTCCTTTTTACTCTTTCTTCTCTAATCTTGTCTTCTTGTTTCATTTCATTAAGTTGGTCTTCGACCTCTGATATCCTTTCTTCTGCTTGATCAATTCGACTGTTAAAACCTGTGCATACTTCATGGAGTTCTCGTATTGTATTCTTTAGTTCCATTAATTCACTTATATTCCTCTCTAAATTGTCTATTCTTGTTAGGATTTCATCAAAACTTTTTTCAAGGTTCTTAGTTTCTTTACATTGGGCTAGAACATGTTCTTTTAACTCACAGAAGTTTCTTATTATCCACCTTCTGAAGCCTAATTCTGTTAATGGAATGCACTCATTCTCCATCTGGCCTTGTTCCCTTGTTGATGAGGAACTGTGATCCCCTGTAAAGGGAGAGGCATTCTGATTTTGGGTATTTTCAGCCTTTTTATGCTGGTTTCTTCCCATCATTGTAAATTTATCCACCTGTCGTCTTTGTAATTACCGACTTTCAAATTAGGACTCTGAGTGGACGCCCATCTTGTTGATTCCCAGTGCCAGAATCTGAGCAACCCACTGCACTGGCTAAAACAGTGGCGTTAAGATTCGTGGTGCTTTTCTGCCCGGGAATCTCTGGTCTGGCTTCCTTCTTGAGTCCCTTTTTCAATCAGCTGAATAGGCGACTCTGCCTTCCAGAGCTCCAAACGTCGCCCAAAAGGGGAGCCAGTCCCGTTTACTCTGCACCAAGAACTGCGGCCCCTTTAGTTTTTTTTTAAACCACCTTAAGAAATGGAGAATGGGTTTGGAGAAGGCAGAGTGACATGCATTTTATTCTGTTGTATTTTGGGTATTCCTGTGCCTTAGTTTGTCTCTGGTATCTTTTAGCCAAGGGAAAGAGGCTGGCAAGGTTTCCATTAAAATTTATTTCCACCTTTACTTACACCAATTTGGTAGATATAGCAGATGAGCAGTTTCCTACCTTGAATGGGGGCATGAGAATAATGTATTTGCTTTTGCTGCAGACATCCTGGGTCTGGAGACCCTGGGATTGGGAAGACTGGTTCCATTGGGTAGAAGCATGGAGAGTGTGGGCTAGGCACCATCAAGGACCATGGTGTGAGCCCATGTGGACATCCAAACATATGGGGGTCTCTTTAAAGTGCCTTGGCTGATTGTAGATGTCAGGTCCACTTACATTTCCCTGATGTCTTGTGGCTTGGATCCCTGAAGACTCACCAAGGATGTGATGATTATGTCACTGTGGGCAAATTTAACATTGCATCCTCCTTTCTAGGAAAATGATATTTTTATTATTTTTTGATACATTATGTTTGCACGTATTTATGGGGTACATATGAAATTTTGTTACGTATGTAGATTGTGTAATGATTAAGTCAGGGCATTTGGGGTATCCCTCACCTGTTTATCATTTCTATGTGCTGGGAATATTTCAAGTCTTCTCCTCTAGCTATTTTAAAATATATAATACATTGTTTTGAACTTTAGTGACCCTACTCTGCTATGGAACATTAGAACTTCTTCCTTCCGTGTAACTGTATGTTTGTACCCATTAACCATCTTTTCATTGCCCCCACCCCTTACACCCTTCCCAGCCTCTGGTATCTATCATTCTACTCTCTACCTCTATGAGATCAACTTTTTTAGTTTCCACATATGAGTGAGAACATGTGGTATTTGACTTTCTGTGCCTGGCTTGTTTTATTTAACATAATGACCTCTAGTTCCAGCCATGTTGCTGCAAATTACAGGATTTCATGCTTTTATGGCTGAATAATGTTCCATTTTGTAGATAGACCATATTTTCTGTATCCATTCATCCAGTGAAGGACACTTAGCTTGGTTCTATAGCTTTGCTATTGTGAATAGTGATGTAGTAAACATGGGAATGCAGGTGATATGGTTTGGCTGTGTCCCCACCTGAAATCTCATCTTGAATTGTAAGCAAAATTATAATACCTAATGTTGGGAGAGGGACCTCATGGGAAGTGATTAGATCATGGTGGTGGCCCTCCCCCTCCATGCTGTTCTCATCATAGTGAGTGAGTTCTCACAAGATCTGATGGTTTTATAAGGGGCTTCTCCCCACTTCGTTCTGTACTTCTTTCTCCTGTCACCATGTAAAGAAGGCCTCTCCTTCCCCATCACCTTCTGCCATGATTGTGAGTTTCCTGAGGCCTCCCCAAATATGTGGAACTGTGAGCCAATTGAATCTCTTTCCCTTATAATGTACCTGGTCTCAGATATTTCTTTTCTTTTCTTTTCTTTTTTTGTTTTTGAGACAGAGTCTCACTTCATTCAGATTGGAGTGCAGTGGTATGATCTTGGCTCACTTTAACCTCTGCCTCCTGGGTTCAAGCAATTCTCCTGCCTCAGCCTCCCAAGTAGCTGGGATTATAGGCATGTGCCAGCACACCCAGCTAATTTTTGTATTTTTAGTAGATACAGGGTTTCACCATGTTGGCCAGGCTGGTCTCGAACCCCTCACCTCAAGTGATCTGCCCACCTTGGCCTCCCAGAGATATTTCTCATAGCAGTATGAAAACAGACTAATATAGCAGGTCTCCCTTTAGCACATCGATATCTTTCCCTTTAGATAAATACTTATTAAAGCGCTTGCTGGATCATATGGTAGTTCTAGATTTAGTTTTTTGAGAAGTCTCCATACTGTTTTTTTTTAATTTTATTTTTTTATTGCATTTTAGGTTTTGAGGTACATGTGCAGAACATGCAAGAGAGTTGCATAGGTACACACATGGCAGTGTGTTTTGCTGCCTTCCTCCCCTTCATCCACATTTGGCATTTCTCCCCAGACTATCCCCCCCAGCTCCCTCCACCGCTGTCCCTCCCCTATTCCCCCCAATAGACTCCAGTGTTTAGTACTCCCCTCTCTGTGTCCATGTGTTCTCATTTTTCATCACCCGCCTATGAGTGGGAATATGCAGTATTTCATTTTCTGTTCTTGTGTCAGTTTGCTGAGAATGATGTTCTCCAGATTCATCCATGTCCCTACAAAGGACACGAACTCATCATTTTTTTTGCTGCATAATATTCCATGGCGATCATTAAAAAATCTGGAGACAACAGATGCTGGAGAGGATATGGAGAAATAGGAGCACTGTTACACTGTTGGTGGGAGTGTAAATTGTGGAAGACAGTGTGGCAATTCCTCCAGGCCTTAGAAATAGAAATTCCATTTGACCCAGCAATCCCATTACTGGGTATATATCCAAAGGACTATAAATCATTCTACTATAAGGACACATGCACACGAATGTTCATTGCAGCACTGTTTACAATAGCAAAGACCTGGAACCAACCCAAATGCCCATCGATGATAGACTGGACTGGGAAAATGTGGCACATACTGTTTTTTTATAGTAGCTGTACTTACTAGTTTACATTTCCACTTATGCATGTCAGCTGCTGGTCATCTAACTACCAAAGCAATTTTTACAGAATTCCTCTACATCTTTTTATTTATAGATCATCACAGCTGTGTGTACCAATTTATGACCCCTTAAAAAAGAGCAGCAATTATGAGACAGCTTGTTCAGGGGAAGGAGCTCAGTGTACAGGTTAGGGCCTTTCATTCCTGTCTTCCTGTGATAGACTCCCAAGCTGATTACCATGTCTAGGAAGTGCCTTTAACACAGAGGGTTAACTAGTTCGCTGCAGTGGGAGGTGAGAATAACAATAGAACAATAGCCTAGCCCTCCACTGATCCTGAAAAATGCTCATTCACCAAGCAGCTGAGCCAAGATGGTTTGAGCTATCTTTGTCTTGTTTTCTCTTCTGGTTGTTAAATCCCAGAGGCCCTCTGATACTGACAGCACAGATGCTGATACATATTGAATGAATGGAAGCACTTAACACCATCCTCAAATCCATTGCTTTCTCTTCTCCTCAAACCCGTTGCTTTCTCTTCTCAAACCCATTGCTTTCTCTTCTCCTCAAACTTGTGTGTATTTTATTTTCTCTCCTTTTACATCTGTTGCACATGGTTTCATTCTGCCCGATTTCACCTGTAACATAAGCCCTTAATGTCAAATGCTAGATGATCAGATAAGATGGGAATGCTCTATGGTGTTTCATCCAGGGGATCCTGGAAAATGCAAATATCCCAAACCTATCCTGACCAAAGCTTCCTGTGAGGTCCCTGGAAAAACTCTGTGCACAGAGATGCCCTAAGGGAGCAGAATAACACTTTATTATTGTCTCCAGTACTGGTCCTCAAAGAACTTGCACAGGAGACTGAATTCTGCCCAGAGCTCCTTTCCTGCATGTGCCCGACATCTACCATCATTTCCTCCTAAGTCAAGACTGAGTGTTTGAGTCTTTTGTTTACATGCAATGAAAGGACCTTCTCTTGGTTTAACAGGAAAGAAAACACAGGGACAGAGCAAACAGAAGGGTGGTAGAGCTATAGGGTTTGGACAGAGACTATATGGGAGAGTAGATGTTGGTCAAGGAAGGAGAATTGACACTACAGTTAGAGGTAGCTCCAGGCTCTTAGCCTGCTGTCACTCTTGAAGCAGTCTCTGGGAACTTTGGCTTCTTTAGAACACTCCCCCTCTGAAATCTGTGTCCTAACCAATGACACTTTAGGCACTTGGAGGATGTAAAGACTACTCATTTTATAGAGAGTTTATTGTTCTTGAATGTGAGCCTTTTTCAGGAGAAAGAAGTCTTATGCTCACCCTGTGTTAAGTATCAAAGTTTCAATATATGTTTCTAGATGTGTTTGTTTTTCTTACAAAATCCTTCCATAATTCACTATTACCAATGAAGACGTCATTTAAACATAGCCTTCTCAACCTTTTCTTCAAATCCTACCATCATGAACCATCTGTCCAACCATCAGTGCCATGTTCTACTTGGCACTATAGAATTCTCCACCATATTTGGAGAGTTCTACAGTGCCAAGAACTCTTCAAATATGGTGGCCTCTTAACACTCCAGAGAGCAATGTTTTCTGTTACATAAGCACACTGTTTACATGTCTTTTGCAGCAACATAGATGAACTGTCCATATATCCATCTATCTATCTATCTATATATATATATATATATAGATATATATAGATATATATCACATTGTTTTAATCCAGTCATCATTGATGAGCATTTAGATTGATTCTATCTCCTTAGCTCCAACTAGATTCGGAGAAAAAGCATCAGATTATAGAACTATAAACTTCTCAGGGTTTTAGACATGATAGGAACCTTTGTATTGTACAGCTGTAGAAACAGACCTGCAAAGATTGGGTGACATGTCCAAATGTTGACAGCTAATTAGCAGCAGCACAGGGATGGCAGCTATCATCTCTCTATCCCCTGCTCAATACCCTCCCCTCCATCTCATGATGCATCACCATCAACTGGAGCAGTAACAGAGAATGGTTTTGGAAAATAAGGGGAATGCCAGAAGTGGTGGCTGACACCTGTAATCCCAGCTACGCAGGAAGCCAAGGTGGGAGGATTCCATGAGTCCAGGAGTTTGTGATAAACCTGGGCTACATAGTGAGAACCCATCTCTAGAATTCTTTTTTTAAATTAGCTAGGTGTGATGGTACATGCCTGTAATCCCAGCTACTAAGGAGGCTAAGGTAGGAGGATTGCTTGGGCCTGGGAGTTCAAGGCTGCATTGAGCTATGATCACACCAGTGTGCTCCAATCTGGGTGACAGAGTGAGACTTTATCTCTAAAATTTTTTTTTAATTTAAAAAATTAAAAAATCAGGAGGAACCAATAGACTCTTCAGACATGCAAGACTTACTGTATCCAAACCCTTCTAAACGCTTCAAATGTAAACAAACAGGTTAGGCAAGACTTACTTTTTTAAACTTATTTTTAAATTAAGATTTTATTAATAATTCTAACGTATATTATAATGAATTTAGTTATGCTAGGTATAATTGATTGTATTGAGAAATACAAAGAGCAAGATACCAGGTACTGTAGCATAGTCGATAGAAACAGAGATTTGCTAAATGAATAAAACCTGCACATTTATTTTAGAAAAATCACAAATGATTTAAATAGGTATTTAAATCTACAGAAAATTCTGTTTAGACACAATTTCAGAATGAGTTTTTGCTGTCCTCATGTCAGACTATTTTTCTTTATTGATTTAAAACAGGACCTTTATTGCATAGTAACACTTTGTGAACCAAATTTCACCGCTGTACATTCCTTGGATTTAACAGACCTGCTTTTCTTTTAAAAAATCTTTTTTGTCATGCAAGCTTTTTCTCTATTTTTAATAAACTTTCTTTCCCATCGAGTAAATAGATCACGAACATATTCTTTGCTGTGGTAAAATTTCTGTTATATAAGTACATTGTTAATTTTCTTTTAATGAACAAATTTAATATAATTACATTTCTAGTTATAAAAAAGTTCTTTCGTTTCTCTCCTTCCTAATAGTGCTGTTCTAGGAATAGCTGTCTTCTCCACAAAGGAAGTTCTTCATGCTCTTTTGCCAAATTAAGTTTGTTCAGAAAAATAATTTTTAAAGGGAACATTATGCAGTTTTTTAGAAGTTAATGTGCCATGTTCTTAGTATTTTGGAGTGGAGCAGTTTTATTTAATTTTTAAGTATTTTTATGTCAACTGACTGTCTTTCAATTTTTTAAAACGTCTTTATAAACACCTTTTTCTAATCCAGGCTTGTAGGAAAGAAAAAACAAAGTCTAGTTACTTCTGCTGGGAATAATTTATATACAGTGGGATTCTAAGTGACACTTTTTTTTTTTTTGACATGGAATCTCACTCTGTCACCCAGGCTGAAGTGCCATGGCATGATCTCGGCTTACTGCCACCTCTGCCTCCCAGGCTCAAGTGATTCTCCTGCCTCAGCCTCCCAAGTAGCTGGGACTACAGGCTACCACCACACCCAGCCAAGCAGATTTTTTGTATTTTTAGTAGAGATAGGGTTTCACCATGTTGACCAGGCTGGTCTTGAACTCCTGACCTAGGTGATCAACCCACCTCAGCCTCCTAAAGTGCTGGAATTACAGGTGTGAGCCACTGTACCCAGGCTTAAGTGGCTCTTAAAAAACTTAAATTTTCACACATTCTTAATTGGACTAGCTGGTATTTCTCATCCTAGTCCTGATAATATCTACCCACAGGCATATTTTGGAAGTATAGTTAATGGTATGCTGTCACATTGAGCTAACTAAAATTATTTTGTGATTCAGAGATTAATATAGACATTAAAAATTATGAATGAGCTTTTATCCTATTGGGTTCAATTTCAATAAAAACGTATGTACCTGAACTAACCCTTTCACCACAAAGCATATAAAATAGAAATGAATCTTCTCCAAGGAGCATACGTACACACACGCACATGCACGCATGCATGCACATGCACACACACACGTATATCATGGATCCCTTATAGGGTGGCATTTGATATGGAACAAATTCATCATCATAATCCTCCAATATTTTTCATTGTGCCCTACCCAGCTAATGGTACCAGTATCTTTCCAAGGAGCAAGTCTGAAGTCATCATTGACTGTTGCCTCTTTCTGACACTTCACATCCAGTCAATTACTAGCTCGTGTTGGTTGTGTCTCAAATCGACTCAGTTCTTTCCCACCTGCCCCCATGCTAGTCTGGACCATCTTCCTTGTGGGGGTTATGGCAATTGTCATGGGATCCACTCCAGTCTGCCCAACCCTTCTGCCAGGGAGCAGCCAGAGTGCCTGTGGGATGAAACCAAACCTTGCCTGTTACCCCTAGTGTCTTCATTCAATGCTTCATCACTTCTGAATAAAGATAAATGCCCCAAACCTAAAATAAAAGAAAGATAAAAGATAAATGCCCTCCATGTATGATCATGATGATTTATCCTGACCTCTTCTCCACCTCACAGTGAGAGTTTTGCATGGAAAAAATAACCAACCAACCAATGCACACAGTTTGTAGGAATACTGCAACATCAGCAATTTGTACAATAATGATAGAAAACAAAGAATGTGGAGAGAAACACCCACATGTTACCTGAGTGGCTCTCTGAGTGGTTGATGTTTTCTCTTTTCTGCATTTATAATAAAAATAAAAGTACAGCAAAATTTTATTTTAAAAAATCAATTTTTGTGTACAAAAATCACAAAGCATAATATCTCAAAGTAAGTCTCTAAATAGCTAGTTTTGTTTTTGTTTTTGGTGAGATTTTAGTTAATACTCATATAGAGCCTGAATTTTGCTCTATTTAATCTCTTTTTTAACCATTTCCCTTTGGGCTCCCTAAATACCTTTTTCTAATTCAGGTGCCTTCAACTTTCAATTGTAAAGCAAAAATTCATTTCCACATGGTTGCTGAGCTGAGACATGTGTCCTTAAATTGCTTATATAAATTCTGATGACTCATTATTAATGAAACATGTTTTTAAAATAAGTTCAACATGATATTCAGAGACACTATCCTGGAGAGCTTTTTCCTTGTCCTCATTGACAAAATTGAACTTCTCACCTCAAGCTTTTGGAGTTATCTACTACTGTATAACAAATTACCCCCAAACGTAGCAGCTTAAAGCAACTAGCATTTATTATCTCATTGTTTCTGTAGGTCAAAAATCTGGGCACAGCTTAGCTGGATCCTCATCAGCTTCTAGGTCTCTTTCAAGCTATATCAGATGCCATGGCTGTGGTCTCATCTGTGGTTCGAAAGTGGCAGGATCTCTTTCTAGCTCATTCAGATAGCTGTAGGCAGGGCTTAGTTCCTTGCAGGCTGTTCACCCGAAAGCCTCATTTTTTTGCTGGGTGTTGGCTGGACATTTTTCTCTTTTCCTTATAACATGGGTCTCTCCACAGTGGCCACTTACTTCGTCCACAGCCATAAACAGATAGAGTTTGCAAGCAAGATAAAGGTCATAATCTTTTACAACCCAATCATGGAAGTGACATCTCATCACTTTTTCATATCCTACCCATTGGAAGTAAATCACTAGGTCCAGCCCATACTCAATGGGAGGGGATTATATCAGATGTGTACTAGAAGGGGAGTCATTGTGGCCATTTTTAGTTGGCTGACCTCATTTTTGTTCAAAGCTCTATTATTGTACTTATTATATTCGAAATAACAGTTTATTAGTAGTAGTAATCATAATTTTAATAAGAATAATAACTTATAAAGTTATTACTAATATTAAATAACTACAATGAACAACTATGGCCTCTTACTATGATTCCTTTGCTGAATCAATAAGTACTAAGAACACAGAAGGAGACCCTGTCTCTATTTAAAAGAAATTAAAAATTAAGTGGGCATGGTGGTGTGCCTTTGTAATCCCGGTTACTTGGGAGGCTGAGGTGGAAGGATGCTTGAGCCTGGGAAGTTGAGGCTGCAGTGAGCTGTGATCATGCCACAGCACTCCAGCCTGGGTGAAAGAGTGAGACCTGTTTCAAAATAAATTAATTAATTTTAAAAGTCCTAAGTATGTATTTTTATCCTCAAAATAATATTTATAAGGTATTATTATTCCTCTCTTACAAAAAATAAAACTAACAGGCTAAATATATAGCTTTTGGTTTCACTGCTAGCAAGCGGGAGAGAGAGAATGAAAACTTCAAGAGCAGAAACTGCATTTCTGACTCCACTGCCTGCTTTCGTGGGTTTTGTACTTGTGGATTTCCTCATTTGACCTGTCAGAGTCTTGCAGGGTGACTGTGTGTCTCATCCAATCATAGAACCACCCTAGGACTGCTATAATGTCATCTTTCTAGGTTTTGCCCTCTGTAGAATTGAAATTGAAATGGATTCTGTTGAATTGTCAGTGAATTCCTTCCATTGGAAAGGTGCAGCTAGACTAAAATGCTCCTAACAAATCACATTTGTCTAGTACTTTATCATTTTGGAAACCTTTTTTGGGAGTGGGGTATGGCAGGGTCTTGCTCTGTCACCCAGAGTAGAGTGCAGTGGTACAATCATAGCTCACTGAAGCCTTAAACTCCTAGGTTCAGGCCATCCTCCTGCCTCAGCCTCCTGCCTAGCTGGGACTACAGGCATGTGCCACCACACTCAGCTAATTTTTAAATTATTTGTAGAGATGGGGTTTTGCTATGTTGCTCAAGCTGGTCTTGAACTCCTTAACTCAAGCAATCCTTCTGTCTCGGCCTCCCAAGCTGCTTTGGAAACCTTTTATTGCTAGTATCCCGAGTGACTCCCCCATGATCAAAGTGACATGTCAGGGTGATGTGCAGAAGAGTGATTCGCAAGGAGAGCATGCCTCATACAGCCTCATAGCTGGTGGCCTGAGATGAGGCCAGAGCTCTGACACTTATTTTTCCTCTCATTCTGCTAGTTCTTGACAAGCAGAGAAAAAAGCCACCAAAGAGAGAATTGAGAGTTAGGAATGAGAGAGTAGCTGCAACAAAAACAAACGGAGACTATCACATTTCCTGGCTTGGTTATCTTTACAGGAACAATCGTGGGGATTTGGGTTTTCGATGGCTCATACTTGTAATCCCAGCACTTTGGGAGGCTGAGGCGTGTAGATCACTTGAGGTCAGGAGTTTGAGACCAGCCTGGCCAATATGGCAAAACCTCATATCTACTAACAACAACAGCAAAAAGATTAGCCAAGAGTGGTGGCAGGCATCTATAATCCCAGCTAGTCAGGAGGTTAAGGCGGGAGAATAACTTAAACCCAGGCAACACAGGTTGCAGTGAGTTGAGATCACACCACTGCACGACAACCTGGACAACAGAATGAGACTCTGTCTAAGAAAAAAAAAAAAGAAGAAGAAGGGTATGGCTCTCAATGACCAATGCGTAGGAGTAAGGATTCTTTGATTTGGGTTCAGACAGACAAGGAGCACGATGCTGTTGTGCAGAGGATAACTCCTGATATAAACGCAAGGTAGTGAAAGATTTGCCACATGGACAGATGACAGAATAAGTAATTTAGAAGGCATGAGAAGAAGGAATGTGTGAGCCTAACGTTTTCCTTGAAGAGCCTTTTTGGAGATGGTTGCCAAAGTGCATTGAAATTTATGGGCTTTCATACTTGCGGAAGTATCCTATACCTGAGAAACATTGTCTGCTAGCATTGAAGATGTATTTGTGGGTGCAAACAAGAAATTTACACCTACTCAAATCGTTTGGCATTTCCAAATCCTTTGGTAGATGCAGATCTGCCTAAATACAGGAGCAGAGGGAATGAATTGTAATTCTGTTATGTAGAGGGGTGAAAATTCTACAGATGATAGGGCAGATAACATATTAGCACTAACAGTGATTTCAACTAGGGGCAGTTGTGTTCCTCAGAGGATATTTGGTAATATCTGGAGGACATTTTTTATTTCAAAACTAGGGGAGAATAGAGAGAGTTGGGGACAGCATCCTGTTGGGGTTTATTGGGTAGAAGCCAGAGATGGTGCTAAACATCCTGCAATGCACAGAACAACCCCCCTCCCCACCAATAAAGGCTTATCCAATCCACATGTCAATAGTGTCGAGGCTGAGAAACACTATTAACAAAATATGAGGTCCCTAAGTCAGGTATCACTCATGATTAAAACGTGTTCCCATGTTATTTTTTCACACAGGAGAAATAGGTTAAGAAGTAGATAAAGTAGTTACAGTGCTTGGTACATACTAAGCACTCAAAAAACTTATTTTAAAGTAAGAAAAATATGTATTTATTTACCATAGCAAGTGAAACATGAACCTAGTAATGAAGTAGAGACACAGAATACGGCCTTCTGGCTCTAGCCTTCTCTGGTATGAATGCTATAGGTTGAATTCTTATGGGAACAGGAGGTTATTAAGCTCCTTCTTTTGCAAATTCCTGGTATTAGTTATGGATTTGCAAGCCATTAAATCTACTTAGGGACCCCTGATGCTCCAACCCTGAGCTTTTTTTTTTAATTTATTTTTTTTTTAATTTTTTTTTTATTGCATTTTAGGTTTTGGGGTACATGTGCAGAGCATGCAATACAGTTGCATAGGTACACACATGGCAGTGTGTTTTGTTTGCTTTCTCCCCTTCACCCACATTTGGCATTTCTCCCCAGGCAATCCCTCCCCACCTCCCCCTCCCACTGGCCCTCCCCTTTTCCCCCTATAGGCCCCAGTGTTTAGTACTCCCCTCTCTGTGTCCGTGTGTTCTCATTTTTCATCACCCGCCTATGAGTGAGAATATGCGGTGTTTCATTTTCTGTTCTTGTGTCAGTTTGCTGAGAATAATGTTCTCCAGATTCATCCATGTCCCTACAAACGACGCGAACTCATCATTTCTGATTGCTGCATAATATTCCATGGTGTATATGTGCCACATTTTCCCAATCCAGTCTATCATCGATGGGCATTTGGGTTGATTCCAGGTCTTTGCTATTGTAAACAGTGCTGCAATGAACATTCATGTGCATGTGTCCTTGTAGTAGAACGATTTATAGTCCTTTGGATATATACCCAGTAATGGGATTGCACTGTTGGTGGGAGTGTAAATTAGTCCAACCATTGTGGAAGACGGTGTGGCGATTCCTCAAGGCCTTAGAAATAGAAATCCCATTTGACCCTGAGCTTTTCATAAGCATTATTGATGGTGTTTTTGGTTATTTTAAAAACCTCTAGTGTGTCTCACTCTTCATAGTTAAAGCAGATGCTAACTTTTGAATCTTCTCTGTTCCCCATAAAACCTTCCAATCATTTAAAAAATAGTGCATGGCCCTGCTTAATTTCCTCTCTGTTGAGCTGGCACGATGGCTTTTTAATTAAACAGAATAAACATATGCTTTTTATTTAATGTGGCTTTCTTTGATACTTGCTCACACAGTCCCTGCTCACATGGTGTCTACAGTCTAATTAGGAAGTGGAACAATTGCCCGATCGCAGATTTGCAAAACTTCTCTGTCATTATTTAATCATTTGCTCAGTCCACAAATACTGACTATTTAATGTGTGCCAAGCATGAGAGTGGATGTTAGGTATATAGCCACTAGGCACTTAGACTTATTTTGGGCTGCAGAGTGCTTCCAGTGTAGCAGGGAAAATTAAACACGACATAACTCAAACTGCACTTGCTTGTATCATCAGTGCTGGAGAAGAAATGCCCAGTGATAAGAAAAGGGGAACTTCCTCCCATGTGAAGAATATGAGAGGATATCCACAGAGAAGTCACAGGGAAGCTGGGGGTGGGGGCTGAAGATTGGCCTCTCCAAATTACCTCTAACCTCCTCTCACTCTTCACTGTTCCTCATCTCACTCCAATATAAGGTCTGCTGTTACAATCGCAGTATTGAAGGTAGGAGAGTTCAACTTTTATTATTACACTAACCTAGCTGTTTAAACAGAAGCATGCACTACTTAATACAGATATTTTTGCTCATATTTGCAATTTCTCTGTCATGGATGTGGAGCTGGAGCCTGGATTTGCCAGCCAAAGAGTTAACAGATGTTGAATGCAATGAAGAATTGTCTCAAAATGGCTGTTCCAAGAAAGGGATAGCGTTTCTAAAAAAAAAAGAACATTTGTTGGAGCACACATCATCTTGAGTCTAGCCTTAAAAAAACCCATCCACAAGATAAGCCATTGTTTGCTCTTTGTTACCAAGTTTGTGTTTTAGGAGTTAAGATTTAGAAGAGACTTTCAACTTGGCTGTGGGTCCTGCCCAGCACAGTGTTTGTAGGCTGCAAGGAAGGTAGCAGGGTATTTCATGGGATTTTACATTAATGATGTTCAGAGGATGATATTTGCCACCTGGGAAGGAGATGATCCATTAGTTACATTCTCAGTCTGTGTCTTAGGCCAGCATGAAGCCATTACAGATCTTTAGCTGCAAAATAATAATTTTATGATGAGATAAGGGGTAGTTTTGTTTCTGGCCTGTTTCAAAAGAGAGAAGAGGCAAGGCCTTTGCCAAGGACTAAATCATTTCATTTTAGACTTTGTATAGAATTCATGTCAAACGAATGTCATAAATTATAGATAAAGCATAAGTGTGTCACATGAAATAATAGTTAATAAAATAACTATTATCATACTATGGTAATAGTTAATGATAGAACTAAGCTAAATAATCTAAATATAGCAAGTGTGTGTGTGTGTGTGTGTGTGTGTTTTCATGTAAACATTTCCCTCTATCATAGAAAGTAAATGTGACCATCAAACACATCCTTGAATTCTAGGATGAGGCCCATGGACTGAAGTCTCCCAAGGAGGTAAAGTGAAGAGACATAAACAAACAAACAAAACACAAAAACTGAAACAAAAAATCCTTTTGCCCTATTTATTTGAATAAATAAGAGTAAGAGAGTCAATCACTCAATCACTTCACAAAGTTTAGGAATCTAACTGAATAACAAAAGTACCAACTCAGTGGAGATAAGGAGAATTCAGTGGATGAGGAGAGGGTGAGAGGTGATTGACTATGATTAGTAATGTCATGTGTGAAGGAAGGCCCCCCAGACTGCCAGTTACATAGCTTCCCACATTTACCCTGTATTCTTTAAACAATGTCATGCTTCTCAAAATACTTCATATTTTAAAACTGTAGCTGCAAGGATGTGGAGCTTATGATTGCATGGAACAATTGTATAAGATGTTGTAAGAAAAAAAATGCTTCTCTTGGAGCTAAGAGGAAAATGTAGTTGACAGTGACTTCTCTCTTACTACTGAATGTCTACTCTCTCACATCAGCTTCCTCTTTTGCTGTAATAAAGTAGTATTCAAGTAGGGGAACTTTTTGTCTCCCTTTCTACCAATAATGGTTGGTAGAGTCTGAAGACATCTTTGGATATCATAAATTAAGGGAGTTATACAAACTACTGGCATATAGTGGGAAGAGCCTAGAGATATGCTGAATATCCTCAAATGCACAGGACAGACATCCACACCAACGAATCATCCATCCCCAATTCAATAGTGCAGAGGTTGAGAAATCCTGATTTAATGCCATCCATGACCTCTAATGGAACCCATTATCCTCACTGTCTAATTTGGATTTGTGTGTACTCCTTTACTAAGGCTCAATTAAGTAATTTAATGAATATTTATTCACTCATAGATGCCATGGGGGAGAACTACAAAAGAAAATGAGAAATTTAAATACTTAATGGAAAGGCAAGGTGAACACACATGAAAACAAACCAAAAAAATTCTACTTCAAAATGCTATTGATTTTCTCTGGACCCTAATTATGTATATTCTATCAACATTTGTAGCACGTACCCTTTGTTTTTGTAGACTGTCAATTCAGATAATATAGCATCTTGGTGAATTGTTGCCACAATAATGTCATGTACCAATTTGCTCCCAAGCTCAATAGATTAACACAACAGTGTATATTCTCATTGGTTTGTCTGTTGGCTGAAACAAGCTCCAGGCTACTTGTTGAGCTGTGTCTGCTACAGATGCATTTATTCTTGGATTCAGGCTGAAAGGGATACAGCACATACTAGAGAAAGCAGTTCTTGTAGTGATGGCAAAAGTACAACAGGGCCAAGCTAAACATGCAGGCATAACGTTTCTGTTTCTCTCATATTTGATAGCATCCCATTGGCTAAGACAAATCACATGGTTGAGCTCCAAATCAAGGCTGAACAAGTATACTGTGGTCTCTATAAGCCCAAAGCATGTTACATGACTTCACTCAATACCAATGGGTCAGAGAAAGGATTGTATTTTTTTAACTAATAATTTTATTTTAACATTTACATTTCAGATTTAACATTACAAGAATTTTTCTTAACTTGTTTGTTTTTTTAAGATTTATTACTATTTTTAATTGTGGCAAAATACACGTAACATAAAATTTACCATCTTAACCATTTTTAAGTGGCATTAAGTATGTTCACACTGTTTTACAGCTGTCACCACTGTCCATCTCTAGAATTCTTTTCATCTTGCAAAACTAAAACTCTGTTTCAATTAAATAAGCATTCCCAATTCTCCTGAGATTGAGTACTTATTTTTTTAAAATGATATATCACCTATTTTTAATGGGAACAAGGCTTATTTTTATAGAGATAATTGGAGATAGCATGCATTTATAGTTGTCAGCTCAACCTATGCCTAAGGTGTATTCTATCCAGGATACACACATGTCTTCAGGACCCAAGGTGGAAGCCCCACAAAAGTCTGTTTTACTGAGATAAATAACCCTATTGGGAAGGAATTCATTCCAAGTTCAGGCTGAGAAGCAGTATGGGCCACAGCCGGGAGCCCGCATTAGAGAAATGGGTTGACATTCAGACCCATGTCCATTCAATATTCAATAGGGAAGTCTACCTAAACCTCAGGTACCAAGCAGTAGTAGGTTAATCCAAGGGAGAAAAAAGTGAAGTGTGCATTTACTGAAATCTACATGGAATATTAGGAGCTTCGGGCATCATAGCATATAGCTGGCAGCTTCAGGAGTGACCAGTGCAGGAGCCAGGCAGCAGGCAGCAGTAGGGCCTTTAGCAATGTTGAGCCCCAGAGCCCATGTATCAGTGCTCACTATTCTCATCATCAGCCACCAGTGGTGGGACTCAGACTGGGTGGGCAGCAGCTATGAGGTCCTTTAGATAGGACCTGTTTCTATCAGCAGGAATAGGAGGCATCACTATAGAGCCCTGGAAAATGATAGGCATTATTCAGTAGCCAAGGGAACTGCTGGGAGGAATTTGAAAAGCACTGAAGTCTCCACCATGTGGAATGCTGAAAAGCCCTAGAAATACTGGGTTCCAGGGATAATCTGAGAGAGAAGAGCCATAAGGAGTCCTGGGTGCTAGTCTAGAAACCACAGCTTGCTATGAGTATGACTAGGGTAATTCATTGAATCTCTCTGGCTCTTTGTTTTCCCTTCTGCAAGTAAGAGACTTGGGATACATGATTTGCATGGTCTTCTCTAACTGATATTGTATTACCTGATTATTATCTGAATGTTGTTATATGATCTCAAGCCAGGCTTTACATTTATGCCAGGTTTTAGTGTATAAAGTCTGTATTCTTTAATTAATTAATTAATTAGAGAGCGTCTCTAATTAACCTTGGTTAACTCTTAACCAAATCAGAGTATAGTGACACCATCAGAGCTCACTGCAGTCTCGAACTCCTGGGCTCAAGCAATTCTCCTGTCTCAGCCTCCTGAGTAGCCAGAACTACAGATGTGCACACAATGCCCAGATATTTTTAAATTTTTTTTTGTAGAGATAGGAACTTACATATTTCCCAGGCTGGTCTCAAATTCCTGCATTCCATCAGTCCTCCCTCCTTGGCCTCATAAAGCACTGGGAATATAGGTGTGAGCCACCATGACCAGCCAGTCTCTCTGGGTCTTTGTTTCCCTATCTGAAAATAAGAGAATTGAGATGTTTGATTCACAAGACCTTTTTAAACTGAAATTATATTATCTGAATGTTGTGATATGCTCTCAAGCCAGGCTTTAAATTCATGCCAGGTTTTGGCTATGTAAAGCCAATAGTCTTAAACCATCCTTTACAAAAAAAAAAAAAAAAGAAATAGGCAGTTTCTCATTTCTTTCCAAGCATAAATATTAGCTTAAGCATTAAGATAGACAAGGTCTTTGGCACGAGGGCATTGTATAACTGGATTATTTCATGCAGTCTTACATGAGAAATTCAGTAAGAAGTTACATTTCATCAGCTTTATCTGTATTTAGCATTTAAGCAGATTAAACAAAAGTGGGGACCTTTAGACTAAATGACAAAAATGGTTTCACATAATAATAGCAGGGTGCTTTCTACATTCATGATCTCTGTTTGAGCATGTTAAATTCAAGATACCAGATGGATATCTGTATGGAGACCTTAATTCACGCTTGGATGTAGTCTCTCTGGACATAAAACTTAGGTGTTTCTAAGCATTCATTCAGTATTTAATCTCACCAAGACAACGTGTGTCTTTCATAAAGGTAGGGAGGAGATCAGGAAAGCAGAAAGTGTCTTGAGGCTCACAACATTTAAAGTACAGACTGGACAATGGACACTCAGAAGTGGCGCCAGGCCAGTAAATATATTTAGTCATTGTTTGATTGTTTCTTTGACTATTTTGCATGAAGTTAGCCTAACGTTTGTTTAAATAATTAAATTGATGGTCATATAACTGCACATGCAAATGTGTGTGTCTATCTTCTCTTTAAAAATTGGAAGCTGCTATAGGGGTGACATTATTTAGGAGGGGTGCAAGCTCTCGGCTGGCAAAGCCCCCTCCCCATATTGATGGCTAAACCCAGGCCATTTCCCATCTCCTATCCAGCCTCTATAATTATGTGGGGTTGTGATCCTGATTCTGAGGTTCATGAATGAGGAAAAACAAGCAAATAGAGACTCTGCAGAAAGAGGAACACAACAGGAAACTCAAGGAGGGTGTTCAAAGAGGAGTGCATTCCTCAGTAAGGGAACAGCTCACTCTGACCAGTGTTGCTGTAAGGCCAGGGAAGAGGTTCTGCCACACCTTGTGCACTGGCCTTCATGCCCACTTTCCTCAGTGACTCTAGGGGAGCTGTTCACATGCAGCAAGGCTGGTGTGAGTGCAAGAGCAGATGCCGAGTGAGGTCAAGCCCAATGCCAGTTCACACGCTGAAGGACCATCAGTGTTCCAGATATACAGCAATGAGAGTCAGGTGTCAGGATAGAACAGATAGGTAAACTAAAAGCCCAGACTCCACCACTACATATGCATGTAAGACATCTGCACTGTACCCACTAAATCTATAAACATTTTTTAAAATTAAAAGTAAATAAAAGTAGGCAGAGCATGGTGGTTCGTGCCTATAATTCCAGTGCTTTGAGAGGCCAAGGCAGGAGGATCACTTGAGCCCAAGAGCTTGAGACCAGCCTGGGCAACATAGCAATATCCTATCTCCTCAATAAAAATTGAAAAAAAAAAAAAGAATTAGCCAGGCCAGGTGGTGCTCAACATCCTCCCAACTACTCAGGAGCCTGATGTGTGAGGATCATTTGAGCCCAAAAGTTCAAGACTAGCTTGGACAACATAGTAAGACCCTCATCTTTAAAAAGTAATAATAATAAAATATTACCCAGGCATGGCACTGTGCACCTGTAATTCTAGCTGCTCAGTAGGCTGAGATGGGAGAATCATTTGAGCCCAGGAGTCGGAGGCTACAGTGAGTTATAATCACACCACTGCACTCCAACCTGAGCAACAGAGCCAGAGCCCTATCTCAATTTTTTAAAATAAAAATAAAATTACTTAATGGAACAAAAAAATTGTTCAATTTCTTTCACTTTACAGTTAAGAAAGCTGAGATTTGGAGAACTGATATGATTAACACCTATTCCCAACCTCCAACCTAAAGTAAAAGTCATAAAATTTCTCCCCGGGCCAATGAGAAAAATAAAGTATAAAAATTTCTCCCTGGGCAGATGAGAAACAGAAAGAGAAAGTAATGAGTTCTGTCTCCTGATATCAGAGTCAGAGCCACAGGGACTTGGCTCTGGAAGTATTTGAGAGTAAGAACCTGGCTCAGGGCTATGAACCAGGGGCTGGGAGAGGTGTTGCCTACCACTGCTCATGGGAAGTCTAGAAGGACATTGATATTGAGTAAGTAAGACCTGGGGCTACCACACTGCACACTTACCTGCCACCTTCCAGGAAACCAAGCCAGGCTTCTCTCTGCTGGGAAACCTGTTGCGCAACCTCCTCATATTTGCTGCCAACATAAGCTCTGGTTCTAAATGGAGAACCCGCTACAGGGTGGGGCTACAAAACCGCAGGAGTGAGAAGAGAGGCAAATAGCAAAATGAAATAGCAAGCCCACGTCCTCCTCAACAAGAGGGGGTCTAACTCAAAGGAAGACAGGCTGGTGGAACACATACACAGACCTCCATACAAGAAAGGCATCGTGTATGTGTTCAAGCCACCATTCTCCCCAAAGATGCCTTCACCTGTTACTCTCACAAGGAATGAAATGCAATGAGTTGAAAGCATGTTGGGATGGCAGACATGGACAATGGATAAATTCTCTTCCCTCTGTATTCTGACACAAAGAGATGCCCCAGGCCGTTGGCCCTGTGCACTTTGAATTTCGAAAGGTTTCTATGTTTCACTTAAAAAGCTACTAAACTGGAGCAGGCACTATGGTTCAGGCCTGTAATCTTAGCACTTTGTCAGGCTGAGGCAGGAGGATGTTTGAGCCCGGAAGTTAAGAGACCAGCCTGGGCAACATAGCAAGGCCATATCTCTACAAAAAATACAAAAATTAGCTGGGTGTGATGGCACATGCCTATAGTCCCAGGTACTTGGGTGGTTGAGGCAGGAGGATCACTTGAGTCCAGGACTTCAAGGTTACAGTGAGCTAAGATCATACCACCTTACCCCAGCCTGGACAACAGAGCAAAACCTTATCTCAAATATAAAAATAGCTACTAAACCAAAGCTCATCATTAATTTTAGAAAGGATAAAACATTGAAAATGGGAACTTCACAAAGCACCTGTGTTTCTAACACTCAAAGAGAGAAGGTTTCGCTTATGACAGAGCTCACTTTCAATAAAGAGATCACGGGAAGTGATTATGTTATTATTTTTCTAAAGAGCACCTCTGTTTTGGTCAAGGGAGAAAGGAGAGGCCATAACTAATCATTGAGAAGGAAATGTGTGTGTATTAATTTGTTCTCATGCTGCTGATAAAGACATACCTGAAACTGGGCAATTTCCAAAAGAAAGAGATTTAATGGAATTAACATTTCTACTTGGTTGGGAGCCCTCACAATTATGGCAGAAAGCAAGGAGGATCAAGTCACGTCTTACATGGATGGCATCAGGCAAAGAGAGCTTGTACGGGGAAACTCCTTCTTATACAACCATCAGATCTCATGAGACTTATTCACTATCACGAGAACAGCATGGGAAAGACCTGCACCCATGATTCAGTTACCTCCCACCAGGTCCTTCCCACAACCTGTGGGAATTCAGGATGAGATTTGGGTAGGGATATAGCCAAACCACATCGACGTGGCTTGGACACAAGCACCTGGGAAAGAGAGGATAACATTCTTTGTCTAGGAACCTCTTAGACAAGTGTCTTTCAAGCACATATTGTATGGCAAAGGCAAGTTTTAAGAATGGCTGCTCCAGAAATGTGCAAGGAGGGATGGGGGTCTGAAAGGAGGAGGGTCACAGCCAACCATGAGTCAGCACCCTTCAATTCCTTTTTGTGTCCTTTTCCTTTACAGGAAGATGAAGATCCCTTTCCTCCTACTGTTCTTTCTGTGGGAAGCTGAGAGCCATGCAGCATCAAGGCCGAACATCATCCTGGTGATGGCTGACGACCTTGGCATTGGAGATCCTGGGTGCTATGGAAACAAGACTCTCAGGTTGGTAATGCAGCTCCTCAGTAAACGCATTGCTGCGTTCATAGGCAACAGTCTTCAGGAGGTTATTGTTCATCTGCAGAGCACAGAACATATAGAAACGTCCAAAACCCTCCAAACCATGGCTGGCTTCATGTAGATACACTGAGATGTGTATCTGTCATGGACGTACGTGTGAGTTTATCTGTTTGACTATGAACAGTGAGCTAGATAAGCTCAGGGAGATCACTAAGAAGGTGTGCAACACAGTTCTACTTTATTGACGACTGTGATGCTGCTTTGCACACATTCACATCTCCATCCCATTTGTTCACCTTTTGGCATCTGGCTTTATTCTGGTTGGTTATGGGTCTGTACTACTCTGTCCTGGCCCATCAGTGACTTTTTCTCATTCTCACTCATGCCCAACTCTCCCTCTTCTAGACCAGGCCATACTCTGTCATCTGCTATGCAGGCTGTCTTAGTCTGTAAAGGCTGCTATGACAAAATGCCATAGGCTGGGTGGCTTATAAACAATAGAAAAGTATTGCTCACAGTTCTGAAGGCTGGAAGTCCAATATCAAGGCATAGCTGATTCAGTTTCTGGTGAGGACCTGCTTCCTGGTTCACAGACAGCACCTTCTCACTGTGTGTTCACATGGTGGAAGGGATGAGGGAGCTCTCTGGGGTCCCTTTTATAAGGTCATAAATCCCGTTTACAGGGCTTCATCCTTATGACCTCATCACCTCCCAAAGGCCCCACCTCCTAACAAATCCCATTGAGAGTGAACATTTCAGCATCTGAATTTTGGAGGGACACAAACATTGAGACTGTAGCTGACAATCATGAGGAGAGAGGTCACATTTTAGGACCTCATAACTTGCCAGTAATTATCAAAACAGTAGCAACAACACCATCGAACTAGACTCGAGGTCATTCGACCCTTGGATCTGAACATCCTCCCAGAAGATGGTGTTTTGTTTCTAAGCCCTTTGCATAAAATCAACTTAATGTGAGACCTATTTTAAGGGCCCTTTAGTTTAAAAAGTAAAGTAAGCCCTTGTGGAGTAGAATACTAACATTGGAATTTTACTTTCTCTTCCTAAAAATGTAGAAATGATGACATAAAAACAGTTCTATGGAGAGCTTTATCACATGAAAGATCAGTACAAACTAAATGAAAGGAGAGGATGAGGAAAGAGATTATTTGCTTCTACCCGAACTTTTTTTTTTTTTTTTTTTTTTTTTTTGAGAAGGAATCTCACTCTGTCACCCAGGCTAGAGTACAGTGGCACAATGTCAGCTCACTGCAACCTTTGCCTCCTGGGTTCAAGTGATTCTCCTGCTTCAGCCTTGTGACTAGCTGGGGCTACAGCTATGTGCCACCATGCCTGGCTAATTTTTTGTATTTTTAGTAGAGACGGGGTTTCACTATGTTGGCCAGGCTGGTCTCAAACTCCTGACCTTGTGATCCACCCACCTCAGCCTCCCAAAGTGCTGGGATTACAGGCATAAGTCACCGTGCCAGCCCAGAACATTCTTGTAGGATATGTGAATACTAAATACCTGAAGCCAGGAGTGGACCCATTGCCAAGTGCCATGGGATGTTGATTTTTTTTTATACCATTCTCTTACTTCTCATCTTCTTTTCAACATGAGAAATCTTAGAAAGCATATTTCATCATTACATATCAGACCAAACAAAAATTAAATAAATTATTATATTAAGGAAAATCTTGTCCATAAGACATAGCCAAATGTGCTTCACTTTCAACCTGAAACTTTGCATCAAATGTTGCTTTTTATTTTTTTAAGGGTATATTGACCTACATTGCTTAAATTTTTAAAAAGCAGGTGCAAGGATAAGATCTGCAATTTTAAGAGATCACTTATATAGAGATATTATTTTACTTTTATCAGCATCATAATTTTATTCGGCTTTTTCATTTTGTCTATTTCTTTAATATTATGTATTCCTAAAGTATGTTGAGATAATAGATAACTGTTACTACCAAGATGTCTTAATTAAAAAGTTAAAATCAAGCCTTTAAGGTTAAATCTTTACCAATTATCAAAAGAAAAATTGTCTATAAAGCCCCATGGATGAATTCCTGGCAATATCTACCCTAGATCTGCCTTGGTCTCTATATTAGAGTCCCATTATTTTCGAATTATGTTTCTCATTTTTATATTTTGTAATATCACACCCCAAAATAATTACATTATTTCAAAGGCCAATATAGATACTAGGAGGTTTAATTCAAATGCAAAGAATTTGCATCTCACACTTTAAGCAAAAAGCAAAGTAGAAATATTGGTAATTAAACATGTTCACTAAGTTAATAAATGGCCACTAGTTTGACATTACAGATGCAATGAAATTATTTCCCCCTTCAAGCTATGCATCATTGCAGCACTGCTCTTTGAGGGCATTGGTCTAGGGAAGCCATGGGACCAATGAAGAAGATGTATACTCCCACCCTACAGGCAGCCATCTTGAAAGGGAGTACAATTAGCCATGTGATTGCTTTACAGTGAGGAAGCTGCTGGGATGATGGAGTATGGACTACTGTCCTAAATATAGGTCAGTCCCCTTGTATCAACAAGGAAGGGCATTGGAGGCCCATGAGAATTCCATCTGTACCTGGAACTGAAGGGTGGCAGATGATGAGCCAGGAAGGGAAGAAGGGACCTGAATTCCTGGTGGAGGACATGGTATATAACTTGTGGGGTACAGTTTGGTATGGTCCAAAAACTAAAAATTATTAATTCCAAAATGACTTCCCAAAATGATCAGCCAATCCATTCATGGAGAAAAGGCATCAGGGTAGCTTATCTTGCAAAAGGTAGCACTCTACAAGTGAGCTCATAAATAAGTATTTATGAAGCATAAAAAACATAAGCCAACAAAGTGTATGTGGGAGTTGCAGCATCTAATTTCTTCACTGTAGTGTTTGTGCCTTTTCCCTGGAGCATATTTACCTATTTGTTGATGTTCACTGGTTGAGTCATATGCAGTCTGATTATTCCCTGTCCCTGGGGGCATACAGAAATTAGTCAGGGGCTTATTAAAGGTGGTTGTGGGATTCCCTTTGGCTGTAATTGGGAAGCAGGGAGTCAGACTGACCCTGGAAATTTCTCTTCTGGTGACATAGAGGTAATTTGGGACATGTGAATGGGAAAAGAGTAAAGCCTCATCCTCACCTACCCCTTACCTTTCCTCCCTGCATTATCACATTTTGAAGACTTGGTTTCTCTCTTCTAACTCAGGGATGGTGGGACCAGGAACTCAGATCCCTCTGTAGCATGAATGGACCTTCTGGGGATGTCCCGCCTGCATCGTTCACACATCTCCATGGTTTTGTTGTAGTTTGAGTCCTGTATCACTTTTCCCCCCTCTCATCTCACCTCTCTGTCCTACATAACCCCAGACGTGTCCTTGCTCATTGAGAAGTTTCCCACTATAAAGAGCCACAGACACAGTTTCATTTTGAAAATTATCACAGGGCTGGGTGGCTCATGCCTGTAATCCCAGCACTTTGGGAGGCCGAGGTGGGCAGATTACTTGAGGTCAGGGGTTTGAGACCAGCCTGGCCAACATGGTGGCACCCTGTCTCTACCAGATACTACAAAAATTAGCCAGGCATGGTGGCCTGTGCCTGTAGTCCCAACTACTCACAAGGCTGAGATAGGAAAATCACTTGAACGTGGGAGGTGGAGGTTACAGTGAGCCAAGATCACGCCACTATACTCCAGCCTGGGTGACAGAGTGAGATCCTGTCTCAAAAATAAATAAACAAACAACAAATGAAAATGATCACAAATGCTATGATTATTTTGTTCTAGGACTCCCAATATCGACCGGTTGGCCAGTGAGGGAGTGAAACTCACTCAGCACCTGGCAGCATCACCCCTATGCACACCAAGCAGGGCAGCCTTCATGACTGGCCGGTACCCTGTCCGATCAGGTAACCTCTTATCTGCATCGCAGGGGCTGTGGTCTCGTTTGGGACAGCCTCCCACCTCCAGGTATCTCCTGGTTCCTAAGGGTTGATTTTTTTTCTGGTTCAGGAATGGCATCTCAGTCCCTCCCTGGAGTTTTCCTCTTCACGGCCTCTTCAGGAGGACTTCCCACCAATGAGATTACCTTTGCCAAGCTTCTGAAGGATCAAAGTTATTCAACAGCACTGATAGGTATGGGCATCTGAGGAATGACAGGGAGGACTTGGACATATTTAGCAAAAGAGTGGGAGAGGGCATCATGACAATTATCTTAGGAATGGCATTGCTGGTACACTTTGCACTACTTTAAATGGGAGCAAAATGATGTCATTTGTAGGTTAAAACACAGTGAGCCTATCTGACTACTCGAATGCATTAGGGGTGTGTTTGTGTGTTTGTGTGTGTGTGTGTGTGCAGATAAATAGATACTTAGATTATACCTAATGATAGATGAATGAATGGGTGAATGGATGAATGGATAGATAGAAAGCATTGATGAATGGATAGATACATAATAGGTAGAGAAATAGGTAGATAGACAGATGATAGATGCAGAGAGAGACAAAGGTGAGATAGATTGGATGGATGAAATAGATGATAGCTAACTAGATAGATAAATAGAAAAATGAGATAGTTACATAGATATATACATAGATAGAAAAATTAGATAGATAGATAGATAGACAGACATGGATAAATAGATGCAGGGAGAGAGACAAAGATGACACAGACAGTATGGATGGATGGATAGATTGATAGATAGATAATGAGATAATTGGATGAAATAGATGATAGATGCAACAGATGAAAAATTCACAGAACATATACATAGAACATACAAAACAATACACACCATGCTATTGATAAAGATTTTCATTTTACTTTCCAATACTAAAATTATGTCAGAATTTGTCTTGCTGGACACACCCACTTGATTTTACTCTGTAGATAGGATTAATGCCTTCTTGTTTGCACAAAGAGCTTGAATCTAAGCAGGTCATAAAATGAATCCTAACAAATCTCAGAAGAGCAAAATGACCCTTCTCGTTCTTCCAACATCTTGTTAAAAAAACTATCATCTTTTCTTTTGTGAGGCACTCATTAATTTAGTGATCTAATTAACATTTTATAAGAAATTTCAGAGGTGCTTAAAATAATTGCTGAGTTACGAGTGTGATTTCCTCATGCCTCAGGCGTAGGTTCTGAAGTAAGGATTCATTTCCACTTTTAACATTCAAGGAACAAAATTAAGTTGCTTCTAAAACTTTAATTTTAAGGGTATGTCTCAGAAAAGCATCTGACAAGAAAAAAGAAAAAAAAACTTGTATTTTTCTGTAGAGTGTTGTTTCCTGCCTATTAAATATGTTAGGTAGTTTTCTTTTTGGAGTTTTATCTGGTTGGGTTTTTGTGTTTTTGTTTTGTTTTGTTGGAATCACTAAAGTAGTTCTTATTTTTTGGTAGAGTGAGTAGAGGAGTTTTATCTGGTTTGGTTTTTTCTTTATTTTTCTTTTTTGTTTTGTTGGAATCACAAAATTAGTTCTTATTGTCTGGTAGAGTGAGTAGGTAATAACTTAGTGTTTGTGGGAAAGAAAAAAAGTGAAAAACTCTAGGGTCCTGTGAGCGGGATGGCTAGCTTCATAAAATAGAAAGAGCTATCTTTTCAGTGTGTGGGAACAGAAGCTTGTGTTGGAATCAGGGGGTTTATTGGGACTGAAGTGATCTTCCATTTGTCTTCTCAGGGAAATGGCACCTTGGGATGAGCTGTCATAGCAAGACTGACTTCTGTCACCACCCTTTACATCATGGCTTCAGCTATTTTTATGGAATCTCCTTGACCAATCTGAGAGACTGCAAGCCCGGAGAGGGCAGTGTCTTTACCTGGGGCTTCAGGAAGGTGGTATTCATCCCTCTGCAGATCATCGGGATTACCCTCCTTACCCTCGCTGCACTCAGTTGTCTGGGGCTGCTCCGCGTGCCTCTAGGCGTTTTTTTCAGCCTTCTCTTCCTGGCAGCTCTGATCCTGACCCTTTTCCTGGGCTTCCTTCATTACTTCCGACCCTTGAACTGCTTCATGATGAGGAACTACGAGATCACCCAGCAACCCATGTCCTATGACAATCTCACCCAGAGGCTAACGGCAGAGGCGGCCCAGTTCATACAGCGGTAGGTATTACCTTGTCTTCTGATGCTGCCTGTTGAAAAACATTCTGGGTTATTTCTCATGGAGATGGAAGAACCAGCAGGGTTATTATTTCTTCACATTTCTTCAGCCAGAGCTCGACATAGCGCATGTTTAGTGGCCTTAGAAAGATTGCAATGCAGTGTGCTCTCCTTAGAGTCTCTTTGCCAACATTTTCCACATCTTGGGGTAGAAAGGCCACAGCAAAATTATGTCTGCTGATGACAAAGGAGGTGTCAGATATCACACTGGTCTTTTTTTTTTTTTTTTTTTTTTTTAAAGATGGAGTCTCACTGTGTCACCCAGGCTGGAGTGCAAGTGTCACGATCTCAGCTCACTTGCAACCTGTGGCTCCCAGGTTGAAGCAATTCTTCTGCCTCTGCCTCCTGAGTAGCTGGGATTACAGGCACCCGCCACCATGCCTGGCTATTTTTTTTTTCTATTTTTAGTAGAGACAGGGTTTCACCAACTTGGCCAGGCTGCTTGGAACTCCTGACCTCAGGTTATCAACTTGCCTCAGCCTCCCAAAGTGCTGAGATTACAGGTGTGAGCCACCACGCCTGGCCCTGATGGTCTTTAATCTGCAAATGTGACCATCAAGAGAGGCAAGATAATGGTTTATGTTTAATTTAGAGGTTGTCCTTGTGATATAAACGATGTGCAAAGATTCAAAATATTTTGGGCCAATCTCTGAGCAAACAAAACAAAAAAAAAACCTCTGTAAGTGAATGACGTCTTTTGGGTCTGTCGGGTACCATTGAGTTCGTAGTTTTGGGGATTGTAGTCTGTAAATGAAATAACCACCACCTGAATTATATAGATAGGTTTAATATATACTTATATTATAATACATAATATGGAGAGTATAAATAGATATAATTAAGTAGATATTATTTAGAGGCTGTATCAAGAATATTTGCTATTCAAAAAAAGGAAATAAAAGTATTTTGTTCCACTTATAACCGTGGAGGACAGGACTTTAAAGGGAAATGAAAATCAGACTTTTCATCTGAAGATCAGACCTTTGGTCTTTGCGGTTAGTTAAACTCTATGGAAGATTTAAAAGAGAGTTTGGGGGGTGATTTAAAGATTATAAAGGAGAGAGAGGAAACAGGTAATATTGGTTTGTCATCCAATTAATTGCATGACACAAAATTGTAAAGTTAATCTCTGGATTAAACAATGAATGACAATGAAAAGGAAGTTATTATGATGAAGGGAAAGTATATTAGGGATTTAATTTAAAAAACAAGTAAATATACTCAGCCTAAGAAGAAAATACATAGTTAAGGTATGTGGAAACTACACAAGTTAGGACTGGTCATATCCTCATGTGGAAGATGTTGTATTCCACTGTCCGTATCTTGTGTGCATGGAGTTTGTGCTTTACTGGAGGTTGGGAGTGGGCAGTGGTTCTCCTCACTTCTTCTTCAGTTATGAAGCAGCATAGGAGCAACCCATTCACCTGGAGGTACAACAGTGTCCTGGTACCCACAACGTCATTGATTATGCAATAGATAAATCATAGGGTGTGTTTTAGTATACCTCTTTGGGATTACATAAGTGTTTCCTCAACTATAACAGAAACCCACATATGGTTTGGGTGTCTGAACAGACTCTGAAGTGACTTACACAAAAATCGCAATTGATAGTATTACTTCCTCCCTCTAAAAATGAGACAAAAGTAGAATGATTAGTTCTTACAGTTCACATCACCTATCAGTTTCAATAGATTTTATTAATTAAAATTATTTTTTAACTGTGAAATATATAAACTGGTCATTGGTCATTATAACTATTCTCAGTTTTAGCCTCAGGGACTTGACTCTGGAGAGTGCTTTATGTACTAGCCACCCAACTGCTGAGAGAGCACCACACCATGTAAGTTTTTATTTTGGTTAGCATCCCATGTCTGTGGCTAGTTTCTGTGTTTGTCAGTGAAGACTGACAAAATCTCAGTGTATTAACACTTGAAAGTTTGTTTCTTGGCCATGCAAAATCTCTTGCTGGTTGGGTGATTCTCTAGGGAAGCTTTGCTCCATGAGGAGACTCAGGGATCCAGGTTGCTAATATCTTCTGGCTCTGTCATCTCAATAGATGGCCTTCCCAATAGCATCCACAGGAGAAAAGAGTTGAAGGGTCACCTGGAGGCTTTTCCTTACTTCACTGTGGAAGGGATGCTTATCACTTCCACCCAGGGGTCAGCATGTAGGACAGGCTCTACGTCTACATCTCCACCCTGACTTGACATGGTGCTGGGAGGCAGTCTCCGCATATGTTCAGGAAGAAGAAAATGAAACTGGCCTTACTGAACACATAGCAGTGATTTTCCCACTGCAAACAGTGATTTTCAAATTTGCTTTAAAGCTGAGGAATACTTCAGATGAAATTTTATGAGAAGCTAAGTATGTCAGAGGCATAAAAGTTGCCGTACTTGGGTTAACCTGGAACAGAGGACTGTATTTGGAAACTGCTGACATTTAAAAAAGCCCCATGGAAAGCTCATGAACAGCTGGAGAGAAAGGGCAGACTCTGCAACAAAAGAATGAAAGAACATGTGAGCAAACATCTACTTAGTGCAGACTCTAGGCAAATTAATATTTAACAGGCATTTGTAAGTACAAAAGGTAGGCACACAAGGATAAAAATCAACACGAGCCTTGGAATTTTAAAAAAGAATTATTTGATATTACAGCTACGTGAGTAGAGGTTGAAGGAATTTGCACAAATTTATAGATAAGTATAAACTAAAGGGACTAATTTGTTATAAAATTTGGATTGCAGACATGCTCTACATAATGACATTTTGGTCAACAATGGACCGCATATATGACAGTGGTCCCATGAGGTTATAATGGAGCTGCCCTATACAGGTGTATGTTTGTATCTTTTTTTTTTTTGAGACTGAGTATCACTCTATTGCCCAGGCTGGAGTGCAGTGGCATGATCTCAGCTCACTGCAATCTCCACCTCCCGGGTTCAAGCAATTCTCCTGCCTCAGCCTCCCAGGTAGCTTGGATTACAGGTGCCCACCACCATGCCCAGCTAATTTTTGTATTTTTAGTAGAGGCAGGGTTTCACCATGTTGGCCAGGCTGGTCTCGAACTCCTCACCTCAAATGACCCACCTGACTCGGCCTCCTGAAGTGCTGGGATTACAGGTGTGAGCCATTGCACCTGGCTACATTGGTATCTTTTCTACTGTGTTTTTCCTGTACCTTTTTTATGTGTACATATGTCTAGATATACAAATACTTGCCATTGCATTGCAGTTGCCTACAGTACTCAGTATAGTCACAAGCTGTGCAGGGTTGTAGCCTAGCAGTAATAGGCTCTACCATATAGCCTGGGTGTGTAGTAGGCTGCAGAATCTAGGCTTGTGTAAGTGTACTCTATGATGTTTGCACAATGGTGAAATTGCTTAATGATACATTTCTCAGAACATATCCCTGTCACTATATCATGCATGTCTGTACTTGACGCATTGATGTGAAGTATACTGTTCATTGGTATTTTAATATTTTCATCAGAGAAAAGTAAACTAAAAAAATATAGTTTGGTGTTGTATGTGTATGTGTATGTATATATATGTGTGTAAAGTAAATACATATGTGTGTATGTGTTTGTGTATATATGTATGTATGTGTGTATGTTTACTTTACACACATATACATTTAATTTACAGAGATATATTATTGAAATTGATTTCCAAGGGAAGCTATAGGAGATATACATGTACAGCAGCAGCAAGTATTAATGCAAAGAATAAATAATTTTCTGTCTGGGGATGGATCATAGCCACTAAAAGTCCTTTAAGCAACTATTTATATGTCTGTCAGAATTCAGGTAAGATGTGGGCTATTTGTCATGATTTTCACAGGTTTGGGCTGACAGGCACATGCTGTCCTGGGTAAACATTGGGGTCTGGATAACCATAGCTTCATCATGTCATGCCCATGCTGACAGCTTGTCTTACCCAGGTACCAGAGAATGCAGAAACTTATCAGATTCTGCTCGCAGCAAAATGGTATGGGTGAAGGATGTTATGCAATTCCTAAAAGGTAGAAAGACTTCAAGCTGTCAGTCACACTCCTGAACATTTATTTCAAGTATTATTTGCATAGATATACTGCAGAGTTATCAGATCCTGTGGTCAGCCCACATAGCCAGATGCAGGCATTGTTCAAGCATCATGTCTCCTGGGCATGATGCTTAGTTCAGAAGTATGCACTGTAGGGTGGCCTTTGCTAGCCTAGTGGATGGTGGGATATAATATAGGATCATTATGACTTCCTGCAGGTAGACAAAAAAGGGAAAAGGGAGAGAGTCCAGGACTACAGGGGTAGACAGGTAATATCTCAGACTTTGCATAAGGAAAACCCCAGAGGTGCTTCTTACAGCTGAAGATGGCCAAGATGAACTCTAGGGACTGTCATGAAGTAGTTCTGAAGTGAGACTTTGCACCTCAAGACATTCTAAACTGGGTTTTTCATGGGACATGCTAAGAAACACTGGGTTTCGTATGCGTGTATGAGCTTTGGCTACTATGCAGAAACACTGCAATTATTTGTTACCTAGATTTTTCTAGAGGGTGATGCCAATAGGTGGTCTCATGTAAAAGCTTTGGAAGTTTATAAGATACATCATCCAGTTATATCATCATCTAGTAAGATGTACACAGATATGTGATTGAAACAAAAGATTACTGAAATGACTTTTCTCTTACTAGAGTGATTGCTTCTTATATTTTCTACCCCATTTTATTTACTTATTTATTTATTTATTTATTTATTTATTTTGAAACGGAGTTCCGCTCTTGTTACCCAGGCTGGAGTGCAATGGCGCTATCTCGGCTCACCGCAACCTCCACCTCCTGGGTTCAGGCAATTCTCCTGCCTCAGCCTCCTGAGTAGCTGGGATTACAGGCATGTACCACCATGCCCAGCTAATTTTTTTGTATTTTTAGTAGAGACGGGGTTTCACCATGTTGACCAGGATGGTCTCAATCTCTTGACCTCGTGATCACCTGCCTCAGCCTCCCAAAGTGCTGAGATTACAGGCGTGAGCCACCGCACCCTGCCTGATTCTGCTTTTTTTTTTTTTTTAAATAATCTGGTTGTGGAACTAAGTTAATTTCATGATGTATCAATGGGTCACAGTGTGCATGATTGACCACACTCTTACTTAGTGTGCTAGCTTTACTGTGTTTGATAAACAGAAGGATAGCCATTCCAAGATGGAGCAGCACTCTGTGAAGTATGTCGGGCCAGTTTATTTAGGGCAAAAAACAACAGTGTGCTGTTTCTCAAATTTATTGGGAAAGCTGGGCATTCCTATATCAGTCTTCATCTACCACTAGTCTCTCAAAACCAGACAGAGTGGAGATTAATACAGTGTCCATCATACAATGGATAGTCAGAAATGACACTTGGCTTCCAGGGTGAATCACCCTGTATGACATGTATTTTGGCAGAAATTATTTGATCTATTAGGTATATAATATTCATATGATTACAAGGCATTTTAATGGGTTCCTCAGTATATAATTTTTGGAGGGGACCAAAACAAATTTGATGATCATGAGGATTTTGAAGCCTGACAAGTTTATCCTGATTATCTCTAATTATTATTAGAGATCTGAGATTTTTCTTTCAGAACTAGAGATTTAAGATGTTCTAGTAGCACCACAGTTGGAGGTGATGGTTATTGAATTATAACAAAAGGGCTTTTTTCTTCTAAATAGGTGATTCTATTAAAGATGGCTATTGTCCACACTGGAGCACTCACTGCATGGTTAGTATTAGTAAAGATGCTAGCATTTTGTACACTGTGATGTTATTCACCAAAAGCTTCTTACATAGATTATCCGAAGATACAAAGATTTAAAGCATATAGTTAAAATTATCTTTGGGTAGAGCTATCCACCTATGTTAGATTAGTTCTCTGATTTCCTGAATATGATACCCAAGAGTCCTGAGAGAATGGCCTTAATATGCCACCAAAGAATCCTAACAGTGGTGTTACCACCATGTTCATAAAACATTCCCTCAATGTCTGAAGACACATTTACTGTGTTATTTCATTATTCAGAATATCCTAAGCAATTTAGCCAGGTCTTACCACCTTTGTGAGAAATAGAGTTAGAGTTATTCAGCAGCCAAAAAAGGAATACTCGATCAAAGCAATGGTAATGCTGGTGGAATTTACTCAAATAACTTTGAATTTAAAATTTTCTAGTTGCAAATGGTGCCTTGTTTAGACGTTTTAACATAATTGTTTTTTTTACATGGCTCCTTTTCAGTTCATCTGTCAAAGGTGGTGAGGAAAATGATTTAAAGCTCTTACTTCTAAAATGTACAGTCTTTCTGTACACTGTGTTGCTGATATGATTTATACTGAAAGGTTTGCTCCTGAAATGCTGGGTTGTGATATTAAGGTGTGAATGACAAGGAGGCATAAGGCAAAGATGCTTCATTGGTTTGTGATTCTTGCAAATGAGGTCTAGTTAGTCAAATCCAGTTTGTGGCCTGGGATTCCAAGCACATATTTTCAGGTTGAGGAGAGTGATGATTTGGAATATATAACCATCCACTCCACAATCCCTCACCCTAATTGACTCATTCAGGGATAAATTTATCTAGGGGACATGCTTCTATTATTAGAGAGCTGGATAATTAGCTCACCATATGTTATACGCTATATAGTAATTCAGGAGATGGGTCATCCTGAATATACTTTAATTAGACAGAAATCCTTGTTATTCTTGCATAGAGGAGTGTACCATAAATTTCTTAGGGATACCCAACTCTCCATATATGCCCTGCAGGGTCAGCCCGTTATCATGGCTTTGGATTTTGCCATCCCTCTCTTCATTGCAATGCAAAACAGATCCAACTTAAGTGCACAGCAGAAATGGTAAAATGTATGGGACATGTTCAAGTGTAATGGACACCATGGAGTGGTTGGCAATTATATGTCAGGTGCTGTGGATACACATTACTTTGTGCACCTTCCACACCCATTGCTTCCTTCACACAGCATAATGACCTCATAGGGTTGGTAAATAGATGTCTTATCATGGAGAAATTTTGAAGCTGAAATCCTTTGAATGAACAAAACCCCTCAGGTACTACAGAGTAGAGGCTAAATTTAAACAGAACTAACTCAACTTTCTGAATGTTGGAATGGTTCATAAACAGTTGGGGGAATCTTTTCTCTTTCATCTACTGTAATGCGGTAGACTTACTGAGTGAGGATTAGTCCGAGTGAGGATTAGTTGGAAGAAGATTAGGGCATTGTATGGGTGTCTTGATGCCTTTCTCCAGATAGAAGAGTCTAGGTCCAATGCTTAAGGAAGGAGAATGCATTTCTGTAATTCTTATAGATAAGTTCCAATGTTAGTAGTGTTATCATTGCTATGGTAATAAAGAAGTCCCTGAATGCTCTGAAAAGAAAAGAAAGGATATAGGATGATGGGTGAATGTAGTAAGTTAATTTTACTCACAGTTTTTTCTTTAGTTCAAGTCAAGGCTAATTTTTAAAAATGTGTCATGCTAATGGGTAGAATGAGATTCATGTTTTATGTCTTCAATAGAAAGAGGTGGATGTTGGTCACTCTGCTTTGTGAAAAACCAGATATGTTGACCTCCTTCTCTGAATTCATTGAAATAGTGCTTCACTGCTAGAAAAAACATTTAAGTTTAGATAAATCACTTTGTGTTTTACTCTGAAGATATACACATGCTCCCTTTGAACAGTAAATTTCCAAGAATGACAATGACTTTATATGCACCCATATAATCTGTATAGTTTATGTTATCCAGTTATGAGATTTATAGATTTATCTGGAATTTGCCATGAGTATAAGGTTCTCCAGGCTTCAGTTTCTTAAGTCGATTCAATATATTCAATATATTTATATATGTTTTGAGATTCTAGAATTAAAAGTTCAGTAAAAGCTAATAAGTTTTAGTCAACCTCAATGCACAGTGGCCCTTGCCTGTAATCCTAGCACTTTGGGAGGCCCAGGTGGGAGGATCACTTGAGCTTAGGAGCTCAAGACCAGCCTGGGCAATATAGCAAAACCCTGTGTCTACAATAAATAAATAAATATTAGCTGGGTATGGTGGTGCGTGCCTGTAGTCCCAGCTACCCAGGGGTCTGAGGTGAGAGGATTGCTTGATGCCAGGAGTTTGAGACCAGCCTGGGCAATATAGTGATACCCTGTCTCTACCAAAAGTAAGGAAATATTAGCTTGGCATGGTAGTACACACCTGTAGTCCTAGCTACTCAGGAAACTGAGGTGGGAGAATCTATTAAGCCTCAGAGTTGGAGGCTGCAGTGAGCTATGATTGCACCACTGCACTCCAGCCTGCATAACAGAGCAAGACCCTGTCTCTGGAAAAAATAAAATAAAAAAGGCAAGGGGCTTCTTTTTTGGATAAACCTCTGGTTTCAGGCTGAGCATATCGTAACAATACAGATACTGAGGGATGTTTGTCTTTTGCCGTAGCAGATCTAGTGGGTCCATGGCATTCCCAAGTGACTGAGACATAGATAAAGAATACTTAGATATATCCCTGGCAATGCCTCTCCAGCCTATATTTCTGTATCTCCAAATATCATACCTGAACAGCTCGAAAGCCTACATGTTTATGGAAAACATTCACAGATACTGTCATGCTATGTGAATCATTGGAAGCTACCTCTTTCTAGGAGCAAATTCTGACCCCTGCCAGGTTGAGATAAGTTCTCCTCTGAATTCATTTTCTGCAGTGCTGGGTAGTGGCACTCAAGACAGCTCAGACTAATTGTCAATGATCTTGTCTGAACTGTGGGTTGCTGATGGCAGGGTCCGGTCCAGCCTCCCTTTATATTTGTAGTGCCTGGTATCATGTGTCAGCAGAACATTTGCTTAATAACTGCAAAACTCATAGATGGAAGACATGAACAGCTGGATATATAAATCCACCTGCTGTACACAGAGGCGGTCACATGAACTTCAGCGGGGCAACTGTTGATACCACTATCTGATTTATGCCATACTCTAATTACTAGCAGCAGAAGGTATCCGAAAGGAATTCACAGACATCCCTATTTGCATTCCCATTATTTCCTATGCCCACTGCAGTTGGAACAATACACAATAATAAAGGTCAGACACTCAGATGAAGATTTATTATTCTGAAGACCACCAAAAATATACTTTATGGCAGACAGAAAAAAAATCCTTAGACATCTTCTTGCCTGGATTTTTAGCCTCTATAAAATGTAAATCTTTTGATTCTGAGATTGGAATGATTACATGTTGCTGGAAAGGTTCAGGGCTGCCTTCTGTATTTTTAACAAATGGAGTGCAGGCATGTAGCAGCTGAAAGTTCTATCTTTTTGCACAGTGTGCAAAGCAGTGGCAATAAATTTTCAAAAGAGTTGTTTACTGATGTACTCCAGCTAATAAAAAAGGAGTTAAGCTGTTACTGAGAAATCTTTCTCCTTCCAACTTGCTGATGTGTCATTCAGCTTTCAAGGTCGTAGAGAGGAAGGGATACCCAGATCTCCTTCCTGAGCCTGAGTGTGAAGCAAATGGCCTTTCTTGGTCTCTCAAAGGATATTACAAAGCAAGAATTCCTTCACCTGGGCACAGGCTGTCAGTTACACCCCAGGTGTGTGCAAGAAAGCAGATGATTTATGTCTGTCTAACCAACATTCCCATGCACCATTGATTTCACTTCTGTTCCTGAATGGTAAATGTTGGAACAGTGTTTTTGCAAGCCAAATACACTTTTCTCTGTTTTCTGGGTTTGTTTTTATATGTCAAACGTAATCAACTCTACTCAATGCACAGAGTATACATAAAGATGCTGATATCTCTGATATTGCCCCTATAGGCTGGGAAAACACTGCTTTATAGAGAGATGATAGATAACATGTTCCATAAATATGTGCATTTTGATAATAAACACATTAATTCCCTTCTGCCCTTTTAAGGAGGATTCCCTTGAATTCAAAGAGAAAGATCACATTCCATAGCTTTAATTGAACCCTGAACTCAGCTGTTCTTTCAGTCCTCATGAACCGGTTTTTATTTCAGGCTCTCTCATTTGCCCATTGTGTCATCTTTATCATTTATTTCTTTATTTCCGCCTCACATTTTAATATGCCTCAATTTTGTGATCCTGCCAATAATGCTGATGGATGTCTCCTTCTTTTTTATTTGTTAACTTTTGAACAAGAGAACTACCATCCAAAATTGGAGAATTCAAGTCAAAACTGGACTGGAGCCCAGTGCTGGGCATTTTAATCCACGCAATAACTCTTCATTCTCAGCAAATTCTGTCAGTCACATCCTGTATGACCATGTACGATGCTTGGGAGATTGACTTTTTAAGCTTTCTTATCTATTTTCCTTAACTTTAAATCTAAAAATAAATGGGAGAACAGATGAGAGTGAAATTGCAGTGAAATTGTTCTCATACATAATGTAACTCTCTATTTAGGAACACAAAGGCTGTGATTTCATGTTCGTTTTAAGGAATCTAAGTTGGTTTGGGGGAACACAATCTGCTTCTGGGGAAGGAGGTGCAATTTGTCCAGGTGTGAATAAGTTTCCCCATAATAAGCAGGATGGAAGCTTCACAGTCTTCCCTGTGTGGCCAAGTTCTCTAACATACTGTGACTCTGTCTCAGCTCCTCCAGGTTCCTCAAGGGCATCTTCTCTTAGAAGGAGCCGAACACATGGCTTGGTAGAGATGCTCATATGTAAGTCATCAGCTAGGATGACAGTTCCAGTACTTCCATCTGAGCAGCAGTCTGTCCTCTTTTCTTTCTGAGATGTAACAGTGAATGTTATAGAACAGGTCTAGTGGGCTCTCATTGCATGCCTTCTTATTCTAGTTCCTGTGAGAGGCGGGACAAGCCACTCAGGACTTTTTTTTTTAATTGCATTTTAGGTTTTGGGGTATATGTGAAGGACATGCAAGATTGTTGCATAGGTACACATGTGGCAGTGTGATTTTCTACCTTCCTCCCCTTCACCTATATCTGGCATTTCTCCCCATGCCATCTCTCCCCAACTCCCCACCCCGTCTGTCCCCCCCCATTTCCCCCCAAAAGACCCCAGTGTGTGATGCTCCCCTCCCTGTGTCCATGTGTTCTCATTGTTCAACACCCGCCTATGAGTGAGAACATATGGTGTTTGATTTTCTGTTCTTGTGTCAATTTGCTGAAAATGATGGTTTCCATATCCAAAGGATTATAAATCATTCTACTATAAGGACTTTTTTGTTTTTGTTTCTTTTACTTTCTTGGCAGTGAGATATTAACCACATTTCCTTGTTTTATATTCTTTAAAAAAAGTTGGGGAGGGGGAAATAGTTTGCTACCAAGTACTGCATTAATAAAACATGGTACTAATGATTACCAATAAGTTGTTAGATTTGATCTGCCTGTTTTCAGAGAACTGGAGATGCCTGGCTTAGCTCTTACCCAAAGTGTGCTGTTTTGTGCTAATTTTCTCTTTCAAAGGAGTAGGGGTTAATAAGGATTAGTAAGGATTGATCTTAAAAGGGAAGTGTTACAGCCATAGAAGTGAGCAGTTCACCCAGAAGAAACCATAGGGTAGGGAGGAGCCCAAGGTATATTAACATTAGCAAAATACAAATGCATTTAGAAAAGCATACATCCGTTTATTGTTTCCAGGCAAAATTAATGTTTGTGACACCCAATCCGAAATTTGGAATGTTTTGCTTATCATGAGAAGTTAAGGAAGCCAGAAACACATAGAAGAAAAATTAGTTACATATATATATATATATTGTCTTCTGAACTTTTACTGGCTGGTAAAGATGTGGACCATAGGAGATGAGCCCTTCAAAGTAAGAAGAGAGTTAGGAGAGAAGTTCTGCAGAGGAATCCCTGCTCTAGAGCAACTGTTACATAAACCACGTCCCTTCCAAGTAACAAGAGACTTAGGGAGAAGTCTAAACCATATGCAACACAAACCATTCACAGTGCAATTCACATTGCATTCACAAGGCCCTGCCATTCACTTGACTGCTGGGCGGGGCTGCCAATGCCGAGAAAGCAGATGCAATCTTTCATCCAGTAACAGAGATTTGCTGAATTTATGCTACCTGCCAATCACATTGCAGGTGTCAGGACCACCGTGACATGAATGACGTGTCCAGCCTGATGGTCTAGCAGAAGAAAAAAGCACATAAAAGTCTCCTGTGTTGTGGAACACATGCTTTATTAGCATTTGCTAATGCAATTGAATCTCCAGGCTGGATGCAGTGTCTCATACCTGTAATCCGAGCACTTTGGGAGGCCAAGGTGGAAGGATCACCTGAGGTCAGGAGATCAAGACCAGCCTGGCCAACATGGCAAAACCCTATCTTTACTAAAAAATTACAAAAATTAGCTGGGTGTGGTGGTGTGTACCTGTAATGCCAACTACTCCGGAGACTGAGACAGGAAAATCACTTGAACCCCAGAGGCCAGGCATGGCCTGGAGATTCAGTGGAAATGAAATGCCCCATGGTGCTCAGCCCTGATGGGGCTGCCTAGAAAAGGGGAACAGGTTCTCAGAAAAGGTGGCATTGGAGATGGCTTTGAATAATGACTGCTTGCCAGGGAGTGAAGGAAGTAAGTTTTAGGTCGAGAGATGATCATGGGCAGAGCATTGAGCTGTGAATGTGCAAGCTGTGTTTGGGACTGGTTACCATATTGGGGTAGAAGCTGGGCTGTGTAAGAGTATTGGCATCAATGTGAGGCTTTAGCAGGACTGTTCATGATTTTTGTTTGTTTGGTTTTTTTTTTTTGAGACAGAGTTTCGCTCTTGTTACCCAGGCTGGAGTGCAATGGCGCGATCTCGGCTCACCACAACCTCCGCCTCCTGGGTTCAGGCAATTCTCCTGCCTCAGCCTCCTGAGTAGCTGGGATTACAGGCACGCGCCACCGTGCCCAGCTAATTTTTTGTATTTTTATTAGAGACGGGATTTCACCATGTTGACCGGGATGGTCTTGATCTCTTGACCTCGTGATCCACCCACCTCGGCCTCCCAAAGTGCTGGGATTACAGGCTTGAGCTACCACACCAGGCTGACTGTTCATGTTTTGATGATAAATCTGAAGTATAGATATTTAAAGAACCCACCCAAGTTCACAGAAGTAGTTAAAGGAAGAGCTTGAATCAGGGTAAGAAGAAGACATTGGGGAGTGGGCAGTGAGGCAGGGGCTGTCATTAGGTGTGTCCCCTCTAAGCATTTCAGCTTCTTACACGAATCTCTCAAAGCTTCCTCCACCCCTGGGAAAAGTGGACACTTGTCCTGTGCCCTAATAGCCTTCCAAAAGGCCACTCACCCAGGATTCTTTTAGCAAGAAAGGAATTGCTAATTATTTCCCAGATAAGAGGTAAAGCTTGAGCCTACGATGTGAAACTGAGACACAGCGCTAAATGCATTTCTCAGAGGTCAACCTGATGTGAAGAAGCAGCCATGGGACTTACTGATCCCTATCAGCAGACTCAGTTGTGAAACCTCAGACCTTTGCACAGTAGCATCGCTCACAGCCCATTGTAGCAAGGGCCCCACATTTACAGTGACTTGTGGCATCTGTGCATTCTAATCAATTCAAATGAAGGACATTTAGGTGCCCTCTGAATTGAGGAATACATTTGCAATATAATTCCTCTCTCTTGATAGGTTTATGCCAATTGAAAGAATGTTCTATTTAACTTTGAAAATTTCAGTATTGACCATTGAGTGTTTATTCTGGGAGACTTTTTGTTTTATAGAAGAGGGTCGAATACAAAGTTGAGTCGGAGTTTAAACAGTGTTGATGAAAGGAGATGACAACTGACAGTACACAATGGAATACTGTTTACCTTTAAGAAGAAGGTAATGCTGTCATTTGTAACAACATGGATGAACTTGGAGGACATTCTGCTAAGTGCTACAAGCCAGACACAGAAAGACAAAATGCTGCAAGATCTCACTTCTATGTGGAATCTAAGAAGAAATTCGAACTCCTAGAAGCAGAGAGTAGAATGGCGGTTACCAGGGACTGGGGTTAGGGGAGTGGATGGGGAATGGGGAGATATTGGTCAAAGGATAAAAAATTTTAGTTAGACAGGAGGAATAGTTTGGGAATGTATTGCATTGCATGGTGACTATAGTAAATTACAATGTATTATATATTTCAAAATTACTGAGAGAGTAGATGTTCTCACTTCAAAGAAATGACAACTATATGAGAAAATGAATATTTTAATTAGCTTTAATCATTCCTCAAGATATACACATATTACATATATTATTGCCTTGTCCCCAACAAGTATATACAGGAAATATTTGTATATATCAATTTGTATATATCAAATGATACATATGTATATACAATATTTGTATATATATTTGTATAATTACTTGCATATATGAATTAAAAATTTTAAAAGATAGTCTTTTCTAATGCTCTGTGTGTGTATTAGTGTATAAATTTTTTTCTGAAAGAAAATAATGTTTTCAAGATGCTTGAATTCATATTAATCACCAGGTAGAGAAGGAAGAACAGAATTAAACAGCAACAAAGACAAATGCAGGCAATTTTCTATTAAATCTCTTCCTGAGTTGGGTCTTTGGGGATGTCTCAATAACGTAATTCTTCACTTCCTGATCCACAGAGGGTAACAATAAGTGACTTCATAGAGACACAATGGAAACTTACCTTTCTCTGAAAGAAGGTATCATATTAGGCAATTAATTTGTAGTATTTTGTAAATTTTCAAATAGCCTGCTGTAATAATAGGTGGATCCTAATCAGAAGGGTAGCAGACATACTTACATTGTCCATGGTCTTTCTTTTCCCTTTTTTTTTTTTTTTTTTTGCAGGAACACTGAGGCTCCATTCCTGCTTGTCTTGTCCTACCTCCATGTGCACACGGCACTGTTCTCCAGCAAGGAGTTTGCCAGCAAAAGTAAACACGGAGTCTATGGGGACGCTGTTGAGGAAATGGACTGGAGTGTGGGTATGTTTCTCCTCAGTGAGTGCTTAGAAAGCCACTAAGTCTTTGCCTCCTTGTGTCTTCTTTCCTATTTCCATCTATGTTACTGATGCCTTTAGAGACAGCAAATGTATGGGGTTTTTTGAAGGTAACAAAAAATGCATTGATCTTGAAAGATAAAGAGAATACAAAAAACACCTTTACCAGCCTGGGCAACACAGGGAGACCCTGTCTCTACAAACAACAAAAAATATTAACTGGGTGTGGTGGTGCATGCCTGTGGTCCCAGCTAATTGGGAGGCTGAAGTGGGAAGATGGTTTGAGCCCAGGAGGTTGAGGCTGCACTGAACTATGATTACAACACTGCACTCCAGCCTGGGTGACAGAGTGAGACCTTGTCTCTTAAAAAGTATATATATCTTTACCCTCTTGTGCATGTCTGCAGTTGCCGGTGGATACATTTCAGGGGAAGTCTAGTCTGTGGGCTGCAGATGGAAGAGATTAGTGGAGGAAAAGAGACAAAACTTTAGTCCTTATTATCCCTTATTCTATCAACAATGAAATAGGAACAATGCCTTGTCATTAGCAGTTAGATGTGTGATGGATTTTGGATCCAGAACACCTGCAGCTGACTACAGCCTTATTTATGAGGCTCTCAGGGCAACACTGACGAGGTTCTCATGTTCTTCTTGCTGCATCTGAGGACTGCAATTCTTTTTTTTATTTTTTTATTTTATTTTATTTTTTTTTAATTTTTTATTGGATTATAGGTTTTGGGGTACATGAGCAGAGCATGCAAGACAGTTGCGTAGGTACACACATGGCAGTGTGCTTTGCTTTTCTTCTCCTCTTCACCCACATTTGGCATTTCTCCCCAGGCTATCCCTCCCCACCTCCCCCTCCCACTGGCCCTCCCCTTTTCCCCCCAATAGACCCCAGTGTTTAGTACTCCCCTTTCTGTGTCCATGTGTTCTCATTTTTCATCACCCACCTATGAGTGAGAATATGCGGTGTTTCATTTTCTGTTCTTGTGTCAGTTTGCTGAGGATGATGTTTTCCAGATTCATCCATGGAGGACTGCAATTCTTTCCTTGTTCTCCAAACTTCTTCTCTCCCTTCCTTAGCAAATAACCCTATTTCTGAGAAATGTGGCATTTTTTTCACTGACATTGGGTAGACTTCCTTAATAAAGATTTCTTTAAGTTAAAAAGCATATTTTCCATATCTACATGACATCATTCATCCCTATACTTTTATTTTCTCTTGCACAGCTCAGAGATCCCAGGATAAGGGATTACACCTGGGATCTCTTAGCTGTACAAGAGCTAGGGGGTTGGCTAACATGCAACCTCTTGCTGACTAACGTAGGGAAGGCCTTAGTGTGTGAGTTATGCAAAGGAATGGAAAATCAGCATTCCAGTCCACTCCGAACCTCTCACAACTTCCAGTCTTTTCTAGCAACATTGCCTCTTACATTTAATTACACTGCTGGACCCATCTGGACAGAATCAGACGGACACAAAAAATCATTTTATCCATATTCCAGCATTTCATATATTTGTTTCCTTTTACTTTTGTTCTCTCTCATTCTTCCCTACTAACTCAGTAGTTTCTATCCTTTCGATCCACATATTTTGGAAATCCATGAACATTCCTACTGAGTTGTGTTTGTTCATTTGTTTAAAACAACAGATTGATGGCAATGGTGGTCACCTATGGTGATTGTTAGAACAAATTTTATTCTGTTTTGTTTTAAATCATGGAAAGAGCACCTTCTTAAGAAACAAGAAGACTGGACTCTTCCAGCTTCTAGATGTCTCTTTAATTATGTCTGTGAACTTGAGAGAGGTTTTACATCTTCAGGCCTCTCCTCTATCATCTTGATAGGAGTATTCAAATTAGGCAAGTTCTGAGGTTCTTTTTTCTCTAATAGTCTGTGATTCTGTAAAGTAATGAGAGTGAGTACGATTTGTAATACTCACTAGGAAAAACAAAACCAGAACATTCTCTCTAACAAGATTGTAAGAAGAATGCATTATGCTTAGGGCTCGTACATATACCAATATAAGCTTGTCTCTTTTATTTTTTCTTTTTAAAATGTTGCAAATAAATCAATTTGCATTTTTCACATCTAAGTATTATAAATCAGTAGAATATTTATCTCTTTAATGAGTGTTCTATTTTAATGTGTCAGGCTGCTTATGCAACACTAAGACTTCTGTTGGCTAGCAAGCAACCTCATGCTGATCTCGTCACACCTATTGATTAAATTTTATGTAATTATTATGGCATAGGTACCTACTGTGACTCATTAGAAAGTATAACTTCAGTGTTGTCTCACTACTAGTTCTCTCTAGAGTATTTGGAGAGTATTTTCAGTCTTCAAGACCTGTCTTAGCCCTTGATTTATAGATGATTGTGTTCTTTTTGTTTTCTTTTGTTTTTTGGCCAAAAGATAAAACCCTTCCCCTAAGCATTCCATGAATTTTTAAGGAAGTTTTTGTTTTTTAAATCTGATACATATGAATGTTCTAAAAATATTTCTTCTTTCCAAGAAGGGCTTTCCCTTATTGCACAGGAGGAGACTGTTGCATTCTGAATAACTATGTAACAAAATAAAAGAGGGATATTTGCTTAAGGAGAACCACTCCCTGCACAAAGGAAAACTGAAATGGAAGTGGTTAACTAGCTAGGGTGCATCTTGGTCACTCAGGGCATGTTCTCTCCACGTGTTTGAGGGCCATGTAATTCTATGGATCATCACTTTCTCCACTGGAGGTTTCTCTAAGCCTGGAAAGGCATATTCAATGACTAAGAACCTTTATTATGTAACTGTATACCAATTCTACTGCATTGTGGCTTACTGCCTTATTCTTAGCTGAATGAGTACTGTGTCTCATATTGTTACAGTAACTAGAGAAAAACTGACTCCATACAGATGTTGTGAGAGCTATAGAAGGAGCTTCTCAGTACAACCCTATTTGAGGGTGGTTGAAATCCAGGAGCTATGTTACTGCTGTGTGAATTCAATGGGTGGTCACATGATTTTAATCATCAGAGTGACTAACATTGAGAGCTGGCCCCCATACCAGGCCCTGATAGCACATGTATTTGTGGGAGCCGTAGGCTTTGGCCCCGTAAAGGTTATCAGGAAATCACTGGCATGAAGCAGATTGATCCATAGGACAAAAGGCATACTAATTTATTGAATGTATATACACAAAAGCCTTCATAATGAAGACCCAACCTCTTAGTGGGGTCCAGAAGCTTATACACCATCCTGAGATTACAGAAAGGATGGAGGCTTAGACCAGGCATAGTGACTCACGTCTGTAATCCCAGCACTTTGGGAAGCCAAGGCAGGCAGATCACCTGAGGTCAGGAGCATGGTAAAACCCTGTCTCTACTAAAAATAAAAAAATTAGCAGGGCATGGTGGTGCACGCTGTAATCCCACCTACCTGGGAGACTGAGGCAGGAGAATCGCTTGAACCCGAAAGGTGGAGGTTGCAAGTGAGCTGAGATTGCACCACTGCACTCCAGCCAAAAAAAAAAAAAAAGAATGGGTTCTTGGATCCTGGTAAAACAGGCTATGCAGGTCAGGGAGAAGAGGAATTCTGTTGAGGGGAAATAATTGATTGCTAGGGAGAATTATTAGATACAGGAAAAGAGATTAACTTGTAATTTAAATGATCATTGGAGATAGTCATCATTACTTGGAAAAGAGTCTCCTCAGGGGTAGTCATATCTTGGTCTTCTTTTCTGCAATAGACAATGAAATTACAGTGAGGGGAACCAAAAAAGTTCTCCTTAGGGTATCTGGATCTTCAGCAGATAAAATAACTTCACCTTCTATGGGAGGAACTGTGTGTGGGATGAGGGGGAGGTTAGAGAAACTTGAGGCTTCTTCCATTTACCATATCAAAATGCAACCTTTGGGGATATCAGTTTCTGAGTCCCAACATGCTACTTCATTTTATGCTGCCAGTGGTCTATGTGAAGCAGGTGAGTTTCTCATCATTCCCATTCCACAGGTAAGACAAGTGAGGCTTGGGGGTTAAGTATTCCCACCTCAAGTTACAGAATTCATAATGGACAAGCATGTGTTCAAATGCAGGTGTCCCAACTGGAACCTAAAATCTACACTACTTTATTTCTCTTCTTTCTATGTCATGGGAAAGTGTGCACCATGTCAGCATACAATCAACAACATATCTTTAGGAAAGATCTAGTTCATTCATTAGTCATGTTGACTGGATGCTAACTGCGTGTCTAAATGTTTTTTGGCAGTACAGGGTGGGAGTGGAGTGCAATGATGATAAGGCTATAGGTTTAGGGGACAATGTTTAGCATACAGGCTACGAAGAAATTTAAGATTCTTCCAGGAGATCCTATGCCAACTCAGGGCAGAAAGTGAGGAATGTCCTGAGGAAGGTACAGATAAAGTGCTTGAGCAGTTTGGAAGCAGGAAGGGCAGGCGTGCTGTGGATGTTGGGTACAGCAGCCACATTATTGCAGCAGGACACACCCACGGTAGAATTCCTTGAGCAATCATGGTGCTATTGCAAAGTCTGATTTTCAATCCCAGTTAATTCTGAAGCAACCCAATCATCACGGAGGAACAAACGTGTAAAATCTTATTGTTTTCCAGTATGCAACAAGCATTTTGGAGGTGTGTCATTCTGGATGTTTCTCTTCCTTTGGAAATACACTGACATTTTTCATAGACCTGTTCATGGTTGGGGATCAGGTGGAAGGATGGATGTAGTTCTCACCAGGGGTTTCTTATCTACAGCTTACACCATTATCGTGATCACAGCTCATCTGTGCAGTGGAATTTGCATGCAATCAGCATTCACTCAGAGCCCCATGCTATTAATAGAACCACGTGAAGGAATCATAAATCAGCCCTTGCTCAGGATTAGACTAGCAAGTTCTGTACTATTACAAAGAAAAATGCAAGTGGAGAACAAGGAGGTGAATGCTAAAACAAATCTCTGGTTTCCAATCAAACCTTCCTGACAGGGTGTGGTGGCTCACACCTGTAATCCCAGGCGAATCACCTGAGGTCAGCAGTTCAAGACTAGCCTGGCCAACATGGCGAAACCTCCCATCTAATAAAAGTACAAAACTTAGCCGGGCGTGTTGTCACACGCTTGTAATCCCAGCTACTTGGGAGACTGAGGTGAGATAGTCACTTGAACATAGGAGGCAGAGGTTGCTGTGAGCCAAGATTGTGCCACTGAGTTCCAGCCTGGGCAACAGAGTGAGATTCTATTGCAAAGGGAAAAAATAATGGAAAAATTGCCTTTCCATTGCTAAGATTTGAAATCAGCTGATTTTATGAGACTCTCTTTTTCCAACAAGAATGGCGAGTCTTCGTCTTTAGATAGAGTTCCAGAAGTCTTCATGCGTTTGTTGTTCAATTACTCAGGATTGGCAGCTTGGCATCCCCTGTTGACTGAACCTGACAGGGCAACCCTCAGTTTGATTTGTCTCTTTCCCCTCTGCCTGCCCTGTGGGAGGTTCTGGACATTGTTTCCAAAGCCTCTGGGCACAGAGAATCAACCTGGAGGAAAAATAAGTGGTGAGTTCATCAGATGAGTTGGGGGGATGTTACAGAATGAATTCATGTTTACCATACTTGACATTTAGTCAGTAGTGTACAAGTCAATGTAGTGGCAAGGGCCATGCACCCAACTCTTCTTGAGGGATGGAGAATAAATCGGAGGGCCTCATTCATAAGAGCTCAGGATGTGTCAAGAACCTCAAGAAATACTAGAAAACTCTGGCAATGGGAACCAAAGGTATTGGTCTGAGCCCTTCAAATTTGCAGCATACTTCTAAGCAACTTGTGACCCATAATTTGTCTCCATCTAATCCAGTATAAGAGTTTAGAAATTAGCTTTCATGTCTCTATTTCTCAAAAACTATAAGACCCAAAAAAGCAAAAGCCCATGTTCTGTTTGACATTCTTTGTTCTATACAGAATCTGGCCTGTATCTTAAGGCTGTATATTTCTGTTGGGATTCAATGCATCACTTTTCTATCTTGAATTTCTTAAACATTCTTATTTTTGATCAATGCAACCTTCTTTAAAAAGTGACAATGATGTGCTCACTTCTGGTGCACAGTGGGCATGGAAGGTCTACTCCAGCATCCAAAGGAAGATCACAGCAGGAAGAACCCCCAAAAGAAAACCAAAAGAACAGTCAGAAGCTATGAAGACAGACTCAGAGAAGTGTGGTCAGGGAATTCAGGAGGAAAGAGCATTTCAAGGGAGAAGGATTAATACCAATGAGTACTTCAGAGGCATCAAGAAGAGCTGAAAAGAGTCAAGTGAATGTAGCTCCTGTAAATTTTAGAATTATAGTTTATTAAAGAGAGTGATATTTGAGGAGCTGAGGTCAATGAGGTTGGATATTTCTTTCAAGAGGAATGGAAGAATTTGTGTTGATGAATGATTTATCAGGCTTTGTCTAAGCTCAGCTCTGTTCGGAGACCACGAATTGGGTGTTGACACATAGGTATGGGGATTTTCAGTTCAATGCAGGGCCAGGAAATAGGATCGCCAAACTTATTGGTGATTGAAATTTTGCTAGCAGGGAGTGTCACAAAAGGCAATTGGGCAGTGGAATTTGAGTGATGAGCAGCAGAAGGACTGAAGTGGCAGATGGTCATGGGGGATGAGGAAGGAAGAGAGCTGGTGGCTTGTGAGGTGATGGACTAGAGATTCAAACAAGATTGTAGAAAATATGTTGGAAGGCTGGGACAGAATGGAAGTGTTTATATTCCAGAGGTTGGATCATTCCAGGTATTCCCAGGTGCATGACATGCCTGCTGGATGATGATGAATGGAAGGCAATTTCCTCATGTTGGGGAGGTCATGGAATAGGGAAGCCGGTGTTTTCAGCTGGCGCTGTCATGTGACAGTGCACCAGCAAAGATGCCATGTACAGCTGTCCTGTGATTCATAGGGCTCATTAGCTTTATTCACTTTCATGGTGGAGGTTTTTAGCCAGGCAGAGAGAGGGGATGCATGATGGTTTACTTTGTAAGGAGGAATGTAGAGCCATTAATAAACCACTCATTCATTAACTGAGCTTCCAATATTATCAAACATGCAAAATTGAGGCTTGAAAATTATTTCAGTGGTTGGTTACCCGCCAAAATTTCAGGTTTTTAACAGGTTTCAGGGAGTCAGGGAGGTGGCCCATGCACACTAAGCAAGCTGGCTTCCCTGTTTGTTCAGTGCAGCCCCATCTGTTAGCTCAATGACATTAAGGCAATATTAAGAGCTAACTGCTGAGACTGTACAACTGGTTATCTCTTCATAGCTATGGCACACATCTGGTAGGATGCGAAGTGCAGGGGGATGCACTTGGAGCAATAAGAACTAGAACATGGATGCATTTTTCTTAAAACTCTTAAGAAAAGCAAATGTATCCCCTGGTCTCTCTCATCTGCTTCCGCAGCAATGGTTGAATGTGGTATGAATTCTTAAATGTGTTTTTAATTTTCATTTTGTTTTAAACATGGGCTTCATGGAGTTCAAATAAAAATAAATAAATAGAGCCATAGAGTCATATGGCACTGGCTCCAGACTAGACAGCACAATGGAATAGAACAGGAAGCCCAGAAAAAGAATCTCATGTAAAATGTAAATGTAAAGGTGACCTTTCAAGGCAGATGGCTAAGAATGGCTAATACAATAATTGTGGTAGTATGATTAAACTTTTAAGGGAGCGATTGTATTTAACTCACTAGTGTCTGGCATTGTGGTGTTTTGCATGTGCTTAAATGATATAATAATGGTGTGGTATTGATGATGGTGTTGGTGGTGATGCTGATGATGGTGATGATGATGATGGTGATGATGGTGATGATATGATGGATATGATGATGGTGATGCTGATGATGGTGGCAATGATGATGATGGTGATGATGCTGGTGAAGATACTAATAATGATGAAAATAATGAAGATGAAGAGGAGGAAGTAGGGGGATGCTGTGATGCTCACAATAAAGAAGTCAGTTTTACAAGAAATATAGAAGATTAAAGTAACTTGCCCAAAGTCATGGAGATGGCATATGATGAGTAGGATTTTAATCTGGTTCTGTTTTACATACTATGCTATCCTGCTGTTCCTCATCTATTCAGATAAATTCCCCATGCACATTGTGCTTGGAAAATGGAACTACTGAAGAATTCCAGAAAATATATTGAGATATATTTATCTGATATACGGTTAGTGGAGAAAAGTCTTCCAAGCATCAAAGCCAAGGAATAACTAACTCAAAGAAAAAGACTGCTGAATTTTATTTCATGAAATCTAAAATTTCCTGATGTCAGGTAAATATATAACATAAACTGAACAAAAAGACCAATGACAAAAGACTTAAAAAGCATGTGCATCATCAACATAAAATAAAAAGAAAACTCCTGAGATAATAGGAGGAGCTTGTACAAAACAAATGATAAAAAGATGGCTATCAGAAAAAGTCATTGGTTGTACTAATTTACTGTGCCAGTTCACTATACATGTTCTAGCACTGGGCATTATGATTTCTAAAAAAGAAAATATTTGCTAAAATGATAACTGAAAGACAGCAGCTCTTTTTAAAAATTACATGTACAATTCCCAAATAGGTCAGACATTTTTCTTGTATTTAAAATAGAATAATTAAACTACAAAAAAATCTGTTGCCATTTATCCAGTGGAGTCAGAGTCTTTCCTTAATCCCCAACACTTGTAGGAGGACCTGATGAAATCTATGGCTGCTGAATGTCCCATGAGTCTGCCACTGATACCGTATCACTGTTGTTTCAGCTTACAAGGCATATTTTAAATATTCAGCCAACACCTTTCATTTCTGAATCCCAAGGCATCTATGACACAATAATTAAAACTCAAGTGAAGCAACAAATTGGGCTTTATTTTCACACTGGTGTTTTTTTCATTGGAAATCCCCTTTAGGAATTGTCTTTCAAAAGGCTTTTAGTTTCTCTCTCTCTCTCTCTCTCTCTCTCTCTCTCTGTGTGAGTGCGTGTGTGTGTGTGTGCGTTTACACGTGGTATTTTACATTAAATTTATCTTCCACTGCATCCTAAATAACACTTTTTAAAAATTAGTTTTGAAATCTACTTATTTTAATAATGCTAATGTGATGTTAGTTCTCCAAAGTGGAAACTGCACATAAAAAAAAGGAAATACATTGGTTTATTCAGAATATCAACTCTTGGTATATGCTTGCAGTAATAGCTGAGTTCTGGATCAGATGAAATATGACCTCTGATCGTGTCATTGCACACCCTTATTGCTGAGATTGCTATGATAATCAGAAAATTGCAGATAGACAGTATCTTCTCAGGGACTTTTGACAGGAGCTGGTATTAAGCCTCTGCTGCCTAATGAACCAATTTTTTATTCAAGCAGATTTAGACAGGAGAGAAATGAAATCATTTCTATTACAGACCACTGTTTACCTGAATGCAACATGCATAATGAGTTTTTGAAAGTTCAGGAAAACATCTAGGAGGTGATGACAACCCCTACGTTACAAAGGAATGACTAATACAAACCCACTTATGTGTGATTCTCTTTCTGCGATTGCCAAACGTATTTAATAAAGAGACAGTTTAAAAATCGCCAGTTACATGCTTGACTGCAAAGGTATATAGTACACTTCAGGAGATGTGCTGCTTTGCTGTTTGTGAGTGTTTTGTGCAAACTTTTTAAAATACAAGGCTTTCTCAAATAGGATAGGCCATTTTTATTGAAATGTAATTTTACCTAGGGTTCTTACTCCTTTCATTACTGCAGGAAGAAAATGGATTTTTGGTAAATTGAAATAAAATCACATATGTCAAGAATTTCTATTGATTGTCACTTTCAGAATTGTGCATTTGGGAAGTCTTTGTGAGTGAGGAGGCTTGGGTTGGAGGAGACAGTAGCTGTGACATGCTTACTGACTGCCCAAGAATTTATGCTTTTCTTGTGCCTTCCTACGTTGTCTGGACAGCTTTCTCTTCATTCAGGGGCTTAGGATGAGGTCACTGAGAGTTAATGTCTGTGATTTAATGTAGTTGAAGAGCAGAGTTCTGGGGTGAGTGTGAAGTAGCATGTCACATACCACTTTGCAACAGAAAAACATTTTTTTTAGATTGTTGCCTCCATCTTCTGTGTGTTTTTTAAAGTGTTTTCTCCACTTCGTATAAATGTTTTTCTGATTACCAAAGTAATCCACTATGCAAAACCGAGGAATACAGACACAATACAGAAAGGGAATGTCCCATGAAATCTCACCCCTAAATAGGTAGCTTCGTTAACATTTTGCTGGGTAGATTTATGTTTTGTGTTGCCAGTATGATATAGTAATATTAAGATATGGCTATTAGGAATATTTTACACAAAATCTATATGCTATTTTGCAGTTTTGTTTTTTCACCCCACTATCTATTTGCGTATTTTTCCATTTTAGCATTTCAATTTTCATTTACCTTTCTTAGACTACAATTTGTTTAATCATTCATCTGTGAGGGATATCTGAGTTTCTACCTTCTTTTTTTTTGTATTTCAAGTAGTGATATAAGTGAATATTCTGTAAAGATGTGTGAACTGGTAAAAATAATTTTGAAATAAAAATTCAGTTAAGATCAAATTCAGCTGGATCAAAGAGCATAAAAAATTTAATTTCATTCGGTATTGCCTAAAATAGGTCTACTCTTTTTTTCACCATGATAGCAGGACACCCATTGATGATCAATGAGAATTTTAATTTTTTCATACTCTTAGCAACCCTAGATATTGTCAGTCTCTTTTACATCTATCAGGTGAAAAATGCTAGTTCACAATTTTTCTCTTTCTTGTGTGGGGTTGAGACTGTATATCTATCTATCTATCTATCTATCTATCTATCTATCTATCTATCTGTATGTATGTATAGGATTGTATTTCTTCATTCTTGGTTCACATTCTTTGGTCACTTTTATATTGGATTGTAGATCTTTTTTTACTGATTTGTTTGCATTATCCATATAATAAAAACATTAATATTTTACTTACTGTATGTTGCAAATATTTTTCCTACCTTTTTTCTTATTTTATTTAAAGAGTCTTTTGCAATAAATTTCTGTGGTTAAACCTGACCTTTCCTTCATGATGTCTGGGGCTAATAATTGGAAGTAAAAAACAAAGCTGTTCTTACTCCCCTACAAATTACAGGTTGAGTATCCAAAATACTCAAATATTCATCCAAAATACTTAGGTCCAGAAGTGTTTCAGATTTGGAATGTTTTCATATTTGGGGATATTTATATTATACTCAACAGCTCAGCATCCCTAATCCAAAATTCTGAAACCCAAAATGCTCCAGTTTCCTTTGTGTAAGCATCATGTTGACACTCAAAAAGTTTAGGACTTAGGAGAATCTCAGATTTCAGATTTTCAGATGTGGAATACTCAACCTATATGTGTACACCTTTTCCCTTTTATTTTCTCCCAATATGTATATGGCTTCATGCTTTACATTTATATATTTCATCTATGGAGGAAATTGTGTGTGTGTGTGTGTGTGTGTGTGTGTGTGTGTGTGTGTGTGTGTGATGTGATGGACCATGTGTTGTTCTTTGCCTATTGTTGTAGATTTGGGTCTTGATTGATCAGTACTCTTGGCTGGTGTGAGGCCTCTTAGAACTTGGGTGGGACAAGTGTTGGTGGCCCAGCGCTATACTTTGTCTTCAGGTGGTGGGAATCCAGTTAGGATCTTTTCTGCAAGGGCTATGCAGAGGGTCACCATAATGAAATCACTGGAAGCCAGGTGGCTGTAGCCCAGTAGTCTCTTCCCATGAGACCCAGCATCAGCTGATTCATTGAGCTAGATCCACCCTTGAGTGGGAAGCAGTAATTAGTTCAAAACTACACTGTCACTGCAGGAGATTGGGAGTGAAGCCAAGTTCCTCCTGCATGTAGATGATGTCCTCATGGTGGTCGTGGCAGCTACCTGCCAAATGAGTTAGGACCACAAGGAGAACTTCAACTGCTAGAGCTGTCAAGAGCAACCTATGGTTTCTTGCAGCTGCTGATGGCTTCTGACAGCCTCACTTTTGGATTGGTTTCCATAGCCATCATTTTTGGGTAGGGTCTTAGGAGGAGGTGAAGGTCATCAGGTGATTGGCCTTCTCTTGGTTCCATGGGGCATCAACAGTGATCTGCAGCCCTGGGAGCATGTGAGCAGGGAGGGGCAAGGTTAGGGCTGGAAAAATAGTGTGCACACAAGGGAAGGAGGGATGGTTTCGCGGCTGTACCCTCCAAGAGCTATTTTCCTATGGTACTACCATTCCCACTTAGAGGAGGAACGCAAAACCTTTAAATCAAGTGAGGGAGGGGCTTTTCCCAATTGTCTCCAGAGGGAGCCTCCTGCCTTTCTCCCAGAAGTCTTCCTCAAGCAGTGAGGAGGGAGCAGCTGGCTGGTGCTACTGTGTATCCTGCCCTCACCTATGGGTCCTCACCTGTGGGATATTATGTGTCCAGCTGCACAGCCATGTCCCCCACTCAGATTTCTGTGATGGTCATGAGGTCATGAATCCAGGAATATGTTGTTGTTCTTGTTGTTGTTTAAGAGATGAGGTCTCGTTTTGTCACCTAGGCTGGAGTACAGTGGCATGATCTCAGCTCACTGCAGCCTCAACGTCTTGGGCTCAAGCAATCTTCCTGCCTCAGCCCCCCAAGTAGCAGGGACTGCAAGCATGTGCCATCACACCCAGCTAATTTTTGTTTGTATGTATGTATGTATTTATTTATTTTGTAGAGACAGGGTTTCACTATATTGTCCAGGCTGGTCTTGAACTCCTGAGCTTAGGCGATCGGCCACCTCAGCCTCCCAAAGTGCTGGGATTACAGGCAGAATATAGTTTCTTCTAGAGTAGTTATGTCACTTTTGCGAAGGGAGTTAGGGAAAAGAAGGAGGCAGAAACTGGTCTGTGTTTTCCTTGTTTCTGGAATCTTCTGAAACCAGTGCTCAAGCTGCATATATTTCTGCATTTAGAAAAGAGGGAAGAGAAATGCAATTCATGAGATCATTTGAAGAGAAGACATTTCTATCCTATGAGTGAATGCGTATTTAATCAAAAGTAGATAATTCTTGATCCGAGCCCTTTCTTTGGTATCATGGGACCATTTTCAAAAGCCAAAAGGCGCTTAAGGGTACTGGCAGCATTAAATTAGGGGTTCAGTGCTGTGTTGCCATCTCTTCTTGCTCTTCTGGTGTTCACTGTTACATAGACTGTGTCCTGTCATCACACTGTCACCACCACCTGCTCCTTCACTAATAATATTAATACTACTAATAAACATACTTGTTCATTACTCTCTACACTTACCGTCTGCCAGGTTTTATACATTTATAGTAGTTCTCATGACAGGCCTCTGAGAATGAAACTGTATTATCCCATTTTACATATGTATAAACCAAGGTGCATAGGAAGATAGTACCTAGTCCTAGTAAGCTCACAAAATCAGCAAGCGGCAGAGGCAATATTCAGAGCCAGGCATATATGGTTCCACCCCATGCAGTGTATACTGGGACAATGATTTCATACCACTCTGGCTTTAGCATATTGATGGCAGAGTGGTGCCATGAAAGGACACAGACTTTGTGACCAGATTGTATGGGATTCTATCCTCTGCTGACCAACCCCTCTAGCTGGTAAATGTGGGCAGGTGACCTCTCTTGCCCAGCTTCCACTTCCTTATCTGTAAAATGGGATCATTTCATTGCCTTTCTTGCTAGGGATGTTTTGCAGAGTGCTTGTGGTGTATTAAGCACTGGACAAATGTTTGCGATCATTAGGAAACATGCACACAGAGCTTTTGTTGCATCACAGCTTCTGTTGATTCTCTACTCTGTACATCTTGACTTGCCATCTCTCCTCCAAGTATATTTTCTTATGCTTTTTTTTTTGGTAGAAAAGGGAAGCAAATGGCCACAGCTTTCCTAGGGCACAATTTCATATGTTTGAGTCTTGGGGCCTTTCGTTGATTTGGTATCTAACAATAAGAAAAATGGAGTACATGAAATATTTTCATAGCTTTATCTTCTGACATCACGTGAGCACGCCTCTCTGCCTGCAATCTGGAGTCACTTCTCAGACAAGCCTCATGGAGTAGGAATTCAGGATTGCTCAGAGTCTGCTGGGAGCTAACTGTCTGTCTATCTTAGGGTAATTTCTGGGCTTACCCACTTGGACTGCATCTCTCAACATGGCATGCAGAGCGTATGGTTTGGGGGCAACAGTAGCTTAATACTCTTTTGTATTAAGCACTCTTTTGGAGTGCTTACCTCCCCAAATTAACAAAAATACTCTTTTGTTAATTTGGGGAGGTAAGCACTTGGAAAGGAAGGTTTCTTTACAACAGGATTCTGTAAGTCATTTTATTTGCTCTCAAGAAGTAGAAGAAAAGAGAAGGTTATAAAATAGCATATACTTTTATACATGACTCTTTCTCAATGCAAAATGGATCTTGTTCTTTGGGTATTCCAGATACCATTGAAGCAAAAAATTAAAATAGAACAAACCTCTGCTGTTTCTGGGATTTTCTTGGTGCTTGCCATACTTAACACAAAATTTCATTTAAGGTCACTCACAGTGGGTGTACCCTGACTAATTTAGCTCCTTAATTACTTAAATTTTTAAACAAATAGTCAGTAATGCTCACCTACATGATCTCCATTTAGTCAGTCATGGCAGAATCTAACTTTTACACCTATTCATGCTTCCAGTTTGTAGAAAATTGTTAGTGAAAGAACACTGTTGTCATAATATTTTTTCATTCTAAAGTAAGACAATAGCAAGAACAAAACAAAAATGACAAAATTACAGCATTATAAGTCTTTTAACTTTAATCACTTGGAGGTGGAATTGCCTATCAAATACCTGAGCCAACAATAGCTATTTCTGGTCTGCCAAATTTCATCAGTAACAACCATCTATAAATGCATTTGTGCATCCAATTTGTAGCAAGTAAATATACCATACCTTAGGAAGAAAAAAACCTAGATAAAACAAACTTTTTTGACAATCTTTGAAACTTTGAGCACTGACTTTGAGAAAAACTGTTTTGTTTTGTTTATACAACTTGACATTTTGGCTTTGCATAGTGCTGCCTTGCAATTAAGCATAGGAAAAGGAGAGACATGAAATGACATTACAGTTTATTTAGAAACAGAGAGAATTACCATACTTACAGATAGAGTAGATGTTTCTGTGTTACTATTTCTTTGTAACTTTATCCTTGCTGAACTTCCCAAGAGGGTGTCCCAGCATGGGCATGCATTTGTACAAAACACAGCTCTTGTAGGCAGGAGTGGGTCTTGCTGAGATATCATTGGCCAAGAAGGGCTGCAGTCCACTTGATTTGGGAGATGGAAAGGGAATCTTGCACAGAACAGTGTACATTGAATTATAACATCCACAAGTGGTGTTACTGCTTGGATCCACACCATAGAATATACATCCACATTCAGATGGACTTGCATAAAACCACCCACCATACTCTATGTAATGTGTAGCATATTTCCTTCCACCATGTCTCACCCAAAGCCAATAAATCCCTTAGCTACTTGTGGCTCTACAGATGGCCTCTGCTTGGTTTGGTCCCTAGACTTGTCATTCCGTACCATGTTCTGGATAGTATGCCATGTGCTTTGGTCCACTGCATGCCGTATGCCAAGATGACCATTCACAGAATAGTCATTTCCTGGAGGAGGGTCCTTATTCTAATGAAATTCCTCAGTCCCTCTGCTTGCAATTGCATCAGAGTCCCACTTGAAGCATTTCTTAAATCAAAGGAGTACTCTTCTTTGTCACTGAACCGATCTGGTTAGGACTGGAGATGGAGGTCACAAGGCAAGGTCATATTTTCCAGTGCATGCCACCTGACTTCAAATTAGACTCCAAGGGTACAGTAACCAAAATAACTGGTAGTGATACAACAGTGTTTCAGTGATGGTTGCCTGGTATTTGGCATTGGTTTCGCTTCATGCTCTTAAAGCAAGAACAGGTGGAGTAGCAGGACTTGCCTCTGTTTTGGGAGGGAGAAGAATGACTTTCAGGGTGATTGTTGTCTAAACACTAGTTCAGTGCAGCAAGCCTCATTGGTTCTTCATTGCTATCTCTATTTTAGGGTTAGACTTCTGTGCCCTTGGGCAGCCTCCTGGAGTGTGATAGTTGACCTATTCATGCCCCTGAACATGAGCCCCACATACATGTTTATTAGACTTCTTTACTTGGTATTTGGTACTTTATTTAAAGAGTAGAGGAATGGAACTTATATGTAAAGCCAATATCAAGAACTGAAGTATGATTAAAGACAAGGCAAGTTATAGCCACTAGGGACATAAAGATGAGAACTGCTTCATTGCCTCTCCTCGACTATCTGGTATGGGTGGCAGTACTGGAGTTATTTTCCACTGAATCCCTCAATGATTCTTTGTGTGACTCATTTGCCCGCTAATTTGATGTACCACGTATGTGCTGTAGTCAGAATATAGCATGCTTTCAGTAGCATTAATGTTAACTGCTTTGTCTTTGCAAGTGAATCTGTATCTTTGAAAATGGCATTTTTGTCTTCCATCATCCCCTTCTTAGTTTTAAATGTATGCCTCAGTTACACACATATGGAAAGCTCAAAGTAAACCAGGGTTTCAGAAAACCCAGTGATAACAGTGCAACAAGAATGAAGGAAATGTAGATATTGCATGTGTTTTTCTTCTCTCTCCACTTTCTTTTAGAGTTTCTAGTAAATATGCATTTGTGACAAAATAGTAAACTTTGCAGAAAGAGGTTTTTGCAACCTCAGGTTAGAGATTGGAATAGTACATAGCAGGAAAAATAGGAGGGGTAGCTTGATCCCAGGAGTTTGAAGCTGCAATCAGCTATGTTTGCACCACTGCACTCCAGTCTTGGCAACAAAGTGAGACCCCATCTCTAAAATAAATTTTAAAAATAAAATTTGAGAGAGATGGGGTGAGGGTATTATGGCCAGACCAAGGTAGGCCTGGAGAGCCAAAATAACTTAACTATAATACGTAGTTGAAAATCCATTGTATAGAGTTTTGATTTTGGCCCTCTACATTAATTTATCTTATAAATCACTAACCTCTGGGTCTTATCTAGTCTATACCAATGTTACCATGTTTAAACAGCTGCAAACCTAATTTCAGGTTCTTGAACCTGAAACTAATATTATCTTACGTGGAATTTACATCTCAAATTAAAATGAATAGTATTTAATGTTGTTTTATAAATTATTTCTCTCATTTCCATGGTATCTTCCATTTGTTATGTTACCTTCCAAGAAGATACCATAAGAAATTATCAAATAATTAAGTTATCAATTATCAGGTTAATTCAGATGGGGTTAATACAAGTATATGAGAGCATCTGAATATTATCAATAATAGCAGCAACTCAATTGCACTGCAATAATAATAAACATTTAAGACTTACAATAGCTGAAATGCAAAAGCATTTAGTCTATTTTAGTCACATCTTGAAACACTCTTAGTCATGTGTCTAAACATGGATTACTTAACATAATCCCTACAGCTATGCTATGAGATACTTTTGTCATCACCTCTAGTTTAAAGGTGACAAAGCAAAGTTTGGGTAGGTTGAGCAACTTGTGTCAGGATTGCCCAACAACCACTACACTATAGAGCTTCTTGACTGCATGAGAACAGTTCTGGATTATGAATTGAATTGAGACAGTAGACCTGGTTGCTGGGGAGAGTCTCCTGCTCCAGAGCTGCAGGTTGTATATAAGACAAGCCTGTTTGGAACATTGGCCTCTGACAGTTTACTTCCCACTCCTATATTTTAGTATCCTATCAAGTCATGAGTTCTTGAGTTTGCTTCAGATACTATAAAGATGTCTGGGTTCAAAATTAAACAAGGGATTTGGAGGACAGTAGAAGGTAGCTATGGGTACTACAAGAGTGTTTTGGAAAATACATTTTCTGCCATCTGACCATTCCAAGTAGCACATTTAATTTTGCTAGTTAAATCTTTCAAGGCATAGAAAGGAAAGGCATATTAGAATCCATGAGTTTGGGTTAAAGCTGTGTTCTAAATAATAGTCCATTGAATACCAACGTGTATATTTGAAAACTGAGGTCAAAATTAAGGGTCTTGATTAGAGTTGAATAACTGTTGATTTAAAGTCATGGCCCAATTATAGCTCAGTCAGAAAATCTATATTCTTATGGTTACTCTTTTTTTGCAGATGTGTAAAGCACATTTGCTTAAAATGTACCTATACCTCCATTACATTGAGTAGAAAAACCATGGATGAGAAAAAGTCTATAATGGAAAACTAAACATATATTTGCACCATCTTATCTTTTTTCTTACTGGCTCACTTTATATTTAAGATATCTCTAGGACCCACAGTCTTTAGAAGTCTTAGTACCACCAATATCATTGGTACTAAGGATCTTGGGGGAAGAACTGAGCTGCTTCTCTCGACTAACACCATAAGCCTCTGCATAAAGCAAACAGATCACCTTGGAGTTAGGAGGATATTGCAAAGAAGCTGCGACTGGAAAACTGAAGGTTGCATGGATTAAGGATGTTGCAAAACATAAGGGTTGAGTTTGCCAAGGTGTTAATCAATGTGTCCATGTTTTAATTCAAGTGATTGATGTACAGTGTCAGCAAAGAAAAACACCATTTTCCATTTTATGTCTTCAACTTTAGAGATGGTAAAATCCAATGCAAAGACCTAGTTGTAACATGAACATGAGTCTGGACAGTGTAGTAGAGCATCATTAAATATGAAGAATTCTGAAGGGCTTTGTTTCTTTGTTCATTGTTCATAGCCTCTGGCCACTCTTGACTCACAATCGTGCCTCCATTGTGGCTCAGACAGGAGGTTTAAGGCTGCACCTCCAGCTGGATGTTGCTAGAGAAGTTCTGGCTGTCTGTGTCCAGAGCTTTGCTTTGACTTCTGTTATAGAAACGATGCAATGAGCATCTGTGCAAACTCCTACTCCATGGCATAGGCTGGGTCACCTCCCAGAGCAAGTTCAGCTGGTGGCCATACCAAATGCCAAATGGCTGTACCTGATTACCCAATCTCTATCTTTTGCAAGAAGGGAAAGTCCAGGAAATACAATGGCATTACTGGATCAAGAATTGAAAGACAGTGTGTTCACTCTGAACTCTGCTCTTTCAAAATATTTCCTGCTAGTCTGAATGTCCATGGCTCAGGGAAACCACTCTATTGTGATGTCCATAACCCTATGGAAACAGTGTCCAAAGTGGCTTCCCTTGAGCTGCAGGCATGCTGACTTTGGTTCTTCTCCCAGACACTGGAGTATAATTCCACAGAAGAGGTACAATGACTTTGTTCTTCCTAGTGCCTTTTCCCTATTTATGCAGGAAAACACTGGTGTGTTCCATGAACATGAGAACAAGTTGGAGTTATTTAAATTATTTCCAGCAAATGCATCACACTGGAAAAACACACAAGTTATTGTTAATCCAAGATGATAGTGGAGTAGAGCCATGAAGGCATCCCAGATGGCGAGAGCAGATGCAAGTGCAGAAGGGTAAATCACACATTATGACTGCCATTAGGACAAAGATGGGTTTAATGGAGGTAATCATAACATTATCACAACAACTAGGTACAACACAAAATAAGGATTAATTACCAGGGGACAATATGAACTCAGGAACAAACCAAAGAGAGAAACCCAGTCAAGTGAAGATGGTCATCTGTAGAATGGCAACATTTTGCTCTTATGGTTCTCCATGTTTTACGTACACTAATAATTCTAATTATATGCATAGTATGATTATTTACTATGTTTGAAAGTTATGTGTCAAATTGTCTGAAACTAGCCAAGTCTCATTGTGAGCATAGTTACTGAGATCTGTGAAATTCCAGCCATCTCTTTTTGTATGTCAACATTGATTAAGCATTTAGTCATAGGTAACCTTTCCTCTCAAACCTTTCCTGTGGTTTTTGGGCAGGTATCATCAGCATTATGTAAGAGTTTCTTGTTTTTGTTTTTGTTGTTTGTTTGTTTTGTTTTGTTTTGTTTTTAGAAATTCTCAGATCCCCACTCTAGGTTTACTGAATCAGAACCTTCATTTTAGTATGGTCATGAATTAGCAATTAAAATTCAAGGAATATTGGTGTATAAGGTGACTACACTTTGGAACCTATATGCTAAGTATAAGGTCTTGTGTGTTAGTTTGGGTCAGCCAGCAGAATTCTTTAAAATATTGTGTAAGTTAATCAGTTTCTGAATATCATATTTGCTTACTTTTCCATAGTTATTTCAAAAATGATTAGGGATGTTTTCTTAACATGTTTTGAATAAGATTTTGATGTTAACTTATGACATTCAAAAGGGAATAAATTAATTAAAAGCATGATGATACACAAATTAATGGACATAGTGACTTTAGTTGACAGGGAAGATCTTGCATTGGGTACATCCACCCATCACTGTCAGAGAGGAATTTACCCTCTAATCCAAGAACTTCAGAGAGGATGATTCTCCATCATCTATTTGAGGCAGGCAGATTTTCATGCAACATAAACTGTCCATGGCAGAAGTTTGAGCCACCTGTCTCTTTCTCAGTCATTCGGGGAGATAGAAGCCACCCTTCTCTTGTTATTCAGGAAGTAGAGAGAGATACAATATGTGCTGGAGTTCACTCTCTACCACCCAGTTTCTTATTCCTATAATTATCCTGCAAGAGTGTCATTTCCACTGCCCTCCTTAAACCTTGCTGTCCACTTGGCATTTGACTAAGTGAATCCCAGATGACCTTTTATGCAGGAGTTGCATTAGATCCAAGTTGAGTAAAGCAAAGCACAACATCTCCTATTTAACTATTATGCCATTTTGCCTTCTTCTCTTGAAAAAACATGAAAAGCCATAGCAAACACCAATATTCCCTGGAGTTACATTGAGTAGGTGGAGAGACTTCTTTAATTAAACTCCCCCAAAAGATAGCACATCACTTTTATATCTCAGCAAGCATATAAAATGCAGATTATCAACTTTATGCCTTTTTATTATGGTCCTATATTATTTTTTCTTTTATGTGTAAACTTTTAGATTTGATTTTATACTGTAGATAAATCATATGCTTTCCAGTGTCTGATCTGAAGGGTCCCTTGAGCTCCATATGGATGGAGGAGGTTAGTACTAAAGATTTGGAAATCTTGACCATTTATTTCAGGAAGAAGTATTAGATTGAGTTCACCTACATGAAATGGACATCGTATCAAACTGGAGACAATACACCTATCTGTGCAGTGACAGATATTCCCTGATGTATGAGACATTGGTGATACTTTTATGCCTACATGAGCTAACAAAGAATTTCCTTTCTAGGACTAGTGTCAGCAGAATTTCCCTGTGCCACTCCACAAATGGTTCAGGAGAGCATGAGAATACAGCTGTGAAGCCTACATCCCTGAAGTAACACCTAGCATTTCATATGGCCAGCAGAGAGTCATAGCCACCTCCAGGTGGTACAATTATGCAAGTCTTATCTATTGTAAAATTCTAGCTTTAGCTGGAATGCTGGAGTCCCACCATCTCTGTTGGTTAGATGTAGGAGTAACTTGCTCACCAGAATAGCTTCAGGGAGACTATTTATAGTAGCATTGTTCCTTGGAGTTACACTGAGTAAGTGAAAAGCCTTTCTTAATTATTAACACTGGGTGCCTGCCTAAAGGGAGATATATATATATATATATATATATATATATATATATATATACATAAATCATATAATATATAATAAAACATGTATGTTTTATATTATTAAATATTAATATAGTAAATATGTAATTATATATTTATATATAATTATAATATATAATTCATATATGAATTATTTTATGTTATTTGTGTATATAACTATAATTTTATATACTTATAAATTTATGTCATTATAATTTATGTATAGATTTTGTAATTATAATTTATATATAAATTATAAAGATATATATAAATATGTTATGTACAGGATTCAGAAACTAACTCAGAACTGCACAACTTCATGGAAACTGAACAACTGACTCTTGAATGTTGACTGGATAAACAATGAATTTAAGGCAGAAATAAAGATGTTCTTTAAAACCAAGGAGAATGAAGACACAATGTACCAGAATCCCTGGGACACAATTAAAGCAGTGCCTAGAGGAAAATTTATAGCAATAAATTCCCACATGAGAAGGAAGGAAAGATCTAAAATCGACACCCTATCATCAAAATTGAAAGAGCTAGAGGAGCATGATCAAAAAAACTCAAAAACTAGCAGAAGACAAAAAATAACTAAGATCGGAGCAGAACTGAAGGAGATTGAGACACAAAAAACCCTTCAAAAAATCAGTAAATCCAGGAGATGGTTTTTTGAAAAGATCAACAAAATAGACAGACCACTAGCCAGATTAATAAAAAAGAAAACAGGAGAATCAAATAGATGCAATAAAAAATGATAAAGGGGATATCACCACCGATTCCAAAGAAATACAAACTACTATCAGAGATTACTACAAAGAACTCTGTGCACACAAACCAGTAAACCTGGAAGAAATGGATAAATTCCTGGAGAATTGTACCCACCAAAGCCTAAACCAGGAAGAAGTCAAAACCCCACATAGACCAATAACAAGGGCTGACATTGAGGCAGCAGTTAATAGCCTACCAACCAGAAAAAGCCCAGGTCCTGATGGGTTCACAGCCGAATTCTGCAAGACATACAAAGAGAAGTTGGTACCACTCCTTCTGAAACTATTCCAAACAATACAAAAAGAGGGAATCCTTCCCAAATCATTTTATGAGACCAACATCATTCTGATACCAAAACCCGGCAGAGACTCAAAAAAAAAAAAGAAAAGAAAACTTCAGGCCAATATTCATGATAAACATAGATGCAAATATCTTCAACAAAATACTGGCAAACCGATTGCAACAGCACATCAAAAGGCTTATTCATCATGATCAAGTAGGCTTCATCCTGGGAATGCAAGACTGGTTCAACATACGCAAGTCTATAAACATAATTCACCAAAGATGGAAACCACCTGATTATCTCAATAGATGCAGAGAAGGCCTTTGACAAAATTCAACAGCCTTTTGTGCTAAAAACTCTCAATAAGCTAGGTATCAACAGAATATATTTCAAAATAACAAAAGCTATTTACAACAAACCCACAGCCAATATCATACTGAATGGGCAAAAACTGGAAGCATTCCCTTTGAAATCTGGCACTAGACAAAGATGCTGTCTCACACTACTCCTATTCAAAATTGTATAGGAAGTTCTAGACAGAGCAATCAGGCAAGACCAAATAAATAAAGGGTATTCAATTAGGAAAGGAAGAAGTCAAATTGTCTCTATTTGCAGACGACATGATTGTATATTTAGAAGACCCCAATCATGTCTAAACTATTCAGGACATAGGCATAGGCAAGGACTTCATGACCAAAACACCAAAAGCATTGGCCAAAATCTCCTGAAACGGATAAGCAACTTCAGCAAAGTCTCAGGATACAAAATCAATGTGCAGAAATCACAAGCATTCCTATACACCAATAACGGACTTAGAGCCAAATCAAGAATGAACTGCCATTCACAATTGCTACAAAGAGAATAAAATACCTAGGAATATGACTAACAAAGAATGTAAAGGACCTCTTCAAGGAAAACCACAAACCACTGCTCAAGGAAATAAGATAGGACACAAACAGATGGAAAAACATTCCATTCTCATGGTTAGGAAGAATCAATATTGTGAAAATGGCCATACTGCCCAAAGTAATTTATAGATTCAACACTATTCCCATCAAGCTACCTATGACCCTCTTCACAGAACTGGAAAAACCACCTTAAACTTCATATGGCACCAAAAGAGAGCCTGCATAGCCAAGATAGTTCTAAGCAAAAAGAACAATGCTGGAGGCATCATGCTACCTGACTTCAAACTGTACTACAAGGCTACAGTAATCAAAACAGCATGGTGCTGGTACCAAACAGAGATATAGACCAATGGAACAGAACAGAGGTCTCAGAGGCAACACCACACATCTACAACCATCTGATCTTTGACAAACCTGACAAAAACAAGCAGTAGGGAAAGGTTTCCTTGTTTAATAAATGGTGTTGGGAAAACTGGCTAGCCATGTGCAGAAAGCAGAAACTGGACCCCTTTCTGACACCTTACACTAAAATTAACTCCAGATGGATTAAAGACTTAAACATAAGGCCTAACACCATAAAAACCCTAGAAGAAAATATAGGCAAAACTATTCAGGTCATAGGCATAGGCAAGGACTTCATGACCAAAACACCAAAAGCATTGGCAACAAAAGCCAAAATAGACAAATGGGATCAAATTAAACTCCAGAGCTTCTGTACCGCAAAAGAAACAATCATTAGAGTGAACCAGCAACCAACAGAATGGGAAAAAATTTTTGCAACCTACCCATCTGACAAAGGGCTAATATCCAGAATCTACAAAGAATTAAAACAGATTTACAAGAAAAAAACAAACAAACCCATTCAAAATTGGATGAAGGACATGAACACTTTTTCAAAGGAAGACATTTATGAGACCAACAAACATATGAAAAAAAATCTCATCATCACTGGTCATTAGAGAAATGCAAATCAAAACCACATTGAGATACCATCTCATGCCAGTTAGAATGGTGATCATTAAAAAAATCTGGAGACAATAGATGCTGGAGAGGATGTGGAAAATAGGAATGCTTTCACACTGTTGGTGGGAGTGTAAACTAGTTCAACCATTCTGGAATACAGTGTGGTGATTCCTCAAGGACCTAGAAATAGAAATTTCATTTGACCCAGCAATCCCATTACTGGGTATATATCCAAAGGATTATAAATCATTCTATTATAAAGATGCATGCACATATATGTTCATTGTGGCACTGTTTAGCAAAGACTGGAACCAACCCAAATGCCCGTTGATGATAGACTGGACAAGGAAAATGTGGCACATATACACCATGGAATATTATGCAGCCATCAAAAGCAATGAGTTCGTGTCTTTTGTAGGGACATGGATGAACCTGGAAGCCATCATTCTCAGTAAACTGACACAAGAACAGAAAATCGAACACCACATGTTCTCACTCATAGGTGGGTGTTGAACAATAAGAACACATGGACACAAGGAGGGGAGCATCATGTACTGGGGTCTGTTGAGGGAGAGTAGAGGAGGGACAGCAGGGATAACAGAGGGAGAAATGCCAGATATAGGTGACAGCAGGATGGAGGCAGCAAACCACATTGCCATGTATGTACCTGTGCAACAATCCTGCATGTTTTGCACATGTACCCCAGAACCTAAAGTGCAATAATATATATATATTTTAAATATGTTATATATAATATGTAAATGTTCATATACTTATATATTATAGGTAACCTATATAAATATAAATAATATATTATAAAAATATAAGTATATAATATATTAATTAAATATAAAAATATAATTATATAATAATTTTACATGTATACTTATAAAATTGTAACATAAATTTCTTATATAGGGTATAATATGTACATATATAAATTATATGTTTATATATAAATATGTTTGAATATACTCATATATATTATAAAAATATATACATATATATGTGTGTTATGTATATAAAACATATCTATATATTTAGTGAGCTTATTGCTTCCATAAGTATAACAAGTGACTTCATAGCACTTTGTTCCAGTATTCTGTCTCAGTGTACCTACCTTGCAGAAGAAAAGGCAAAGCGATGAACTAAAATGACAAGGCTTTGGAGAGGCAAGCTGAGGTTCTAACTCCATTGTAAAGTTAAGGAACAAGGAGCACTCCCTGTAGGCGCCAGTCTACCATGAAGTGTTTTGCTTGGAATTCCTCATTCTTTCTTCCACAGTAACCCCCTACTGTTATCCATTATTTCTTCTGACTTAGTGGCAGAGGTTTCCAGTGAGAAGCCAGGAACTTGAGTTTCAAACCAAGTCTGCTTAAGTCAGGACTTAGAAGCAAGAACTTTAGCACTTAGTCCTATGCTATGGCACCTCACTCACCTAAGACCTCACATTCTGCTTCCATGTTTGAAACTCTTCTCTCTCTCTGTTGTGTAGCTCAGTGCCTGACTCTTAATGGTAGCTTAGTGCTTGTTTGTGGGATGAATAAATGGAATGACAGAACTTTCTAGAATTTAGGCTTCCTCTGCAACCCACATCCACACTTGACAGAGGAAGGAGCCAGATTTTTGCATTTTCAAATTTTCTTTAGGACTACAAAAAGTCTGGTTAGGAAGCCCTCACTTTGATAAGCTTGTTTTTGTTAGCTCCAGTTAAATAACAAAGTGCTCTTGAAATGGCTTATTTACTGTATCTGTTTCATTCAGAAAACAAAGGGAGAAAACTTTAGAAATAGAACGTTTCATTTATAAGCTATACTGCAGCTCACCATAGGTAATTCGAAACTATCATTCTATATAAATCAGTATCATGTCTTGAGAACCTTACTGAAAAATAATATTTGTAGACCTCTGATTTGCAATAGATTGCTCTGAACACAAAAATAATACAGCATCATTTGTTCTCATGGGAGATTTTCACAATGTTTAGGAGGGAAATGTGTTAGACCTTTATAGGATCAATGTTATAAAAAATTAAATGTCGAATGGCCTCTGGGATTTACAAATGAGATTCTGGCTTAAAACCTAAGTAGTATGGGATCCAGACCACATCTTTTGGGAGAGAAAGGATGAAGAGGAAATTAGAAATCTAACCATTTCTCAGCAGGTTGAGCTAAATATTCTACCATGCATATATGCATGGCAGCCTCAGCTACTTTCTCTTATACTAATCCCAGCCCCATTCTAGAGGGCACCTTTAATGAAAGTGATCACTCTAGGCAATGAAAAATAAACTTTGATGAGGACATGTTAACTATCATGGTCACTTGAAATACTGGAATTTGTAGGAAATATCCAGGAAGAAGTATTAAGATGGGGAAGGATGTAGAATATTTCATTTGAGAGAATCTGTATAATAAATGCAGCTGTAAAGTTGTCTGGACTTAAAAATAGACAAGAGGAGAAACTGTAAGTAGACTGTAGCTGGCCTTGGCTTTGGGGATAAGAGCTAGCCCTGAAAACTCTGTGGCAACCCAGCCTTTAGCACATAACCTGTGTAAGACAGGTACTTCATAAATGCATGTTCAACGAATGCATGAGGAAGTCTAGGTGTCAAAATTGCATTCGAGAGGCATTTAAAAAATTAATAGAGGGAGGCTGAGGTGGGAGGATTGCTGGATCCCAAGAGTTCGAGACCAGCCTGGGCAACAAACCGAGACCCCATCTCTACAATGAATACCAAAAATTAGCCAGGCATGGTGATACTCACCTGTAGTCAAGCTACTCAGGAGGCTGAGGTGGGAGGATCACTTCAGCCCAAGAGGTAGAGGTTGCAGTGAGCCATGATTGCAACACTGCACTTCAGCCTGGGAGACAGAGTGAGACCCTGTCTCAAAAACAACAAAAAGAATAGACTATTTTTGAGCAGTTTTATGTTTACAGAAAAACTGAACAGAAAGTACAGAGTTTTCATACACTCTCTTTCCCCTGCACACAGTTTCCTTATTATTTACATTATGTATTCATCTGGAACATTTGTTACAATTGAGCCAATATTGATATGTTGTGATTAACTGAAGTCCGTGGCTTCCATTACGGTTTTATGGGTTTGGACAAAGGTATAATGGCATGGATCCACCATGACAGGATCATGTAGAGTAGTTTTACTGTCCTAAAAATCCACTGTGCTTCACCTCTTCATCTCTCCTTTCTCTGAAGCCCATGGCAAGGACTGATCTGTTTACGGTCTCTATAGCTGTACCTTTCCCAGAATGTCCTATAGCTGGGATCATACAGTGTGTAGACTTTTCAGATTGACTGCACTTAGAAATGTCTATTTATGATTCCTCCATAATTTTCATGCCTTTATAGCTCATTTTGTTTTAGCTCTGAATAATATTTCATTGTCTGGATGTACCATACTTTACTTATCCATTCAACTGCTGAAGGGCAGCTTTGTTGCATCCAAGGTTTTGGCAATTATAAATAGACATGGTATAAATATTTGTGTGTGGGTTTTTCTGTGCACATGAATTATCATGGGAGACACATTTTTATAGGAAATTACTTCACAGCATTTTCTTTGTGCAAAGATACTTCTACATATAGAAAGATGAATTTTGTTTCAAAGGAAGGTGAATGGTCTCATTCCCTTCACTAAATACTAACTACAATATATGGAAGCAAATCTAAGTCCTCTGCCACCTGCCTAATATGTGTTATTTTGTACAGAGGTTGTTATATGAGCAAAAGGGGACATTTTTCTTTCAATGTATAAACAGGGGTTGTAGCGCCTTATTGCTCCCTTCTATTTCAACTCATTAAGCTAATTACCATTTTCAAAGTAATTAGGCCTAAATTAGTGTCTCAGCCAAACAACCCCAAGCCTGAGTGCACAGGTGGTTTCCTTAGCTGCACCAGATAACACCACAATAAATGTCTGCCTGATCATGATTTATCATGGGAAACAAACTTCTAAAATGACCCTCGGGTGTCTTATTCCTTGGTTCTGAGTATGACATTTACATATATGGTGTGGGTTCTGGGAATGTTTATCATTTGAGTTAAAAATTGGGAAAGATTGAACATAGTCTAGCCCATGGCACTTGCAATCAAATAGCAAAAATATGCCTTGCCACAAATGACTTGGGTGTTGTTTTTGCATCAGAAATCCTCTGTGCCACCTCCGTGGGCAGCTCACTCTGCATTCCTTCTCCTTACCCTTTTCTGGACCAGGTAGGTGTGAGTGCAACCTTGAGTGAAGGATCTGGCTTTACAGGGTGTGATTTACCTGCCGGGTAGGATGTATTCCAAAATCTATATTCAATTATTTCTACCGCAGAGGATGCCTGGTGCCATCGTAGAGTATCAGTTGTTGTGGACATCGTAGTGTGACTGAGAGCCCAACCAAAATTTGATTACCATGTTGAGACCAGTGACAGCACCCACGCACTAAGAGGACATGAAAAGGTTTATTACTCATATAATATGGCTTTCTGAGCAGAGCAAGTGATACGGTTTGGCTGTGTTCTCACTCAAATATCATCTTGAATTGTAGCATCAATAATTCCCACGTGTTGTGGGAGGGACCCGGTGGGAGATCATTGAATAATGGGGGCAATTTCCCCCTGCTGTTTTCATCGTAGTGATAGATTTCACAAGATCTGATGGTTTTATGAGGGGTTTTCCCTTTCGCTTGACCGGTTCTCTCTCTTGCCTGCCGCCGTGATTGTGAGGCCTTCCTGGCCGCATGAAACTGTGCGTCAATTAAACCTCTTTTTCTTTATAAATTACCCAGTGTCATATGTGTCTTTATTAGTAACATGAGAACAGACTAATACAGCAGGGTACTAAACCACTACAAAAAAATAGCTTGAGAGAGCATGGAAAAGAAACAGATTCTGCTTTTATGGTGACTAGGAGTTGGAGCTGGGATAAGGATCTCTTCCATGCAGACAGGGGCTTGCATAGTTCCAGCCTCCCACTGGCAGTGAATGAGGGAGCACCCAGGATTTCTTATCAGCCTGCATGGCACAAACAGAAGAGGGAGAGATGAGGCTTAGAAACTCTTAGCACTCAAACATTACGAAATGGAGTCAGGATCTAATGTATCAATTGAAGCCTAGCAGTATGCACTGACTTATGAAATTCAATAAGCAGCATATGACTATGTAGAGTCCTGTGGAAATTGTACATTGTATACCTCAACTTTGCCCATCGTTGTCTTCTGATTTGAGAGCTGGGTGATAACTTCCTAATCAGAAAGTCCATGTTTCTGCTCCTTCAAACTTCAACTTTCCTCTGTTTTTCTTGCAGAAAATTATAAGCATATGTAGAAATGGAGTAGTAAAATTAAACCTCCATATGCCCTTCATCCGTATTTAACAATTATTAACTCCTGACTAATCTTGTTGAATCTATATCCCATACTCATTTCTTCTCCTCCTGCATTCTTTTGAAGAAGACAGCAGCTATCATCTTCTTCACCACCTCCATTTCATCCACGGGGATTTCAGGATGTATCTTCATAAGATTTTTTTTTTTCTCTCGTGTACTTTTTACTCCTCTGTGAGTCTCACTTAGTCTATCTACTCACCTGTTTAGGATTTGAGCATTTTGAGTTTTCAATCAGATTTTAATTCTTATTTTCTGGTTCTCCTACTTGAACAAGTTGCCCTTTTATAGTATTGTTGCTCTTACCCCTAAAATGAAGCCAGTACTATTTACTCATAGGGTTCAGTGTGGTCTAAACAAGAGAATATGTAATAAAATATACTACACATTGACAGTGCTCAACGGATGGTAGCAATTATTGTTATTGTTATTGCTACTATTATTTTTTGAGGGGTTATCTGGAGGTGGTATACAATGTTAGTTTTGGGGAAACAAGATGAGGACAAGAGGAATGGTGATATTTGTGATGGACAGTTTGGACTTGGGAAATAACTCCTGGCTATTCCTCTATCAATGAGGAATATTGAGGTTCATGTGAAGGACATTTTAGACTTGGGTATCTACCATAAGTATTAAAAGAGGATATTCATCATAAAATGTCCAAATACATATTTGTTCACATAAGAGGAACATTGCTGGTTTAGTTTTCCCATCCAATAAGGAAAACTGAGACTTCTTTATAGCCTTAAAGCCAACACTAGCTGCTGAGAGCAACCTTTCAGCCTCTTTCTTCTGGCACCTGCCTCCAAGTGGCTCTCCATCAATGAACCTAGTACTTTTAGAATACTTTCTCAGGTCTCCCTGCAGAATCACTTAATGATACCCAGATGTTCAAATGGTGCTTCTAAATGGCACTCAAGTCAGTGAATCTTGGTGTCTGTTCTAAGAACCTAGCCACAGCCAGTCTTGATTGCATCACACCTCATGTTGGCATAAACTTCAATATGTAAGAACATTTATTTCCCACCTTGAGAAATTAACCACCCATTGAGTAGGACAACCATATTCCTTTGTTTTGTGAATATACATTATTTTTAAATGGAGTCTTTTTTTCCCCTCCAGGGCAGATCTTAAACCTTCTAGATGAGCTGAAATTGGCTAACAATACCCTCATCTACTTCACATCGGACCAGGGAGCACATGTAGAAGAAGTGTCTTCCAAAGGAGAAATTCATGGCGGAAGTAACGGGATCTATAAAGGTGAGAAATGCTGGTATGGTCAAGCTCTGGCCTCTCAGCTCATCCGCTGGTCACTTTTTTCTTGATTTTAGAGCTTTTCCATAGTTATTCTGCTACTTTACAATAGATAGGACTTCCTTTTGTCATGGAGATTAGACAGTTGGAAGGCCAAAGTGACCATTTCTGTTCTGGTTCCCACAGAATTTAAAAGCCCATGTCCTATGTCAAGACATTAGATGAAAGTATGTATCTCCACATGTAAATACAGCCTCATGTAATATAACTGATTAAAACAAAAATTCCTCTACCCCGGTGTGTGGATTTCCTGTCACTGCTGTAACAAATTGACACAAACTTATGAGCTTAAAACAAATTTATGACTAACAGTTCTAGAACTAAGAAGTTCAAAATGGATATCTCACTGGTCTAAAATCAAGATGTCAGTAGGGCCTTCTATAATCTCTTGGGGGGAATCTGTTTCCTTGACTTTTTCAGCTTCTGGGAATTTCCCACTTTCTTTGGCTCATGGCCCCTTCTTCCATGTTGAAAGCTAACTTCACTGTCTTCAAACCTCCCTGCCTGTATCCGACCTTTGCTTCCATAATCTCATCTCCTTCACTTACTCTGACACCCCCACCTCCCTTTTATAAGGACCCTTGAAATTATGTTTGGCCCACTTGGATAATCATACATCATCTTCACATCTCAAGATCATGAACTTAATCTGCAAGGTCTCTTTTGCCATAGGGTATAACCTGTTCACAAGTTCTGGGGATTAGGACAAGGGCATCTTTGGGAGACCATTATTCTGCCTATGTGAACCAACAGTAGTATTTTGAGCTGACACTTCTTTTCAAAACTTTTTTTTTTTGCAGTGTTAGCTGAGCCATTTTCCTGGTGGATCAGGTATCATGCTAGTCATTGGAGATACTCGATGCGACCCAGCTACTGGCTTATATAGTGTATGTTCTGCCAATATAAGACAGGCATATCTAATGTCTAATATATACATTTAGATATATCTAATGTACTTAGACATATCTAATATTTAATGTCCATATACATTAGATATATCTAGTGTCTAATATATACATATCTAATTTCTACCTTATATGACAGATATTACATGACATATAACATGCCCCATTTCATAAAGTGATATGATACCTAAAAGGGTATATTTGTGCTAAGGGTTAGGACTCCCCAGCCAAATATGCAGTGGATATGGGTTGAAGGTACAAGAAGAGATGATGCCTTAGCCAAGAGGGGAGGGTGAATCACAGTTTACCTGCAAAGATATGAACAGGTAGTATAGGACATGCTTTTATCTGTCAAATTGTTTAGAAATATTATCTTCTATGTATCTGGCATTGGGCCCAACACAACTGAATATATAAAACATGGTGTCTGCCCTGAAGGAAGTCATGTTGAACCAGTGGGTGGATGGGTAGATGATGGCAATGATGGCATGAAGCCTGGGAAGACTCAGTGCAATTTGAATTCAAGTTCACAGTGAAACATTGTTAAAATACAATGCCCTAAAAGGAAGATGGGGTTTCCTTCTAGTTATGGGAAGTAGGCTTCTGAATGTCAAGACATCTTGCATGCACAAGATACTACTGGCACAAGGGAAGGAGAGCCTTGCTTGGCCGAGGGGTTCCCAGGAATGTTTGCAAAGGAGCCACGGCTAGAAAGGGGGTCACTAGTGGGTCTGTGCATCTGCTGTTATTCTCCTTATATCTCTTTCTGCCTTTCCAACCCCTTGTTCTCTTTTGTGATGCTGGAAATGAGGAGAAGCAGAAAATACCTTGTTCTGCAAACTACAGGGAGCTCAGTAAGGCCAAATTATACCATGCCTGAGGCAAAGAGAAACCATCCACTGTAGTCTGTTCCCTGGGCTGCAGGTAGCTTATGAAGCCTTATGACTCTGTTGACATCTATATGTGCACATCTGGAGCCCTGTGACAGGCTGCGTACCCAGGGGCAGGAACCGTCTTCTATACCTTTTGTTACCTGGCACCTAGCACAAAAAAATGCCTGTTAGGTACATCTGGATGACCTTCCTAGGCTGCTCAGGCCTCCTTCCAGCCCCTTCCTTTGCATCCCATTGTTTCCTCACTCAGTGCAGGACACATGATCAATATGTAATGTGGGTTCAATTAATGAACCTCTGTGTTTAATCTGAACAGGAATAACCCCAGTAAGCTATCAGTCTTTCAGCCCTTCTCTGTGTGCCATGTTATTTTAAGAGTAGTAAAAAGTAGAAATATGTCTTTCTAATATATGAAGACTTGGTGTTACCAGGCTGAACTGGGGTTCACTCACCTGGCGCAGTAAGGCCAAACATCCACACTGAGGTTTTGCAATGGGAGAAAGGAGAATGTTTATTTTCAGGGTTCCAAGCCAGTAGAATGAGGCAGCTCTCACTTAAGATTCTACTTTCCCAATGGTTTGCAAGCAAAGGTTTTTAAACTCAAGGAGACAGGGGCTACAGGCAAAGGCATAAGTCAATATATGGAGGTTATACATTGGTTTGACCTAAAAAGGCAGGATATCCCAACGAGGGGCGCCCACAGGTCATAAATGGATTCAAAGATTCCCTGATTTGCGATTGGTTAAGGAAGTGAAGCTTTATCTGAACACTTGGGGTCAACAAAAACAAATGTGATATCTGGCCTGTGGACATGGCTTTCTCCAGGCCCCTTGGGGAAGAAATTTGGAATGACAAAGAATGTCAGTCAGAGTTCAGTCCTCAGTTCCTCTTTACCTGGAGCCTAGGTGCCAGCAGATGGCATTTTCCACTTCATAGGAGTCCACTTTCAGAAAAACAATGCTGGGACATATGTTAAAGTGTTATCTTTAGTTATTATAGGGAACTAAACATTTTATGGCTCTAACTTCCTTGTCTATTACTTTACTCTATGATTACTTTCTTGCTTATCAGTTGCTCATTTACTTTTCAAAACTAGCTAGGTGCCTGGAATTTTCTTAGAAAGAACTCAAGATTTTTATTTATTTCCATGCCTGGGGGAACCCAGCAGGCCCCTAAGAGGGATCCCTGCTCCATCTCATTGGTGTTTCAGTCTTATTTCCATGAGGCTATAGCCTGTGTGGAGAGAGTTGTTTTTATTCCATATTACAGATGCCAGCATCTCTAAAGACTGGAGTTCCAGGCTGCATTCCACGCTCTAGTTCATCCATTCATTCATTCTCTCCCTTAGTGCCTGTTCAGTTCCAAAATGGCCTAGCAGCTGCCGAGGAGGAGATGTGTACATAAATCACGATAATAGAAGTGGTTGGAGAGTAATAGTTATTTAAGAAAGTTACATATGCGAGGCTGTGTAGCCTCAGAGCAGGGAGAGGTGACCCCTGAATGACAGTTCCAGGGAGGCTTCATGGGACAGAGAAGGAGAGACATCACGTTTTTCACAGATAGTTCACCAGTGCTCAGAGACACAAGAGGTGTAGGACAGAAAGAGAGCCTCAAGGGTCTCGAATGATGGTTAGGATCCCTAGTTTTATCATACAACCCTGCAAGCATGTCAGGAGCTACTCCATGAATTTCCTTTTTTAAAGAAATGCATTTGATATATTAGAAATGTTTTGTTTGCATTCTAGAAATACCATGAATGTGTAACACAATGTCTCAGCCACTGCTCTATTGCAAACTATGATCCTTTTGTCAAACTTATTTGAATTCGAGTTCACAGTGAAACATTGTTAAAATACAATGTGCTAAAAGGAAGATGTGGTTTCCTTCTAGTTATGGGAAGTAGGCTTCTGAATGTCAAGACATCTTGTTCTCTAAAGCTGCAAACTCAAGCACACACCTGTGGTTTATGCAGACACAGAGTAATCACAGGATTTAACACCTTGTTTAAAATTGCATCCTTTTCTAATATTGTTTGGCTGTGTCCCCATCAAAATCTCATCTTGAATTGTACCTCCCTTAATCCCCACATGTCATGAGAGGCACCCAGTGGGAGGTAATTGAATCATGGGAGCAGGTCTTTCCTTTGCTGTCCTCATGATAGTGAATAAGTCTCATGAGATCTGATGGTTTTATAAAGGGCAGTTCCCTCGCACATGCTCTCTTGCCTGTTGCCATGTAAGATGTGCCTTTGCTTCTCTCTCACCTCCCGCCATGATTGTGAGGCCCACTAGCCATGTGGAACTATGAGTCCATTAAAACTTTTTCTTTATAAATTACTCAGTCTCGGGTATTTATTCATAGCAGTATGAAAATGGACTAATACAAATAGTGAACACTTCACAGACTTCTCTTCCTTCTGTCTCCTTCTCTCCCTGTGAGTATTTCTTCCCTTTTTCCTAAAATATCATCTCTTAGATGGGACCAGAATAACTTCCTTAAGATTTTCTTTTAGTTGAATTTAGAGTTCTTTGCCTTTTCCTCATACTACAAGATTTCCTGTATTCTTAGAACAGAACAGTTAAACTCCTAGGTCTGGCTTCATTTCCATCCCTCTCCCAAGTCAAGGTCACCCTGAAGGAGGCTCTTCCTCCCTCCCTTTTTCTCTGCCTACAGGCAAGTAATAAATGTCAATGGAATGGATAAATTAACTCCATAGATGGCTTCTGCAGAAGTGTGTGGGGGGAGATCATATTTTCCAGAGTGTTCAAGAATACAGACTATTTTTTCATGTGCAGAGAAATGCTTTTAAAATTCCCTGATGGCTGCATGGAAGGCAGTACTCTTTGGGCATTTCTTTTCCTTACCTTAAGGCCAAATGCCAAACACATGGCTTGAGTCCATGTCACTTATGAATTGCTTCTTACAGTCACTGATTTTGACATCTCTTTCCTTCATGCAATAACGCAGCTTTCAGAGAGCAATTGGTACTTTCATTGTGAGAAAAATATAGTAGCGACTGACTGTGGTAGATTATTACAAGGTAGTTATGTTCAAATGATGTTGGCAAACATTTTCATTGGCTTCCCAAGAGTTGACAAACCTGCCCTTTAATGCTAGTGTCGGTATTTAGTCCTCCAGCCGGTATCCACAGTATTTTCACGCTTGAAAGAACATTACATCTGTCTTGTTTATCTGTTCATGCATTTGGTTGAATTTGACTGACATGCATTTATGTATTGATTCTGTAGAACCATACCAGGCACAGGGCTACTGCTAGGGTATAAGGCAAAGGATAAAGGGTCTCTGACTGCTACTAATGGACGTTCTATAAGAAGCTAGTAACTTAAATTCTACTAGAATACAGAATGCCTCTAAATTCTACTAGTTTTTTAAGGATAGAAATATAAGAGACCACTTCAATGTAATGTACTTGTAAGGAAACTGTTAAAGAATGATAGAGGCAGTTAGCCCAACTTGGGAATTTGGAGAACCTTCCAGAAGGAGCTGACATTTTGCAGGCTGATGTTTTGCAGCGTTGAATAGGAGAGGACAGGTGGGAAGTACACAGTAGGCAGGTGTGAAATACTAATGGGGAGTGAAAAAGCAGCTCAGTATTTCTACGGATGAAAGTGTAGCTGGGCGCAGTAGCTCATACCTGTAATTTTATGATTTTCGGAGGCCAAGGTGGGAGGATTGCTGGAGCCCAGGAGTTTGAGAGCAGCCTGGGCAACATAGTTAGACTCCATCTCTAAAAAAGAAAAAATTAGTTAGATGTGATGGCATGTGCTTTATAGTTCAGCTACTCCAGAGCCTGAGATGGGAGGATCAGTTGAGCTTGGGAGGTAGAGGCTGCAGTGAGACTTGATTGCACCACTGCACTTTAGCCTGGTGTCAAAGTGAGATCCTGTCTCAAAAAAGAAGTGTGAGCAAGGTCTGACAGTGTCAGATGATGGAGACTTGGTATCATGTCCAGGCATTGAGCTCTACCTTGTGGGTTATCTGAGCTGGTAGTAAGGGCCAGATAGATGGGTTAACATTAGCAAACACCCTGAAAATGGAAGTGCCACTTGGAATGATTGGGACTGTCCACTTCAGCAGAGAATCCAACTGCTGAATCACCACCATCTCAGGCATTGCCATGGGCAGAGTGATTTGATTGCACTGGCTTCAGTTGACAAAACATGGGACCTTAATACTACACAGTTAAACGCAGCAGAGCTTGCACCTGTTGTTGAAAAAAATCACATAGGCAGGCAGGAGATTATGATCCAGTAATCAGAGGCTGAATTTTTCACTTTTGAGATGGATGAGATTGAAGTTGTGTGGTCAAGCATGCTGCGCAGGAGAGGAAGGTTGAGATTCTGGGACAGGAAAGAGGTGGGAAAGTGAGAAGGATGTGGCCAAGGTGGGTAAATTGGGTTCTATGAGGGCAGAGAGTGGGCATAGCTCATGCTTGTGGGCTTATTTTCTTTGATGATGTCATCAAACTCAGAGAGAGTTTCTTTACTGATCGTCAAAGGTCAAGCAGTTTAGTATATGATTCAGATGGAGAAAACTTTTGGAATGCAGTGTATTAGGGAATTGAAACATTTAGCAAAATAGACCAGAAGTTAGAAATAGGAATTTGTAATCACATTTACCTGTAGGCTTCTCTTTTTTTCCCACAACAATACTCTTCATTGATTAATTCATTACTTCATTTATTTCACAAAATATATTGAGTACCATCTATTTGGAAGGGATTACACTATTACTTCAGTTGATTTAAGAGTGCATTGGACACTTTGTTCTGAAATACTGTTGTTCCTGTTGGAATGAGACATGCATAGAATTGGTTGTTGTATATCCCATAAACTTCAGCCTGAAAAATACTGTGGAAATTGAGAGTAGGAAAATATTACATGACCATAGAAGGTTTGATGAATTTGGAGAGGCTTGTTATCCAGGATTTTAAGGAGTTTTGTAAATGATTTGGGTGTGGGGGCTGTATTAGGGTTCTCTAGAGGGATAGGACTAATAGGATAGATGTATATATAAAAGGGAGTTTATTAAGAAGAATTGACTCACATCATCACAAGGTGAAGTCCCACAATAGGCCATCTGCAAGCTGAGGAGCCAGGAAGCCAGTCTAACTCCCCAAATCTCAAAAGTAGGGAAGTTGATAATGCAGCCTTCAGTCTGTGATGAAGGTCTGAGAGCCCCTGGCAAATCATCAGTGTAGGTCCAAGAGTCCAAAAGCTGAAGAACTTGGAGTCTGATGTTCAAGGACAGGAGGCATCCAGCACGGGACAAAGATGGAGGCCAGAACACTCAGTCAGTCTGGTCCTTCCATGTTCTTCTGTCTGCTTTATCTTAGCCATGCTGGCAGCTGATTAGATGGTGCCCACCAAGATTGATGGTGGGTCTGCCTTTCCCAGTCCACCAACTCAAATGTTAATCTCCTTTGGCAACACCTTCACAGACACACCCGGGAACAATACTTTGCATCCTTCGATCCAATCAAGTTGACACTCAATATTAATCATCCCAGGGTCAAATCCTAGCAGAGGAAACATCAAGAGGGAGCAGCAGAACTTCTTGAGAGCAGAGAATGAACTGTTGACCAGGACATTTTCATGGCACTCAGTTCAACCAAGGTGTGACGTTGAAAAGGTGGACCCCAATAAGGACATGGTTAGCTTCACATTCCAGGCTAAGATATATTTTTTAGTTTTTCATTCTTGCAGACAATATTAAGTAGGAGTTTAATTAAGTGACAAGAAAAGTGTTAGTAGACATTGCTGTGACACTGCCACCCAATACTGAAGGATTTAATATTATTGAATAAGGTTCAAGTTGATGCCCTCACCCCACACCCAAAAATCAAAATTTAGTAAATTAGAATAGGACTGGCCTAGCTGTAGCATGTGGGCCTAATGCAAACCAGCCCTCGATTTTCTAAATAAAGTTTTATTGAAACCCAATTGTGCTCATTTGTGGATGTCTTATTCCTGCCTGCTTCAACGGCAGAGTTGAGTAGTTGAGAAAGCCACCCAATGAGCCTAAAATATTTATTATCTGGCTCTTTAGAGAAAAAAATTTGCCAACCCTGGACTTAGATTCCTTAGCAGTTGGATGTGCTGCTTAAGGAATCATTCTTAATTGTTTGAGCTGTGTCCATTAATTTTAAGGATATCCTTAAATTCTTTACCTGTCATTTAAGAACTGATATCAGAAAGTTTCTTATTTTTGCTTTCATAGTAGGCAGATATTACATTGGTAGAACCTGAAAATTTTTGTTATATTTCCCATCCATCTGCAATTCGTGGATTTTAGTCTTTGGCATGAATAAATCAAGGAGAGTGTAAAATGTAGCATCTTGGGTGAGAAAACATTTAGCATGAATTATCACACACTTCAACGTGGTTTGCCTCAATTCAGAAAATTAGTGTTATCTCAGATGGGGAGATTTGAGGAGAAAAATGAAAAACAGAATATTTCATAAAACTCTGCCCAGATCAAGCATAAGAATGACTAGCATATGCTCTTGCTATTTAAAGTGATTTGACCTGCTGTGTAGTAGCATTCAGAAGGAGAAAAATAGAAGCCTGGTTTGCAAACAGCTGTTTCTAACAAGAGTCTTGGAGTAAATTGTAGAAGAATCCTCTCTATGCTTGCCTGGAGAGATTGAGTAACTCACCCATCATCCTTCTGTGATGAGAACATCATCACAACATGCCATCAAGATGTTAAAAGTGTGAATTGGACAATTGCTCTACCAAATTTTAAACTTAGACCATGGTTTTTCTCTGCTCATAAATTTTCAGAAAAAAATAATTCATACTCCTTCACCTGCTTTTTGTTTCTTTCCTCCATAGCCCATTCTCCAACTTTCCTAAGTTTATTTTTCCTTCAAAACCCAAATCAAAATCTATTAGCACAGGGCAGGTTTGCCCAGGCAAAAGACATTTCTTGTGATTTTTGTTGGCAGTTAATCACAGTTGTCTGTGGGTGTATTGTTGTTGTTGTTGTTGTTTTTGGCACAGTTTCACTTTGTCACCCAGGCTGGAGTACAGTAGCATGATCACAGCTCACTATGGTCTCAACCTCCAAGGCTTACACAATCCTCCTGCCTTAGCCTCCCGTGTAGTTGGGACTAGAGGCATGCACCACCATGCCTGGCTAATTTTTTTATTTCTTATTTTTTATAGAGGCTGGGTTTCGCTATGTTGCCCAGGCTGATCTGAACCCCCTGGCCTCAAGTGATCTTCCTACCTCAGTCTCCCAAAGTGCAGGGATTACAGGTGTGAGCCACTGTGCCTGGCATGTGGATATAGCTGAGCTGTCTTTTGAGACCTTTAATTTCTGTAGGGCAAGATCCCCATTTACTGTGTTCCCTATGGGATTCTGTTGGCATACAATCAGAGCTCTCAGTGGGTATTATCTAAGCTACCTTTGGAGGCTGTGAGTTTCTGTACTGCATAATCTCCATTGTATATATTTGTGTCCCATTTGGGAATGTGAAAAATCAGTAAAGTCTAGCATTTGGCAGGACAGGTTCTAGAACTATACCTAATACCATCAGTGACTGACTGTGTAACCTTTGCTAAAGTTTTTCTTGGCTGTGAAATGGATTACTTGCCTTACAGAGTGATGGGGAGAATCAAGAGTTAGTACTAAGTTACAAGTTTGAATAGTTTTGGGGACATGTGAAATGCCACCATTATTCCTGATCATAGCAAGTCATTGCTGAATAAATGTCTGCTGAATGAATGAAGCATCCAGTGTCCACCCTCTGAGTTCCTCTGAACTCTGCTCGATGATAATGTGAGTGGTGCCCAGGAAAGCAGATTTTGGTGCTTTTTCAGCCTGACAGACACATTTGGTGCATGTCACTTTCCACGCAATATCGCTGCAGAAAGGAGACTCAAAGCTACACCATCTGACAAGCAAGGGTACTTGCTCATCAACACATGCCTGCAAATGTGTGATCATGCTTCCTCCAACATGCTTTTCCATAGGCAGTGTGTGCTCGGATGTGTTTATCATCTGTTAAAAAAATTTTAAACATTTTCTTTTGCCGTGACTGTTATAAAACCTCTCCCTTTATAACTTAAGAAAAATGTACAAGATTATGTTTGTGGATACATTTGTTTAGGTCCTGAATATAGACTCAGAACTATTAATAAAAGATAGGAATCTTGCGATGTTCCACATAGTGGGTTCAGAGCTTCCAACAGAGCATTTCTTGAGTGTGACGATTTATTAACACTAGCTGCATGTCTGGTGCACCACACTGTACATTCAGGTGGTCAGTAAGTGGCTAGATCTAGGGGCTACAGGCACAGCTGCCCCCATAGTCCTTGGCCTGCAATGCAGGTGCTCTGTGCATCTTACCTGAGCAGAAGAAAGCCACTTCTTTGCCCCCAGGCAGAATTGTTGCCACCAGGTGGCAATTTGTGGCTTGGAGCTCCGTTGGGTGTCTGGAATCTCTGGCAGGCTGTGATATTTCTAGGGCCTCTGCAGGAGATTTGTTTTATTTTGTTTTGTTTTCAAACTGGTTATACTTCAAGCCATGTTCTCATAAGGCATCTCTTCCATCACCTGGAGTTCTGGGATATTAGCAAATTCCCCAGAGGGGAATAGATCACTGGCATTTGGGTTGTAAAATACACAGAGCTTGGATGTGCCTGTGGATTTTTGTGGAACTATGTGCTTTGTTTTCTGTTTTTTAAGACATGAGGTCTCTGTCACCCAAGCTGGAGTGCAGGGGCATGATCATAGCTCACTGCAGCCTCAAACTCCCAGGTCAAGCAGTCCTCCCCTCTCAGCCTCCCGAGTAGCGGAGACTACAGGTGTGTGACAGCACATCTAGCTTTTAAAAAAATTATTATTATTATTATTATTATTGTAGAAACAGCATCTCACCATGTTACCCAGACTGGTCTTGAACTCCTGGTCTCAAGCCACTCACCTGCCTAGGCCTTTCAAAGTGCTGGGATTACAGGCATGAGCCACTGCACCTGGCCACTATCTGCTATTTAAGGGCCATATTTTTCAGCCACTCTCTCACATGTCTCGACAGCCAGGTGCATCCCTTGGCTTCTGGTGAGCTCAAGTAAACCATCCTAGTACATTGCCTTTTTCACCTTAAAGGTGATGCACAGATCAACTCCTGGGAAGGTACAAAATTTGCTCAGTGCCTCAGTCTTTTATTCTACTGTTCAGATGTATCTTTCTGAGTTTCTAAATAGAGTGTAGAAACTAAATGTGGTTTAGAAATACGGTGTGATCTCTTCTGGCAGGGCATAGACAACTTGCCACCAGTGCTCTTGCTGCATAGATAGTGATATCAGAGAACTATTTAAGTTTACAGGCTTTGGAGTCAGTCAGACAAACCTGGATTTATATCTGTAACTCCACTGCTTACTAAATGAGTGACCTGTCAGCATATAACCAAAATTCTCTCAGCCTCAGATTGTACAACTATAAAATGGACAGAAATGGTTGTGCCTTCATGGGTGTGAACATAAGGATTTAGTGAATAAGATGCCTGTCACAATCCATATTGCATGATAGGTGATCAATTAAATTTAGCCATTATTATTACAAGAAACAATGTTTATACAACCCTCTGAGAGATTTTGTATTGTTATCCCTACTTTGATTTTGAGAATGCAGAATCACTTAGTCAACTAAGAAAATTATATATATAATGAAAAATTAAATCTATCTACCTTATCTATCTATCTATCACAAGGTAGTTGCTAAGTGGAGAAATTCCTCTTTGGCATCTGAAATTTTGCTTAAAAATCAATTTACAAGGCTCATGCCTGTAATCCCAGCACTTTGGGAGGCCGAGGCGGGTGGATCACGAGGTCAAGAGATCGAAACCATCCTGGTCAACATGGTGAAACCCCGTCTCTACTAAAAATACAAAAAATTAGCTGGGCACAGTGGTGCGTGCCTGTAATCCCAGCTACTCAGGAGGCTGAGGCAGGAGAATTGCCTGAACCCAGGAAGCATAGATTGCGGTGAGCCGAGATCATGCCATTGCACTCCAGCCTGGGCGACAAGAGCGAAACTCTGTCTCAAAAAAAATAAAATAAAAATAAAAATTAATTTACAAAAGGCAGATTGAAGAAAATGCATACTAATATATTTAATGTATATACACAGGGGCCTTCAGAATGAGGACCCAAAGATACAGGGAAAACTGTTCTTTTTTTCTTTTTGAGACAGAGTCTTTCCCAGGCTGGAATGCAGTGGCACAATCTTGGCTCACTGCAACCTTCACCTCCTGGGTTCAAGTGATTCTCCTGTCTCAGCCTCCTGAGTAGCTGAGGTTACAGGCACCTGACACCATGCCCACCTAATTTTTGTGTTTTTAGTAGAGACAGGGTTTCACCATATTGGTCAGGCTGGTCTCGAACTCCTGACCTCAGGTGATCTGCCTGCCTCGGCCTCCCAAAGTGCTGGGATTACAGGCATGAGCCACTGTGCCGAGCTAAAACTGTCCATTTTTATGCTTAGGTACAACAAAGTATGAACAGCTGTGTAGAAATAGGATTGGACAAAAAGGGCCTGATTGAATACTGATGTACTGAGTGGGAAAACCCAGCCAAGCCTGTCTGTCTAGAATCTTCTTGGCCTCTCTGAGCAGCAGTCCTTCCTTCTGGGTGTGAGGCAAGACCGTCTCTGGAATGCGGGAGTCTTAGGACCTACAGTCAAACAAGGTAGATCAGGGAATTTCTTTATGGCCAGTTTCTACACAGAAATGTTGGGGGAAGAAATTAGAGTAATATTTTTGGGGTTTATGGCTGGCTTTTGGGAAAAGGGGTTCTGGTTTCCATGATCCACCTTAGGGAAGAGGGATTCTAGTTTCTGTGGCTAGCCTGTGGGGAGAATGAGACTGAGAGACAGGAGTCAGGAGAAAGTCAGAAAGAAACTTGACTTCTGAGGCTGCTGCTGAGGTCTGCATTTAGACGTATTTTTCTCTTCTGAGCCCCAGCTATAACTGGTATATGTATACTCACAACTCTCTCTCTCTCCATATATATATATAAATATATTTATGTGTGTGTATGTCTATACAAATATACTATATATACATTATGTATATATATTATATAAGTTATATATTATATATAATCATGTGCAGATTTGTTATATAAATTGTATAAAAATTATATAGTATGTGATATATATGATATGTAATTTATATAAATTATAACTTTTATGTACTATATATAAAAATGTTATGAATGAGTTTAGATTGCTGGAGAATTACAAAGGAAGTAAAGAGGTATGTTTTTCACCCAATTATCTTCAATCCTACCGTCCTACACAATTATGGTGTATTTTTCAAAATTAACCTTCACATGTTACCAGTTTTCCCGTTAATGCCCCCTCTCTGTTCCAGAATCCAATACACAATGCCACATTGCATTGAGAAGATTAACTTTTAGAGGGTGCTTTTTCCTGATTTGAATAGTTTGGTTTTTGTTCCTGTTTATTTATTCTGTTTTATTTAAACCAAGGGGCCAATATGTGTATGTCAAAACCATTGATGAAACCAGCCCTTTTTCGTTCTATAGCAATCACTTATTTTGTTGTTGTTAAATTTAAAGTGAAAATGATGTGAGTTTGAGTGAGTAGCAGGATAAGCAGGTGAAAATTCTATGAGTTTGATGGAGCAGAAAGAGAACCAGACTGTAATTCACACATTGAGATTCCTCCCAAAGCTCTGCTTTCAACTGCTTGAATGAACTACAGCAAAGTAGTTACACTTCCCATTTCTTGGCTGTGATCTCTGTGAAGCAGGAATCACAGTATCTGTGAGAGAATTACCTTCAGGTGATGTTGAAAAGATAAAATAAGGGGAAGAGTTTTAACTTTCTTAGGAAGCCATCACAAAAACTACAAAGCATGATGTGAACTTCCCTAGGAATCTCCCCTAAGTTCCTGTGCATATAGAACATCAGCAAAGGTCAGAGCCTGCTGAGGAGAGGAATCCAGTCTACAGTCTTTAGCTGTAAGAAATGAGCTTTTAACTATTCACAATAGCAAAGACATGGAGTCAACCAAAATACCCATCAACAGTGGACTGGTTTAAAATAATGTGCTGCATACACACCATGGAATACTATGCAGCCATGAAAAGAATGAGATCCTATCCTTTGCGGCAACATAGATGGAGCTGGAGGCGTTTATCCTAAGATAATTAATGCAGGAACCAAAAACCAAATACTGTATGTTCTCACTTATAAGAAGGAACTAAATATTGAGTACACATGGACACAAAGATGGGAACAATAGACACTGGGACCTGCTTGAGACTGGAGGGTGGACGGAGGGAGAGGACTGAAAAACCACTCATCATCAGGTACTATGCTGATTACCTGGGTGGCGAAATAATCTGCACACCAAATTCCCAAGATGTGCGGTTTACCTATATAACAAACCTGCACCTGCATCCCGAACCAAAAATAAAAGTTTAAAAAGAAATACATAAATACATACATAGATAAATAATGTAACATCTGAAAAGCACACTAGAGCAGAGTGCACTAAAAGGAGGTATTCCTGTAAAGGTTCAAAAAGAGAGGGAGATGAGCTTTTAACAATAGAGATTTGCTTCAGGATCCCTGAAATCTCTGTCTCTAGTAGTTTGCTTTCTAAATTTAAGTGGCATTTATTTCCAGTGGGACTCACACATGATATTCCTGTGAGGAATGCACATTTTTTCATTGGCTTCATTCTCACTTAATTGTCTATTTAATGCTTCACACCAATTGTTGAAAACAGCCTCTTTCTTAGAGTAGCTGAACTTTAACTCCACTCCACTCCCTTGTCCCCAGCCTAACTTCCTGATGGCTACTTCAGTGCCACTTAGCTCTATGCTCTGTTTGTCATAAAGGGTGGGGAAGCAGTGTTTATTCCCCCAGCCATGGGTCACCTGCCCAGCCAGAGTGACCTCAGCCCTGGCCTGTCTGAGCCCTATACTGGAGTGCTTGGTCTCCAGTCCTCAAGTGGGAGGTATTGGTAATATAGGGGCCAGAAGAAAACTGCCCTTTTGACCTCTGAAGGTTTGCCAAAAATCAGCTGACAAAGGCAACTGAGAAAAGACACACAAATTTATTTACATGCATGGAGCCTTATAAAATAGATCTCAAAGAAATGGCCAGATGGTTGATGCTTTTACACCATCTTGAGGTTACAGAAAGAATGGGGCCTTGACTCGTAGCCACACAGGTTAGGAGGGGAGAAGAGGAGGCCTGGCTAGCAAAGGTGGTCTTGTTATGCTGAGACCCTGCCCACCGAGAGAAGACATAGTGAATACTTCTTTCAGACCTTTAAAAATGTCAGTCTCAGTTCATCTTTCCTAGATCAGGCAAGGGAGGCCTTCAGAGAAAGCCTGGCTGCGTCAATGCAGATTCTCTCTCTCTCTCTCTCTCTCTCTCTCTCTCTCTCTCTCTCTCTCTCTCTCTCTCTCTCTCTCTCTCTCTCTCTTCCTCCCTCCCTCCCTCCCTCCCTATTTTTTCTGAGACAGCTTCTCACTCTGTTATCCAGGTTGGATCACAGTGGTGAGATCTTGGCTCACTGCAACCTCTGCCTCCCGGGTTCAAGCAATTCTCATGCTTCATCCTCCCAAGTAGCTGGGACTACAGGTGTGCACCACCACGCATGGCTAATTTTTGTATTTTTAGTAGAGACAGGGTTTCACCATGTTGGCCAGGCTGGTCTTGAACTCCTGACATCAAGTGATCCACCTGTCTCGGCCTCCTAAAGTGCTATGATTACAGACATGAACCACCACGCCCAGCCAGATTTTCTCTACAGATGGAAATCTCGCTAACAAAAGACAGCTTTGCAGGGCTGCTTGTTTGCAACCCTCTGAACATCCATCTCAAAATATACCAAAGAAAAGTATTTTGGGCTGAAATATTTTGGTTCCATCAGTGACCATCTTCTGAGATTATCTGCTGACATTCTGATCAACTCTGAACTCACCCTTCCTGCCTCGTAGGCACAAAGCCTATTCCCTCAACTATCCTGGTAAGAGTCAACCTGGTAATAAAATAATAACAACAATGATAATAGCCATTTTTGTGCCCTTCCTGTCTTGTAGGCACTGAGCTTGGCAGTTGGGATAATCAGTCTATGTAACACTCACGTGAAAACATGTGGGAATATGAGACAGATAGCTCAAGCTATTTTCTCAAGGGCACAGGGCTGGTGTATCTGTTTCCTAGGTCTGTTGTAATCATTGACCACAAATTTAGTGGCTTAAAACAACATTTTTTTTTAAATTTTAGATTCAGAGGATATGTATGCAAGTGTGTTACATGGGTATATTGCATGATGCTGAGTTTTGGAGTTCTAATGATCCTGTCATCCAAGTAATGAACACAGTACCTGATAGTTTTTTACTCCTTGGCCCCCTCCATCTCTCCCCACTAGTAGTTCCTAGTGTCTGTTGTTTCCATCTTTATGTTTATGAGTACCTAATGTTTAGCTCCCACTTATAACTAAGAACATGCAGTGTTTGATTTTCTGTTCCTTAGGATAATGGCCTCTAGCTGTACCATGTTGCTACAAAGGACAATATTTTGTTCTTTTTTATGGCTGTATAGTATTCCAGGATGTATATGTACCACATTTTCTTTATCCAATCCCTGTCGATGGACACCTGGATTAATTCCATGTCTGCTGTTGTAAATGTTGTGGCAGTGAACATACAAGTACAGGTGTCTTTTCGGCAGAATGATTTATTTTCCTTTGGGAATAACCATCAGTTAAATGGGTCATCAAGGTGTTGGCAGGGCTGTGTTCCTTGATGAAGGCTCTAGGGGAGAATCTGATTCTGTGCCTTGTCCAACTTCTAAAGCCTGCCTACGTTCCTGGGCTTGGGGTGCCCTTCTCTGTCTTCAAAGTCAGCAGCATAGCATCTTCCAGCTTCTCTCTGTGATTACACCCCCCGCCCCCGCTTCTCCAACTCCCCCTTTCCCTTGAAAGGACCCTGTCGACAAAAAGAGTCAGACTCTGCAAAATGTTTGAAGAGATTTATTCAGAGCCAAGTTGACCCAGCCCCAGGATATCCTAAGAACATGTACCCAAGTTGCTCTGGGTACAGCTTGGTGTCTACATTTTAGGGAGACATAAGGCATCAATCAATACATGTAAAATGTACATTGTTCAGTCTGGAAAGGTAGCGTGAGTCAAAGTCAAGGACTGTGGGGTGAGGGGGCTTCAGGTCATAGGTGGACCCAAAGAATTTCTGATTGGCAGTTCGTTGAAAGAGTTGATCTAAAGACCTGCAGTCAATAGAAGGGAGTGTCTGGGCTAAAGGGGTTGTGGAGGCCAAGGTTCTTATTATGCAGATGAAGCTTCCAGATAGCAGGCTTCAGAGAGAATTGATTGCGCATGTTTCTTATCAGACTTGAAAGATACCAGACTCTTGGTCAGTTCTCACCTGGATCAGGGAAAAGACCCCAAAAGAGAAGGGGATTGTCTACAGAATGTAGTCTTTCCCCATAGAGACAGCTTCGTGGGGCTATTTTGAAATATGTCAAAGAAATATATTTTGGGGTAAACTATTTCAATTTCTATTAGGGCCTGCTATCTGTCCTGTTGGTATCTTATTGCTACAAAGAGTCTCTTTTGTCCAGTCTTCAAAGCCCTGTTTTAATGTTAATGCTGATCAGTTGTACCTGAATTCCAAAGGAAGGAGGGTAAAATGAGGCATGTCCAATCCCCTCTTTCCATCATGGCCTGAACTAGTGTTTCAGATTAAGCCTTTGGAATGCCCTTGGCTGAGAGGAGGGGTCCATTCACTTAGTTGAGGGGCTTAGAATTTTATTTTTGCTTTACTACCCTATGATTACATTGGATCCACTCAGACGATGCAGTGTAATCTCTTCATCTCAAAATCCTTAGTCACATGTTTAAAGTCCCTTTTGCAATATGAGGCAAAATACCCATTTCCCCAGGCTCTAGGCTCCAGGAATTTGGATGCAGACACTTGGGGGCATCATTATTTTGCCTACCACAGCTGGTATAAAGAAGAAATGGAACTTGAATTCCCTGACTCCAGTCATGGATTTGAATCTTTGGTGACTCAAATCTTTGTTGCGTTGAGTCTGTCTGATGAGTTTTTGTTCAAGATGCTGTACAGTGCTGACCGCCTCACATATGGTGTATCATATATTTTCCTTTTTCTAACACAACATATACTATATTGCTCTTAGAATACTCATGGATGGTATCTATATAATTAGAGCACTTGGTTCTTCTACGTTGAGCATGAAAGAGTCCATTGACTCAACGCTCACGTTGAAAGCACTGCAATCTCCCTGTTGCCTCTTTTTTGGTCTTTTAGGAGGAAAAGCAAATAACTGGGAAGGAGGTATCCGGATTCCAGGCATTGGAAGAGTCCATTGTTCAACGCTCACGTTGACAGCACTGCAATCTCCCTGTTGCCTCTTTTTTGGTCTTTTAGGAGGAAAAGCAAATAACTGGGAAGGAGGTATCCGGATTCCAGGCATTGGAAGAGTCCATTGTTCAACGCTCATGTTGAAAGCACTGCAATCTCCCTGTTGCCTCTTTTTTGGTCTTTTAGGAGGAAAAGCAAATAACTGGGAGGGAGGTATCCGGATTCCAGGCATCCTTCGTTGGCCCAGGGTGATACAAGCTGGCCAGAAGATTGATGAGCCCACTAGCAACATGGACATATTTCCTACAGTAGCCAAGCTGGCTGGAGCACCCTTGCCTGAGGACAGGTACTCTGATGCCAGGGTGGTTGGTATTGTTGAGCTCTGATTTCACAGCCCAATATGCTCCAGTTTGCCTGCATAATGGTGTGGGGACCAAGGCCTTTGGCCCCCTAGAGTTTTCCTGAAAATCATCGGTATGAGGCAGGCCAATTAATAGGATAAAAGGCATATAAATTTACTTAATGTATATACAAAGGAGGCTTCTGAAGAAAGAGCCAAAGATACAAGGGAGATTGTTCATTTTTATGCTGTGGTTCAACAAAGTATGGGCAATGTGTACAAGTAGGATTGGAGGGAAAGATCTCACCTCATGGACTGAGTAGGAAAACTCAGCTAGGCCTGTCTATCTAGATTCTTCTTGGCCTCTCTGAGCACTGCTCCTTCCTTCTGGGCATGGGCCAGGGCCCTCTCTGGGATGGGGGTTTTAGGACTTACAGTGAAACAAGGAAGGTCAGAGGATTTATTTATGTCGGGCTGTTTTTACACAGAAAGGCAGGGGAAAAGTTGGAATGATATTTTTAGGTTTGATGCTGACTTTGGGTATCAGTGGTTTTGGTTCCTATGACCTGCATTGGGGAAGAAGGACTCTGGTTTCTCTGGCTCTTTGGGGTGGAATGGGACTGAGAGACAAGAAGGCAGGAGAATGTCAGAGAAAAACTTTTGCTTCTAAGGCCTCAGTGTCATGCTACCTCCAGCTGGACTTGTTATCTCTGTCCAGTGAGGGGCCTCACTGGTGGGTTCCGCAGTGTAAAAACGCATCTGCCAATCTCTATCCCGGAGGGAAATAAACTCAGAGGCACTGAACGTTTTTAGTGACCAGGAATGTGGATGGCTGGTATTTAATTCAGCCTTCATCTTTCGGCATTGTGCTCACACTGTTATTCTCGTCTGTTCATCCCACCATTGCTTGCCGTTGTGCACCTGGGCCACAGCCTCTTTAACCTCCCACATTGGGATCCCACACCTTTTCTTTCGTCCATACTCAGCAGCTTTTTGCTGTAACAGTGAGAAATGCAGCCGATTCCCCAGCTAAGGTCCCATTTCCCAGCACGTCTTCACTGAGAAGTTCTAAATGAAATGTCTTTCTCTTAAATTTAAATACGACTTCATATGACATTGCCAGTGGTTTCTTCCTAAGTGTTATTACCAATCTGAAGAGTTTTAAGTGAAGCACACTGATTAATTGTTTTCATTAGTTTGGTGGCAGGCCAGGCTAATGTCAGGCAGGCAGCTGCAAATCTCGTTTAAATTCAGCTGCAATGAGAAGGAAGAGGAAAGAGGAAAGGAAAGACACAAACAACCACGCTGTCAAAGCAAGTTCAAAGATAGGTTTCCTCCCCTCCCACTGTATTCAGGCTTGTTGGGGTATAGGTTTCAACTCTGCTTTAGGTATACACCCTTCCTCAACATACACATAGACACACACCAACGAGAAGCACAGCATTGACAGTTCAGCTGGTTCTCAAACTTTGAGGTCTCAAAACCCCTTTTAATTCTTTCATGATTGAGGACCCCAACGATCTTTTACTTAAGAAGGTTATGTCAAGCTATAATTATTATATTAGTAATAAAAAATAATTTTTTTTAAAACACAGCACCCCAAGCTCACATACCATTGGCTAATACATTGATGATGTCATCATTCATCCTGTTACCACTGGGAATGTCCACTGTACACTCCTGAAAGAGGGACAGTGAGAAAGACAAAGAGTGCCTTCCTATTGTTGCAAAAAATAACACGGCCTCACAGACCTCCTGAAAGGATCCTAGAGATTCCTGAGAGTCTCTGGATCACTCTTTGAGACTAGCAGGTGCTATAGCTAAGAGTGGAGATTCTAAATCGGCACTGGTTGAATTCATTTTTTTTTTTTTTTGAGAAAGGGATCTCACTCTGTCACCCAGGCTGCAGTGCAGTGGTGCGATCTCGGCTCACTGCAACCTGCTAGTCCCAAGCTCAAGTGATCTTCCCGCTCCCGCCTCCCAAGTAGTTGAGACCACAGGCATGCACCACCATGCCCAGCTAATTTTTTGTATTTTTGGTAGGGATGGGGTTTTGCCATGTTGCCCAGGCTGGTCTTGAACTCTTGAGCTCAAGCAATTCCTCCTGCCTTGGTCTTCCAAAGTGCTAGGATTACAGGCTTGAGCCACCAAGCCCAGCCAAGTTCATATTTTTGTCATCACTACAGGGTAAGTGTTTAACTTTCTTGGGCCTCCACTCCTTCTCTGGAAAATGGGTTCAATAATAGCACTGACTTTATAGGGTCAATAGGAAGATTAAAAACCTCCTTGCTTATAATGTGCAGTACAAAGAAGGTGTGAATATTTGTTATTTTTTGTTTTACCTGCCATATTGAGGTAGTAGTCAGGTGTCCATTTCTTTCCTCTTCCATATTTAATATTCATCCATGGTCATAAAATCATAGGATCTGAGGGCAAAGGGGGAATTTTAAGATCTTCTACTCCAATTGAACTATTCTTTCTTTTCCACTCTAGTGATGGAAGACATGGCAGCAGTAACTCGTAGAAAGATTTTTCCTATATAAAGCCAAAAATCTCATTCTCTATTTCACTTCCTCATTGGTTGTAGTTCTTACCTTTGGAATAAAGCTTAATACTTCCTCAAGTAGCTAGAACTGAGTGTTCAGGCAATCTTGTTTATTACATTTCTCTCTCATGACCCATAATATTAAAACCATCACCACTCTTCACTTTCATAATATTTTGGAATGGTTTTCTATCCAGTGGGGGAAAAGCAAGGTAAGGAAAAAGTTCAGAGGTAAAGAGGAAGATTCCTAAAGGGAAATCTTACTGCTTCTGACTTCTAGCCACTCCAGGCTGAAACTGATGGAGACCAATCTGTGTTTCTTGTATGTGCTCAATGAAGAAGGAAATAGCCTCCCTTTTAGCAGACCCAAGTATTTTTTGTGTGGGTTTGCATCATCAGTAGAACCAACTGTCAATATTGAAATTTCCCCTGTGTTTCTGATTCCTTTCATGGACCTTGAAGGTGTTTGTTGACCTGCTTATTTTTTTATTATTTTTTGTTATTTTTTTGAGAGAGTCTTGCTCATTTGCCTAGGCTGGAGTGCAGTGGTGCAGTCTCGGCTCACTGCAACCTCTGCCTCCACCTCCATAGCTTAAGTGATTCTCCTGCCTCAGCCTCCCAAGTAGCTGGGACTATAGGTATGTGCCACCATGCCTGACTAATTTTTTTGCATTTTTAGTAGAGACAGGTTTTCACAATGTTGGCCAGGCTGATCTCAAACTCCTGACCTCAGGTGATTCACCTTCCTTGGTCTCTCAGCATGCTAGGACTACAGGTGCACACCACCACACCTAGCTAATTTTTGTATTTTAACTAGAGATGGGGTTTCACCATGTTGGCCAGGCTGATCTTGAACTCCTGACCTCAGGAGATCCACCCACCTCGACTTCCTAGAGTGCTGGGATTACAGGCATGAGCCACCATTCCCGGCCTGTTGACCTGGTTTTAAACCACAGACAATTGCTTCTGAGGTCCAAGCTTCTGGTACTAGTCCAGGTGTAAAATGCCTTCATCATCCTAGAGACAGCACAGATTAGAAAATAGAAATGTGCTTCCAAGTGCCTTGTGGGAATAACATTATCACATAGTAGTTTATTTAAAGCATATTGCCAACCAGGTCTAGTAATATTCTTACATATTTGTCTAGAAGAATTTGAGTATCTAAAGTAGTGTTTTCCCCCAGGGGTCACTTATCAATGCTCGGAGACATTTTTTTATTGTCTTGGCTCAGGATGCTACTGGCTCAGATGTGCCACTAAACGTCACACAGCACAGACCCGTACTACAATGAATTATCTTACCCATTATGTCAGTAGTGCTGACGTTGAGATATCCTACCCTGAAACGTATTATTGCTCTTTTATGGAAAATGTTGTTATAATGGAAAATCCCATTCAAACTTTTCAATAAAAGCATCTAGACAGTACCATCACATCTATATCCATCAATAAATGTGATACACAGACGTCTGTCCTTTAGAAAATAACCTTAACTCTTTCCTGCTCAGAGAGGTGCAAATAAGCTTTCTCAGCTTCCTGCTAGAGCTAATTAAATTTGTATTTCTCAGGATAAGAAACTCATTCAGAGGGTTGGAAAGGCTGTTTGACGAGCACTTAACAAAGTGCCTTTGCTTCTTTCTGCGTTTTGTTTGAAGCAGAGAATTTCTGTTCAGCAGACCCCCATTCTTCAAGCACTGTCCTGTAATTCTCAAGAAACATTTTGGATCTAGTGGGAGCCCCTCCTGGCCAATCAAAACATGCTGGGAGAGCAGAAGCCCTTGGATCCAGGGTTTTTACTTAAGCAAAAAGAAAGGTAGTCTAGAGGAATACAGGAAAGAATTTCTTTTCTTATTTTTTTGTTTTTTGCTTTGCAGCATCTTAACACTGCAGTGAGAATAGTTCTTCAATTCAACCGTATGGGATGCTTACATGAGATTTCTCTCTGGGAGTGAATTTTTCCTTCATACACACTTAAGTGATTCATTTTCATTCAGTGGCATGACTTATCAGAAGAAATTTCAGTGTCTATCACCCTGGGCATATTCAGAAAAATTATTCCCCCCCCCCAGGTCTCCAAAATAAGCTGATTTTGGAAATAAATGGAGGACAACCTTTTGTGTTACAAAAGGCAGGCAACAAGGGCTTACAAAAAGGAAGAATCTAATACCTAAATGTTTTAATTCATTAACGTGAAAAGACTTTCTGTGGGTCTCATCTTTGCAAGCAGATATAATATTGCCATAGTATAAGTATGACCATGCCTCTTTCTAACATGGTATTAACATCAGTAATAAAGAATGGTAACAAACCACATTTGGTTACACCTTTCGGAAAACATCAACATTTTAACCATAGACCCTTCAGCTGGGATGCAAGGAAACAGAGTGCTGGCAACCTAAAGAATAAAATTTTACAGGTGAAATATTTAGATCTTCTGCTCCGTAATTAAAATAAAAATTGACTTCATCTGTTTTAACTTACAAACATAAGCTAATGCTTTAATGCTCAACACACTTTGGTCTAATGGAGACAAGGAACGGATTTAGCTGACTTCTCCCAGTAACTTTTGCTGACTTATAGGTAGTGAGAAGACCTTTTCAATAGAGTAGTACAGATGAAAAAGTCAGTGAGCTATATCTGGGTCACATCGGTTTTGCAGAATTAAAGGTGACTCTCTTCATTGGAACAGTCCCAAGTTTGTGCATGCAACCACTTATACAGATCTTGCTTCCTGTTCGTCGATGGCAGAGGATTTAATGTTTACAAATGGAAACATGTTTTCCGTAATTTTGAAAACAACTTTCTGGATACTTAAGATTCCCTTTAGTTTATTATAGATATATGTACTTTCTCATAAAAATGTTTCCTTGACTATGACTGTCTACATTGAAATCATTGTCATTTGTATATCAAATAAGCTGCTCACCAACATCGTGCCCCAAATAAGCTTCTCTTTTAGTCTCCAAGACCTTCCCTTCTATATCACCCCAAACCGATTTCTTAGGATCCTTCAGTCCTTCTAGAGTTGGGCAGGCAAAGGGCAGGTGGAAAGGACATTCCACATGGAGGGAGGAGGATGTTGAAAGTCTCAGAGCTGAGAGAGAGCACAGCACGCTCTTGGAGGAATGACATCAATAGGGTTCAAGGAAGGTTTCCAGAATTATGTAAAAATTGTCTCTATAGTATTTAACTTGACCTTAAATTTTGACATGAGGATGCCTTGAAACAACCTGTTAATAGCGCTACCATCATTGCCAGTCAGGAACCCAAGGAGAATAGTTTCACCTTCCAAATTAAAAACACTCCCAAACATCCCCTTTTGCACTAAGAGCCATGAGTACACTAGGACAGAAACCACATCCAGTTTTTTTGGTGTTGCTTTTTTTTTTTTTTAAGCATTGGCTGTTATGTAAACATGCTATAAAAACTTGAATTAGTTTGCAAGAAAAAGCCTGTTAGACTGTTTCCAGAGAAAACAGCAATGCTTTGGGTCACTTTGAAAGTGGATTGGCCCATCTCCCCAAGAACACAACATTCTAAAAACATTTTTGTACTAGCAGCATTAATGGAAATGTGCTGTTCTCTGGGTTATTGCCATGGTCAACTGCGAATCCAACAAGTGGTTTAAAACAATCCCAAATATTTTGATACCTTAGACACCACTTAAAAGTTTACCTCAACAGGATCACTTTCCATTTTTCAGGGTAGAAATGAGTCTTCCTTTGACAGACCATATTTCTTCAGCAGTGTTAAATGGTGGCTTTTCATAGCAGTGTGATTTATGGCCTGCCTCTAGGAAGGACCACATTAGGTGTAGGATATTTAAAAAAAAATAGTCTGTCTCTACATTGGAAGAAAAAGAAGTTTGCAGAATAAACTTTGTGTCGCTCCTTTAAAAAACTCAGAAATTTCATTTCTAAGTAAGAAAACATAATTATGAAACTTGGAGTCTTATTTTGTTTTAGTGAAATCCCCCTTTCTTGTAACCATGATTAGTTTCAGTTATCAAATACGGATCTTGGCCAAGACCAGAGGATAACTTGATACCAGAAGTTCGAGACCAGTCTGGGCAACATAGCAAGACCTCATCTCTACAAAAAAAAGAAAAAGAAAAATAGCTGGGCATGGTGGCATGTACCTGTAGTCCTGCGTATTTGGGAGGACAAGGCAGGAGGATCTCTTGAGCCCAGGAGGTTGAGGCTGCAGTGAGCTAGGGTTGCACCACCATACTCCAGCCTGAATATCAGAGCAAGACCTTGAAAAAAAATTTTTTTGAAACATACTGATCTTAAGACAGCAATTCCATCTCCCATGTTCTTATATCACATTTGAATTTTGTTGTAAAATGAAAAAAAAAGCAGATTCAAGAAGTAAAAGTCTAGCCTGTGTCTCAGGAAATGGAGATTCCATCTTGCTTTTGGGGAGTCATTGAAAGACGTTCTCCCCACTTGGAAAAAGATGGGAATCCTCCAGCCCTTGTCTCTTCCCTCCAGATCACTTTTCACCATTGGGGGCTTTTCCTGGTCTAATTCTCATGCCTGCCCACTTCCCCTCTCAGTTCTTCCTTCCTTTCAACTTTATTTGGGGTCTCAAAAAGGCCTGAGTCTTTCTTGAAAGGAATTTGAAAAGAACCAAGCACAATGACTGCCATTTCAGGATGGAAACAGTATTTTAGGGCACACGCTGTGTCTGAATAGAACTCTCTCTACCATATTTTTTTCTCTTCCCCTCGTGGTTCATGGGAACATTGGTTTGGGAAGTGAGCCAAGCCAGTCTTTTGTTCTTATTTTTAACTTATGATAATAGAATATTTTCAGTCCACAGACTTCTGCAGAATGCGTGATTAATAACAAGGGTTGAGGCCGGAGAAGTGCTAACAACAAGGCTATAATTACATTATGGGTTTTTAGTGACACCAAAATAAACCACAAGAGACATAGGACCTCTTAAGCACACTTACCCAAATTATACAGCCATGTCAAACTTCCAGTTTCTAAATGCCTTGTAACAAGAGATGACAGAGATGTAGTGTTTTTAATCAGAGAAAATCCTCAAGTTAAACACTCACCCTTTCAAAATAATTCTCTGCCCCTCATTTTGATGGCAATGGCCTAATGGTATCCATGGCTTCAATTTCTCAAGTAGCTGTTAATTTATGTTTAATGCAAAACACAATTTTATGCTTTATTCCTTTCTTCAAACTATAAGCAATCTTATTTTGCTCATCACCAATTGCATGTGTCTTATTGTTTGCACTCTGCAAAGTTCTCCTTCTTGGTCTAGTTAGATACCCACTAGTAGAGGAGATATATTTTCATTTGGGAATAATTCATTCCCTGGTTAATGGTATTATTATATACAAATCAATTCATTCTGGTGAGAAATTTATATTCATTGCAGTCTAGCAATCCAAGCTGCCTCATGCAATATGGTATCTTTTTTTAAAAACCCCCAAATTGTCAGGTACCTGTCTTTTCAGCAGACCTGTATTTCAGGAATAAAACTTTCCCTTTGGTAAGGTAATAACAGCAACTGTGTTTTGGAGAAGCAACAGGAAGAATAAGAGTGTGAATGCCAGATCACCTGGATTTCAATCGCATCAGTTCTTATTCATCCCATTAACTTGGGCAAATTACTTAACCTTTCTGTGCCTCTGTTTTCTCATCTGTGCAATGAGCCAACAGTAGTTCCCAGCTCATGGTGCTCTTTGCAGAGCAAAGATAATAAAGATAATAAGATACTGCATGGACAGAGGTGGGATCAATGTGTTACATATGGCACCCAAGTAGGATCATTCTTCTTTGTATTAATTACGACTTGAGCTCCATCATGCTTTTGTTGGTTCAGAAGGACATTTAAGAGCACAGAACTAATTCACCACCTGATGAATGGCTGTTTATCCTACAGGATCATTGATGGACATGATCTGATGCCTCTGCTTCAAGGGAAAAGCCAACGCTCAGATCACGAGTTTCTCTTCCATTACTGCAACGCCTACTTAAATGCTGTGCGCTGGCACCCTCAGAACAGTGAGTAAACAGACCTTTCCATGCTTCTCATGCTCCATGCAACCTATGCCTTGGGAATAGATAAAACTAAAGGGCAAAAAGGTGGCTCTGCTCGATGCAGGCCAACAGGTGCCTCAGTGTGCGACCATGTTTTCCTTGCTTTGTCTTCTTCCTCCTTTCTACTCCTTCTGGTCACATACTTGTCCAGGTAGGAGGACATCAGGGGACTGTGTCATTTATTCACCCACCTGAACACTACCCATAGCTTCTTTTTCCAAGCAGAGGAAACTCCCTGTTCTCAACAGGGTGCTGTGGCTCATCCTTTATTGCATGCACAACTGCCCAGCTTTACTTCCTGGGACTCCTCGCATACTGAGGACAGCAGCCTCTGTGTTCTGTGCATTGCTGTGCTTACACTTTCAGGCTCTTCTCCCAGAAGGATGTCTTGTCTCATCTCTTCTTGGAGGGTACTCCCCAATGCCCCCCAGACTCTGCTGAAATGCCACCTCCTCTGCATGTCCTCAAAGCATTCCCCTCACATTTCTAGCATGGCACTAAAAGCTAGAGAATGAATGAATAGAATTTCGTTGTTTACCTGACTTACTTTCCCAGCCTAAAGATGATGGATCATGACTCACTGTATCTGTATTTTGTACATCATGCATATTTGCTACATTTAGATATTTAAAGCAAAGTCAAAATGTTCTTCACTACTACCACATTTCCTGAATTGTGCAATAAAACAGGATCTCATGTTTGTTTTACAGTGGAATTTCCAATTAGGATACAGGAACAAATGGTTTATAATCTTAGATGTAATCAATTTCAGACCTTTCTTTCCTATCTTTGAAACTTAGATTTACAGTAATATTCCTATCACTAAGATGCTTGGCAGTCAATGGAAAGTGGTGAGCAATTTATACAGCTATTGGTTATTCTAGAGGTACCTATTGAGGTTGGATGTTCAGTTCCTTCTTTGGTGATTAAATAAAATTCCCCTTTTCTCTAAGGGGCTTTGGAGTTCTGCTTCTAGAACCTAAGACTGCCCCCCCGCATGAAGCGGGGCATGTAATAACCTCCCAGCTGCTACCTTCTTCTTAAACTCAGGGTGATTCCATTCAATTTTCTAATGAATCTTTGTCTCTTTCTCACTCACCTAGACAATTTTTCCAAGACTTATCACTTAAAGAACAGCCTCTCTTTTATTTTTTCAACTTTTCCATGAAATTACAACCCTTCTGTTAGCCACGGAAATCACACCAGGTTTATGCTTCAGTTTCTCCTTTAAATTTGGGCAGTTTCCTCATGATATGCTCTAGAAGACAAAAAACAACAGAAACATGGGCTTGTGATTTTACATCTGGAAGCATTTTATTCACATATATCATCCATGTAGCCACAATTCCTAGTTTCCATAAGAATACTGCTTCTTTTTTAGATCAGTTTATAGCACCGATTCTGAGCTTTGTAATAAATGAGAACTCAAGGACTCTTAATTTCTTTTTATATGGAGCCAGCAAGGAATGTGAAGAACAATGTTTCCATGATTACTGCATGTTCAAATAAGTCTGTATCATGTCCTGAACCTTGCAAAATTGTATTTTAATAGAGCCAACTCCCCAGTTAGAGAAGCCAGAAGGAACATATTGGATCAGAGGCTGGAGGAACACATTATGTGGAGGAGTAAAGAGAAAAGGGACAGGAAGAGGCAGAAAATAGGAGTGAGAAAAACAAGACCCAGTTTCTGATATGCAACTGGCCCCAGGATAAAATTTGCTTCTTGGACACAAGTAACATTTTCTCTCAGTGCAACTCCTTCAACTATTCTGCCTTGAACTGGCAACAAAAAAAGGAGAAATCACAGTATCTCAAGGCTAGAATGATTCATCGAGATAAAGGACCTCAGGAAAACATGATGTTTATGAATCATTTATGATTTATTTTTCAGACACTATCTGAAACTCAATAACTGTATTTGCTGTCTTGGCTTTTATGCATGGCTTCGTGTTTAGTTATTTTGTATTCTATCTATTCATTTTTTCTAGAAATATGTATTGAGCACCTACTGTGTGGAAAATATCGTGTTAGTGCTGGCATCTGTCAGTGAGCAAAACAGACAAAGTTCTGTGCTGAAGAGTAGCTTACATCTTAGACCAGGCGGCACTGCTAGCTATGCAATGTGCTGGGAATACAGAAATGCATAAGGAAAACGTGACTGTCATCCATATGGAGCTTTTTGTCACCTGGGGAAGACAGAGCTCAAGCTAGTACTAGTAGAGTGAGTCTGCATAGGTCATCTCAGATAGACTTTGGTAGGAGTTTGTCAATAATCACTAGACTGTGGAACATATTCATAAATCTTAGGGATAAGAGGTTTATCATCTGACCTCAGAATACTTTATTAGGAAAAAAATAAAAGAAATGTAGTATTAGGGTTTATTAGCAGGCAGTGGTAAGCTGGAATCAGCTCCTGGTCGTTTAGGAATCTTGCCAGCTGGTTGTTAAACCATTGTATGTTTTCATTTGGCTGTGTTGTAGGTGTTTACACCATAGCAATTGGCAAACACAACGAATCCAGGCTGCCTTCCCTCCCTCAGAGCGCTAGATTAACAACAGTTTGTTGGTATCAGTAGAACTGATTGCAGATGTTTTTAAGATTAAGTTACCATTTGTCTTGATTATTTGGAGGATTAAATATTATAACTCCAAACTCATGAAATACTGATTTTTCAGAAATCTTAGAGCTAGGATTTCATTTCTACCCTTTTAAAACATGAATCTCTTTTAAATTTTATATATAATGTCTTTGCTATAATTTAGTTGTCTCAGCAAAATGAATGACATGATTTAATTATGATCTGATATCATTATTCCTATTACATTTACAAGAACTCAAGAAAGCATGATTATAACATGGATAACTTTCCTTGCACTAAGACAGGAATTTTGAGTTAAAATTTACCATTCAATGAGTATGAAAAAATTTGGCTTTACCATTTGACATATGAATTAATGTTATTAAAAATTCAACACAATGACAGCTTGATTTTATGGATGGAATTTATCTTTGAGGGTAGGTGGCTCCAGGATCAAGCTGATGACTGTAGTCTGTGACATAAATGCTCACATTAATGGGAGCTGGTTTGCAAACCAGCTGGTCATACCAAAATCCATTGGATAGCTGTAGGTATATTCTAGAACACAGTGTAATATAGTACATAATCAATAGCTTAAAGCATTTTGCATAGACATATATTGGAATATTAGCATCATGTAGAAAAAAAGTTGCATATTTTTGAAATGTCACACTTTAGTCAGGAAACAGGATATCCATGAAGCTATAAAAATTACATAGGGGAACGGGGCACCAATACCATTCTTTCCCTGGGAAAAGGATGAAGACATCCTCACATTGAACTAGCAGAGCCTCATAAATCCTGCTCCATTTTCAATTAAAGCTTGTTGGAAAATTTTCCCCTGTGATATAAAAAGCTTTATTTTAAAAATGACAATGCTAAAAACTTTTGAATGATTATCTTCTAGCAATTGGGAAATATACAATCAATTAATGTTAACTGGTGATGAATATCACAATTTCCGTGATTCGATTATATGAGTGTTTCAAATGATCACAGGTACCCTGAAAATACATACATTGAATATGCATCAATAATAAATAAATAAATAAAATTACAGCAAACAGGAATAGAGTAATAGAATTTATTCCAAAGGAACGTCTTTCTTTCCAACTTTCTGAAAGATACCTTCTTTTCAAAATAAGAGCTCAGGAATGGTTTAAAGTCAAAAGTAGCTTACCATGGTAACATAAGGAAAAATGCTTGCATTGCTCACTATCTATCATTTTCATTTAATTAAAAAATTAATTTTTCCCCTAAAATACACCTAATAGAAGAGATTCTCATAACAACTACTTATGAGTTAACAGCATCAGAAAGGTGGCACTTGGCTTTCATCTTCACTAGTAATTTTGGTTAGTACTTGTCAGATGCCCTTCCTCATCTGATCCTCAGAATTAGGATTTAAAGTGTCAGAAATAAAATACTGAGCACTGAAGCTGACTTAATGTGATGCACCATTTCCAAATTTAAGTTCACCAAGAACTATCCTGTGTTTCAGCTTACCTTATAAAAGGACATATTCTCATCCTACTCTGTAACTGTTGTAGCAATTAAGAAAAAGCACATATATGTAAAGCATTTCAAGGATATCTTTTAAGTCTTAGAACTTCTTTTCTCTGTGAACACTTCAAATGCTGCATTGCCACAAGATTTTAATAGTTCAGGCATGTGGTCATTGTTTCACTCATGTTCCTGTGAAGCCCTGTAGCAAAGTACAACATATGTATTTGTAATTGTAGCAACACAGGATGATGGTGTCCTGAGATGGACAGAATTTCCTTTGGAGATCTAGGAGAAGGAATGACTTATGAGGTTAGAAAAGATTTTATTGAACTTTTTAAAAATAAAGTTTATTGTATATCATTATCATTCAGCCACATCAGTAACAGCTTAACTTCCCCAGTCATTTCCTTTAGTGGAAAAAATCACCATATAAATAGATTTTGTGTTTTCCAACATAGTCTATTAAACATATATTTTCTTATGAAACTCCATATTGCCTTATAGACAGTATCAGACAATATTTGAGATGAACATTCACTTTTCAACCAAAGTTACAGAATGTCTGATCTAAGATGACACTAATACCATGGAAGAAATGTCCTGGTCATTACTTTTGATAATTTGCTACAATTCAAACTTAATTCCTTATGGAGCCAAAGTAAATCAAAATTTAATTTTCTTTCTTGAATTAAAAAAAAAAAAACCAAAAAACTCACTGTGTCTGAGTGCTCAAATGCCCTCTTCCAGTAAGCTTGGTGACCATCTTTTTCTGATCTTTCTTCCAGAAGTCACTTCTGATCTTTTCCCCTTGCATTCTCTGTACTACCATTTCACTGATTTTCTGCAGTATTTTACACATCTCTTTTCCCCGACTTCAACACAGGGCATCTCTCAGTTTGCCCGGAATGTCTGCCTATGTCTCTAACCCCCCACCAGATTTGCTTTCATGGGCTGTCAGACCTGATATTTTCTACGTAGACATTTTAGTTCTAACCAGGGCATGCAATATTTAGCAATTCTTTGTGTCTTCCTTACATTCGTATCCTCTATACAAAAGTCTTTTGTAGGTAGTTATATAGACATTTCCCTTTGTTAACCTCATGTTCTTGAAATTTGTCATCTCTTTTTGTGATCATTATATATCTTTTGAAGACATGCTTTATGACGATGACAGTAAACACTGATGTTTGTTGCATATTTACTGTCTGCTGGACACTTTGTTGAGAACATTGTATTTGATATCTCATTTAATCCCCTAAATTATAAGACATTATGATTATGTTAGTTTCAGATTTGGCTGTAACAGAAAACAATTAAAAAAAAACCAGTAGTTTGGATTAGAGAGAAGTTTATGTCTCCATCTCATGGGTAATGTCCAGAGGTGAATGGTCCATAAAGTCTCCGGGGTGCAGAATTTTTCAAGCAGCTTTTCCACCTCTTGTAGAATGTGGCAGCTTCATCTTCATGGTGAACGATGGTTGTGTCTACCTTAAATGCATACAACGGGGGGATGGATGGGAAAGATGAGAATAAAAAAGCACATGGCTACTACTTCCCAAGGAAGATAGACTTTTCTTACAGACCGGAAGTTGGTCACCTGTTGACACTTAGCTTCACAGGAGGCTGCAAAGGAGAGTTTTGTTATGGGTGTCCACATACCTAGAGAACACTCAATGACTGTGGGAGGCTGGGGGAACAGCTAGCTCTCTCTTCTCTCAGTGTTATTTCTCCCAATTATAGATGGAGAGACAGAGGTAGAAGGTCACATTATTGGCATACAGTCTCAGAATTGATGGCCAAGTTAGGATTTGCAACCAACACTGCTTTTGAGTCTGTCTCCCATTAATTGAAACATCTTCTCCCAAGACAGCATGTTCTTTTACTCACAACTATAAATCATGAATCCTCTACCTATGTTGGATCTGGACATCTCTGTGCCCCCATGCACCGAGTCCATAATTCATCCACATCCTCTTATTCCCCAAATGTGGATATCCTTGGCATCATCAGGTCCCATACTCCTTCTACTGGCTCCATCCCTGATTCTCACCCTCTTAGCTGTTTTCATCTGTCTCCATGAATGTTCTTTCTTGGAGGCCAAATGACTTATGCCCTCTGCACAATTCCTGGTAACTGCCCATTTTTGACAGCAAGCAATCCCAAAGCAAATGTACTTCCAAGCTCTCTGCCTTCCTCACTCCGTTATCTTCCATGATCAGATGGTAATCTCTAGTGCCTCACAGCAGCCTGTTGGTCCTTCAAGCTGGAGGTGGTGCAGAGCCATTGTGTGAATTCAGTCAGGATGCTCTGAGTAGGTCCCAAGGAGACTATGGAGTGCTTTTGGCTTCTTGTCTGCCCATGCTGGATTTCATGACGACAGCTGGCTCTTCCCCTCTTTCCATCCCTTCCTCCTAACAGCCATCATCTCCTTTATTTTTTAATTTATCCAACTTTTTTTTTGAGACGGAGTTTTGCTCTTGTCACTCAGGCTGGAGTGCAATGGTGTGATCTCGGTTCACTGCAACCTCTGCCTCCCAGGTTCAAGCGATTCTCCTGCCTCAGCCTCCTGAGTAGCTGGAATTACAGGCATCCGCCACCACACCCAGCAAATTCTTTTATAGTTTTAGTAGAGACAGGGTTTCACCATGTTGGCCAGGTTGGTCTCGAACTCCCAACCTCAGGTGATCCACCCACCTTGACCTCCCAAAGTGCTGGGATTACTGGCGTGAGCCACTGCGCCCAGCCTCAGCAATTTTTTATTGGCCCTTTGTTCTATCTAAGATACTAGGCACTACACATTTAGGAGATGTGGGAGATATGGTCCCTGCCTTCAGAGAGGAAATAATTCAGTCAGAGAATTGGAGACCTCATGGGTTGACTGAGTGGTGAAAATTGGTGAGAGGAACAGAGGAAGACAGGTGACTTCCAGCTCAGAATTCAGATGGGTTCATGGAGGAGAACATAGCAGGGCTTTGAAGGACAACTAGAATATCAGTATCAAGGCAAGGAAGGGAAAGTGGAGGAAGAGTCTTGTACATCCTGCACCCACTTTGTTTCAGGTTATATATTCCTGTCCCTTAATATGCAAAACCCTAGGCTTCATGGAAGGGAGTATTTTGTCCTCAATTATTCAGGCATCATTTGGGAAAGGTCATGTTGCTCTCAAATTGCCTGGCTGTGAAGCACATGCACCCAGCCGCCAGAACTGCTTCCTCATCCTTCTCACTGTTGTCTATTATGAGCTCTGGTGCTGCCAGCTACAGGAAGCAGGCAGAACTTATCTACTGTCATCGATTATATATCAGCCAAGGGCTGAATAGTTAGGGAGTCTGGGCTATGGTAAACCGATAGCAGTAAACCTCTAGGGTCAGAAACAGAGCTTGGGGCCAAGAGCTTTTGGAGAGCATACATGTATAAAATTAGAAGACATGTGATCTATGGTTGCTCAGTTGCAAACACATTGTAAAATCTTTGGGTCCATGAAAAGATTTCAGGCATTAGTGTGGGGTGTCTAGATGAGACTAGGGAAATGTATGAAACAATTTTTTAGGTGGATCACAGGAGTCAGGAGGGCACAATGGGATGGGTTTTCAGACATCAGTAGATGACATCAACTTTTCCGTAAGCTTACTGAGGGGCAGGCCCAGGATTCTTTGTGTGGGGGTTCCTCACAGTGGAAAAAGGGAACTGTATGTGAAATGGTTCTTGAAGAACTTCAAGATGGCAACAGAGGTACATACTGCCAAGACTGAAAGCCCAAAATATCTGTGTATGCCTTCTATGATATCTATATGCAATCTTCCAAGCACCCAAAATAAATCTCGCCAAAACTACCAGTTGAACATCATTCATCAAGGGAAGTGTAAATCTGAGTGATACATTAAGAGCCAGTGTGTTGAAGCCATGTAGATTTATTAATAGTTTTCCATATACTGCAGAAAAAAAAGTCTTACAACATGTATTACAGTAGCAACAGATTGAAGGACAGATGGAAACTGCTGTGTTTCTTGTGTAGATTGGCTGCAACTTTCTGTTCACAGCTAACTCATGTATAGTCTATACTCTAGACCCAGACTCCCTCTGAGAGCATCACATATAGGAACCAACTTTTAATCCTCAAAGAAATGCTACCAGGCAAGAACGATTATTATGAACATTTAACAGAGGAGCAGACTGGGACACAGAGAGGTGAAAGCAGCTATGCCCAACATCACATAGGTAGGAAATTGCAGAGGTCAGGATTGAACCTAAACTACTGATGCTCAGAGCTGTGCCCTTAACCAAGCCAGTGGCAGGAAAATCCTTGGCCGAAGCACCTGCCCTCTAGCTAGTGCATTCATTCTCTCTCTCTCTCTGTCTCTCTCTCTCTCTCTCTGTCTCTCTCTCTTTCTCTCTCTCCTATACACCCACCCCCCACATCTCCTCTTACTATCTATGCAACTCTCACCCAGCATCAGGCTAAGAAAGCCAAATGCATCTAACTCTTTTATAAAGACATTGCTATCATCCTGGAACAAGAGAGTCTTCAGGCCTCTGGCACTGTCCCTTCTCCATCATATTTTTCTTGGAAGAGCACAGCAACTCTACCCATTTATCTCTACTCCTTCTATACCGCCCTTCAATCTTTGGTCCCTGTTCTGTCCTTTAGAGCTGTTCTATACTGCCCTTCGATCTTTGGTCCCTGTTCTGTGCTTTAGAGCTGTTCATTCATTCATGCAGTTTATCACCAAGCCTTAGAGAGTTGTGAGTACTGTCTGTCTCAATCCAGCTTCTGACTTATTTTATCAAATACAAAGTTTGTATTATTTTATAGTTTAGCTCAGAGGTTCATGTATAGGGAGTGACGAAGTTGTGCTGTGATAACCATTAGCCCTGACATTTCAGGGGCTTAGCCTGGCAAACATTTATTCTCACTCCTGCTGTAGAACAGAGCTTCTCAACCTGGATACTATTGACATTTGAGGCCAGGTGATTCTCTGTGCTGGAGGCTGCTGTGTGCATTGTAGACTGTTGGGTAGTATCCCTGGCCTCTCCCCACCAGGTAGTATCCTCTGCAAGACGTCCACCCCACTGCAACTATGACCACAAAATGCATCTCCCAACATGGCCAGAGGTTTGGGAGATAACTGCTCATTCAATGCCTGTCATGGTGGGAAGGTGAGGGTCTAGAATGAGAGGGTTCTGTCATCCATTTGTCAGGGACCACTCTGACAGAGGCCCCTCATCTCGAACGTCACTAGCAGGAGAGACAGCTCCTCTGTGCTGTGGCTGGGAAAGTACACTGCTCATGTTTGGCCAGAAGAGGCCGTGCAGACTCCCTGCCTTCAAAGGAGCTGGAAAGTGTTCTGGAGCACTCAGATTATGCAGAGTTCCCTGTCTCCAGGAAAGAGGCATAATCTTGTTTTTGTGGACTCAGGGTTCCAGGTTGGGGGCACCTTGCTTTAGCCACTCTGGGTTAGAAGCAAGGGCCATAATGGCACAGTCGTGTCGTGTGATGCCGCTGAGTTTCGGTCATGTGTACAGTGTCTTTACTTGTGCCAGACGGGCTTTCCAGGAATGGCTTTGTTTTGTCTCACATGATGGCTCTGAGACTCCTGCAAGGCAGCAGTTTAAATATTCAGAGACACCTGGAAAGGAGTGTCCCAGGGTCTGAATTGTGCTCAGCTGTGTCATGGAGTGTTGTGACTGCTCTAAGTACAGCATTCAGAGCACAAGATGTGAGAGGCTTGCATCATTATAAGATGCCAGAAGGACTCAGGGCCCTTCAGATAAAGACAGAATGAAGCTTCAAGGACACTTTTCAGGAGGATGATGTTAGAATTTGTAGGTGATGTAGCCTAACCCTGTTCCCGGACCAAACCTAGGGTCAGGCTGCTATTTCTCACAGCCCAACAACAAGATGCAGACAAACTGGGGAGGAAGAGATATTTCTGTAACTGGGTGTAGAGAGAAGGCCTGGAAAATATTGCCCAAACCAACTCAAAATTACACTTTTCTGGAGCTTGTATACCTTCTAAGCTATATGTCTACATGTAAGTGTGCATTCATCTAAAGAGATAAGTGATTAACTTCATTTAGTCTATGACTAAGGTCTGAGTCCTGAAGACCTTCCTCTGGAGCCTCAGTAAATGTAGTTAATCTAGATGAGTCCAGATTCTGTGGTGATTATCCTTTTCTTGTCTCCTACTAAATCATGGAGGTTTGGGGAGTTCTTTTAGACCCCCAGTAAAACTTGTTTGTGGGGGTCTGGGAAGTTTCTTCAGACTCCCAGTAAAACTTGTTTAATTCTAAATGGGTCCTGCTAAGAATTCCTTTATTACCTTGTCATGCATGCTTGAGGTCCAGGAGAGGCCTGGGCAAAACTCTTGGTGGGCTTTTGTTACATCCCAAACTTTGTATAAGGTGCTGGCTCTATCAGCTTTTAATATTTAACTTCATCACTCAGTCACTGCTGAAACAGATGTCATAGAGGCCTGTGGTAGTGAGACCTGGCTGCCACAACCCGACTCCAAGAGGTTAACAGGGAGATTCTGCTAGATACTAATATTGATTTTTAAAACAATTTTATGATGTAACGAAAGTTCTCGTTTGCACTCTCTCTATTTTTGTCCTTGGGAACACATGTGCTCAGTTTTGGGGACTTCCTTGCAGGGCTCCCACTTCCCGTGGCTGAGTTGCTGTAACACCAAGTAATAGAAATCACATCTCTTCCTGTTCCAGGGTCAGAAGCCCCTGTAGTCCCCAGGAAATCCCAGGGATCTCAGAGACCTCTTTATTTCCCTTTGTTCATAGCTTAGTTTATTTTTAATAAGATAGCTGTTTTAGGATCCTATGTGGAAGATGCTGAATCAGTTTCTGGCTTAGGCATCAAGTTTTTCTCACTTAAATTCTATTTACCTTTTTGTCAAATGACAATAAACTTTCTTGTCTCATGAGTTGAGTCACATTTTGTAGTGGTGCTTTTATATAAAATATGTTTCACCAGTGCAGTGACATAACAGTACTGTGTCATATGTCATTGATAGCTTTGACCATTACGTGTGACAATTTGTTTTCTTAATTTGGGTAAGGATTTTAAAAATCTCAGTAGAATTATTGTCCTCATCACTACTTAGACTACTTAAACAAGTTTTAAAAAACCTGTCCACTTTAATTTCCCTGCATTCTTTATATCAAATTTAACAATTCCTTTTCCAGGTCATTGGATCTCAGTTATAAATGAATCTCAGTTCCCAGTTTGGTCAAAATATTTATCTGTTTTAGTCATGAGAGAGGAACAATCTTTTTTCAGAGCAGTAGATGATAATTTTTCTCTTGAGACGGAGTTTCTCTCTTGTTTACCAGACTGGAGTGGTGCAATCGCACAATCTTGGCTCACTGCAACCTCTGCCTTCTGGATTCAAGTGATTCTCCTGCCTCAGCCTCTCGAGTAGCTGGGATTACAGGCATGCACCACCATGCCTGGCTAATTTTGTATTTTTAGTACAGACAGGGTTTCTCCATGTTGGGCAGGCTGGTCTCGAACTCCTGACCTCAGGTGCTCTGCCCGCCTCAGCCTCCAACTGGGATTACAGGCTTGAGCCACTGTGCCCAGCCAATAATTTTTAAAATACATTAGTGAATAAACATATATTTAAAAATTTAACATTTTTCTGGTATATGAGGATATTCAAGATGAAGTATGTTATCAAAATAATTTTGGAATACAGGACTAAATATACCTACGAAAAATATAAGATGATGCTGGATATGGTGGCTTAAACCTGTAATCCCAGTGCTTTGGGAGGCCAAGATAGGAGGATTGTCTGAGCCCAGGAGTTCAAGACTAGCCTGGGCAACATGAAGAGACCCCATCTCCACAAAAATTTTTAAAATATAGCTGGGCATGGTGGCATGCACCTGTGGTCCCAGCTACTTGGGAGGCTGAGGCAAGAGGATTGCTTGAGCCCAGGAGTTTGAGACTGAAGTGAGCTATGATTGTACCCCTGCACTCCAGCCTGAGTGAAAATGAAAGACCTTGTCTCTAGAAAATACAAATCAAAAATACAAATTAAACAAAAGAAGATGACTATGTCTGGTGCCTTCTATTTTATCTAGTGACTGAGTTGTACTTTTTATCTTTGAAATGACACCTTTGGAGATGTCAATTTCTGGGTTCCTAATGAGTAACAGAACAAGCTCCCAAAGTAGGGATTGTTATCTTGTGAGCCACTGTACAATAAAATGTGCAGTTCTGTTTCTCTCATTTGAGTAAATCTAAAGTGGTCCAGAGAAACAGCACAAAGACTAAGCAATCTACCTTTTTATGAAAAGTTTTTTAAAATCCAGATGAAAGGATAAAAAGGCAAGCAACCCCAGAACATGCTAAATAATCCTTCAGAATAATTAATTCTTAGTTCTTCTACTCTTATCTGAACTACCCAGCAACCCCATTGCCCCCAGCCACTGGGCCAGGGTGCCTGCATCTGTTGACTGGGCCTGACATCAATCTGATCTTTCAGCTCACATCTGGGGAGGATCACGCTCAGGTGATAATGAAGGGATCTGTGTGAGTGGCTTTCAAAAGCAAGTGGAAAATATAGGCTCTTTACATGAATTTATTCGGGGAGGCTGCATTCTCCTGGGGTTTTAAACACACAGAGGCTTGACTCGAATGTCAAGTTCAAAACGCCCTCTAGATTTGCGGCATTGGGAACCTGAGCAAAAGGGGCTTCCTGGCTCACTTCTCTGTGTAACCACTTTCTCTCTTGGCTGACCCTGATGAAGGTTTCTAAGTGGCTGCAAACAGCAGGTTCTGTCAGCCTGTCTCCAAAAAGGCTTCTGAAGGAAATCTCTCATACCCGGGAAGCAAGTGTGGGATGAGAGGAGTGGATGGGAAGCATCTTAAGGTTACCTGCTGCCTTTTTAAACTCTGCTGGAGATGGTAACCAAGTCCCGTAATTCTTCCTGCAGCCTGGCATGTCTGTGTGTCAGCTTGACCTTATCTTTCTGAAGCAGGTGCACTGAGCCCATGTTAAGTGCACAGATGTCATGTCCTGCCTCGCAGAGTCAGCTATGCCACAGACTGCAGGCATCTCATTATGAATCTTCTTTAATATATTCATCTAAACATATTCACCTCGCTTCCCCGTCTTTCTCAGCTTTAAAACACACACACACACACACACACACACACACCAACAGGCTGACTTTTCCCATCAATAACCTTGTCCAAGGTCAGGGGTGATTTGGGGACAACACAGACACAGTGACTGTTGGTTTAAACCTATTGCATTAATCTATTTTGCATTTTGATCAGATGATCATGAAATGTCTATAATTACAAAAGACATCAATGTCATTATATACACAAATGATCAGGATGATTCCCACATGGGTGGGGTGCTTCCTAGGAGGAATGTCTCTTTGGTTTTATGTAAAAGCTGTAAGGGCATTCATGTTCTGCACCTGATTCTAGTCGGTTCATACATTTTAATTCTCTGTTTTTATCTGCCACATTTTTCCTACCCAGGAAACATGTTTAGGCCTCTCTTAGGTGTTTGAGAGCAGGAAGCTCCTCAGAAAATAACATTGTCCAATAAATAGGAGTGAATCAATTATTTCATAATTATTCATTTGTTTGTAAGTCAGTTTTTCTTAGCAATTTTAGTATTTTGGAGTTTATTGAAATAAAGAACTTACATTTTAAAAACTAACCATCCTATTCTGGCATTGATGAATTCCCCTAATTTGGAATTTCTAACAGCTTTTAAAGATATACATTGTATATCGTTATATTGTAATTTAAAGATTTTTAGTAAGTTTATAGAGTTGAGCAATCTAATTTCAGAACATCTGCTTCGTCCCCAAAAGATTATTTCCATTCCCCATTTGTAATCTCTCCTCACTCTCACTTCTAGCCTTATTTAATTCTTCTTTTAATATCTATTTATTGTGCGTGTGTGTGGCTGGAGTGCAGTGGCATGAGCATAGTTCACTGCAGTTTCAACCACCTGGGCTCATACAATCCTACTGTCTTAGCCTCTGGAGTAGCGGGGACTACGGGCACATGCCGCCACACTCAGCTTGCTTTTTTCTTTCTTAAATTTCTTATAGAGATGGGGTTTCATTGTGTTGCCCAGGCTGGTCTCGAACCCCTAGGATCAAGTGATTCTTCCAAGTTGGCCTCCCAAAGTTCTGAGATTATAAGCATGGGCCACTACACCTGGCCCTCATTTAATTCTTTTTTGTTTTGAGACAGAGACTTGTTCTGTGACACAGGCTGTAGTGCAGTGGCGGAATCTCAGCTCACTGTAACCTCTGCCTCCCAGGCTCAAGTGATTTTCCTGCCTCAGCCTTCTGAGTAGCTGGGATTACAGGGACCTGCCACAACACCCAGCTAATTTTTTTGTGTTTTTTAGTAGAGACGGGGTTTCGCCATGTTGGCCAGGCTTGTCTCGAACTCCTAACCTCACGTGATCCATCTGTCTCAGCCTCCCAAAGTTCATTTAATTCTTGATTCAACATTTTTTAGACTTCCTGGAAACTGAAAACATAAACTGTTAACTGAGGTCCTAGCAAGTTTAAGGCTATTCCTGCTGGCTGTGTGTGTGAGTGTCTACATGTGGCTTTGTAATCTCTCCTATACATATAAACACTGTGCCTGCAGCCTTATGATGTCTTCACCTTCTTAAAGCACATGGTGGCATAATTTCCATATCACTTTTCACTTGCGGTACATGCAAGGATGCTTCATACCTAATGCCATTTCCATCCTTTTAAACCACAGGCACATCCATCTGGAAGGCCTTTCTCTTCACCCCCAAGTTTGACCCTGTGGGTTCCAACGGATGCTTTTCCACACACGTGTGCTTCTGTTCCGGGAATTATGTCACCCATCATGACCCACCTTTACTCTTTGATATTTCCAAAGATCCAAGAGAGAGAAACCCAGTAACTCCAGCCACTGAGCCCCGGTTCCATGAAATCCTCAAAGTCATGCAGGAAGCTGCGGACAGACACACCAAGACCCTGCCAGAGGTGCCCAACCAGTTTTCATGGGACAACTTTCTTTGGAAGCCCTGGCTTCAGCTGTGCTGTCCCTCCTCCGGCCTATCTTGCCAATGCAACAGAGAAAAACAGGATAAAAGACTGAGCCACTAGCTGTGCCTGGTCACCAGGCAGATGCATGTGGCAAAGCTCACCATCTTCATTATAAACACATACCTGGGAGTGGCACTAGGGAAAGCTAACTCCACCCACACCTTGGATTTGGACTCATTCTCCATTTTATTAACTGAAGGCTTGGGCCAGAGCTCAATAGCTACTCAACTGGAGTGGCAAGGGGATAAGATCTGTAGTATACAGAGAGGAAGATGGTAGGTTTATGCCTTCTGTGGCCAGAGTCTTGGACTCATGGAAAGAAAATGACTAGAGGGGCATTTACAAGGCATGCCAGCACAGGCAGATGACAAAAAGGTGCAGAAGGCAATCTTAAAACAGAAAGGTGCAGGAGGTACCTTTACTCACCCCTCAGCAAATATGTATGCCAACAGTATACACTATCATTTACTCTATAATCTGAAGTGATGCAATAACCACCATGATTCCTCAGCCTAATACAAAAGGCAATCAAATAAAAGAGAGTTTAATAATTTAACTATAAGTAACTTTAAGGTGAATGAAAGATCTTCTTTAGGAATAATAGATGAGATTAAGTTCCACTTTTGTTATTAGAAGGGAAGTCATTATTACTGGTATAGTTAGAACACATATAAAATGCTCTTCATCATATATAGTTATGCACATGCATACATAAACACACACACACATACACATGCACACATATAGTATATTTCTTTCCTCAAGAGGGTTAAGATTTTAAAATAGGGACCTAGAAGCTTATTACTATTTAAGTAAAAACAGTAGAAGCTCACAAATAGATTTGTTTGCACAATGATTTTTTTTTTTTGCAAAACTTTATAGTAACAAAAATCCCAAGGCAAATCTCTCCTGAACTGATTTCCATTCCATAATTTGTATTATTATTCTTGATTTCACTGTTTTCTTTGGGAGAATGGAAGTTCTGAATTAAAAGCCCACTGTGGAGATGCTATGGTTCAGGGAATCTCTTCTAATGTAATTCAGAATCATTGGCCTAGAAAGTTTCTGATAATTGGAGGGGAACAATAATCACTCACAAGCAATGCATGATCTATACACATAAGCGTGATTTCCTTTAGTTTTAGGCAGAAGTTAGTCATCAGAGAGTAGTCGTGTATGCAAGTTTTGTGACTGAGATGTTTCATTGCTTCCAGTTCACAATGAGGTGAACAATTTTGCTTTCATCCTATTTTCCCCAAACCCCACAAGTCAGGGAAAACTCATAACTGGTCGCCTAGGAGAGGGCCTGATAGTGGCATAGCTGGAGAGAGTTTCAAAGTGTAAACCACCAGCCCATCCTGAGGAAAGGCTCTTGTGGAATGTAAAGTGCAATCGTTTCTTCAGATACAAGACTTTCCCCAACGATGTGATTGGATTCCTTTATGGCAAAATCAAGAGAAGCTGCCGTCCACCTGTTTATGCATTCATCTCTTTTGTGGACTTGTCTGACCACTTTCTATTTGCCCAGAGTTTGCTCAATTCCAAGACAGTGCATGTGAATGGAACACCTGTACCCCCCACAACGGTTTGCAGAGAATGCTAGCCATGACTCGGGCTTTCTGGAAGTTGGCTATAATTTCTCTATCCCTACCCCCAACCCTGGGAAGTTGGAGCAGGAAGGGGGTACTGTTGGGCTTGGAGGATTCAACAGCATTTCCCCAGTTACCTACTAAGTTCTTCTATTTCAGGCATTAATTTTGCTTCTCTTTAAAAAAAAAGAAAAGAAGAGAAAGAAGTGATTCCTATCACGTAACCCCAGAGTTGTTAAAAGCTGAAAAGTAAAAAGGATTCTTCCTTTTAACATGGATTTTTCATTCCAGAAATTGCAGGAGAATTTGTCTTTTTGCTTTAGAAAACATTCTTCTTAGAGAGGGTACTAGCTTACTGATGATATGTTAGGATTGCTACTGATAACTATCATGTGGAAAATATTTAAAGGCACTGTTATAAACTTAGGCTGTAAGATGACAATATTTTCTCAAAGTCTAACATATTCAATGCAAGTAAGACTTTCTGAAAATACTTGATGATGTGGGAATACTGCAGGATTAAATAACTTGAAGAGCCTTTATAGATTATACGAATGGCTATTTGTGTCTAGAACTATTTAATCTATAAAATGTTAACAGCATATGAAGGATGAAATATATCTCTAGATGCAAATGTATTGAGTTTAAAAGTGCCTCTAAATAATTGAGATCACATTTCAGGGCATTTAGAAATCAGGTTGATTTGTGGTAACCACAATCATCTTAGATACCAAACCATTTACCATCTAAAACTTTTGATTTGAATGTGTAACAGGAAACTGGAATTCTTTTGTCCAGGAGAAACCTCACAAACCTTCTTTATGGCATAGTTTTGTTGTTTGTCCGTTTCTTTTTGCAGAGCTGGAAGTCATGGCTACGAGTTTATAAAGCATCCCATTTATATTACCTCTGGAGTTGTATATCCAAACCTTAGTGGGCTTTGAAGCTTTAAACAAATTCTTTTAAAGAATTATTATATTTCTAGCATTACATTCATGTTAAAAGTTAAACAAATAGATTAATGATGTATACATAGGCATCATTTTAGAAGGTCAGCAATACTTCAGGAAAAGCAAAATTGCAATCTACCTATCTATGGGACTAAGAAAGCCCTGTTTTTTCAAAAATGGAAGCCTACTTCTCTGATTTTTCTGAAGGTCATACAATGAAGAGTGGAGGGGTAAAACACACACACACACAAACAAGTATTTGGCTTTTCACAGGAATTTGGTTGTATTAGGTGAAAGGGTTACTTAGAATATGTTAATGCAAATTTAAAATAAAAATTTCCTTGGCAATTAAAAATGCTGTGCACTATAGTTTACAATAGCAAAGACCTGGAACCAACCCAAATGCCCATCAATGATAGATTGGACAGGGAAAATGTGGCACACATACACCATGGAATATTATGCAGCTATCAAAAATGATGAGTTTGTGTCCTTTGTAGGGACATGGATGAACCTGGAAACCATCATTCTCAGCAAACTGGCACAAGAACAGAAAATTAAACACCACATGTTCTCCCTCATAGGCAGGTGTTGAACAATGAGAACATATGGACACAGGGAGGAAAGCATCACACACTGGGGTCTGTTTGGGGGAAATAGGGGAGGAACAGTAGGGGTGGGGAGTTGGAGAGAGATAGCATGGTGAGAAATGCCAGATGTAGGTGATGGGGAGGAAGGCAGCACATCACACTGCCACGTGTGTACCTATGCAACTATCTTGCATGTTCTTCACATGTACCCCAAAACCTAAAATGCTATTTTAAAAAAGAAAAAAAAATGCTTTGCACTAATACCATGCTTTCTAATGTGATTGAATTCAACAATGTGGGGAATGTTTACTATATTTCCAGCTCAATGTCAACTGATGAAGAATACAAGTTCCAGTTCTGCAAAGATTTATCAACTTTCTTAGCTCAAGAAGGAGGCTGAGAAATGCAGAGAGGAATAAGACATAAAATAGCCCTGACCTCCATGATTCAAGAGTGGGGAAAGGCCAGATTATTCCCCATTAGCATACTCTGTAAGGCCTTTCTAGGGGCCTACAAAAATGCTTTAATTTCTTTTATAATCAGAAGAAAACAAAATGAACATTGGGGATTGGAAATCATATTGGCATATACACCAACATAGTTATAAAATAGTATGTTAATATGGTTTATGTTTTTATATAATATATTTTTATATTAAAGTATATTTAATATGTTTTGCCTTCATGGCCCATGAAAGTCTTACTGGGTCCTGGGGAAGGGACCCTACACTGGTGAAGCAGCTGCTTTGCTCTGCAAACACCTGGAGCACAAATTTGATTTGAAAAATATTACCCTCTTCTCTTTCTTTCAACTGGATTCCTTAGGAAAACCAAACCAGTGTTGGAACAAACCCCGGAGGCAGTAAGAAGTTGGAGTGAGAAGGGCATGGTATTGGGACTAGGATTGGCTCTCATTCAACCCAGCTATTCTAATAAAACGACAAAAGGTGTCCATACAGAGGCTGCTGGCGAGTGCATGGCCATAGGGAGCCAACATGCACAGGAGGAAACATACTCATCACGTGGAGGCCTCTACAAGCTAAAGCCTTGTTGCCTTCTCTTTAGTACCCAGAGAATGTGATGTGTGATGCAAATGCTCAAAACCTCTTAAATTGTAGCTGTTTGACCTCTACAGACCTCACATCCATCCCAGGCTTCATGGACAAAGATTCTCCACTTGGCCAAACTTTAGCCAAGCTCCTCAACCTTTCCCCAGGTCCAATCTGGGGACTTCCTTATAAAATCCAGTTTTGGCAAGAAATCTAAGTCGTTTAACAAGAGCACCCAAGCCGTCATATCTGTTCCTCCTCAGTCTCTGATCAGTCTCCACAGCCTCCACCACCCCCAAGATGATGTCTGGTCACCTGGCCTGCCTTCAGCTAGAATCCTGTTAGGTCAGTTTATCTGAATACCTCCTGATATTTCCTCTTGGTAATCTTCCATCCACTGCCCCTCACCCCATTCCCTGTCTGTAAATCCCCACTTTCCCATCCTGTATTCAGAGCTGAGCCCCATCTTTCTCCTTTACTACAAGTCCCCATTGTTGTGGTCCCTGTACCCATCATGATGGTCATGAATAAAGTCTTTTTTACTGTGCTTCAATAGGTAGCATTGTAAATTTTTTTCCTTTGATGTCATCCATGACAACTCAAAACCTGTTGGGACAGCGTGACTCTGCAGGGTCTTTAGAACTCAGCTTTCTGAGACTGAGCATTCTTGTTTTCTGACACCGTGAACCTGTTCTGTGTTGCCAGAGATCACTCAAGCCAATGTTACTTCGTACCATATCTTTGTGTAGTAGACTCTGAATAAAGTAATTGTAATGTACCAATATTTTACTTTGTCAGGTATTTAATGGGAGCCTTTCCAATAAAGGAAACATCAGCTTTCCTAATTAGAATGCAAGCAGCTTAAAAACTACCCACATCTTCCTGAAGGGGAAACATTGCCATGTAACTATGTATCAGTTTTCTAATAACTTCATGTACCTACCATATAGGAGGGATTATGGGAACTACAATTCGAGATGAGATTTGGTTGGGGACACAACCAAACTATATTATTCTGCCCTGGCCCCTCCCAGGTCTCATGTCCTCACATTTCAAAACACAATCGTGCCTTCTCAATAGTCCCCCAAAGTCTTAACTCATTCCAGCATTAACTCAAAAGTCCAAGTCCAAAGTCTCATCAGAGACAAGGCAAGTTCCCTCTGCCTATGAGCCTGTGAAATCAAAAGCAAGTTAGTTACTTCACACATACAATGGGGAGACAGACATTGGGTAAATACACACCCATTACAAATGGGATAAATTGGTCAAAAAAGGGGGTTACCGGCCCCATACAAGTCTGAAATCCAGTAGGGCAGTCATTAAATCTTAAAGTTCCAAAATCATCTCCTTTGATTCCATGTCTCATATCCAGGTTGTGCTGACACAAGAGGTGGGCTCCCACAACCTTGGGTAGCTCTGCCCCTGTGGCTTTGCAGGGCACAACCTTCCCCCTGGATGCTTTCATGGGCTGGTGTGGATTGTCTGCACCTTTTCCAGGTGCACAGTGCACGCTGCAAACATTTTATAATAGTTCTTTGGATTTCAAAAAGATGCTTTGATTTACTGGTACTGTTATAAATAGAAATCATGTGCATTAATTCTTCAAAAACTATCAGCCATATGAAGGTGGAAGTCAGATAAACTTAAAGATAAAAATATAGTGGAGTCTACCATCAATTTTTCATGGCCCAGAGTTGATTAGATTATTAGTGATTCTGCAATTCTACTATAAATGAGTGAAAAAAAAGTTGATTGATTTGTATAACAAACATAATTATTGTTATTATTACTTAAATATTCAGGTTCTTTTTGAAATATTCCATTTTGTTTCACTGAATTCTATGAGGATAATAGATTTCACAATATATTACACATATGGAGGGATAACATTATTTTTTAATGGCATTTGAAAATTTTAAATTTTCCAATCAATATGTTTTTATAATATTTGAATTCCCTATAAACTTTGTCACTTTTGAAATACTTTTAAAATAGTGCCCGTACAGTACTCTAGTAGATGCAATATTTTAGTTTTTTTGATCAGATCTTAGTATTAGGAAAAGATTAAACAATGACATATTTAAAGCCAAGCTATTTCAGCAACCTTTGAAATAATACCATGCAACTCATGTTTAATATTTCCAATTAGTTCATGAGACTCTTGCATCTTGTGCTTTTCTTTCAAAGTCAGGTTGTAAACTATGCCATTAATGCAAAGTGTAGGCCCTATGTTAAAATCTGAAGGCATTCTGCAGCAAGGTTTGAAAGTACCCTTGTCTAGTGCCTCTCAGGCTGATGTGCATGAAGGTGACAAATACTATAGGAAGAGGCTGGGAAAAGCCAAGCTTGAAATAATTCAGGAAAGGATACTGGCAGCACTGGTGGCATTTTATCAGACAAGGGAAATGCATCGGGTCAGTAACTGCTAAGAAAAAGCCGGATCAGACAGGTCATCCATTAGAGCTTGTATCAGGGAGAGCTCTTCACATTGTCACATCAGAGGCAGAGACAAAGGGAGCTCTGCAGCACATCCCATCTCACTGAAGTGAAGAATAAGGCAGTGTCTGGGGGCCACATGCAGGTGTTGCAGGTGTGGATATGGGATGGTGTTTGATGAGTCTCATGGATCCCAGACATGATTTTAAGTGCTTTAGTGGATTTGTCTATCTAATCTTCACTGTACATCTGTCAGATAGATGTTATTTTTTATTTTTATTTTTTGAGTAGAGTCTTGCTCTGTCGCCCAGGCTGGAATACAGTGGCACAATCTTGGCTCACTGCAACCTCCACCTCCCAGGTTCAAGCGATTCATCTGCCTCAACCACCCGAGTAGCTGAGACTTCAGGTGTGTGCCACCACGCCCAGTTAATTTTTGTATTTTTAGTAGAAATGGGGTTTCACCGGGTTGGCCAGGATGGTCTCGATCTCTTGACCTCGTGATCTGCCCATCTCGGTCTCCCAAAGTGCTGGAATTATAGGTGTGAGCCACTGCACCCAACCAGATAGCTGTTATTAGTGTCCTCTTACATATGAGGATTCAGGCACAAAATATAGTACATAAATTGCTTTATGCTTAGATTTATGGAATGATCTTTTGGTTAATAAAAAAAGGAAATGGATAGAGTCATGACCTTCATATATGACTGTGCATGCTGTGTACTGCACAACTCCAGGAGGCAACATTAACATAATCTGCAGTCAGAAGAACATTTTCTAAATTTGCACAGTGCACAACCTGTGCCACCATATGTAGCAATAGCTATTAGATAGCGGTGTTGCAAAAATAGATGGATATGGAAGTAATGAACACAACTGACTACCTTGATTTTTCTAGCAAGGGACACAGGAGTATGGTTTGTAAAACCCATGGATGAATCTATGAGCTAATGTATTGACATGAGACATTCTGGAGTGAAAAAGGTAATCCAAGTGTACAGATAATTAAAATAGAGCTAAAATTAACAAAGAGTTAATGTGTCACATTTAGGGGGTAAAAGGCACATGGTTCTGTGGTTATCTGTTGGTTTACTATTCTCTGGGCATCACCACACTGTCTGCTAAAAGTTTCCAGCTTATTCTGCTGCTCAGACACATGGTAGGACTGCACTTTGACCCTTCATGAGCTGTGAGGAGACATGTCACAGGCTACTTCAGAGCCACACCATCTGTCACCAGCACTTTCTCAACATCCCTCATAGAGGCTGCTCCCTCCGGCTGGTCTCAGAGTTAAGATGACACCAAACAGAGTCCCAGATAACTTAGAAGGTATACACAGTGTAAGCAAGAAAAAACCTTTGTGGCTGAAGCCACTGAAATTTGGATATTTTTTCTGCAGCCTAGATACATTCATCCTGAGAAACTTATGTTGCCATTCTGTTTCTGCAAAGGAGTAAGTTCCATTTTGCAAAATATTTCATTTCCCGTTTTTATTCCTTAGAGAGTTTATAGCTAAGGGATCCTGGGATATTTTGCACCATGGAATATCTGAGGTTTAACCAGACTTGAAAAGATAATTTAGATAGTTGGAGGAAAGGAAAAATGAGGTTGGCTTTGGGCCAGGTTAAAACAAAACAAAATAAAACTAATGTTGAAATTCACTGTATCTTCAGAAATACACACATCTACTAACTTTTACCGAGTGAATATTAGGGAGGTGAATGGCATTTCATCTGGTAACATCTTATGCCACATGAAAATTTAACGATTGTACAATTTCAAATCCCTTTGTTTTAATAACTGTAACAAGCCCTGCATTTTAATGTCATTTTAAATATGTTTAAAGTATTTAATCCTACTTAATTGTATGTTAAATTTTTTGACAATCCTTTTAAAGTAAAAAGAATATCTAGTAGGAACAATAATATTCATGTGCATCCTACTTATTAGTACTTTCAATGCAAGTATATGATCTTTTGACCCTTTCTCGTTTAAATTGTTTGCCTTTTTTAAAAATCCCAATCATGCTGAGTGAACTCTGGTGTTTAAAAAATTATATAGTGCTATTATTTTCCATGACAATGCTTTAAAGTGTAACTTGTGTGGGAAAGCATATTTAAAATTGTGTTGTATTATTTCCATCACAGCAAAGCAATGTTAAAGCTTTTCCAGGGCTATAATGGCTCCTTTCGTGTAAAGTTCATTAAATACAACAGTGATGACACTCAGAGCTACCAAGCCCAAATGAGACAAGGACTTCTGTGTCAAAATGGGAGAAGGGAATGGAAAGGCAAGGGAAAGATTAGTAGTAGACACAGAGGCAAACTTTAGTCATCCCACATCTGTTTATGGTGCAGTTATCTCAAAGATGATGAAATAGAGGGTGAGAGAACCAACGTGCTATCAGTCTCAGGGTGACAATTACCCTGTAATAGTCTATCTCCAACTATCTTAGATAATGCATGAGAAAGTGCTTGATGAATGATTCCGTCCTAACCACTATTTAAGCTCCAGGGCAGAGAAAAGAACCAGAATTTCAGATCCTCACTGCTCACTGTCTTCTATGTTGAAAATGTGCAGGAATCTAATGTCAGCTCATCACTTACCATGGCATAAAAATACATATTTCTCTGCAAAAGATCATCTTGCGGCTTCTCTGCTCCACAGAAGTTTTCTAAAAATAAGAGAAATCCCTTTTGGAGATGCAGAGATTTATTCTAGGAAATGACAATGCTTTTGGATTATCTTTCACTGAGATTTGGCAATGAGCGATGTCCCTAACAGCTAGAGAGCTTGATGCCCTTTCTAGAATTTAATGGCAATGACAAATCTATTTTTGCTTCAGCCCAGGCAGCTATGTTAATGTGTACTCAGTGAGTGCTGAAGATACTTAGCACCGTCCATCCGTTTTGAAACCTTTAATAAGAAACCTGGAGTTAGATCTGTCCTCTTTCCTTCTGTCGTACATCGAGGCTAACCTCTGTGACTAAGCTTCCAACCTCGCCCTTTTGCACTATAACTACAGAAATGTGCATATGATAAAAGGAAAAGGATTAGACTCTGCAAATTCACATTGCCCTATGTCACCAATTTTGAGGATGAAGTTTCAACACAATTCAGTTCCATAACACAAGTCACTCTAGAGTCAGAAAAGGGTAGATGGTGAAAACAGAGATAGCTGAATTTTAAGGCATTATTGTGATTGAATGCAGTTATCTTACATAACACGCTTTAATTATGCCAATAAGAGAGGATTACCCAATCAGAAAATGTTTTCAGCAGGACTGTATTAACACATTTGATATATCTTTCCTCTTGTTTTAACTGTAGTGTGTAAGGATAAATAGAAGTTGAAATAGTACTCTCAGCTATTTCCTGCTTGGTCGATGAATATTTTTCTGAACCATAAATTATGGATTTGCAAATTCAGGGAGTTAATAACATTGCCCTAGATTTTTTTTTTTTTATCTTGGCAGAGGAACAGAGTTCTTTTCAGCATGGAACTGAGTTCTCTTATTACTTTGTGGTCAGTTCTAGTTGCCCATACCTTACATGCTACAAAGGCAAGACAGCTTCGTCAAACACTAAACTATGACATGAACCACTACAGGAGACTCTTTGCATTTTGTATTTTTATATTAAATGTGATAATAGTGTAGATCATCTATTTATAATTTGCATGGAATTGCATTGTGCTCATGCTGAAAGAAAAATGCTTTTGCTTTGCCTATTGAAGCCTCAGCAATTTGGAATGAAAACTTAGAATAAAATAATCTAAGGCATGTTTTTGAGAGACTCGGGTGAAAATTTAAATTTTAAAACCTAAAATCATCTATGTGCTTTCAAATAGAGTACAAAATAGAAAGAGTGCATTGTAATTGCTAGGCATATTTTTAAGAAAAACATTTTATTGTGGAAAATTTCAAACAAACACAAAAATAGAAGGACTGTAACATTGAATCCCCACAACTTTATTCCCAATCTTCAATAATTGTCACCATTTTATTTATCTTCAAACACAATCATGGGCATGATATTTTAAAATTTTGCATTATCATTCATGAACAGAAAATAAAGATTTTTAATGTTTCATGATATACTACAGAAATTGCTATGACAATGTGTTTCTTCAGAATATATATATTTTCATAAAGGTAAATAGTACAGGAGGTAAATTTAGTAAAGACAGAAGCCATATTAGTGTCTTCTGTGTGTTATATCATCTCACAACTTAGTGGCCTAATGCTATACCAACATATTTAACTGGTGATCTTGTGGGTTAGCATTTTGGCTCAGCTGAATGGTTTTTCTTAGATGATTTTGGCTGGGCCTGCTTCAACATCTGCCATTGGTTGATGAACAACCGGGGTACCTGGTTTATGACGGCCTCATCTGGGAAGGCAGGGACATCTGGGGCCTCTCTGCATGTGGTTCCCTCATTCACCAGCAGGCTAGCCCAACTGGTCCTCAAGGATATAATTCTAGTGGTTCCAAGATCAGCAGGAGAGGACAAGCCCAGTATGGAGATACTTTCCAAGTCTATGTTTGTGCCTACTTGCTCTAGAGCCCAAACAAGTCACCTGGCTAAGCCCAGCTGCAAGGGTAAATATAGACAACTCTTAAAGGGAGTAGCTGCAAAGGCACATTGCAAAACAAAATAAAAGAAAAGGAAAAACAAAAATGAACATACATGCAAGAAAGGGAAGATTTTGTGGCCAGTTTTACAATCTACTTCATAAAGTTAAAAGTCTTAGCAAAAAGAGATGAAGTTGACATAGCAAATAAGGATTTCCAAAACCTCTCTTATCTATGAAATCAATAAGAAAGCTGGAGAATGTTTTCAGAAATGACTTTTACAGAACTCTAGAAATTAGCCAAAGGCTTGTTGCATCTGCTGGGAACATTTATTCAAGGAAAACAGTGGGGTCCCAGTAAGAAGAGTATGCACGTTGGCATTTGAACTTAACCTAGTGCAAGCTTGTATTCTCCCGTTGAATGGTGGCTGGAAAAACAACACCCCCAGGTTCTGTAGCAGGCAGCAGAGGGAGCAAAGTGTGGCTGGAGCTGGAGGAAATCCTCATTCCTAATGATGGTGTATTTATCTGTGTTTGACCTGATATGGATTTGCCTAGCACAAAGAAATCCTTTCTCTGAGGGAATGAAGCCTGGTACTTATAATACATGGATAAATGTGGAAAATAATGCTCAGTAAAAGAAACCTGATACAAGGAAACACAACATATAGGGTCCATTTATATGAAATGTCCAGAACAGGCAAACTCATAGAAACAGAAAGGAGAGATAGCTTTTTTCAGGGACTGGAAAGAGGAGGGACAAGGAGTGACCTCTCATGGGTAGAGGGTTTCTTTTTCCAGGAATGAAAATATTCTGAAATTAGGTGTTGGTGCTGGTTGCACAATTTTGTGATAGAAAACCACTGAGTTGTCCAGGTTAAGATGCTAAATATTATGGGATGTGAATTGTATCTGATTTTAAAAAAATGAAATCCACTATTTCAATAATTTAAAAAAAAATAAAGTAGGCTGGGCCTGGTGGCTCATGCTTGTATTCCCAACACTTTGGGAGGCTGAGGTAGGTGGATAGCTTGAGCCCAGAAGTTCGAGACCAGCCTGGGCAACATGGCAAAACTCTGTATGTATTAAAAGTACAAAAATGTGGCAGGCACCTCTAATCCCAGTCACTTGGCAGGCGGAAGTTGCAGTGAGCTGAGATTACACCACTGCAGTCCGCCCTGGATGACAGAGCAAGACTCCATCTCAAAAAAAAAAAAGAAAGAAAAAAAGAAAATTAGCCAGGTGTGCTGACATGTACCCGTAGTCCCAGCTATTCGAGAGGCTGAGGCAGGAGCATCACTCAAGCCCAGGAGGTTGAGGTTGCAGTGACCAGGAGGTTGAGGTTTCAGTGAGATGAGATTGTGCCAGTGCACTACAGCCTGGGCAACAAAGTGAGACCTTGTGTCTAAAAAAATTAATTAATTTTAAAAAGTAAATTTCTTTTGCCATCAGATATTCAAAATGGACTCTCTAGAGTGACATAATTTCAAAATTGTCCAATTTCTATGCAATCTTTAGAATGGATTCCTGCAGTATTGATGGCACTTTCTTTAGTTCACCTTATTGGACAGGTTTCCATGTCTATATTCCAGCTACTCTTCCTACTTTGAATGCTCCCTTCTCTACCCACCTAGTCACATTCCCAAAATTATGAACCACAGTTTATCTTAGAGGTCTCAGCTCCATCATCTCCTCTCTATAAAACTTGTTTCCACCTGGGAACCCATTACTGCTGCTGTTATATCTTTTATAACAGATAATTTCAACTAGATGTGTTTTAGACTGCCAACTCATTCAGAAAGGGACCAATTTCGATTCATTTTTGTATCCAAAGTGCATAGCATGGTGCCTGACACCTTAGCAGGAATCTTTCATCTTCTCTGGGCACAGTGAAGGTTATGTCCCCCGCGATCTTTGCAACATCCAGTCCAGACCAGCACTTGAGTTCATTTGTCCTCCTCTGCCCAAGGTTGCAAAGGAAACTTAAACACAGATGTCTCAGAGGAGTTTAAGACTTATGTCCATACAAAAACCTTCCACAAATGTTAAAAAAAAACCTTATTCACAATTGTGAATTGGAAGCAATAAAGATGTCCTTCAGTAGATGAGTAGATGAATAGATGGTACATCCAGACAATTGAGTATTATTCAACACCTACAAGAAATGAACTGTCAGGCCATAAGAAGGCATGGAGGAAACTTAAATGCATATCGCTAAGTGAAAGAAGCCAGTCTCAAAAGTCTCATACTCTTATAATTTCAATTACGGGACATTCTGGAAAAGGGAAAACTATGAACAATAAAAAAGTCGGTGGTTCCCGGGGGGGAGAAGGAGGGATGAATAGGTGGAGCACAGAAGATTTTTAGGGTGGAGCACAGTGAACCTACTCTGTGCTACAATATAGAATGGTGGATCCATGTCATTATACATTTGTCCAAACCCATAGAATGTACAACACCCAGAGTAAACCCCAATGTAGATGGTGGTGATGATGGTATGTCAGTGTAGGTTCATTAGTTGGAACAAATGCACTGCTCTGCTGCATGAAGTTGATAATGGGGGAGGCTGTGCATGAGTTGGGGAAGGGATATAGAGGAAATGTCTATACCTTTCACACAGTTTTGCTATGAATGTAAAATTGCTCTAAAAGTAGTATTAACTTTTACATACATAAAAGATAAAGATTTAACTCTTAAAACATGCACACTGAGTGGCAACACTTGAGCTGTAAGTTAGCCACCTGCATGGACTCATTCAGCTTGTCCTGGGTTCTAAGATACAGAGTGTATTTTTCTATCCAGAATGTGCTTTTTGTATCTGACTTGAACCTGAACCCCAATAGAGAGCCACCTCAAGTCCAGTGAGCCTATTTCACTTTGCTCCTGTGAACAATACTGCACTGTGGGTCCCACCATTTAATGCAATATGAACAGTGATCTCAGGACTTGTGTACTATAGCCATCCCCTGCTCCAAACCCTTCCTTTGCTCCAAATCTCTGGCCAGCTCTATCCTATCCAGCTCATATGGTTTGTCTGTGTCCCCACCCAAATCTAATCTTGAATTGTAATTCCCACATGTCATGGGAGGAACCTGGTGGGAGGTAATTGAATAATGGGGGAAGGTCTTTGCTATGCTCTTTTTGTGATAGTGAATAAGTCTCATGAGATCTGCTGGTTTTAAAAACTGGAGTTAACCTGTGCAAGGTCTTTCTCTTTGCCTGCCACCATTCATACAAAATATAACTTGCTTCTCCTTGCCTTTCATCTTCCACCATGATTGTGAGGCCTTCCCAGCCATGTGGAACTGTAAGTCTAATAAACCTCTTTCTTTTGTAAATTGCCCAGTCTCGGGTATGTCTTTATCAGTAGCATGAAAACAAACCAATACAATAAATTGGTATCAGTACAGTGAGGTGCTGCTAAAAAGATATCCAAAAACTTGATAACAGGCAGAGGTTGGAACAGTTTGGAGGGCTCAAAAGAAGACAGGGAAATGTGGGAGAGTGGGAACTCCCTAGAGACATGTTTAATGCTGTTTTCATGATAGTGGATAAGTTTCATGAGATCTGATGGTTTTAAAAACAGGAGTTTCCCTGCACAAGTTCTCCCTCTTTGCCTGCTGCCAGCCATGTAAGATGTGACTTGCTCCTCCTTGACTTCCACCATGATTGTAAGGTCTCCCCAGCCACGTGGAACTATAAGTCCATTAAAATTCTTTCTTCCCAGCCTCAGGTATGTCTTCATCAGCAGCGTGAAAACAAACTAATTAATACGCCAGCTTATCCTGGCTCTGACAGTCTCGGGTGCACAGATTTCTGGCCAGTCTTTTTGGGGGGCTTTTTCTCAACCTGACTCTGAATAATTAACATCATTCTCAAACTTTCAACACAAACTTTACTTCTCTCCTCCAGTTTGGGTGGATAGTTTAAACTCAGCTGAAAATTTGCCCCACTACTCATAGTTATACTTCTCCCTTCAAATGGAAATTAATCCCCTGTATTCATTCTCACTAGCTCCTATACTCTTTGTCACAATTTCTACATGGGTATTTATCAGAAACTGTTTATGTCTCTTACCTAAGATGCAATGACTTTTGCAAAGCAATCTAGATAAAATTATTTAAAAATTGAGTAGCTAACATGATCTTTCAAAGAAGCATGCATTTTTAGACTCTCTTGTCTGAGGTGCAAATCACTTAAGACACCATTATTGAGTTCAGCTACTATTCAATGTGGTCTGAATTGCCTGCGTAACAAAAGACTACCTTATAAGAAATTATTCCATAAGCATCATCATGGTCTAAATGTATAAATCCAATACATTTGTGTAGTTTTTCATTGACCTAAAAATTTCACTTTATAAGTGACTGTTTTGATGTCATGAGCATTAGTGTTCACTTCTTTTTTAGAGGACAATATCTTATCTTTCTTTAGGCTACCCTGAAATAAATAAAATAGCTTATGGAATTTCCTATGTTAGCAGATTTTAAGCTTTACACGGGTTCTAGACCCCAAGTGATACATTGGTATATTTGGAAAGGTAAATTTTTAGCAATAAAAAAATGAAAATGCAGACATAGCTAGTTCTAGGAATAAAAATACTGGAGCCACAAGGCAAAATGTGGTACTTTTTGCAGATAGTACAGGCTTAAAATAACTTTGACCCATCTTTGAGGATAATCACAGAAACAGGGCCTTGGCCTAATTAAAATTATGTATTCCAAAAGGTATATAACATAGCTTTCAGTTATCAAAGACATCAGACACTTGGTGGTTTGTCAATGATAAATAAACCTTAACTATATAATCAAAGCCCTAAAAAGGACAAAATAATTTGTGTATGTTTGCTCTCATGCTTCATTCAAATCGATTGGTTAATTATTCCCTTATTGTCTGAGCTGTTTGGCATTTTGCAAACAGTTTTCCCAAGGCTTGATGTTCTGAAGAAGGTGTAGATTTTCCAAGGTGAAGTAGAATGAATGTGAGCTAACTTATTGATGCTGGCATCAGGAATTAAATAACTGGTTGTCATTGGACATGTCACAGAGGAACTCAACTCTATAAAGATTCTTAAATGGAAGAACCTGATCATGTTGGTGACTCAAAATGTAGTTAAATTTCTTAGTCATATGTCATATGATTAATTTATGTAAGTTTTTGCACAAATTAGTATTTAATTTTAAAAGCATTTGTGAATATATGGGGTTCTATGGATGTGTTTCAGAACTGACCTTTACTTGCATGTGTTTATTTTCATTTTATTGTTGTTTCTTGATTTGGTGGCAGTTTGTTGGTGGTCTTTGGTCTTTACCTCTTTGATGCTAGTGCTTTCTTCTGTTGAATCCTGTGAGTAGGAGGACCACAGACATAGACTTCAGAGGAGTGTATCAACTCTGGCTAAAGTCTCACAGGCTTTGGCTTGGAAATGTCCATGTATCAGTCAGCTATTTCCACAATAATGCTATATAACAAGCTAGCCTCTAACTGAATGCATAAAAATACAAATTTCTTCCCATGCTCATTTTTCTGGGGGTCATCTGTTGTGGTTTTACTCCATGTGTTACCTTCCGGGCCAAGCTTGGAGGCAAAGGACAGAGCACCCAGAAGAACAAAAAGCAACATAAGCTGTTTTTCAGATTTAAGCCTGTAAGTGTCATTTCTGTCTATATTTATTTGCTCAGACCATGTGTCAGTGAAGTATATGCTCATGCAGCTTGAGGGAGACTGTGCTATTTAGTTTTTTGTTACTGTGTAATAAATTGCAGCAAACTTAGCAGTCTAAAACAATACCCATTTATCTCAGTTCTGTAAGCCAGAAATGCAAGGGAGCTTAGCTAATCTCTGCTTCAAATGAAATGTATGTGTCATCTAGGACTCTCTGTTCTCACCTGGAGCTGAAGGTTCTCTGCCAAGATCAATGATTCTTGGCAGAATTATTTTACTTCTCACACTGTCCACATGGGTTCCTCCATCTTATTATTTTATCTTATTTTATTTTATTTGAGACAGGATCTCACTCAATCACCCAGGCTGGAGTACAGTGGTGTGATCATGGCTCACTGCAGCTTTGTCCCCCCTAGGTTCAGCTGATCCTCCAACTTCAGCCTCCTGAGTAGCTGGGACTACAGGTGTCCACCACCACACCCAGCTAATTTTTTTTGCTTTTTTTGCAGAAATTGGGTTTCTCCATGTTGCCCAGGCTGGTCTCAAACTCATGGGCTCAAGAAATCCTCAGCCTCGCAAAGTGCTGGGATTACAAGTGTGAGCCACCACACCTAACCAGGTTCTTACATCTTTAAAATAGCAATGGAAGGTCAAGTCCTTCTCACACTTCAATTCTCTCTGATATTATCTTTTTCTTCTAAGAGCTCATGTTATTACACTGAATCCACCAGGTAATACGGGGTAATCTCCAATTGAGTAGGAAACTTATTAAGTGAGCTTGAGTAACCTTATTCAGTCAGAAGATAAGTTCAACTCATTCAGCTGACGTTTTTCAACTTAAGTTATCATAACTTGGAAGATACATTCAACTGATTAGTAACCTTATATACATCTGCTAAGGCCCTTTTGCAACGTAACCTACTTATAACCACAGGAGCAGCACCAGGAAGTGAAAGTCATGATGGTGAAAATTCTCCCTACCCTAGAAACAGGCACATATTTTCTGAACAATCTCCTACCTCACCCCAGTCCTATTCTAACCTAAAACATCACTATGACCTCCCCAGTGTTCTTGTTCCACATGACCAACTCTCTTTCACTCTTTCAGGGAAGTCCTAGTTGGGAAGTGAGGTTATTTCAACTTTTCAAAGTATCTTATTGTTTAACAGTGTGGGCAACATAATGAGACCCTGTCTCTACAAAAATACTCAAAAGTTAGCCAAGTTGGTGGCACATGCCCAAAGTCCTAACTACTCACGAGGCTGAGGTGAGAGGATCACTGAGCATAGGAGTTTGAGGCTTCAGTGACCTATAATCACACCACTGCACTGCATCTTGGGCAACGAGCAAAACTGTTTCTAAAAAATAAAGTAAGATATACAGAATAAAATATCTCATTGGCTAAAATGTAGTCACATGACCAAGCCACAGAAAGGGCTGGGAAATGTCATCTTTAGCAGACTAACTACATTCTCAGATAAAAACAATTCTATAATTGTGAAAGAAACTCAGAATAGATGTTGATTTAACACTGCAGGTAGTAAAGGCTGCCAGTGTGAAGCCAATATCTATTGTATTGACTTAATTACATTATAGTATGTCATCAGTTTTGCTTATATTACATCCTTTTTCTCTTATATCCATCAGGGAGTAACAGTTTTCTCAATTAACAACTATGAGAGAAACCTATGAACTTGAGGGTATTAGTGCTTAGCAGGTGGGTAGTAAGGAAGAAATTCTAGGCAGAAGGTGGAAGGGGAGATGAGGAAGACAGGATGTAATATTTTACAGTTTAGCAACTGCAGTTTCTTTAATATTCTTGTGCCTATGTCTGTGCATGTGTCTGAATTTGTGTGTGTTTTTGTGTCCATGTATGTGAGTATGTTTCGTATGTGTTAATTATGAGGGCTAAAAAGGAGAGCTATGGTTCAAGAGGCTAGCATTGTAAGGTTTTAAAAAGGGTGCTAAAATGTTTCTCATAAATTAAACATTGGAGCTGTTTCTTTGTTACACCTGTGGTGCCTACAGAACCTGTATGGATCAGCTGGGTGAAAGATGGCATACATAAAAGTCATGGTGGCTCAACCTTGTAATCCCAGCACTTAGAGAGGCCAAAGGGGAAGAATCGCTTGAGCCTAGGAGTTTGAGGCCAGCAACACAGTAAGACTTTGTCCCTATAAAAAAATAAAACAAATTATATAGCTGGGCATGGTGGTGAATGCCTGTAATTCCAACTACTTTGGAGGCTGAGGAAGGAGGATCATTTGAGCCTAGGAGTTTGATGCTGCAGTGAGTCATGATGTTATCACTCCACTCCAGGTTTGGCAGCAGAGTGAGACCCTGTCTCAAAAAAAAAAAAGTACAATGTTTTGAAATTAAAACGAGTCACTCAAGATATGCCTAGACAAGGGATACCCAAAACTATCTTCTTGGAAGGGAAAAAAATGATTTCCTTTGTATGGCGTTCTATAAAACTGCAGAAATGCTTCCTTATGTTACAGCAATTTATGCTCCTGTAATTCAAAGAGGGAAAGTAATGAATATGTGTGGAGTTTCCCTTCCAGAATTTAAAGCATCCTTTTTTGCAAAGGGCTCATGTTTCTTCCCAGATAAATAAGGATGATAGGACCTTTCTGCAGAGGGGCTCAGCCCCGATTCTTCCCTCTTCCTGCCTCCTTCCTTTGCACAGACTGTCTTTGGAAGAGCCTCCAGCATCATGTCGCAAGGCAAATGTAAGTTGCATTAGGACTGTAAATGAATTGGAGAAATAGCAGATGCAATAAACTGGTTGCTGTCTTGAGATATGACATCCATACCAACCAATATATCTCAAAGGAAAGATAGCTGTTCCTCCTTCCTCCTTATTTATTCTGAGGCACTGTATAAAATGTTCCACCATCAAATAAATGATGGCAGAACAGAAAGTGGAGGTGCTATAAATTTCATGCTTGACAGCTTGCACTAGATATATTTCAATGTAATGACTCTACCTAGAACTCTTTTCTAGAATGACCCCTGTCAAAGCCCCTATTCAGCAGCTATGCTTACTTCTGAATGAGGTGACGAGAAGCTTGGAATAGGATTAGATAATGGATACATGTACAGGCTGCTAAGATGTGTATGGCCTGTGGGATTTGCTGTGAATGCAGGAGCTGGGCCAGTCCAATTCCTTGCCAGCAGTCTGAAATTGGGAACTTCAGAAATGGAGTCACATATCTGGGAGAGCGCAAACCAAAACATTATAATTCTGCAAAGATATGGCTTCATTTCCAGTTTCCCAGGTGCTGGGTTGTTCCTGGTTTCCTTTCTCTGGATTTCCTGATTTTTTCATGAACTCTCATAATAACATGCACTTCTTGCCCAACTTGGGTTTCCTCAAGAGGGTATCTGATTTCACAAGAAAAATAACAGTCTCACTTTACAAAAAAATTAGCTAATTTGCACTGACTGTTTACTAGATACCAGGCAATATTCTAAAAGCTTTATGGATATTGACTCTTATTTCTTAAAAGGCATTATTATGTGTTTTGGCTACATTTTAAAATATGGAAACTGAGGCTGGTAAAGGCACATTATTCAATGTGACTCAGACGTCACATACTCAGACTCTGTGTTTTATGATCAATCAGAGAAATTCATGGGGAAGAGTGGGTACCCATGGCTGGGCTAGGTGCAGTGGCACAAACCTATCATCTAGTACTTTGGGAGGCCAAGGCAGGAGGATCACTTGAGGCCAGTAGTTCAAGGCTGAGCTAGGAACACACCACTACACTACTGCCTGGGTGACAAAGTAAGACCATGTTTCTAAAATTATATATGAAAAATAAAAATAAAAATTGCATGGCTGCCAGTTTTGTGATTTTTTTGCTCAGTTTCTCTTCTGTAATATGGACATATGGACACCTGTCACCTTGGAGGGTCATATTGTAATATATGAATACACACATATATATAAAAGTGTTTGCAGTATCTATAATGTATGCCTAACACTAATTTTCAACATTCATTGATCATCCATCCATTCAAGTGTCACGAAATCCTTGGAGTGTTGCTTCATGAGCTAGCTGGTAGCGTCTTCTGCCTGGGTATTTCTTGAACCTGCTGGGTTCATTCCACCCACTTGGCCTGGAAGGTTGTGCTTGGCTCATGCTACCAGCCCAGATTGCACACTTGCCAAGTGCAAGCCAGGTGTGGAGTGGCAAGGGGGTGTGGGTGAGTGAGTACAGGGTTCAGCCACTTCATGTAGCCAGGCATACTGGCTGCTGCAGTGAAGCAGGCAGCTCCAGGTGCCGATACAGGTGCCAGCTGCATGCCATGCTGTGGCTAGACCAGGTATACTACGCATAGCTTCTGCTGCAGGTACTCACATCTGGATGAGGGAAATGTGGTGATGCCCAGAAGCTTGGAGATGACAGGAACCACAGAACTCCAAGGAGAGTGTCACAGCCCTGGCTCTGGGGACCCCTAGGTCTAGGCTCCTAAAAGAGATGCAGGTCTTCCCTTTTTCTTGTCATCTGCAACATGTTGAGCGGGGCTGCCTGTTTCAGCCCTGTTTGTGTTATACCTCTTTTAGTGCTGCTGTTCAGTAGATCTCAAGTTTTTGTCCTATGTCCAGGAATAATGAAGTATGCAGACAACTGGAGGGTGAGCAAGACAGAGAGGAGCTTCACTGAGTGGCAGAACAGTTCTCAGGAGACCCACAGTGGGTAGCTCTTTTCCACAGGCAGGTCATCCCAATGTCTGTGCAGCCCTCGGTGGAAAAGAGAACTGGAGTGGATAGATACTATACACAGGCAAGTCATCCTGACATCTGTGCAGCCCTTAGTGGAGAGGAAACCCATAGTGGGCAGCTCCTATCTGCAGGCAGGTTGTCCCTTCATCTGCCCAAATCTGGCTGAGTCCAGGGTTTTTATGGGCTTCAGAGGGGAGGAAGTACATGCTGATTGGTCCCTGGGTGGCCATGGCCAGGCCCAGTAAAAGCACTGTCAGTTCTCATTTCAGTCTGTGGAACTGAGAGCCTGGACCTCAGACCTCAGACCACCCCTGGCTTGAAGGTGGGGCTTCACCGGGGACCCACACCTTTCCACCCAGGAGCCTGTCTGCCTCCTGTTGCCATCAACCTGCCATCTATGAAGCCCGTGGCACCCAGGCTGTTTGCACCAAAGGGCACCTGCAGGCCCATGCTGCACTGCCCTCTGCCACACCCATTGTCCTCCCTCCTGTGCTCCTCAGTGCCCAAAGCCCTGAGGGGGCTAAAGCAGCAGGAGACTGGTATTTCAGTGCTGCTGCAAGCACACACACACCCAGCTGGGTCATGACCATGCCTGAGCTTGACCTCAACTTTGCTGCAAAATAAGATTGAATGCTGGGAGTGGGGAGAGGCCAATTTGTAGCCATTTTTATGTCCATGTGTACCCATAGTTTAGCTCCCACTGCTAAATGAGAGCAAGTGGTATTTGACTTTCTGTTTCTGCATTAATTAACTTAGAATAATGACCTCCAACTCCATCCATGTTGCTGCAAAGAACATTATTCATTCTTTTTAATGGCTGCACAGTAGTCCATGTTGTATATGTACCACATTTTCTTTATCCAACCCACCGCTGGTGGACCCTTAGGTTGATTCCATGACTTTGCTAGTGTCAATAGTGTTGCAATAAACATATGTGTGCAAGTATGTTTTTAATAAAATGATTTGTTTCCCTTTGGACAGATACCCAGTAGTGGGTCAGTCTTCCTAGTTGGGTCTAGGACACTATATATACTAAGTTCTCTTCTTAGCTCATTAGATCATTTATTTTATTTTGATGAATTCTCTGTTTCCCCACTATTTCTCCATTATCCCATCCCTGCTGCCTTTATATTAAGTGAAGGGATTTCTCCTTTGGCCTGTGTCTCCCTTGAGTTTATACTGTCTCCTGGTTGTAACTATTTTCATAAAAATGGCTTCCAATTCCTTCCTCTCCACTAGCTTCCACCTGACCTAGAGTTTCCCTCAGTATTATAAATTTCTTGCTAGACACTTTAAACTCAACACATTTCAAACAAAATGAATTAACCTCCCCTTTCCCTGAGGGGGGGAAAAACAGATACACCCTTTCTTTTGGTTCATTGTATTACCATCTTTCAAGTCATTTGGCCTCGAAATGTGGAAGTCACCTTTTGTTTCTTTCTCAACATTTCTTTCCATTTTTATCAAGTTATGTTATTCTACTTAAAAAATATCTCTTGAACTTGTAAACTTTTATTGATTCCAAATGGCAGTCTCTTAGTTCAGGGTCTTGTCATATCTGACCCAGATTATTTCTGATTGATCATTCTTCCTACAGCTTCCTGCTTATGCTAATCTATTCTACCGACAAATGCAAGAGCTATATTTGTTGACACCTATTCTCCAACCTTATCTTTTCCATCTCCATTGGCTCTTCTCTCTGTAAATCCTTAAGCTAGAGGGTGGGGAATTGGGGAGAGATAGCATGAGTAGAAATGCCAGATATAGGTGATGGGGAGGAAGGCAGCAAATCACACTGCCATATGTGTACTTAAGCAGCAATCTTGCATGTTCTTCACATGTACCCCGAAACCTAAAATGCAATAAAAAAAAAGAATAAGCTCTAGCCATATCAGATAACTTGCCATTTCCTCTTTTTGTTTGTGGCCATCTATCTTCACTCATGTTAGCAGATCCTGCTGTCTGGAATGACTTTTTTTCCTTCCCCCCTACTGAAGTCTGTATTAGTTTTCTGCCGGTGCCATAACAAAATGCCACAAATGTAGCAGCTTAAAACATCACATGTTTATTATCTCACAGTTATATGTGTCAAAAGTTGAGGTGGGCTTGGCTTGTTTCTCTGCTGGAATCTCAGATGTCTGGAATCAAGGTGGTCAGTGGCCTGACCTCTTATTGGGACACTCTGAGGAGAGCCCACTTTCCAGCTTACTCTTGTGGTTGGAAGATTCAGCTGTCAGACCCAGGTCCCCCTTTCCTGACTGGCTGTCACTCAGGAGCCATACTAAGCTCCTTCTGGCTGCCTGTGTTCCTTGTCATGGCGCCCATTGCATTTCCAAACCAGCAACAGTGCATTGAGTCTTTCCCATGCTTGAAATCTCTCTCTGACTATTCCTTCTACCATGTCTTCTTCTCCAACTGGAAAAATTTTTAGGGTGCATGTGACTAGATTAGGTCCACCAGGATAATTCAGGATTATGTTCATCTCTTAAACTCTGTAACCTTAAATCCATCTGCAAATGTAATTATGTAACTTCACATATTTGTAAGTTCCAGGTATTAAAGTGTGGACATTGAGGAGGGAAGTGGGAAGGGTATTTTGCCAAACAAAAAAGTGCAGTGATTTTTCAGAATGCAGGCTCTCTGCAAAGTGATTTTCACTTAGTTGTGTCCTTCAAGATATTACCCTAACCTTGTACTAGTTAATGTCCTCCGACAATTATGTTATGCAGTATTTTATTATAGGAAGTTTTAAACAGATATGTCTCACATCATCAATAATAAATTACATGAACTCAGAAAACACACCCTAATCACCTTGACATTCATGTGCAGAATATCACAGTGCTTTATATGTTTTTGTCAAATAAACTGAGTATGTTCTGCAATAATTTGCTGAATGTTTATTAAACTTTTGCTATGTCTGAAGCATTGTTATCTTTAGATTATAAGCAATTTTAAGACATCAGGTAGTGCTAACCATGATGGGTGAACTTTCATCAGTGTTACATCAAGGCACACTGATGTATATAGAGGAATAAATACCCCTCACATACTCATCGTATTAATTTCTTATTGACATATAACAAAATGCCACAAACTTAGGGGCTTGAAATAGCACATATTTATTACTTTACAGTTACTTTATGTTAGGAATCTAGGCGTGGCTTGATTGGACCACAAAGCTACAGTCAAGGTATAAGCCAAGAGTTGGGTCTTACCTAAAAGTTTGGGTGAAGAAGGAGTTGCCTCTAAGCTGATGTGGCTGTTGGCAGATCCCGTTCCTTCCCAGCTCTTTGGAGAAGTATCTCTTAGTTTGTTATCACATGGTCAGCTCCAACATAGCAGATTGTATCTACCAAGTGTGAAAGTTGATATGGCAAGAAGATCTGAAAGCAAGGCAAGAGTTAGATGTTTTGTAACCTAATGATGAAAGTGATACACCATCACCTTTGTCATATTCTTTTTTTTTCTTTTTTTAAATTGCATTTTAGGTTTTGGGGTACATGAGCAGAACATGCAAGACAGTTGCATAGGTACACACATGGCAGTGTGTTTTGCTTCCTTTCTCCCCTTCAACCACATTTGGCATTTCTCCCCAGGCTATCCCCTCCCCACCTCCCCCTCTCACTGGCCCTCCTCTTTTCCCAATAGACCCCAGTGTTTAGTACTCCCCTCCCTGTGTCCATGTGTTCTCATTTTTCATCACCCACCTATGAGTGAGAATATGCGGTGTTTCATTTTCTGTTCTTGTGTCAGTTTGCCTTTGTCATATTCTATTAGTTAGAAACAGATTATTAAGCCAGCCACACAGAATGGAAGGGATTACACAGGGTGTGGGTTATCAGGAGGCAGAACCATTGGAAGCCATATGAGTGTCAGCTTCTCATGCACATTCATGCAGAGACACAAATACATAAGCACATTAAATCATTCAGTTGATGGAAAAACATGTGCATTAGGGAGAGAGAGCATGAAAGCAGCTGATTATAGAGTTTGGTGGGATTGTGACCAAGAAATTAGATGGAGGGGCTGATATTTTGAGGAAAGTGATTTAGGAGACAGAGAGAAGATGAGTGGAATCCTTTATTTATAAAAGCTCCTCTTCAAGCCTTAAGTTACTAGTCTTGATATAAATGATCAAGTAATGCCCCAGTGGTTAACAAGCCTGTCTGCCCACTTCTTTTTTTTTTTGATATATACCACTTCTAAACATATGAAAGTGCAACATATTCCTGTGTACAGAAATGAATACATTTCTAGAATGGTGGTTTTTAAGTCGTTTGGTCTTAGGACTTCTTTTTCATCTGAAAAATTATTGAGGACCTCACAGAGATTTTACTTATGTGGGTTATATCTATTGATATTTACCAAATTAGATGTTAAAACTGAGAAATTTACACTCCCACCAACAGTGTAAAAGTGTTCCTTTTTCTCCACATCCTCTCCAGCATCGGTTGTCTCCAGATTTTTTAATGATCGCCATTCTAACTGGCGTGAGATGGTATCTCAATGTGGTTTTGATTTGCATCTCTCTGATGACCAGTGACGATGAGCATTTTTTCATATGATTGTTGGCCTCATATATGTCTTCTTTCGTAAAGTGTCTGTTCATATCCTTTGCCCACTTTTGAATGGGCTTCTCTGTTTTTTTCCTGTAAATCTGTTTGGGTTCTTTGTAAATTCTGGATATCAGCCCTTTGTCAGATGGGTAAACTGCAAAAATTTTTTCCCATTCTGTTGGTTGCCGATTCACTCTAGTGACTGTTTCTTTTGCCATGCAAAAGCTGTGGAGTTTGATTAGGTCCCATTTATCTATTTTGGCTTTTGTTGCCAATGCTTTTGGTGTTTTGTTCATGAAGTCCTTGCCTACTCCTATGTCCTGGATGGTTTTGCCTAGATTTCCTTCGCCAGTGGGAGGGGGAGGTCGGGAGGGATAGCCTGGGGAGAAACGCCAAATGTGGGTGAAGGGGTGAAAGCAAACAGAACACACTGCCATGTGTGTACCTATGCATCTGTATTGCATGCTCTGCACATGTACCCCAAAACCTAAAATGCAATAAAAAATAAGAAAAAAAAAACAAAAACAAACAAAAAAACTGAGAAATTTAATGTTTATGAATTTATTTAAAAGTAACAATAATCTTATTTCAGTTTAACATAAAAACAGGTTTATTAAAATAACTATTTTCCTAAAGCAAAAGAAAATTGTAAGATAAGGAATATTCTATATTTTTGAAAACCTTTTCAATGTCTGGTTTCAATAATAGAAATCTGTATCTCCATATCAGCCAATGTACTCAATATCATGCAATATATTGTTTTAATTTGTGTGTATGAAGAAAATCTGGTCTATTGCAGAGATACAGTTTGAAAAAATAATTAGATAATTGTGGATATTCTTGTTTAATACTGTACCAAAACTCAACATGGATAGTTTCCTAAAGGTTCATTAAAAAGTGTAATTGAAACCTGTATCAAAAACCGTTATGTCCTCTCTAACATTAAAACCCATTGTTTTATCTTACATTTAGCATACATCTTTGATCCATGTATGATTTTGGAAAATATTGGTTCACTAAGTTATGCACAACTTATAAATATCCATACATTTCATTATACAAGATAAAAAAATTCACATTTGTTGGTAGCACCACTCATTTGATTAGGTAAGAATTTATTCCCTAATCAAGCTCCTGGCATTCAGATGAAAGATTTCTATGATTTTTTTTTCTTGGAATCTTGAATTGTATCCTCAACAGCAAATACTGTCAGTTGTTTTCCATGAAGTGAAAGACTTACTTTGTTCATGTTTCAAAAAATGTCTGCCAAATAGCCAAGTCTGAATTTCCAAAGATTGACTGTCAATTATTCTCTCAAATGTAAATGGTAGCTACTTTTCACATCACCACTGAAATAGTGGAATGTGTTCTTCTCCTCAAGACAACATCTAACTTCTTTGTGTAGCAGGAGAGCTTTCTGTGTATTTCCCATCTCATCATGCAGAATACTAAAAATACATGGATTCTGGAGATGGTTAAGAAAATTAATTTTTGTGTGAAACTAGCATTTTTTCACTGCAACTGCATGGTGGTGATGAATAAGTAGTAGTACCACATGAGGTCACTGCCTTGATCAGGTCTAACCTGCCAGCGGTTTTGCCTGTTGCTTGTGCACCATCAGTGCAATTGTTAGCAAGGTAAAAAGAAGCCAGTGACATCTCAGTATTATGATAAAAATAGATACGTTCTCGAGAATCCCTTGAAACATCTCCTTAACTCTCAGGGGTCTTAAGGCTGAGCTTCAGGTTTGTGATGGTCACTTTTTCATGATAAACTCTTTCTGGACAAAGGCCCTCCACGTCTGATTTCCTTGTTGATAGTTCTTCATAGTCTGCTTGTCTAGAACCCTCAGAGAAAGTAAGGTTTACTAACATGACTATCATAATTCTTTCATTTGCTATATTAGTGACAAATCTCAGGTTCCAGGACAAATGTGCTATGATGTGGTGATCCTCCAGAGAGTCTACCTTGAATATTCATTACCAAGACCTGCTTTAAAATTGTTGGCCTGCTCTTGCCTTTTTTGTGTGCAGCATTCTGAGAGGAGTTGAAAGAGAGGAAGACAAGAATGTCTTAGTTACTTTCTGTGGTTTTTATGCATTATTAATTTTCTTAACAAAACAAAAAGCCATATCCATGTCAAGATTGATTAGAATCCTTAATGGCATACTTAATTTTAGGAGTGCCATACCATGACTTCCAACAAACAGAAGTGACTGTTGAAAAGGAATGATTCACCATCTACTAGCTATACTAATAGTTACACATGAATATCATGTCTAATGATCTCAGTCAAGCTGTCTCGTGACTTTATGTCTACACATCCATTTACACGTGTTTTTCCCAATTGAAATTAATTAGAATAAATGTGTCCAATAGTTAAACTCAGTAATCTAATTTTAGGGAAATGATTGTGCTCTTTTTCCTCCTAATGAGCCCAGCTTTATTTTTTCTTCTTACCAATCTGTCCTTTGATAACCCTTTTCATGACAATGGATTTTTCATATCCCAGGCTCTTAAGTTCCTTAGAAGTGTAGTAACTCAGGTGAGATTCAGGATCTACCTGCTAATGGGAAAACAGTTGGTCAGTTCAGTCGTGTTGCTAAAGTAGTTAAGGCAAAGAGGAAGCAAATCCTTCAAACGAATTGGCAGAATATAGCTGATCCATGTAGTAATTATTTCATAGATGCTGAATAAATATGAAATGAACAAAACTGTTTGATTAGAATTTTTTGACCTTGTCATTCTGTACTCATATAAATACAACCATGGACAACTAAATTATCTCAGAATGTTTTGAGAGCTTATGGCATGTAAGTGCCATATTCATAGGCAAGGCTGTATTGCTGTGTTATCACAAAACATAATTGGCAATGACCTTGGAATTAGTAGGTATGATTACTACATGTAAGGTGCTTAGAGCAATGTCCTATATTTTCTAAGGACTACATGTTATGAATATCATTTGAGATAACCTCCATGGTCATTCAGAAATTATACATGCAGAGTTTGGAATGCATCACATGACAGGATCAGATTCTTCTTCTACACTATTGTGTGCTCATGTAAATCAAAAGACTTTATAGTGCCCAAAGTTCCAATGGTTGATTGCCAAGGAGACTGAGAAGCAAGTTGTCTGTCAAGGGGACAATCTTGAAACTAACATATTCTTCCCACATTAGCACTCATGCAGATTAATTTAAAAATATAATCTGCATGTTGGTAATTCTATCTGAATGTTATTATCATTAATATTATTACTGAGTTGATTATGTAGATATACACATGGTAATTAACACTTTTCACATATTATATGGATAGCCACATGGCTGATGACATGGAAAGGCTGTAGCTTTCATCAATCTTCCTGGTGACAATGGACATACCAGCGTAGGATGTCCCTATGTGCCAACTTAAAAAACCCAGCCTGATCTCTTGGAAAAACTAGAATCTAATTGGATACTTTAAGTGTTTTTGCATGGAGCTGTCAGCATATACATCTTATTGCAGCTGTGAGCCATCAAACATGTATACAACTAGATTTAAAGAAATGGGTGCTAAACATTTGTGTAAAGTTGGTAGATGTGTTTACATGAAAATCAGCTGCTGGGAAATTCACAAAAATAATCTGAGTAAGTGCCATGATTCTGTGATTCTCTTTGGCTCAGGATTCAGTCTGCTGGATGAATTTACAAAACAAAAAACAACAACAAAACACCCAAAAGCAAAAGGAAAGCTTGTTGCAGTAGCCACAGACTTCCAGGCCAACAAATAAACATATGACAAAATACTTCACACTGTGTTTTAGGTGTGTGGAAAAACAATGAACTTGCATTACTATTTGTGTTGCTTCATGTTATTGTCAGAGCCTCTATTTCTGCTGCTGATGGGGGACAGGCCAAAAACCTCAAACTTCAACTTGCTAGTCAGGATAACAGTCTCTTCTGATCTTATATTTTGGGTAAATATTCAGTTAACTCAGAATTCCAACTTCATCAGGTTAGTATCCTCCTCCACTCCATCTCAAAAGCTGCCTCCCATCCTCATAACAAAATGGTGTCTGGGTTCAGGAGAAGCCTCTGTATGTTTGCGGGGGTGGGAGTATGACCTGTGTAGCGAGGTGCCTTTTCTCTCTCTTTGTCTTTCTTTTTGCCCTGCTTGAAGCACCTGCAGCTGGCATAGCTCAGGGACAGTTTTCTGAATGAAAGGAATCCCCACCTTGGCTCTTGCTGGTCCTGTTGCTCGTAGAATTCGACTCTTCTTTCCATTGGTCTCATGTTTTGGGCATCCCACTTTGCAGTCTTTCAATATGGAGTAACTTTGCTCCCCATCCAAAAGAAAGGCATGCCAAACACTGTCTCCAGCTGTCTTTCAGGAAAGAACTACTGGCTGTCACATCAAGTGAGTGGAGGATTTACTGGAGAGTCAGAGTGGTAGCTGTTTGGGAGATTCCCCTAGAAGTATTTCTCAGGAGATGTTTCTTTGCCTAAGCAAGGGATGCCACTGTTACTCTCTACTTGGATTCCTTTGCCTAGACTTTAGGAGTCTCTCTCCTTCTCTTCAAGATTCTCAGCTTAAAGAATTTAACCCACCCTACATCTCAACTCTTCTGGCATTTCCTCTCCCTCTTCTCATCTTTAGTTCACCCTTCCAATATCAGATAACCTATTTCACCTTTATATCTCACGAGGACTTTCTTTATAGGTTAACTTCTGCGCTTCTTTAATTGCTTACAGCAAAATGCCAGTATTGTACTTCCAGGTTTTGCTTTTGATTTATCAAGAAAAATGTTATGGACTTCAAAAGCCTTTTCTTTTGCTGTAAGTACCATGCATGCAAAACTAGACCATCTCTGAAGATTGAGACACTTCCACTTTGCAAACCCAAATGGCAACAATGAGATCTTTATTCTAGCCATGTGCACCTCCTTCTGAAGGAATCAATTCTCCTGGTTCAATGGGTGTGGTGGGCAGAGTGTCATGAACTAGGGAGAATAAAATATATTTTGCTTTACTGTTTCAGATCTATTATCAGCTTTATATATGAATATATGTGTATTTTCTATTGAATTGCCGATTTTCCATCTACTACTAGTTATTAAAATAAGTTAGTTATATATATATATTTATAATTAGGAAAAGCAGCAATTATAAACTGTAATACCCTAAGGGTGGCATGACTGGAGAGCATGAGTAAACTCTAAAGAAGTTGCAGGCTGGGTGTGGTTGCTCAAGCCTGTAATCCCAGCACTTTGGGAGGCTGAGGTGGGTGGATCACTTGTGCTCAGAAGTTCAAGATCAGCCTGGGCAACATGGTGAGATCTCATCTCTACAAAAAAAACACAAAAGTTAGCCAGGCATGGTGGCACACACCTATAGTCCCAGCTACTGGGGATGCTTAGGCAGGAGAATAGTTTGAGCCCAGGAGCCGGAGGTTGCAATGAGCCATGATCACCCACTGCACTCCAGTTCAGCCTGGGTGACAGAGCAAGACTGTGTCTCATAAATAAATAAGTAAGTAAATAAATAAATAAATAAAATATCAGAAGTAGCCAATCTCGTCCTTGAAGACAATGGGCAGAATCTCTTTATAGCTTATGGTGTACTCAAGTCCTCACCCCAAATTCCAGTCTTTATCTAGGCCCTTCCAGCCCTTTGCTCTTGGGGTCTTGTTGTTAGCCAGACCAGGGTTTGTCAACCTTGGAGAGGAATGAAATATACCCCACCAAATATCACCCATCAATTTCTTGCAGGAAAGAAAAGAGCAGTGTGGTTCTGTGGGCTGTGGAAATCCTAGCTTGTTTGTAAATTGGGCTTCATTCCCCACTCTGCTCTGATCCTGCTGTTTTCTTGATCCTCACTTTGGCTCCTAGTCCCTGCTTTTCTGCTGGGCTAGAATATTCCCACTTCAGTTCTCTGCCCTTTTAGCAGGGTTGGTACTAGGAGGCAGGTTATCGTAGTTATGGGGGGAAGATAGATGTTATAACACCACACATTCATATGCTCACCTCCCTTCAACACTGCCATTGTGCCCCAAGACATGTGTCTACTGACTCACCCATATTGACTTAGGAAGGGTACTTGTACCCCAAAAATGCATAAGAGAGCAAAAGTGGCATAAAGAGACTGAGCTTTGGAGTCTTTGGTTCAGATTCCTAGTTGGGCATACACTAGCTGTGTGACCCTGGGGAAATTAATATATCTGTTAAAATTTCACCTTCCTCACCTACAAAATCTGAATAATTTTTACCTGACTACATGACAGAATTCATAGGAGCAATAAATATGGCATGAAAAAGTGCCTAGGTCATGGGACACTCTCAGTAAATGCTGATTTTTCCTTTCCTTCTAGAGTCTTACCTGCAACAACCTATTCTCAGCCTTCCCTTGACCCTTGACCTCAGCTGCATGTCTAGATTCAAAGTGTCTTGCATGGTACAGGTGCTGAAATCCAGAGGCTTACATGCAAATTGAACCACATGATTTTTGGGTTTTTTTTCAGTGTTTATTTCAACATCAGTCTCCTTAATATTCATGGTTTTCAAGGTCAGTGGAAAAATCATGTTGATTCATATGACTCTGGGTGATCAAAGTGAAGGGCTTTTGACTTCATCACTTGTAACTGCTTAATGGCTGGAGAATTAACGAAGGAGAAAATAGTGTGAACATGCCCAAGGAGTGGTGATTAGAGTAACATGATTGAAAAGTTTTGCATGTGTGGGGAAAACTCCATCTACTGCTCTGTCCTTTAATGCTGTGGCAGTTTTGCTCATATGCATGAGTAAAATGCAATTTCTACCAGTAGAATTTTCCTTTGTTCAGAGGGGGAAGAAATGCATTTGTCATAGTAGGATCTGGGAGTTGGAATTCAAAAGGTATAATACAATGAGTGGGTAAAGAGAAAGACCCAAAGAGAAATGCTTGAGGGTATAGAAAGAGGAGAAAAGAGCAGGAGGAGACAAAAAGAGAGAGAGAGAGAGACAGAGAGACAGAGATAAATAGCTTAAAGACATATTTTTAATTTATTATTTTTTTAAAGAGGTATTTTTTATCTGATATTGTTTACTGGGAACCAAACTGATTCAACTACTGTATACCCAACCCTAAGCTTTTGCCTCAGCCCAATCCACTGAGACGTAATTACTAGTTAGCTTTGAAACACATTTTCTAATTTCATTTCCTCATTGTTTTGCATGCTTCAAGGCATTCTAGATTCAACCAGAAGCCAAAGAACATCTGCAATCACAACCAGACACGTTTTGTTGCAAAAGTCAACATTGCTGAGTTCCAGTCTTGATATTCTGAGCCTCTCAGATGTCAGGACCTATCTTGTTTTTCAACATTCTCTATTGAAATGTTATACGTGGCTCATGAAAAATATGCCATTTGATAGACTTCATAAATCCATCTGCTATAACAACCAATATGATAAAGGTCGACTGTAAAGTGTGAGGGCATTTTCTAATCCCCTCCATTTTCATTCACTTTAATCCTCTCAGTCCATGAAGTTGCTAATAAACCTTTATGTTATAGCTATGCATGCTGTCTGTAACTTGTTTTTTGATTTGTATCAGTGTAAATGTGCATGAGATCCTTATGGCTACTCTATAAACTCCTAAATTTGCTGCACTTCTCATGTGAGGAAGTGCTAGGTGCTGTGGAAGGAGAAAAGTCCGAGCCAGAGGATATTTTTAATATAAAATAAGTTCCAGGACAAAGGCAATCTTAGTCAACCTAGATTTTTCTTAAGCATAACTTCTTAGTAGGAGATAGGAAGTAAGGAAGCTACTTGTAGTCTCTTAGGTGGGGGCCTCTTCTTCGTGGATAGCAATTCAGACATGGAAAACTATAGCTCTATAATGCGGCTAAGATTTCTTTACTATGGGACCCTTCATCCCCTTGTCCTACTCCCTATATAATCTCCTCCAACTTCAGATAATCTCAAGCCTGTTCATCAATTAAAAAATTAACTAAAAAAGAGATTTCTACTTTTGTTTTTGGCTCACTATGCATGTTATGCACATAGGAATCTACATTTTGTAGCCTCCAAAGTGACATGAATAGTAGGGAGAGAAATGAAATGAAAAAGTACATCTGGTTGTGCTAATCAATTTCAAGCATTTGACTGTTTTGGCTTTTTATTTTCCCATAGTGGGAATCCAGAAGCCTTTCTAAAATAATGTGAGAAGGCATGATATTGAGAAAATTCCTCAAACATGAGTGTGAGTGTGTCAACAAAGCCTAGGAAGAGAGAAACTACGTGTTGTGAATAGGGGTTCTATCTTTTGCTGATAAGAAATAAGGAGGAAGGAAGAAAAGGAAGCAGTGTGGGGAAAGAAAGCCATAGGAGTTGAAGAATAGATCAAGACATTATTTTTCCTGTATTTTATATTTCTCACATATAATTTCATTGTATTTAATCCTTCTATTATCTTGAGCATACCGAGAGTCTGCAACATCTATTGGAATTATCTATGAAAAGTCTGCATCTTAATGGAAGTACAATTTGATTTCTCAGTTAAAAATAGAGGCATTTTTTTTTCCAGGCCCTCTCATAGTCTGGAAAAAATCAACATGTTTACAAATACAATAAATGTGCTGCAAGCCAATTGGGAATTTGTTTGCTCACATTTTCCCAAAGGCTTTGGGCAGGCAGTTAAAAAATAAGCACAATTCTCCATGGAATTTCTGTTGAGTAAGAGTTTGACAAATGAAATAAATAAATCCAACTGCTGATAAGAGAAAAAAATATTTCTTATAATGGGGAAGCTGTTTATACATATACAACATGTGTGCATTTGTGTGTGTGTGTTTACATATATATATTATATAGTATATTGACATTACTTTGCTGTTATTCCAGAGAATTGCCAAAAAAAATGGATTCCCCACATGGCATGCAGCTTACATATTTTTGGTGAAACAAACCGTCATGACTCTAACAAATTTCTCTTCTGACCTGTTCTTGTGAATAATAAGAATATAAAAATGATAATGATGTCTAACATTCCTTAAACACCTGTGATGAGCTACATAGTTAGCAATTAACATAGACTATATAATCTTTTCCTAGTGGTAGAAGCAGTTGTTTTTCTCATTTTCAGATTAGGACATTCATAGGATTAATTTCTTTCAAATAATAAACTGTTCTAGAGAGAGGGTTCCAAATTAAGCCAAGAAGACTTTATGCTGGCAACTCACTTCTATTAGAATATTAGGTAATTAATGCACTTATTCATTCACTAATGCATCCACTTCTTTGGGCACCAAAAACAGAACAATGTCTGGCACATGATGTTTACTCAATAAATATTTGTTGAGTGAGTGAATGAATGAATGAGAAACTCTCATGTGTAATCAGCTTGGCTCAGAGGGATGGGAATGAAAAGTTGACCCCAATAGGGCTAATATCCTCAAGTCTGATCATAAAAATCTGCCTTGCAATGAAATGGCAGCAATTAAAGACAGTTATAATATATTAAAAGGGAATGTTTGGAGAAAAATATAACTTAAGATATGATGATAAAAGGTTAGTGGAAAAGAGAAGATTTGACCCTCAGTATGGGGATCAAAAAGCCAGGAATCATGAAAGGGAAAGAGAACAATGGAAGCAAATAATAGTTGGAAATTCACAAAGAGAAGAATTGCAAATAGAAGGCCAGCCCATGGCAAGTGGAAATTCACTGTATTATCCAAGTGCATAAAGTGTCCTCTCAAAATCTTAGATGAAAAGTTTGGAAATTCCCGTTAACCCAAGTGTGGTGGGCAGAATAACTCCTCCACCCACCCTGAAGATGTTCATGTTTAATACCTAGAATCTTTGAATATTTTACTTACATGACCAAAGGGACTGTGACTCTGCAGATGTGATGAATTCAAGGAACTCGAGAAGTAAAGATGATCTTGAATTATTCAGGCAGGCTTAATATAGTCACAAGCGTGCCTATAATTGAAAGAGGAAGTTGTAGGTCTTTGAAACCCATTTCAGACTTACTACTGCAAGAACAGTAAGCAATGCATGTGTGTGTTGCTTCAAGCCCAAGTTTGTGATAATTCCTTACAGCAGCAAGAGGAAACTGACACAGCGAGCTAACCTCCTAGAGGAGCACACACTGTCTTCTCAAATTCTTTTTTTTTCCTTTTCCGAGTGTCTTCACTCAGCATAATAAACATTACTGGGTATATACCCAAAGGATTATAAATTGTTCTATTATAAAGACACATGCACACGTATGTTCATTGCGGCACTGTTTACAATAGCAAAGACCAGGAACCAACCCAAATGCCCATTGAAGATAGACTGGACAAGGCAAATGTGGCACATATACACCATGGAATTCTATGCAGACATAAAAAACGATGAGTTCGTATCCTTTGTAGGGACATGGATCAATCTGGAAACCATCATTCTCAACAAACTGACACAAGAACAGAAAATCAAACGCCGCATGTTCTCACTCATAGGCAGGTATTGAACAATGAGAACACATGGACACAGGGAGGGGAGAATCACACACTGGGGTCTTTGTGGTGGAATGTGGAGGGACAGCAGGGGTAGGGAGGTTGGGGAGAGATAACATGGAGAGAAATGCCAGTTATAGGTGATAGGGGGATGGAGGCAGCAAACCACATTGCCATGTATGTACCTATGCAACAATCCTGCATGTTCTGCACATGTACCCCAGAACCTAAAGTGCAATAGTATATATATATAAAGTGCAATAATATATATATATAATAAAAATAAAAATAAATAAACACCCTTGGTAGCTCAAGAGCACTAAAAGCTGTGTACTGATTCACATGGGCATACCTGAGAAACCTAGCAGAGTGGTGTTTAAGGTATTTAAAATGTTGAAGATAGCCTCACCCTTTGAATTGAACCTTCACTTGACCTTGTGCCTCCCATTACTACAGCACCCAAGTAAAAGGATTTAAATGCTTTTCGCATTCTAAGGACAAAATCATCAGCTCACATATTCCAAGGAAGATTCACCACAAGGAAGATTCATCTTCATTCTGGGAAAATACTGAGGTGCACTTTATATTTTTTTCCAAGAAGTATGGATGTCAGAAAAGCCTCTCTGTGAGTTTTCAAAATCCATGGGAGGAAGCAGTCTAAAACGCACCACTTTTTCACATTGAGTCTGTTAACCTTTGCCTTGCCAACCTTTCTCTTTGTCTTTTCCCAGAGAAACTGATGAGTTCTTTCTACAGAAACATAAAAGACATTAGCTCACAAGACAGCATGTATTTTCTTTTTTTATATAAGCCATGTTTGACCACAGCATGTATTTTCTTATCTTTCTGCAATGTCCATGATGAAAAATGACTGTGTTAGATCATCATCAATAATTATGACATTTTCTGAGTTGGATAAAAACCCACTATCAAATGGATAACCTTCAAGAGTTCACCAGAAAACATGTATTATATACTGTAGGTTTTTTCTTTTACTTTTTTTTTCCCTTTTAAAAGTGATACATACACAGTTCAGTTTTTCGGGAGGTTGACCCTGAAAACATCACAGGTTCTTTAGATTTCTATGAAATGAGGAGCTCCAACTGTGTTCCAAATTTAACGTAAAGTTGTTGGGATTTCTTTCCCCTTAACTTCAACCCTGCGTGAACCTGCATATACAAAAAGGTGTATATGCACCTTTCAAATCAAGTCAATTCTTGATTTGAAACCAGGACTTCTGATAGAATAGAAATAGTAGACACACAATGACTGAGGTTCAACCTGCTTGATCATGGGGCATAAATCAAACCCTAAAATCCAGACAGTCTTATCTTTAATTCTCTTTAAAGCCCAAAAAAGATGACTGAGTTTTGATCTAACAGAATTCCTATTTCCCAAGCCCACAAATAAATTTTGTTCAGCCTTATGTGAGTTTTTATAACTGTTAACATTTGTATTATTTCACTTTTTGTAATTGTCCACAAAGACAATCAAGGTAGGAAACAAGTGACTATTTTTAAAACATCAGCAGGTATTCACATGATGAAATGAATTCACCTCGTTTTCATATGCTCACATGTTCTATCAGGATGATTTAGAATTAAAGACTTAAAGACCTCAAACCTGAACTTCCTTTTATTTTTCTTTTTGAGACAAGATTCCACTCTGTCACTCAGGCTAGAGGGCAGTGGCGTGATCACAGCTCATGGCAGCCTCAAACTCCTGGGCTCACGTAATTGTCCCACCTCAGCCTCCTAATTAGCTGTAAGTACAAGTGCATAGCATCACATACAGCTAATTTTTAAATGTACTTTTTTGTAGAGATGGGGTTTCACCATGTTGCCCAGGCTGGTCTTGAACTTTTGGGTCAAGAAGTCCTCCCACATGGTCTTCCAAAGTACTCAGTTTCTGGGTGTGAGCTCCTGCAACTGGTCTCAGACCTGAACTTTCCAAGATAACAGTTCTAAAAATGTCATACATTCTTTGATTGAATAATGACAAGAGAAGGACTAATTAGGACAACATAGAGTAATATCAAGTGCAACTCAGAGATCCAACATGAAAAGAAAGGCATTAGGAAGAAATGTTCTTCAAGGTATATTAAGTGCCTATAAGGGCCCTAGATTGTTGTGAGGAGTTTCATGGAAACAGCAAGGTGGAAGGCAGAATTGGGGTGAGGGTATTTATGTTGGATAATATCCTAGTATGAGTGCTAAGAACTTATGGGCAAGAAAGTGTCCAGGAAGTAAATCTGATAAAATATTCAGTTCTAGAAAGGCCTAGTGGAAAATAAAGTGCTGGATTGGTATAATTTACAATAGCAGGATGAAGTTTGAGCTGATCTGTTAGTAAGGGAGAACTAGAAAGGCAAAGCTGTTTTGGGCAAAGCAGTACAGAGGACAAGAGTAGAGTTTAACAAATCACAATGACATTTTGTGATGAGATAGAACAACAGTGGAATGTGGTTTTTAATCTTGCATCCAACCATCTTTGAATGTATGATGTGATTGCTCTTGCTTTTTATTTTTATTATCCAGTCCTGTGATGTGTGGTCTTTCTGTCAATGTTATAGTTTGTGAATTTAAGAGGGAGTGTCTCCATGAGAAGCAAAAAGTATCTGATGGATGTACTAACATATCAGAGGAGTTCTGTTTGGCTGCAGAGAACAAGGCTCCCAGAGTTGAAAAATCAGGGTGAATATAGAGAATAACTTAATTTAGTGCTAGAGGAGGCAGCATGTCCTCTTTGGTCAGGGTCTGTGAGATACTGTGGTAGGGTGCCTCACAAATGCACTAGGCTACATCTTGGCTGAAGTTGTGTGCCCAGCAGTAGAGAGGAAACAATAACACCCTATGTTGCTTGCTCTAATACTCTCACCACAGGAGGAGAGAGACCCAGCTGGAGGCTGCATACAGTGGCCTCTCCCCTTCACTTGTCTACTAGCAAAGTTGAGCAATGGCTATGATCATGAGCTAGAAAAGAGCCTAGGTTAATCTTCTTCAAGTGGTTATATATAGTTCTCATGCTAGTCTTTCACTCTGCATCCTGACCTCCCCTCACTCCCACTGTACTCCCAGTAATGTGAATGCCTGCTTACTATTCCAAATAGCAATACACGTTCTGGTTTTGGACTCAGACTGTCTAAACTTCCATATGAGATCCTTCCTTTGCTGTCCTTGCAATGTTGTAAGTTTCTTGAACTGTTCTCTAGGATTCTTTGTTCTCATCTCTGAAACGTGGCAGATGGAATAATACCTCTCTCATTGACTTGTTTGAAGGATCAGAATGAGATGGTTCATGAGGAATGATTTGCACAGTGCCTGGTGTTAGTGGGTATTAGTGATAGGCACTATCCAGTGCTGATCATGATGGTTATGTTACAACCATGAATTCTAGTACTGTGAACTCCATTGATGGTGAGGAATAATCTGGCAGCTCTTGAGGGACTATACATTGCCATGTGATTGTTCTCTAATGCAGGTGTAAAGGTGTCCTTATGATCCTCAATCATTCTCCTGCTTCTCTAGAGCTTCCATTGACCTTCTTCTTTCTTCTTGCTCTGTTCCCTGGGAGGATGACCAATGTGGGCTATGTCAGTGGATCCCATGTCTCTGACTTCATCATGGCTTAGGCAATGACAAGCCCTGTCATTATAGGAACAGCAGTTTTATATACCCATTGCACATTAACATACCAATACACCAAAGCAGCAGGGTTTGCAGCAGGGAAAGAGTTTAATAATCACAGGGTGCTGAGTGTAAAGATAGGAGGGGACCTTCAAATTCATATCCCCAAGGAGATCTTGGTTGAAACCTTTAAGGGGATTGTAGAGGGCAAGGAGCTGGAACATTGGGATCATTGATTGGTCAGGGTAAGGGGGATGAAATAATCAGGATGTGGCAACTTCATTCTTTGGTGAGTCAGCTATTTGTGGGTTCCTTTAGACCTGCTGGCAACAGTCGGGTTTTTTTTTGGTATGCAGGACCTGAAAGAGTATCTCAAAGGGAAAACTTAACTTTTCACAATGCCTAAGTTGTTATATATAGAGCAGTTAACCGGGAGCTATAATCTAGACTCAGACAATAGATATCAAACCACTGTGAAGAAGCAGATCAGAGAGCAAACTAACCTAGAGATTAATGCTGAATATGCCGCAAGCTTACTTTATTTTTGTTTCTACCTCTCCCTTTTTCTTTGATTATTTTTGTAAAACTTATGGGGACAGTATCACTGATGGGAAATCCAAAGAAGCATGGAGAATAAAGATAGGTGCCTTTTCCCCAAGCATGCTCCCTGTGAGGATGTCTAGGACTGGGATGACCTCAGCAGAGAAGACACCTGGTGTCTTCTTGAAGGTGGCTGCTAGAGGCAAATTGCTTTCCTTCCAGATATCAGGAGCCTGACTCTCACTGAGACTTTTTCCATGGTTTATGACCTCCTTACACACATTTCTAATTAATAAATTAAAGCAACACAATCCTTTCATGGATAATCCTAATTTGAACATGCCCTTTGTTTCTCTTTTTTTTTTTTTAATTTTTCCAAAACACAGCTTTGTTACAGCTTTACTGTAAATTGGATACATCTTTCTCTGTACACATTTTGTATGCTCATTAAAAGTTTGTTTCCCTAAATCGGTATGAGCAAATATTGGCAAAATTGTTCAAGAATATTTTCCTTTGGAAAACTTATTACTATGTCTTTGAAAAATAACAGGTCTAAGAAATGCTGCAATATGGCAATTTTAAAGTCACTTATTCCATAACAAATATTCCTATTTTAAGTAAAAAACCTAAGAGTTTAATTTGTCCCTATGAAAAGCCTAAGCAATGTCATACTTAGAAAAACTAAAAGATGGTAGAAACAATGAACGTCTAATGATGCTGATGTTTGGATAAAACTGCAGTGTTTATATTCTCAATAACAAAATATTGCCTTAGAGAAAAGAAATCTGGCATCTGACTTAAGTGAATAAAGCTGAAATAGTATTTTTGCCAGTGCTCAGGCAAATCACACAGATCAAGGAAGCTAACTGTACTTCTGATAACAGGTGAGTGAACAGGTGAATGCACAATCAAAACTTAAAAGTGATATGTAATTCCAAAGATGAATATGCTATTCCCTCAAACTAAAAGCAGTCATTTTAGAAACCTAAAAACAAACAAACAAACAAAAACCCTCTAATGGTCAATTCAAGCAGGCTGTATAAATTGAGTTTTAATGGCTATAAAATCTTTCAAATGGCTAAGAGCACAACTGATTAAACTGAAGGACTGTATTTAGGGTGGAAAAAACCCCCAAAACCTAGTTCAGTGGCAATGTCCTATGTGACAAAAAGCTTTTAGACAAAATGACAGCTGTCTTTAAAAAAGTGCAAAGAGATGATACCATTTCCCCATCTTCCAAACAGCATCCAAGCAAATTCCATCAAGATGCAATCAATTTCCAAATAATTTATTTATACTCTATATTAACCAGTGTGTATCTTTTTCATCATCACTCCCTAAGGAGTCTTTTTATAATCCTAATCAAGCACCTCCCAAATTTTAATATCTGTTTATGTACAGTGTGTATATTCATGCTTTATAGATTTTTATTGTCCCCCAGAACCATTTTGACAAGGAGCATGAGGTGCAAGCAATGAAAGGTTTATATTATTAACATGTTTTTATTTGAATAAGTGGGGAGAAGAGAAATATATTTCAGCACTTAGATATGTAGATTATTTCCAAAATAGTTTAACACTCAACTAGTCAGTTCTGTCAAATCGGTTTTCCCCGAAGCAGGCATTGTTCCCAGGTACAAGCAGTCCTCATTTTTCATGCTATTGTGGGACCATGAAAATGGCCATGCAAAACAATCTTAATATCAATGGGGAAAATGGCTGTTCCATGACCTTTAACATTCTGCTAAAATATTAAAAACTCTTAAGGTCACTTGTAAATGTAGCAAAAAATGCAAAAAGTTTAAAACTATTTATGTAGTACACTGTAATTTAAAACATTAGAAATAGAATTAAACTGTTTTATTTCATTGTAGAAACTAAGTAGTTTGAATAGGGCTTGCCTTTTCTTCTGCCAAGTAACTTATGGTACTGAGGAAGCATCTTGTCTATTCATGGCAAACTGTCATACCACCTTTTTTAAGTTTGGATCAGCTTCCCCCCTTTTATTGCTTGTGCTTTTGAAATATTTCTGTATTTACATTAAATGTTCTTTAATGCATTTTTCCCTTCCTCTGGGACATATTTTTTTTTCCTGTTGTCCAGGCTGGAGTGCAGTGACGCAATCTTGACTCACTGCAACCTCAGCCTCCTAGGTTCAAGCGAATCTCCTGCCTCAGCCTCCCAAGTAGCTAGGATTACAGGCATTTGCCACTATGCCAAGCTAATTTTTTGTACTTTTAGTATAGATGGAGTTTCACCATGTTGGCCAGGCTGGTCTCCAACTCCTGACCTTGTGATTTGCCCACCTCAGCCTCCCAATTATGTGGCCCACCTGTAATCCTTGGCTCATGGATTATAGGTGTGAGCCACTGCGCCGGGACACGTTTATCTTTATTGCAACCACTTTTCTTACATGTATTGATAAGTTTGCTTTCACTAAGCTCCTATGAATGCATAGTAGCAAGAACGACATTCTCATGATCAGTGGCTTCTACAAATCCATTTATGTTTGATTCAAATTTCACTTCCAGTGTTACCATTTTTCATTGCTTTTCTGCACTTTGATCTTTGTTGGCTGATCATCCCCTTCTATAAAATTTCAAGTGGATGACAAAGAGACAGCATAACTACGTGCTCTACTGTGAGTGAAGTGAGTAACAGATGCACAGGGACCAAGCACTGGAAGAATTTGAAAGAAGTAACATGACTGGTCATTGATCATGAAGCATATGTGTTATTTACATAGTGATCTGTAGACTGAAGAACTAGCAGAGAAGTTTGTACCTCATGTAATTACTCATAGTTATACTGTGCTAACTAAAATTTTAACTTAGTTTAAACACCACCAGTTTCCTTTCCTTCCTGGTAAGAAAACTGGTGGTGTTTAAATCTAGGTCATTGAAATTTGTGCCCATGGGAACCATTGAGGTGGTTTCAAATCTCTGTCATTTGACAATCAAGCTTAAAATGTATCTAAGAGTAATAGAATTTTAGAAATAAAGGCCTTCAAAGACCCCATAGTTTGATACCACAGATTATCCAGCATGTTTATTATGAATTATTTCTCCTCCTTCAATTTCAATTTGCTCATACAGCCACTTGCGGTCACAGCAGCATTCAGCTCCACATTTGGTAGAACCACAGGCAGAACAAGCATAGAAACATCCTAAGCAATCTTCATCAAGGCAGTCACAGAGGTCCATCCCACTAAAAATGAGGAGCCCCTGGCTATCATAGACCTTACTCTTCAATGGTATCACCTGTCTGTCTGAACTAGCACTTGCATTTTTTGTAAGCCTTCTTTCTCTTTTACCAGTTTCTGGAGCAAATTCAGTTTGCCTTCCTGGATTTGTAAATTGTAACGACCACAAAGCTTTCGCAGTTCTTCCATCTGACTCAGGTTTCCTTCTCTGGCAGTCTTCAGTATCAACATCTACACTTCCGTTGATTGTCTATTTGCATTTTGGACAAAGCTTCCAACCAGGTACAAGCTGTCTTCCGAATTTTGCACTCAGAAAAGTGGCATCATCTAAGTCAATTACATGCAAATTCTTTTTTACTAGTTTTTGTTTGTTTGTTTGTTAAATGGGTCACAACATGACTACTGTAAATCCTCAAATCTGTCAATGTAAATTTTTACATGATGAAAGCAAATAGTATTGTTCCCAGAAAGTGTCATTCCAGTTCTAAGTTGAAGTAAAAGCATATCATTTGATGACAATTCTTGCAAAGTCTTAAAACCTGTGTGATGAGTATAGTATGTTTTATGGCACTCATTTGTAGTATGAAGCTGGACTCCAACTGAGCATGGATCCATCATTCTTGATTCTAGCAAATTTTCCCTGCTTTATTTTGTCTAGAGGTCTAGGTCATGGGCTGATCACCCTTAGCTTGAGCTGTCCTCCGCCCGGCGGGGCAGGATCCGCCTTGTTTCTCTTTAGAACATCCTTTTCCTAGTATGCCTTGTAGGGAGACACACTTCTGAGGTGATGAATTCCTGAACCATTCACAGAGTGCGGATTTGTGAATGCCAGCCTTTCAGGATAAAATGTGCCACTTGAAACAGCTTTGTGCAGATAAGTGTATGAGATCTGTTGCATAGCAGGGTGACTATAGTTAACAATAATGTGTTGTATATTTCAAAATGCTAAGAGAGTAAATGTCATATGGTCTCACCACACAAAAAAAATAAGTATTTGTGGTGATGGATAGGTTAACACACTTGCTTTAATTATTCCATATTATGTACATATATCAAAACATCACATTATACTCAATAAATATATATAATTATAACTTAACCAAAACTTTAAAAGACTTTGTAATATAAAAGCACCAGTAAATGTTGAGGTCTGGCCACAGAATCATTTTACTGAGCTGTGTTTTAAGGTTACACAACAGCTTTATGCTCTGTAAGTATGGTTTTTTGTTTGTTTGTTTGTTGAGTTTCACTCTATCACTCAGGCTGGAGTACAATGGTATGATCTCTGCTCACTGCAACCTCCACCTCCTAGGTGCAAGCAATTCTCTTGTCTCAGCCTCCTGAGTAGCTGGGATTACAAGTGACCATCTCCATGCTCGGATAATTGTTTTGTATTTTTAGTAGAGATGCAGTTTCACCATGTTGGCCAGGCTGGTCACAAACTCCTGACCTAAAGCGATCTGCCTGATTTGGCATCCCAAAGTACTGGGATTAGAGGCATGAGCCACCACACCCGGCCAAGTATGGTTTTGAACATAAGCATAGTTAGCAATTCCTCACTTTATTATTTGTTTTTTTTTTCTTTTTTCTTTTTTTTTACTAGACATGGTCTCTCTCTGTCAGTCACTGGAGTACAGTGGTGCAATCATGGCCCACTGCAGCCTTCAACTCCTGGGCTCAAGTGATCCTCCTACATCTGCCTCCCAAGCAGCTGGGACCACAGGTATGCACCATGACACCTAGCTACTTTTTTCTATTTTCCGTAGAGATGGAGGTCTCACTATGTTGCTCAGGCTGATTACTCCTGTCCTGAAGCAATCCTCCTGGCTTCGCCTCCCAGAGTGCTGGGATTACAGGTGTCAGCCACCATACCTAACCTAGCAACCCTCACTTTAGATGAACACATATCAAATGCATAGTAAGAGTCTTGATGCCATATGTATAGTAATAAGTCTTTTGACTATAAATCTTTTTTACTTGTATAGATGGTTTACATTCAAAATTTACCATTAATTCCAATTTATGATAGTAAGTTGTATGTCTGGCCATATAAGTATAGCAAATACACTACTTCTGTATTTAGGTTTACTATTTGGTTCAATATTTCTCACTTTAAAATTTTATACAAATGAAATAGAAGAAATTGTTTGTTTTTTCCCAGCAACTGCAGGGAAATCCCAGCACATTATTTCCCTGGTTTTACAACACCACTATGACCGTCACTGTATTGAAGTTCATCATAGAGGATTATCATTGATTGCAGCCCATCTGCTGGAAATAAAAATTTTCTTCTGATCATTTCATAATAGCCCATGATATTACATATCAGTTTGGGTGCTAGAATGACTATGGAAAAGTCAGTCATCATAGCGTAGGGGACAAGTGAGTAGCAGTGCTGCCTTCTGGATCTAAACTGAAGCTCAATTCAGGGATCTCCTTTGAAATACTTTGGGTTTGTTGGCCCGTGGAAGAACCTGCTAAAATGTGTCTTTACAGAGAACTCAAATATGTAGCCCTAGTTCATTGACAGGAGACTATCTCTGATGCAGTGAGTCTCCCAGGGCAGTTTCAGAACACAATAGTACACTCTGAATTTATTTCCCCATTAAACTCATTTCTGGAAACATCTGCCTTTCCCTCAAAGTCAAATATATTAAAAACCTAGTGATAGCATCGGAGAAAACCTCTTGAAATATAGAAAATAGAGTGTCAAATGCAAGCGGGCATCAATAGAACCAGCTATCCACCCCAAGAGCACTGCACATGGCTTTTGTGTGTATTTAATACTATTTTGTGCAATATCTATTGAGGCTTCACCAATGGAGAGAAATGCCTTAGAGACTGCAGCTTTGATAGTCTCCAGTTGTATTTAAGCATAAGATGGAATATAAAGATAAAACATAGACTCCATATTTAAAAGGTCACCTTAAGTTCTATAAGAGATTTTATCAGGAGTAAAATGCAGAAAATATTAGATGTTTATGTGGGTAACGAGAGGCTTGGTTAGCCCTTCATGTTGTATGTGAAAGAATTCCACCTATATTCATGGTGTTGAATGGATTTTGGTTTCCATCAACAGACATACTATAAATGTAGCCTTAATAATCAAGGTACTCAAAACTGTAACACTCTCCTTAGTTCTTGGTCGAGAAGCCTAATAAATGCTCTGTATTAATATTTAGAAGAAGAGGTAGGATTTACACATTTTATCTTGTCATTAACACAGCAAAGACAAATCTTTTTATTCTTTATCAATCTATGTATCAGCCCGGTTTTAGCTGCTGAACTTGATTATCGGTTAATGTCTTTTAATATGTAGCGTGCAAAGGTGGATTTCAAAGCCTCTGTTTCCTTAGGAAAGAGTGTTTGTGAAGGAGTAGTGGGGATGGGTGGTATATTCATAATCTTTTGTTGCACAATAGATAACCACAAATTTAGCAGCTTAAATCAACACCCATTTTTCTCACCATTTCCCGGGGTCAGGAATCTGGGTGCAACTTAACTAGGTCGTGTGCTCCAGATACCTCAAGGCTTCAATCAAGGTGTCATTAAGCTCTGCTTTTATCTGAAGACTTGGCTGGGAAAGAATCTGCTTTCAAGCTCCATTGAGTTTTTAGCAAAAATCATTTTTTTGTGACTGCAAAATTCATGGCAATTTGCTCCTTCAAAGCCAGAAACTGAGAAGAGAGCAAGAGAGAGAGAGAGAGAGAGAGAGAGACAGAGAGAGAGAGAGAGAGAGGAGGAGGGAGAGACAAAGAGAATATTCTGCTGCTTGGAGATTCTCACTTTGGGGTAGTTCTAGGACCTATTTTATTCTACTTTATTTATCTTGGAGGCAGGGTGTCACTCTGTTCCCAAGGCTGGAGTGCAGTGACACAATCACAGCTCATTGCAGCCTTGACTTCCTGGGCTCAAGTGATCCTCCTGCCTCAGCCTCCTGAATAGCTGGGACCACAGATGTGCGCCACCAAACCCAGATGATTTTTATATTTTTTGTAGAGATGGGGTTTTGTCTTGTTGCCCAGGCTGGATGCAAACTCCTAGGCTCAAGCAATCCACCCACCTGCCTCTACCTCCAAAGGTGCTGGGATTAAAGATATGAGCCACCATGCCTGGCCAGGTCTTCCTTTAAAGGTGCACCTAAGCCAGATGTGGTGGCTCATGCCTGTAATCCCAGAGTTTTAGGAGGCTGAGGCAGGAGGATCACTTGAGCCCAGGAAGTCAAGGCTGCAATGAGCCGTGATTGTGTCACTGCACTCCAGCCTTGGGAACAGAGTGACACCCTGTCTCCAAGATAAATAAAGTAGAATAAAATAGGGTGGATCACCTGAGGTCAGGAGTTTGAGATCAGCCTGGCCAATATGGTGAAACCCTGTCTCTGCTAAAAATACAAACATTAGCTGGGCATGGTGGCGTGCACCTGTAATCCCAGCTTCTTGGAAGGCTGAGGCAGGAAAATAGCTTGAATGCTGGAGGTGGGGGTTGCAGTGAGCCAAAATTGTGCAACTGCACTCCAGCCTGGGCAGCAGAGCAAGACTCTGTCACAAAAAAAAAAAAAAGAAGAAAAAGAAAAAATTAGGCGTACCTGACTATCAGGTTTGTCCAAGATAATATCCATTTTGATTATGAGAATCTCAATTATATCTGCAAAATCTCTTTACCTTTGCCATGAAACATAACCATGGGAGTAACATCCCATCTTCTTTGCCATATTCTATAGGTTAGACGGTCATAGGTCCTGCCTACATTCCAAGGAGAAAACGACACAAAGGCATGGATACTAAAGGGTGAAAATCCTGGGAGCCACCCTAGAGGTTCCCACCACAGATGGATAATCAAATCACTACTTCTCTCCACTTTGAGCTAAACCTGGTTATCTGGTCAGCAGCTTCCATTTGCAATACATTTAGATTCAATTCAGTGAATGCTGTCCTAAGACCATTCTCCATAGACACTTAAGATGAGTCCTCAAAAATCTCCCCTGTGGGAGAGGAAGAAGATGGGTAGTGGATCTTTCCATTAATATCACATGAAGTTGTATCCTAAATAAAGATGAATCCAGTGTAGACCACAGTTCTAGCATTTTATTTCTCACCGTCATTCCTTCTGAGCCATGTCACCAAAATAACAGATTCTATTCTAAACAGTCCTGGACTGTTTTGAACTGTATGTGAGACTTTGGGACATTCACTGTCCATCCAATTGCCCGATCATAAAGATTTCACTTTTCTAGTCTTTTCAATACAGCAACCACCAGACTTAAAAAAAAAAACAAAAAAAAAGTCTGGGTTCCAATCCAGTGATTTAGTGGCTTTTTTAACAGGGCACACAAAGTCATTTCCTGTTTCTGGTTCTTCAGCCTGTAATGTAGAATAATCAAACTGATACTTGTTTCCGTTCTCTTCATCTTCTGAGATGTGATCTTGGCTGCACTTGAAGGCATTAAGTCCACAATTATTGAGAGTCTCCTATTTATGTACTAGCCACTGCGTTAGGGACTTTCACATGCAAAGTGAAGCAGTTTGGTGATTTCCCAAAGAACTTAAAACAGAACTACCAGTCAACCCAGCAATCCTATTACTGAGTATATACCCAAAGGAATATAAATAGTGCTGTCATAAAGACACATGCATGTGTATGTTAATCACAGCACTATTCACAGTAGCAAAGACATGAACTCATTGTAAATGCCCATGAAGAGCAGATTGGATAAAGAAAATGTGGTGCATATTCACCATGGAACACTATGCAGCCAATAAGAAGAATGAGATCTTTCTCTGCAACAACATGGATGGGGCTGGAGGCTATTTTCCTAAGCAAACTAATACGGGAACAGAAAACCAAATCCTGCATGTACTCATGTATAAACGGGAGCTCAACACGGAGTTCACATGGACACAAAGATGGAAAAAATAGACACTGGGGACTATATGATGGGGGAGATTAGGAGGAGAACGAGGATAGAAAACTACTAATTGGGTACTATGCCTATCACCTGGGTGATGAAATAATCTGTACACCAAGCCCCATGATGTGCGATTTATGTATATAATAAACCTGCACATGTACCCCTGAACCTAAAATAAAATTTTTTAAAAATTAAAATTTTAAAAAGAACCCCCCCCCCGCAGTGATCTTTGGAAGTCATTATTTTTTATTCTTATTTTACAGGTGGGAAGTGGTGGTCACAAATGTCTTGACTGTCTCAAGGTCATTCAGTTAATGAGGTATCTTAAACCCAGGTAGGTTTGACCTAAATATCCATGATCTCTGATGAATCTGTGTTATCAAACTGGCATTATGGCCTCGGAAGCCTATTCATTAAGCCGTGAAGCCAGCAAGGCTCACTCTGAAAACTTTTCCACATTATAACAAATTCTTCCCTCTTAGTTTGCACTACGTCAGTAGTTCTCAACCAGTGGCAGTTTGGCCCCACCTATCTCTACCACTGGCCAGGAGACATTTGGAAATGTCTGAAGACACTTCTGGTTGTCATACCTGGGAGTCAGGGCTCCTGCTTACATCTAATAGAGACCAGAGATGCTGCTAAATATCCCACAATGCACAGCAACACTCCAAACCTCCTTAGCAAAGAATTATCTGGCCACAAATGCCAGCAGAGCCAATGTTAGTAAAGGCTGAGAAACTCCATGCTACACTTTGACTTAATAAACTGTTTCTCAAACATTATTTTTAGAAGAAGCAAAAAAAAAAAAAAATCCCGTTGCTATTCTACTCTAGTTCTATGGATATAAATACTGCATTCAGCACTGATGGCCATAGCATTTAATCTAGTTCATTTTTATGACTCTTGCCTCCGATGCCTTTTCAACTCTTTGTCTATATGTCTTTCCTCTGGGTAAGTGTTTTGCTGCTACAAATTTGTTTATTGTTACTTGTCATTTTTCTGTGTTTTGCTATTTATTCTGCAGCTCTGGGATACTTATAAGGGGTGCTATATAAAATAAATAACAGTAATGACGATGTTTACAGTACTTATCCCTGGCAATTTTGAGAGCATCATGAAAGAAGACACAAAGAAACAAATGACAAAGGAGTTAGTTTGCATTTTTGCATTTTGCCAATAAATAAGCACAGACGGGCTTCCCTCTGTCGTGAAATATTCATAGATTACTTTTTCAGGGTAAGTTTGCAATAAGTGCTTGAATGTGTTTCACCCTTGGATACATTCAATTTGTCTTCATTTTACAGTTTATTCTGTTAATTAGAAAAGGTTATAAGATTAATAACTAGTCATTGCTAATGCATTCAATAGACTGAACATTGAGTGTGATGAGGGGTTTTCTACCCCTAAAGGGACATAAATGATCAGTTTATATGGATCCCATCAAATCTCTGATGAAATACACTGCACACAAAATGTGCTCAATATTACAATGGCCTTTTGGTGATTTTCAAAACCATCCAAACATCAAAAATGCAATTATATTCCATGTGCATAATAAATTAATTATCTTGGGAGGGGCTGGATGCTATTAATTGAGATAGAGCAAACCGTGTGAGTGGCACTCCAGTTTAAGATGTATAACAACAATTATAAATGTATTCAAAACACCAAAACTTTATACTTATATAGGGTTTTACCATTGCCAAAGGATTTCCATGTAGATGCATTTTCATTTTCACAACCAGGTCATGCTTAAAAAAAATGTATAGCAATTAAAAATGTGATCCAACCTCATGAAGTAGGTAGAAAACTGGAACTAAACCCATTTCTAGTGACTTTGAGTCCATTCCTCTTTATATTAGAAACCACCCATTTCTGGGGAGAAAAAGATATTAACAAAATTATAGAGCTTGGGCATAGCATATGACAAGTCATTTAGTAAAGAAAAGTTATTTATGGATTCAGAGGTTTGACAAAAAAAAAAAAAAAAACCTATGCTGAAATGACCATACTATCATCCATTCAGCTGAACTCCTGCCTGGTCTACAGATGTTTTTGAGGACTTCAGGCAGAAATACAGAAGAAGCTTTGGATAATTGATGTCCAGTAGTTTGACCATAGCTTTAAAAGCACCCTGGGGCAAGCAAGCAATGGAAGGTACTTCACCAAGAAATCACAGAGAGCTTGCTTTGTCTCTAACCATCTTCTGAGAGATTTTGTCCGGTCATTTTTTCTCCTAATACAACCTCAAATCAACAGATAAGGTGCAAGACTAGTAAAACAAAACAAAACAACCCAAAAAACTCCTGTCCTGTGAACACTTTACTTAGATTTACCAGTCATAAACATTTTGATCAGGATTTCTACTCTCTCCCTTGTGTGTGTGTGTGTGTGTGTGTGTGTGTGTGTGTGTATGTATTTACACACTTTTTTTCTGAACCATTTGGGACCAAGTTATAGACATTATGCCCCTTTACCTATAAATACTTCTAGGTATGTTTCCTAAGAACTAGACACTTTCTTTCCTAATTCCAATGCAAATATCAAAATCTGAACATTCAACATTCCTAGAATGTCATTATCTAATCCACAATTCACATTCAAATTTTGTCAGTTGTCTCCATCATGTCTTTTAAATCTTCTCCAATCCTTTCTTCAGTTCTAGTACTCACACCTTGTTCATGTATTGTATCTAGTTGCCATGGATACTTAGTCTTCTTTAATGTAGACAAGTTTCTCCAACTTCCTTTCTCTTTTATGACTTTGATATTTTGATACTTTGAATTGTAGCTATGTCCCTCTCAATGTGCTGCATCAGGAGACATGTGATGTCAATTTGTCCCCTTACTGGTGATGTAAACCTGGATCTCTTGCCTAAGGCATCATCTGACAGATTTCTCCAGTGTAAAGGATTGAGTTTTCCTTTTGTAATGAATAAGTAATTTGTCCTAAGGTGCTTTGAGATATAGCTCCTGAGAAATGGCTCATTCACGGTAGGAACAGAAAATGCACAAGATGATTTTCAACACCTTCCGTTCCAGAATGTAACAAGTACACAAATAATGACAGAGAAATGATAAAGCATGCAGAAGCTGGTGTGAAAGAATTCCTACTAGCCAAACGTGGCCCAAGTTGAGCATCAAAATAAGTAATGACAGGAAGGGATTATAATTCATTGAATGAAATAAGAGCCCATGAGTCTAGTGTGATAAGCTTAGATACATGAATAAATAAAGAGGAGGAAGGAAATTATTTTCTGAAAATCAAGAAAAAAATGTAGAAGGAATGATGGAATTAGGAAAATCACCATTTAATGATCCCTAGTTGTTTAAAATAGAATGAAAGGCAAAGGGAGGGAGGGAAATAGAGAGAGGGAGGGAGGGAGAGAGGAAGGGAGATACAGAGAGAGAGAAAGAAGGATGGAGGGGGAAAATAGAGAGGGAGGGATAGAGGGAGGAAGAGACAGACAGAGAGAGTGGGGGAGAATAAGCAACAGAAGAAGTCAGATGACCCCAAAACTAAAATTTCTAGAGAATCCTAACTTGTGACCCAAGGCATTTCACTTCAGTGTGGTGCTAGGCCATGCAGCTTCTGAGGTCTTTCCAAATTTCTAACCTCATGTAAACCATGGTTACCTGAAATTGTCTTTTTCCAGCAACCTGAAGGACCATCCTTGGCAAAATGAAAAAAAAAAGGAAAAACAAAAACCAAAAACAAGGTGGACAAATGGATTTAGCAAGTTTTACAATGCTTGTCATATGACGGAAACACATCTTTTAAAAATGTATTTACTAAATCTTTAGTTATTCAGAAGTTTAAGCTATCTAGAACATGGCATGCTGTGCTCATTTCTAGAGGAAAAAGGTTTCACTGTCAAGTTACCCTGGGAAGTAGAGATGATAGATGTCCAGTAAGTGAACTTGAGCTCTGTCTTACATCTGAGAAGTCTATTTTTCCTGTGTCTCCCACAATGCCACTTCACCATGCCCTCCAAACTCGGCTGTTGTTATAATATGACAGTAGAAATCACAAGTTTTTAAGTTAATTTGTCCAAAGAAAAAACAAAATGAACAAATAAAAGTGTTTTTCATAACCCTGACATATCCAGTTCTTTACCCAAAAGCTGTCTGGTCCATAAAAATATATTTCCCCTGTCATGAAATGTCTATTATACTATATTAACCTATTAATAAAATTTGTTGCCACCAATGACGTATGTTTCAAGTAAAGGAAAATAAAAATTCAATTAGTTTACCATCAATATGTTATATTAAATATCAACACCTTACTCCACTACTTATATATCAAATCTAAAATGGTTTTGTCAATCTAATTCAAGTGTAATTTAAAAATTTTGCAACCCTGCTGTATTAGTTTGTTCTCACATTGCTGTAAAGACATACCTGAGAATGGATAATTTATAATAAAAAGAGGTCTAATTGGCTCATGGTTTTGTGGACCATACAGGCTTCTGCTTCTGGGGAGGCCTCAGGAAACTTACAATCATGGTGGAAGGCGAAGGGGAAACAAACATGTCTTGCATGGTGGGAGCAAAAGGAAGAGAGAATGAGGAAGGAGGCACCACACACTTTGAAACAACCAGATATCATGAGGTAGCATTAGAGGGATGGTGCTAATCCATTAGAAACCACCCCCATGATTCAATCACCTACCACTAGTCCCCACCTTCAACATTGGAGATTAAAATTTAACATGAGATTTGCATGGGGACAGAGAACAAAACCATATCACCTGGCATCTGACTTTAATTATTCATGATGACTTGAGACCCAGAGAAACTCTAAAGTTTCTCTAAAGCATCTCTAAAGAAACTCTAAAGCAATCCATGTTGTATACACAGCAGTATAACTGAGGTCAGCTGCAGGTGGAGGTGTGGCTAGGTCAGGAATCTTCATCAGTAATTGTCATGGAGCAGACATTTTGCTAGGTATTGGAGATACATATGGTCTCCTACCTTGATAATCTGAAAATTCAGTAGGTTAGCTTTCCAGAAATGTAGATCTTACATGTGGGGACATCATCCAGTGTCCCTGCTCCATCAAACCCTCATGCCCATTAAGTTTGTCCATGACTCTGAGGTTCTCCTTGGAACCCCCGACTCATCTCTGAACTACACACCACCAATACCCTAAGTGTCTCTTGATTTTGTACTTCTCTAGACCCCATGCTCAATCATCTCAACCTCTCTGTGAATATCATCAATGCCACAGCTTTCAATGTTCCTGTCCATATGCCCAGTCACCAAGTGGGAGACCTTGTACTCATTGTTGCTGTCTCCTACCTTTCTTCTAACTCCCTTCTCCTTCCTTTCCTGCAGTGGCTGCATTGCATGTTATCAAACTCATGAGATTAATTCTTTTCTTACTATTTCCTTTGTGTAGAATGCATGGTCTTGTGTCGTGGTGAATTGTTCATGTGTCCATTTCTCCTTGGAGACTGTAAGCTCGTTGTGTGGTTCCTCAATAAATCTTGAAATAGCAAATGCATATTAGGTACCAGTAATCCTTTGAACAAGGCTTCGGGAACCAATAATTCATTTTTTCTTGGGAGTGATTTTTTTAAAAAAAGTTTTTGCTCGTTATTAATAATTTGGAGGTGATTACCGTATGGCACATAATTTCAGAAAACAGATGTAACACGTGTGCTAAATATTAATGGTTTGATTTCAGAATTATTTTGTGTCATTATGTTTAAGGGTCCGATTTGCTTTGCAGGGTATTTGCATTTGTGTAATCCTCAGTCATGTTGTACGAAATGTTTCCAACGTACTTATACCACATACTTAACAGGTAATTAAAAAATTTTAAACCACCATAGATTTAAATTGAAAAGGGTCCAGGCATGGTGGCCCACATTTGTAATTCCAGCACTTTAGAAGGCTGTGGTGGGACGATTGCTTGAAGGCAGGAGTTGGAGAGCAGCCTAGGTAACATAGCAAGACCCCATATCTACAAAAACTAAAAAGACTAATTGAACATGCTGACTTGCTCCTCTAGACCTAGCTACTTGAGTGGCTGAAGTGGGAGGATTGCTTGAGCCCAAGTTTGAGGCTGCAGTGAGCTGTGATCACACCACTGCACTCCAGCCTGAACAACAGAGCGAGATGCTTTCTATAGTTAATTACTTTAATTAACTGAAAAGGTACAACATTCTTTAAAGGTGGGAAAGTGATTGCTAATAATGTTCTGTTCATTAGTAGAATACCATAGCTATCTTTTTAAAAAGGAAATATCACACTGATTTTGGAAATATATATTTTTAATATTCTGCAATCAGTAAAAAATGTTCAAAAGCTTTTACATAATAGGTAATAGTATCACCTTAATTGAATGTTATTTTTTCTGGCTATTTTATACTTTACATATCAGAGTAATATTTAGAAATGTTCTTTATGGTAACCAGAAATTGCTATTATCTTCTTTATCCCATCATTGATGTGCAGTTCGGTTAGCAGAAATAAAGCAAACAATGTGATAGTTTCTCATGGTCTGCTTATTGTGGAAAGGAACTGGAGTTTGTGGTGAGGTCACCTTAAATTACTAGAAAATACTACTTAGCTACTGACTTTTCTTCCCCTGCATCGAGTTCATACTCAATTCAGACTCATGATAGTTTTGATATCTCAGAAGAAAAATTTCCACCATAATTGTTCATCTTTTCAAAACTGTTTCTCTGGTCTCACATATTTTTAACAGATAACATTTTTAAAAAATTTTGGGGGCATGTAGTAGGGATATATATTTATGGAGTACATAATATGTTTTGATATAGGCATGCAATGTATAAAAATCATATAATGGTAATTGGGGTATCCATCCCCTCAAGCACTTATCCTTTCTGTTACAAAAAATCCAGTTATACCCTTTTAGTTATTTTAAAATTTACAATTAAATTATTTTGACTGTAGTTACCCTGTTGTTTTATCAAATACCAGATACTAATAATCACATCATGGAGAATGCAATATCTGTTCCCTCAAACATTTACCTTTTGTATTACAAACCATTTGACTGTACTCTTTTAGTTATTTTTAAATGTACAATTAACATATTATTGACTATATCACCCTGTTGTGCCATCTTATTCATTCTTTCTATATTTTTGTACCCATTAACCATCCCTGCCTCGCCTCCCACCACTACCCTTCCCAGCTGCTGGTAACCATCTTTCTACTCTCTATCTTATGAGTGAAATTATTTTGATTTTTAGATCCCACAAATAAGAACATGCCATGTTTGTCTTTCTGTGCCTAGCTTCTTTCATTTAACACAATGATCGCCAGTTCTATCCATGTTGTTGCAAATGACAGGATCTTATTTAGATAAGAACTTTAGAATCAGCCTGTCAAAATTCATAAAAATCCTTTTGGAATTCCAATTGTGATTGCACTGAATATATAGATTGGTTTTGGAGAAATGTTTTATTTGTAATATTAAGTCTGGAAACACATTATACTTGTCTATATCAGTCTTCTTTTAAAAATGCCAATAAAGCTTTATAGGTTTGACCACCTCTCCACAATTAATTCCTTCTATTTGTTGCCTCTTGGAGTAATTTTGAATCACTCTAACACCATAGCTATGTTTTGTTTCCTGTAGGTGTGTTTGCTTTCAGTCTTTCTGGGATCTGTTGAAATCCCTGGTCTGTTGATGATACTCTTTATCTTTCTTGCTATGATGGTTTCTGTAAGGAAGGAGTGTTTTTCTTTTTTAATATAGTTTCTGGCATTTTATTGGATTTGTTGCAGGATGGAACATGGCCACATGTGCTCCCATCTGCTTCTTGATCCCATTTCTGAGCTTTGCGTGGTGTATGTGCAAGACAAACGGTTTGCAAACAGTGAAACCAACACATCAAGGACACAGACAACTAGGGAGCAAGCTGAAAACTTAGATCAGAAGTCATATTGATAAAGAAGAGGTGAAAGACTGTTTTAATTACTAGAGTATCTTAGCATTCTCTCAAACAACATGGGTGATATGGTTTGGCTGTGTCCCCACCCAAATCTCATCTTGAATTGTAGTTCCCATGATTCCCATTTGTCGTTGGTGGGACCAGATGGAGAAAATTGAATAATGGAATGGTTACCTTCATGCTGTCCTCATAATAATGAGTGAGTTCTCATGAGATCTGATGGTTTTATCAGGGGATTTCCCCCTCTGCTCAGCACTCACTTCTCTTACCTCCTGCCATGTATGATGTGCCTGTTTCAACTTCCACCATGACTGTAAGTTTCCTAAGGCCTCCTTAGCCATGAGGACCTGAGAGTCAATTAAACCTCTTTTATTTGTAAATTACTCAGTCTCTGGCATGTCTTCATAGCAGCATGAAACAGACTAATACAATGGGTAATCTTCAACCTTGGTTAAGAAAATCAATATGTCACCAAAGGGAAAGAAATCAAGAAGAAAAAGGTTGAGAACACAACATTAGGTCCCAGCCACCTGAGGGGAGGGTATCACAAGAGAGTATGATTATCAGGAGGTGGGGATCACTGGAAGCCATCTTAGAAGGCTGCCTTCCATAGGTGCCTACTCTGATTCATTAAATGTCAAAATGAGGACCAGAAAATTAAGTGAATTGATCGAAGTTTTACAGCAGGATAGGAAAAGTGCAAAGAATAGAACACTTTACCTTTGCAATTTGCCCAAAATCCACCTACTGCTTTTCACCTTTTGGCAAACGTGGGTCCAACTATTGTGGCAGGATGCTAACTACTTAGCACAAACTTATCCATGCATGGACTTCCTTCTGACTTCCAACTTTAGAATCACAGCATGTAGAAAAAAATTAAGTAGATTGCCCACACTCCCATTCCATTTGCTGTCAGTGAATAGACCCTACATCCATTTATGACCTTCAAAACACAATGGCAGCAAAGAGATGAAAAAATTTTTTTAATATTCTTCTATGTCAATTTTACAAAACACAGACTGTCACTGCCTGGAGCGATAACCTTGAAATCTGAGTCACAGATCTGCAAACCTATTCAGCTGAATGGTTTCCAGGTAGTCTGAAATTACAATGCTTTTATTCTTTTTTCCAACACTCAAAAACCCTTTTATGATTGCTTTAAAGTCAAACACTGCCTTGTTTTCTGAGGATGTAGCTTACTTGTTTTTCTTCTAGAGTCATGTAATCCTCCTTTAAAGAGGACTGTGTTCTGGAAATGACAAGTTCCCAGATGTGATGTAGACTAACCTTAGAGGTGGCCGTATCCAAAGCCTTGTAATAGTGTTGATGCAAAATTTCTATTTCCTTAGGTAAGATTTCTGTAACAAAATGAGATTTAGCCCCATTTTGTGGAAAACTAGGCAGTTAAGCTTCCTGTTCACTGGATATTGGTGTTTCATTCTCTGAGTCCAACAGTGGAAAATGTCAAGTGGAAGAACAGGTTTGAATCATTTGGGAATTTCACAGTTTTATTTTCTACTACATACCTCTGGAAAGGAGCTGTAAAAATGATTCCTGTAAGTAATATTTTGTCAATTCACAGTATTTCCTCCTATTCTTCTTCCTATCACGACTGCTGACTTACTCCTGCCATTAGCAAATTCTCATAACTACTGTGCGTATTATGAATGCATACTAAGTACAATGTCTGGGATAAAGTGTGGAAATACTAAGCCAAATTACATATTCTCTTTCCTTCAGAGAGAAGAGACTCTTTGTTTCTATAACAGAGAGAGGAAATTGGCAATTAAATGCAATGGGAGCAATTGTAGGAAATATGAGCTTGTTGCAATGTAGGGGTGAGTTATTGCAATTGGGGGGTGAGTTGTTGCAGTCAGCTAGATGAAGAAAAGAAACATTCTGGAAAAGAAAACTAAATTATTTTTTGAACATTGTTATGGAACATTTAAAGAAGTAGTGTTATTTCTATATAACTGGCAAAAGCAATACATACTAATTAAAGAGTACACAAGAGACCAGGGCATGCAAGGCACTGTGTGCAAAAGCAAGAAGATTGAATTTTATCCTGGAAATGATTGAGGGACAGAAAACCTCAGAAATAATTCCACAGAAGACTAATATTTAAGGGGAAATTACAAAATGGAGTGCACATTGAGAAGATGAAGAACGGATGGAGAGGAGAGTTTGGAGATAACCTCTAAGATATGATGGCACAAAGGCAGAGAGAGGCAGGCAGAAAGTAGAAGGCTCTATTTCTTTAAAGACATTCATGCAATCATGAGTTTTTGGGAGGATGGCCTTAAGGGGCACAGGAGCAGATGTTAGGGTTAATAAGCCCAGACTCACTAGGGTCTGATGGAAGACCTGGCTCCATAAAGTTCAGGTCCCCAAGCATTTCACACTCCAGGTAGGAGCAAAATGGTAATAGAATAAATCTTTCCCCATCATCCCCCTAGAAGACTGTGAGTTGTTTTGATGCAAAGTAGAGAGAGGTTAAATTACACCTCATATTTCCCCAGAATCTGTGATGCACTGTTGGTCAATACAGCACAGTTAATAGGCAAATAACAAAAACACTCAAACAAGAATGTTATCAGAGAAATATATTAACCTTAACAATGCTTGCATAAATTAAAAGAAACATGGAAAATTTTAAAAATATTTTTTCTTTAAAAATTATTTTAAAAGAAATTCTTATTTAAAAATTTTTGTTAAAGATGACATGAATATCATGCAATAATTAAGTGAATTAATTCAAACATGATCTACTTTCAGCCTCATTTTCCAAACAATATTTCCTAACAATATCTTTTATTTCACATCATATTGATTCAAGGAATCCAATAAAGTTATTAATTTCATATGAAAATGGAAATGCATACAATGAAAACTTAGTTGATAAATAAAGGTGTTCAGAATAATAGTAGTATGTCATCACTTACATTCCTGAGAAAAAGTCATTTAGTTAGGATGTATTATCATTGTTTTGATACACTGCTGGAGGTATTCGCTAAAATTTTCTTTATTCTTCTTTAATTTGTTGAGCAACAGTGGCTCATAAGTGTTCCTTTTCATCTTGCCTTATCAGGTACTAGAATGGAGATTATGTTAGTCTCATAAAATGATTTATTGAATGTTCCCTCCTCTGTTCTCCCTAAGAGTTCAAATATAATTGGAACGATTTGTTCTTTCAATGCTTTGTAGATCTCATTGATGAAACCATGTGGATCAAGCATTTTCTTTCTTGAAATATTTGGACTGGGAATTCAATTTTCTTTTTTTTATTATTATACTTTAAGTTCTGGGGTATATGTGCAGATCATGCAGGATTTTTTCATAGGTATACATATGCCATGGTGGTTTACTGCATCTATCCACTCATAATCTATATTAGGTATTTCTCCTAATGTTATCCCTCCCCAATCCCCCCACCCTCTGCTATCCCTCCCCTAGTTCTCCCACCCCCAACAGGCCTGAGTGTGTGATGTTCCCCTCCTTGTGTTCATGTGTTCTCATTGTTTAACAACCATTTATGAGTAAGAACATGCAGTGTTTGGTTTTCTGTTCTTGTGTCAGTTTGCTGAGAATGATGGTTTCCAGTTACATCCATGTCCCTGCAAAGGACATGAACTCATCCATTTTTTTTTTTTTTAATTTTTTATTGGATTATAGGTTTTGGGGTACATGAGCAGAGCATGCAAGACAGTTGCATAGGTACACACATGGCAGTGTGCTTTGCTTTTCTTCTCCCCTTCACCCACATTTGGCATTTCTCCCCAGGCTATCCCTCCCCACCTCCCCCTCCCACTGGCCCTCCCCTTTTCCCCCCAATAGACCCCAGTGTTTAGTACTCCCCTTTCTGTGTCCATGTGTTCTCATTTTTCATCACCCACCTATGAGTGAGAATATGCGGTGTTTCATTTTCTGTTCTTGTGTCAGTTTGCTGAGGATGACGTTCTCCAGATTCATCCATGTCCCTACAAACGACACGAACTCATCATTTCTGATTGCTGCATAATATTCCATGGTGTATATGTGCCACATTTTTCCAATCCAGTCTATTATCAATGGGCATTTGGGTTGATTCCAGGTCTTTGCTATTGTAAACAGTGCTGCAATGAACATTCGTGTACATGTGTCCTTATAGTAGAACGATTTATAGTCTTTTGGATATATACCCAGTAATCCATTTTTACGGCTGCATAGTATTCCATGTTGTCTCTGTGCCACTTTTTCTTTATCCAGTCTATCATTGATGGGCATTTGGGTTGGTTCAAGGTCTTTGCTGTTGTAAACAGTGCCACAATGAACATATGTGTGCATGTGTCTTTATAATAGAGTGATTTATAATCATTTGGGTATATATGCAGTAATGGGATTGCTGGGTCAAATGGTATTTCTTTTTCTAGGTCCTTGAGGAATCGCCACACTGTCTTAATGAATACATGCCCTGAGACTTTCCATGTATCCCCTCAGTTTTTAAGTTATAATGTAGGGATTTATTGGCTTCATGTTTTTACTATTATCTTTTTAATGTAGTAAGATTTTATGGTGCACTGTTTTTCATTTCCATTGTTGGTTATTTCTACCTTCTCTCCTTCCCTACCTATTAACCAGGCTTGATAATTTGTTGATTTCATTGGACTTTTTGAAGAATCAATTTTTGGTTTTGTCAGTTCTCCCTATAGAATATATATTTTTTCTATTTAATTAATTTCTTCTCTTATCTTACATTTTCTTCCTTCTACCATTTTCTTGACTTTTTTTATTTTTTAACTTTCTAAGATGTGATGTTTCCTAATTTTTTTTGTTAAATACACACTGTATCTAGATACCTCTAAAACATTTGATATCCATTTTTTCATATCATTTATTTAAAAAATATTTTCCAACTTCCATTTTGCTTGCTTCATTTACTTGTGGATAATAGAGAATTTTTAAAAAATTCCAAACGCGAGGATTTCAAAGTCAGAGATCTGCATTGTGTATTTTCAATCTTTCGATATGTCTGAAGACTTGTGTATCGTCAATTTAAGCGAAAGTTTTAGGCATGGCTGCCCAGAGTGCGCACTTTTCCATTTGTAGTGCAATAATCGATATGTCCGTTAAGTCAAAGGTGCTAATTGAATCATTCTAATCACCTCTATTACTAAAATTTTTGTCTGTTGGTTCTCTTAATTGCTGGAAAAGATATATTAAATTCTTTCTTGATAATTACAAATTTGTCTCTAACCGCTTTTAGTTCTGTCAGTTTTTACTTTATGTATTTTGCGGCTTTGTTATATTTTTCTCACTATATATTTTATTCAACAATAATTCATTTATAAAATAATTATTGTTGATAGCATAAACTTTTTTATTTAGTTTTTATTTGGTATATATGAGATTTATTTTCTTTCATCTATCTGTTTTATCTTTTTTTAGATTTGTTGTCTCTATATTAGTTATTACATATTATTATTATATATTCTACATTACTATTACTCATATTTAGTATTGACAAGTCAGTAGTCCTTCTAACCCTACTCCACTAAGTAAAATTTGCTTCTCTGGCTCTTTAAAAATAATTTTATTAAGGTATAATTTGTGTACAATAAGCTGCATCCATTGAAAGTGTAAAATGAGTTGTGTTCACCCATAAAACTGCCACCAAGAACAAGACAGTGAATATTCCCCAAACCCCTAAAAGTTTCTTTGTTAATTACAGCATCTGCCCCAGCTCACGAAGACAACAATCTGCTTTCAGGCACTAAATATTTGCTTCAACTTCTTTTCACACTTTTATATAAGTGGAATTGTATTGTACCTCCCCTCCTGAGTCTGGCTTCTTTTACTCAATAACAAATTTGTGGTTTAGTCATTTGTGGATCATTTGACTAGTCACTGAGTAGTATTCTGTTAAGGGAAAATCTTTCATTACTGAGTAGTACTCTGTTGAATGAAAATACCACAATGTGTCTGCCTAGTCACCTATTGGTGGACATTCAGATTGTTTCCGTTTTTTGGCTCTTGTGAATCCAATTGCTGTGAAAGTTCATGTATAAGTCTAAATGTGAACATATACTTTTATTCTTGTGAATAAACATCCAGTAGTAGGATAGCTAGACATATGCTTACTCATATAAGAAACACATCATCTAGAGAACACTGTTCTCTAGAGGGACTAGTTAGTGTTGATCAGTGTATTCTGGTCCTACAAGACAAGTATTTTGATTTCCAGCACCTTTAAGTCATTTTACAACCAGAGAAATGAAGAAGCCAAGTCATTGAAAGATACACATCTCATTCCTGATGGAGAAACATTGGAGCAGAGTAACCATAGGAGACAGTTTGTCTCTGTGGTCGTAAGCTGCAGAGACTCAGGCTGAACCGTCTCCACGTTCAGCACCTCCAGCACAACTTACTAACTGGATGATGCTTTGAGGTTCAGCTAACCCCCAGACATCTCTCAGGTGAGAAGCCAAGCATCTAATGGCCACCCAGCAGTCACCAAATCCTAGGGTTTATAATATCACATCCATCTGCGGCCACTTCAGATAAAGGAGGACTATTCAGATTCTTCCCTGGGATTGGGTGTGATTGACATTACAGGAAAAGACACTTTCCATAATTACTGTTTAGTTTATTATCCATTTGTTTTAAGGTTATTAAATGTATATGTATTTTTCAATGTATTTTTCATTTAGTAGACTCTTTTTAAACAACAGCTTTATATTTATGGAAAAATTGAGTATATAGAATCAAGAATGCTCATATGCTGTCTTTTAGCCCTCCTCATTTCCCCCTCTTATTAATCTCTTGCATTAGTATAGTACAGGTTTTTATGATCAATGAACTGATAATGATACATTATTATCAACTATAAGGTCCTTGGTTTACATTATGCTTTCTTCTTTGTGTTGCATAGTTCCATGGGTTTTGAAAAGTACATAATAACATTTATCCAGTATTACAGAATAAAATATTTTTAAATGTCATTTCACAAAAGAGACTTGAAAAAAGCTGACCATAAACTAAGGCAAGCCCAGAAATTACATTGTAAAAGGAAAATAGATGGAAAGGAAATCCTATCATCATAAAATCCTATTTTTCTTTTCAATGTACTATAATCATATCAGATTCAAAGAGAAAGATGTAACTTTTGTTACCTATGGCAAAGATTATGAGCATAAAACATGTTTATCTTTAAGAAAGTTACAGAAAGTAGAGAAATTTATGATCTAGGGATAGACTTACCATGTTTGAAAAATGGATTTCATGGTAGAATAAATAAGATTAGCTCTCTCATACCTTCAAGTTTAGGAGAGAAAGCTCTATGAATTTGAAGGTGACCTGCTGCTAAAGTAAGGCTTCTTCATTGAGAACTGGAAGAGATTTGAAGAATGATTTTAATTTTTTCATTGGAGAATAAGCAAGAGTACTTCTTATTTAATTTGCATTTCCTTTTTTATGTAATTTTAAGAGACTCATCACCAATATTTTCATTACTTGTTAATTCCAAACCTGTTTTTCTCCTAAAACTAATACCCTTAGGGCCGGGCGCGGTGGCTCACTCCTGTAATCCCAGTGCTTTGGGAGGCCGAGGCGGGTGAATCACGAGGTCAAGAGATCGAGACCATCCTGGTCAACATGGTGAAACCCCGTCTCTACTAAAAATACAAAAAATTAGCTGGGCACAGTGGCGTGTACCTGTAATCCCAGCTACTCAGGAGGCTGAGGCGGGAGAATTGCCTGAACCCAGGAGGTGGAGGTTGCGGTGAGCCAAGATCACGCCATTGCACTCCAGCCTGGGTAACAAGAGCGAAACTCCATCTCAAAAACAGCAACAACAACAACAACAACTAATACCCTTTCTGACTTTTTAATATTTTCTGAAATTTTTAATGTATTCTGATTTTGAATATTTATATTTTAACAATTTCTTACATACCTTAAATATTCTTCGGCTTACAAAAGTTTTTTCATGATTCATGAGTGAGTTGTATATATTTATTACTTTATAAGAATGATTGTCAGTCATCCCTGCCCCCTGCCAGGGGGACATCTGGCAATTTCTGGAGAAATTCTTGTTTGTCACAACTGGAAGGGGGATGTTACTGGTATCCAGTGAGTTCCCTCCTGTCATTAATATTTTAGAGACCATGGATTCTGATACACATCCTATAATGCCAAGGACACCCCCATAACAGAGAGTCTTGCATCCCCAAATGTATTACTGATGTTGAGAAATCCAACCTTAGATTTTTCTCTGTCTAACTCTCCCTTTGCCCCATTTGACAGCTGGGGCAAGTCAGACAAACATTTTCAGGCTGGGTTGTCTCTATCAATTGTCATCCACACTTACTACTAGTCTGAGGAGACAGGTTAAGGTATTAAAGAGAAGGCATAGGACTTAGTCAACTAGAATCCTACTATCTATATATAGCAACACAACATGTTCTAACATGAAAGAGGCAGGAGACATGATGGAAGAAGGATAACTAAACAAGCATTTTGTTGGAGAAATAATATCTAGCTTGGAAAACTGAAGACATGAAGGATTCTGATTTTAAAAAATAAAGTAGATCTTATTAAAATTCTACTGAAAGCCCTTCAAAAACTCCACTTTCAATGACTTCTCATTTTCCCAAGTCTTTCTTTCATGCCCAAATCTCAGTGAGTTCCCACCTGTCATTCTCAGACTCCTTTTCATTATCCTTGCAGCACTCAATCTGAAGTTTTATTTCTGTTTTAAAGTATTGGATACCTCTCTCCTCCAGTAGGCTGGAGGACAATGGTATTGTCTATTTTACCTGGCACACAGCACTTTCATCCTCACCATTGTCCAGTGACCACAGGTCACTTGAAAGGGTCCTCAAAGGAGGGAGATTTTCTGATGTTATTAAGGAGAAACAACAATGTGGGCAAACACATGCAGGTGGACCCTAGACTGCACCCACATGAAAAGGTAGGAAGAAATAGGCTCAACTTCATGGCAGAGAATGCTGTTGTGGAGCTAGTATTATTACAGTGTCTTGACCACTAGGTGGAGGAATTTAGACCTAATGAGTAGGTGACAGGGACGGAAGCTCTTCAGCAGCAGTAACACACCGTGGAAGCTGTTTCTGAAACCTGAGATAATCCCCCGTGGAGATTTTATCACTGAGACCTAAACTCAATGTATAGAATCTTTGCACGTTTTTGTTAGGCATATCACATTCCTCCTTCAAAACCACAGTTTTTTCATGCCTTTTAGAAGGTGTGTGATGTATACGAGGAACGTCAACAATGATTTTCAACCCCAACCAAGCACCTTCCTCCTAGCTTAGTTTGTAGTCACAATATTCTCACAGCCTATTGTTTTTTGTGGGTTGCAATGTGTTTTGGTTTTCCAGAGCCTTTCACTTAAACACGAACAGGACAAACATCAGTATCATTAGTAGTTACTTGGGTACCTTTACTATAGTCGTTGTTTCTTCAGTACCTTTACTATAGTGGTTATTTGGGTTCCTCTATTATAGTGGTTCCTTGGGTACCTTTACCGTAGTAGTAGCTGCTTGGGTACATTTACTATAGTAGTTACCATCTCTGTTCTGCTGCTTTTCCTGAGTCACTTTTTCTTCCTTTTTTTGTCTTGCTGATCCCTCCTAATTCTCAAAGACTCATCTCAGTGTTTTGGGGAGCCTTTGTTGATCCTTCAGTTCTGCTCTTCCTGGGGCTCTCTTTCTTCTCATTGCTGCTCCACCATCTTGAATCTACCATTCCCATTACATACTTGACCTTATATTACATCTCTGTTGCTGTGGTGTCTACTGGGCCCTGTGACTCAGTCATGCAAAAATAGTATTTTATTCAATCCTGAATCTTCCTGGCTAGGCACAGCAACTGGTGCATGTTATTGAGTTAAATTGAAAGAGTGGGACAGTAAGAGTGTTTCTGAGAATGCTCTCTTGGACTCTCTTCAATGTCTTTGTAGCCTGTGACTGTAATCATCCTGGATTTATTTCATTCCAGCATCAATCCTTTCTGCTTGAAAACCAATAAACATACTCTTTGTCTAGATGCCCATTGACAGAAAGTACAAGGATTAAGAAGCTGTCTCCTATATAGCATTGCAAGGAAACCAACTACTCAACTTCTAAAATACTAATAGAGATGCCTTTTCTCGGTGCCATAGAAAATACTATTCTTTACATATTATATACATATCCAATATGGAAGATTATTTACAAGCTGTCACATTAATAATAAATAATATATTTTCATTATTTGCCTCCAAATCCTTGAGTTTCAAATTAACAACATTTGAAGGAGATCTGTTCGCACAAATGAAATTTGAATTGTAGATAAAGTGACACTCTGGAAGGGTTAGGTCACATTGTTGCTTTTTAACACTACCAAGATTTAATTTATGTAGTGTCATTGTGAACAGAGAACCCTAATGGCTTTTTAATTATTCTCAACTTCAAAGAGTAAATGAGAGAGAGACCAGTTCCCAGACAAAGGAAGAAAACATTGGAAGCTGAGTAGAGATGCAGCAATGCCCTAGTAAAAGCATCTTCGGATGTAGGAGTGTAGAATTCTTTTCTGCATATCAAACCTACACAGTAGCACACAACTGTATTGTTCGTTCAGTTCCCTGCCATCATCCTGCAGTCTTTTTTTAGAAAATTAATTTTTATTTTTATTTTCAGTTCTGGAGTACATATGCAGGTTGTTACATAGGTAAACGTGTGCCATAGGGGTTTGCTGCACCTATCAATCCATCACCTAGATATTAAGCGCAGCATGCATTAACTATTTTTCCTAAAGCGCTCCCTCCCTCCACCATACTCCCCTGACATGCTCCAGGGTGTGCTTTTCCCCTCCCTATGTCTATGTGTTCCTGTTCTTCAGCTGCCACTTGTAAGCAGAACATGCAGTGTTTGGTTTTCTGTTGCTGCATTAGTTTGTTGAGGATAATGGCTTCTAGCTCCATCCATGTCCCTGCAAAGGACATGATCTCATTCCTTTTTGTGGCTGCATAGCATTCCATGGCACAAATGTACCACATTTTCTTTATCTAGTCCTTCATTGATGGGTATTTGGGTTGATTCCATGTCTTTGCTATTGTGAATAATGCTGCAGTGAACATACACATGCATATATCTTTATAATAAAATGACTTATATTCTTTTGGGTATATACCTGGTAATGGTATTGCTGGATCAAATGGTATTTCTGTTTCTAGATCTTTGAGGAATCGCCACATCATCTTCCACAATGTTTGAACTACTTTACAAGACTGTTAGGATTTCAGTTCTTTTGCATTTACTGATGAGGGGTTTACTTCCAATTATGTGATCAGATTTAGATTAAGTGCCTTGTGGCACCAAGAAGAATGTATATTCTGTTGTTTTGGGGTGGAGAGTTCTGTAGATATCTATCAGGTCCACTTGATCCCGAGCTGAGTTCAAGTCCTGCATATCTTTGTTAATTTTCTGTCTCTATGATCTATCCCTCAGTCTTAAGGGTTGGTGATCTTAACATGTTATGGAAAATCTGGAAAGTTATAGTTACAATTTTAGGCAACCTTATTGAGCTGTGAGTTACAATGATATAGTGGAAGTAATTCACTATGTCAGTTTATAGGAGCCAGAGATAGAGTGACTTTCATACAATGGCTTCGGAAAAATCCACAAGTCCAGAATAAGATGCTGGAAACACCATCAGATAATCAAAAAATGTTTTTTAAACTTATGTCTTTTGGGCCCATTGTAAGGAAAAAAACTTGGCCATTTATTGCTATGTAGGAATGGATATACCATATAATTTGACCTTTAATTCTAAAAGTGGATGTTGGGGAAAATGTGATTTTCAAAACTAGCTGCTCTTAATACATGATTATTTTTAGTTATAAAATACAAGGCTTGTTTGAGAGCCTATTTTCTTAGAGAACATGTAAGCTGTCTGATCACAAATAAAATCATAATATTCCCTAATAATAATTACCATTTCAGTCTTTGTAGTATGCTAGGGACTGGATATTTGCTTCTAAAGGGCGTAACCCCCTGAGATATGAGGAATCCAGTTTCCTCCCAGTCCCCGCCCCAGGAAAGTAAGAATAGAGAATTGATGGAAGGCTAAAGAGATAGGTTATAGATGTAATAAAGAAAGAGGTACAATGGAAATGTTGGTGTCATTTCAATGAACACAGGAATAGGAACAATAGCCTCTCCCCTGACCATCCTCACTTCCAGTAAAAACTTTAAGGAGAGTCTTGGGGGGAAAACAGGCACATGCATGCTTTTGTTAAATGAACTGGCATAAACCAAGATATAGTGTGTCAGCCTGAGAGGAGAGAAAGCAAGTGTGACCAGCCACAGTGTGATAAAGCTATTGTTTTATAAATAAAATAAAGTATTTCTTATAGTTCCATATTGCTATTCCAGTGTAAAAGTTCTCAATACTAGCCTAGAATGAAGTTATCTGCACATCTGTAGACCCTGGTTCTCAGACTAGAAGTACTCAATTTTATTCCCTGCAAATGTCAATTTAGTATCAGTGATGTGGGGAACAGTTAACAGTGTCACATTTTTCAAAACCTGTTTCAGGCTCCAGGGAACAGTTATACCATGTAAGGAAATAACTCATTCTCAGTAAAGGAAAAAATGTAAAGTATTTAGTTAGAATTTTTCTGCAGCTGGGCATGGTGGCTCATGCCTGTAATCCCAGCACTTTGAAAGGCTGAGGCAGGAAGATTGTTTGAGCTCAGGAGTTCAAGACCAGCCTGGGCAATATGGTAAGACCTCATTTCTACTAAAAATGTACAAAAATAAGCCAGGTGTGCTGGCATGAGCCTGTAGTCCCAGCCACTCAGGAGGCTGAAGTGGGAGGATTGCTTGAACTTAGGAGGTAGAGGTTTCAGTAAGCAGAGATTGTGTTACTGCATGCCAGCCAGGGCAACAGAGGGAGATTCTGTCTCAAAAAAAAATTCTTTGCAATATCCATTAATTACTTTATTTAATCTCCTTCCAATACTTCTGATGTATGTGTGCATATGTGTTTGCATGCTCATACTTTCTGTCTCAAGTTGTGAACAATAATTTCATGTAGTTCAATCTTTTATCAAAAACCTAATGTTACAGCCAGGCACGGTAGCTCAAGCCTGTAATCCCAGCACTTTGGGAGGCCGAGGCGGGTGGATCACGAGGTCAACAGATCGAGACCATTCTGGTCAACACGTTGAAACCCTGTCTCTACTAAAAATACAAAAAATTAGCTGGGCATGGTGGCACATGCCTGTAATCCCAGCTACTCGGGAGGCTGAGGCAGGAGAATTGCTTGAAGCCAGGAGGCGGAGGTTGCAGTGAGCCGAGATCACGCCATTGCACTCCAGCCTGGGTAACAAGAGCGAAACTCCCGTCTCAAAACAAAACAAAACAAAAACCCTAATGTTACATACAACATAGGCCTGCTGAACAGCAACTGTGTAAGAGGCTGTGTTAGGCTGGTGAGTGGCACAGATTTGAGAAAGACCTCACTAAGCTTGCTCTGTACTGAAAGAGGCAGAAATGTACAAAAATGAACAACCCTGCAATTATTAGGCAGATGTTAGGAAAGGCTCTGGCTATAAAACTCACTAAGCAGCTGAGTGTGGTGGTGCATACCCGTAGTCCCGCCTACTCAGGAGGCTGAGGCTGGAGGATTGTTTGAGCCCAGGAGTTCAAGGCTGCAGTGAACTATGGTTGTGCCACTGCACTCCACACTGGGCAACCGACTGAGACCCCATTTCTTAAAAAAAAAAATCGCTCAGAAGGCCATGAAACAAATAATCTGTAAGCTCAATGGGAAGAAAGTGACAGCCTTTCATACTGCTAATCACCACAACCACAGCCCTTTCCACATCTCTCTAAATCATGTGACATTCCACCCACCAAGGGATTGGAAAATGGACAAATGATATTAGTTTTTGAAAAGATGTAAAGTGAAAAAGATAGTGAAGGTGGCAGATTTATGTGCCAGTGTGGATGTTGGAGAAATGTCTCAGGGATTCGAGACAATGCTTTCCTCTTGCAGTAAAACGTCAACACAGAGAGTGAGTATCATTTGTTCTCCGCCAAACTTATGCTCTCGTTGAAAACTCAGAACATGAATTTTCCACATTTCTCCCCCAGAATTTCTAGATCCTAAATAATGAATGCAGCCAAGAAGAGCATATTCAATGGCAATTAATAAATAGCTTTCCATTAAACTTTATTCTATTATTAAATGTTCCAGTTTTATGTCAGTGGATTACATATTATGTATGGCTTATTTGTCATTGCTTTATAAGCATTTTATAGGCAAAATGGAATGGCTGTTATAAAGTAAGTGGATTTAAGACAGGTCTTTCCCTTTTCTGCCCCCCTCACATCCCTCCCATTTCGGTTCTCTGGAATTAAGATCAATCTTTAGGTGCTACTCACATAGTGAGAACTTTAATGTATATGGCTTTCCTCTACAAAGCGACATAGTTCCCATTACTGAGATTTTTTCCCTCAGTTCCCTATCTACCTTCCCCATTTATTCAAATTCTATTCATTCTTTAAGGCAACAGGAGCCTTTCTTGGCCACTCTTGTCTGCTGTGAGCTCTCTCTTGTGTGCTAAGAGAGTACTTGCTCTTTGAAACTTATTCTGTCTTGTAACTTTTCATGGGTCTATGTGATAATTATACTGTAGGAGTTTAAGGTGGGTTCTACATCTTGTTAATTTTTTTGTATTCTCATAGTTTCCAAAAACATATATATTGTTGACTGAATTATAATCTTCCCCAGTTATGGGAAACACAGCTGAAGGAGAGGCCCCAAATAAAAACAAAATCTGTACATTTACTTATTTATTCTTTTTTGTCTTTTCATAGTTGTTTTCTTTTTTTACATTTAATTAAATTTGTTTTATTTCAATAAGTTTTTGGGGAACAGGTGGTGTTCGGTTACATGAATAAGTTCTTTAGTGTTGATTCCTGAGATTTTGGTGCTTTCTATATTTACTTTCTATATTTAGAGATGATATGGCAATTATAAACTTTAACAATAGGATTAAAATACAGATTTCTTATGTTAGCCAATGACATTTAATTATTAGTTATAAGAACATGCATCATGTATGCAGTTTAAGATTACAAATAATACTAGTTTGTGTACTTACCTAGCAAAGGAGATATCATAATTACGAAATAATACTAGTTTCTAAAACTAGAATAATGGTACTAATCATCTAAAAATCAGTAATGTAAAGGACATTGATAGAAAACAATTTCTATCATAATTTCAGCCATTTGCAATTAAATCTCATTTTATAAATATGCAAGGAAAACAGAACACAAAGAATGGTGACTGTCGAATGATGTGCTATTCTATAAAAGCACACTATAAACTATTTAAGTCTCGGGTTCACATTCCTATGCAGATAGAACCCACTAGAAGATCTTTACTGAGATCAAAATTCATTCTCTCCCTTCCCTTACAAAAATAAAGATCAAACTCAATTGTACCTTGAGCATTTAATGACAAATATCAATAACAATCTTTATTTTAACCAGGCAGTAATCCATCTAGAAATAATGAATGAACACTGACAAAGAATAACATGAGGGTGGGTGCAGTGACTCATGACCATAATCACAGCACTTTGAGAGGACAAGGTGGGAGGATCACTTGAGCCCAGGAATTCCAGCAACATAGTGAGACCTCATCTCTCCAAAAAAATAAAAATCAGCTGGGCATGCTGGCTTGCACCTGTAGTCCCAACAACTTGGGAGGCTGAGGCAGGAGGATTGTGTAAGCCTGGACTTTGAGGCTGCATGGATCCATAATAGCACCACTGCACTTCAGCCTGAGTGACAGTGAGACATTGTCTTTGGGAAAAAAAATGGAATAAAATTTCATTTTATTTATAAACTAAATAAAATGAAAGCATGCCTGAGGAATTGAAGGAATTAATCAGAGATCTGTGATTATCCACCAAGATTAAGTGTGCATTCAAAGAACCTTCAGGAAGCATTAATTTTAGATAGTGTTTGATGATGCAGAGAAAATCAGAGTGTGAGATTTTGGAAAAGGGTTAAGAGTGTCAAGGATGAGGCCGGGCGCGGTGGCTCAAGCCTCTAATCCCAGCACTTTGGGAGGCTGAGGCGGGTGGATCACAAGGTCTAGAGATCGAGACCATCCTGGTCAACATGGTGAAACCCCGTCTCTACGAAAAATACAAAAAATTAGCTGGGCACGGTGGTGCGTGCCTGTAATCCCAGCTGCTCAGGAGGCTGAGGCAGGAGAATTGCCTGAGCCCAGGAGGCGGAGGTTGCGGTGAGCCGAGATCGCGCCATTGCACTCCAGCCTGGGTGACAAGAGCGAAACTCCGTCTCAAAAAAAAAAAAAAAAAAAGAGTGTTGTAAAGGATGGCAACAACACACATGCATATCTAAAGGATATGAGAAATAGGAAGTGCAAATCTAGAGAAGAAATTGGAATGGTTGGTTACATTTTTGGCAGGAAAACTTCTTTTCAACACCCTGAAGGTCAGGAAGGAAAAGCACAGGACCTCTTTCTGTATCTCTTGCTTACATATCAGCTAGGAATTATGTTGGATTTAGATTCAGTACATCGGGGTGGACCTGAGACTCTGCTTGTGCTGATTCTGCTGGTCCGTGGACCATAGTTTGAGGACCAAGTCATCAGGACACTCTCCTACAGTTAGACGTGATGCTGCAATATTGATCTGTGCAGCCATGCAGATGGCTGATCAGCTCCCCTATTCCTGGCCAGGAGCAGCCATATTTGTGGACACCAGTGAGGCACATGATGTGATTATTTTCTATATGAACAGGGGCAAGAAAAGGGTTGGTATGCATACTCTCACACCATGTTAAGGCTAGGATACCAGGAAATTTACAAGTTGAGAAAGAGGCAAGAAGGGGGAAAAAATAACCCAAAACAAACAAACAACAACAACAAAAACGAAGAATGGAGATGCCATTACAACTATGTATAAAATTGAGAGACATATAATTTAGAAAGGGAATGCTGTTTGTCTACCAGAACTCTCTCATGTGTCCTAGGAGGGTAGCTGCTCCTTGAAACTCATTCTACTTAATTAATTGACTGTATTTTACCATGTATTGATCACGTTTTTCTTAGCTTCCAAGCTATCACCTTGTTGAGCTTGAGGTACAGACTGGAAGTTCAGGTAAAGCTGTTGAAGTAGATACGTTTGGCAGAATTTTGGTCCCATGAGTTTTGGCCCTTGATGTTCTTTCCATGGTTATCTGATGGCACAAGAGAGTCTACAGATGTCATTGAGGTTATCATCAGCTGACCTTAAAAGAAGGAGATTCTCCTGGTTTATCAGGGTGGGACCAACATAAACAAGAGTCCTTAGTAGAGAATTTTGCTGGCAGAGGAGGAAGAGATGTTGCAGCAGAGACATCTTACTGATACCTCAGTCCTAGAACTGCAGGGAACACACATAATTCTGCACCCACTGGAAGCGGATTCTCCCTCAGAGCCTGGAGATAAGAACCCAGATGGCTTATCACCTTAATTTTAGCCTTGTGGGACAGCCCATGAGCAGAGAAACCTGCTGAGTCCACCGGATTTCTGACCTAGACAAGTGTAAGATGATAAATTTGTGTTGTCTTCAGCTGCCCATTTCGTGGAGCAGCAATAGAACATGAATATGATGGGCACCAGAAGATACAGAACTTGTGATAGAGATGTGGGCATTACCTGCACAGCTGGATAACATATTGAAGTAGGAGAAGGAACACATAATTTCAGTGGAGCAAGTAAAAGGGGAGAAGAAAGAAAAGGAGCCTTGAGAGGAAAGGAAGGAAGCCAGGATTCCAGCTGGTGTTGACTCCATGGAAGGAGAAAAGGATAAAGAACGTGGAGGGAAACAAAAGAGGGAGAGAGAGATGCAGAGGGACAGTGGATGCGTGGATTTGCAGGTTGCCTGTGAGCTGTGAAAGCCTGGTTTGGCAGGCAGCAGTAGGATAAAGAAAGTTCAAGCGTGAGCTATTCGTAGGCAGTGAGATGTGAAGATAGGCAGCCATGGCGGGTCCACTTTCCCACTCTCCTTCCCTTTAGAATGGTGTGAGAGTTCCCATAGAGAGTGAATGGCACATCTGAGGAAGTCAGGGAAAGGGATTTTTTTTTTTTTAGAATGACAGAAGCTTCTATCTGAATGTAGCCTCTGGGAAAGTATCTGCAGAGTGGGCTTTGAAGATGCAAGAGAGAGTGGAGTGAATGGGTAGAGAAAAGTAGTGGAGGAAGCCTGGGAGGGGATCAAGGCATTCTGCTATTATCTTGTCTCATCTCATCCATTCTATTTTAGTCCATGACTAAATAGACTATGGCCTGACCCATCATCCTCTTTATAAGGCTGATATCAAGCTAATCTTTATTTTTTTCTGTATTTTAGTAGAGTCAGGGTTCCACCACTTTGGCCAGGATGATCTCCTGACCTCGTGATCCACCTGCCTCAGCCTCTCAAAGTGCTAGGATTACAGGAGTGAGCCACTGCACCCGGCCCTATCAAGCTAATCTTTTTAGCCTTTTAAAATTGTTTTTATTTTTATTTTTTAGACAAGGTCTTGCTCTTTTGCCCAGGCTGTAGTGCAGTAGTGTGATCTTGGCTCACTGCAGCCTCTACGTCCTGAGCTCAAGCAATCCTCCCACCTCAGCCTCCTGAGTAGCTGGTACTATCAGCATGCGCCACCATTCCTAGCAATTTTTCAATTTTCTTTGTTTTTTTTTTGTAGACTCAAGGTCTCACTGTATTGCCCAGGCTGGTCTTGAACTTCTGGGCTAAAGGGATCCTCCAGTCTCAGCCTCTCAATGAGATTACAGACATGAGCTACCATGCCCAACCCTTTTAATTTTAAATAATTGTCCTCAAGCAATTAAATTGACCATGTTTTACCATGTATTGACCATATTTCCTTTGTTTTCAAGCCTCTGGGTCAGTACTTTCAGTCCTTCTTTCTAAGATTCCTTCTTGGTTGCTATTGCCTTCATTTCTGTTTGTGTTCTGCCCAAACACATCTCCTCCTTGCCTGTGCTTGGTCTTCAAATAAGCCAACAGCATTTGGAGACTTTGTACTTACTACTTTCTCTGTGTACGTGAAAAGGCACATTGCTTGGTCTTTATTTTCTTCAGTTCTCGTCTCAGACATTCCCTTATTAGAGAAGCTTTCCTTAAATACTCCATATAAAATGGCAATCCCAAATTCCAGCTCAGCCCTTATTATTCCTTCTCTAATATCTCTTTTTACTATCTATGTATTTATTATCTATGGATCCTTTATCACCTATCTTATTATCGATCATCTGTCTACCTACCTATCATCTATTTATCTATTCTATCTGATCTGATCTATCTATCTCTCTACCTATCACCTATCACCTATCTATCCTAGCTGTCCTATCTATCTGTCTCTATCTGCCTATCATCTATTTATCTATGTCTCTATCCGCCTATCATCTATATATCCATTCTATCTGTCCTATCTGTATATCTATCTATCTGCCTATCATCTATCCTAGCTATCCTATCTATCTATCTATCTATCTATCTATCTATCTATCTATCTATCTCCCTACCTGTCATCTGTCTATCCATCCTATCTCTCCTATCTTCCTATTTATCTACCTACCCACCTATCATCTATCTACCTGCCTATCATCTACCTATCCATCCTATCTATCTAACATGAATCTCTGCATTCTATCTGTTCTATCTATCTATTTGCCTAGCTATTATCTATCTATCCATCCTATCTATTCTATCTAACCTGTCTGTCATTTATCACTCTATCATCTATCCTACCTATCTTCTATTTATCTATCATCTATCTTGTCTATATTCTATTTATCAATCATCTATCTTATCTACCTATCTTCTATATTTATTTACCTTCTATTTACCATCTGTATTATCTGCCTTCTACATTAAGTATGAATATATGTGAGCAGGACTTTGTTTGATGTTCTCAGTGGCTATAATAGTGCCTAGCACATAGTAGACATTCAAAACTATTTGTTGTAGAGTGAATGACATTTATTGGTCTGCCTAGCATGGAGTCCTGGAAGTATTGTGAATTCAGAAAGAAAATAACATAAAACTGGTAATATTCTGTGCTCCAGATTTCTATCATAATGCATAGATGCTGCTATGGTCTGAATGTTTGTATCCTTCCAAAATTCCTATGTTGAAACCCTCATCCCCAGGGTGATGGCATTAGGAAGTGGGGCTTTGGGAAGTGAGGAGGTCATGAGGATGGAGCCTCATGAATGGGCTTGGTGCCCTTATAAAAGGACCCCAGAGAGCTCCCTCACCCCTTCCACCATGTAAGGACAAAGAGAGAAGGAGCCATCTATGAACCAGGAAGTGAGTTCTCAACAAACGGTGAATCTGCGATTCCCTGATCATGGATTTCCAGCCTCCAGAGCTGTAAAAAGTACATTTCTGTTGTTTATAAGCCTCCCAGTTTATGGAATTTTGTTATAGTAGCATGAACTAAGTAGCTTTTTCATACTTTTCATCTTTTCTGTTACAAGAATTTCTCTTGTAAAAATCTTTTCTCTCAAAAAACTGAGTTCATCCATTATTGAGAATAATAAGTATCAGGTACCAATATTGTAAAACGTCTCATTCTTACCAACCTGTTTTTATCATTGTTTTTGGAACCAAGTATTGATAACTATCAGATGTCAAATAGTTAATACACATATAATATTTGAGATATAAATGTTATAGAAATAATTAATATTTTCTAGAATTTTTTCCTATCAGGAAAGAAGAGGAAAGTTAGAAATAACATATTTTTGTGTTCACAATGCCTATATAGAATCATAACATGAAATAAGTTTACCTCTTGAAATATACCACTTTGCAAATAAAGGCAGGGTCCTATCCTTTCACTGTAGCCATTGAAAAGCTGTAAGAGGAAAGTAAAAGCATCTTAAATTCTTAGGGCAACAAAATTGATCAGAACTAATAAAAGATAATTGAGTTGCTTTAGATTTGCATATTTAATCAGCAAAATCATTTTTAATTTTATGAAAGTGTATTTTACAGTAACATCAATCATGGAACATATATACTCAGAAATGCATACAATTAAGAAAAAAATGCGAACAAACCCAGACTTGACAGAAAGACATAAACATATTGACTGAAGAAAGGCTGGGAGTTAGAGAAACGTTTCAAAAGTTGCCAAGTCTTTGAAATGATAGTATTTCAAGGAGGCAAAACTGAAAAGTTGTTTGTTCTAAGTGTTTTTTCTTCTTGCCCAAGCATGTACATGGCTTGTCCTTTTAGAAAACAAGAAATTCTAGAAAACATAAGGCAAGAATACACATGATTTTAGACAGGGCCACTGGACTGAGTCATTAGAGAGCATTGGTCTGCAAAACCAGATACAACATAGACTCGGTCATTGCCTAAATTGCATTGGAAAATATGCCAAGTTTATGAGTTACTAACATTAAATCCTTCAAGTAGATATTTCTTTTTATTTCCTTTCTTTGCAAATAGGAGTGCCACCCCAGTAGTTTTGACACAGGTTATTACTCCTTACATAAAATGATGATCTAGATCAATAAAGTAAGAGAAAACATTTTAGTCTATCCATCTGTAAGATGTGAACATTGGTCTTCAAGCTTAGGAAGGCAGAGGCTGAAAGATGCAATCCAACTACTGTCCACATTTCCATGTATCTGTTGCCATTCCTGGATATGCACAACTAAAATAATTACAGTAGCTTCATTTTTCCTTCTACATATACTTTGCTATTGTTCTTTCTCTTTAATATCTCCAAAAGTACCTACTTAGTAACCACAGACATATGCCCTTACATACATGAGAGCGCCTTGAACATGTAGCATCAAAAGCCACAAAAGAAAATGCTGGGTTTTTAAAAATAAGTATTGTAAATAACCACAGGATTACCTGGATGATCTAATTTGCACCGACTTGTCACAATCTCATTATCAATGCAAAGTGACTGCTTTTGAATGCCAGTGTTTTCATTTCAAAATGCTAACATTTAGAATACAGTCGAAGCAAACATTTCTTAACATCCTTTGCTAGCCGTTTCTTTTGAATTTCACTTTTTTTGCTTCTTTCAGTAACAATGCTGAAATTAGATGGTGTAAGAAAAAGAAACTTAATTGCTATTATAATTTGAAAAATTTTGGAAACGTTTGGTGCTGTACTTTTGAAAGAGGGTTTATCACATTGAACTAGAGGGTCAAGACACAATTTATTCTTTGGAAACAAATCCTGTAATCTCTGCTCAGTTGGCTCAATTGTCCACTGGAAGGATCTTGTCGAGATCTGTGTCCTGTGAGATAATTGGTTCAGCCGCCACAATAGCCTGTCTCCATGCAACGAGGCACGAAAAACATCCTGCCGGGATGAAGTTTTCTGTGGGAAACAAAGCCAACTCCATGTGCTCTCCAAAAGGCAAAATGCAGGCAGAGGAAGACGAGATGAATCAAAAATAAAAAAGGGAAATTAAACGAAAAATTATAAAGCCACAAGCTTCTAGATCTTCTTCTTCTTCCGCCTCTCTTTCCTGGGATCATACAATATGCTTTTCTTAAGACAAATATATATAAATCCATGGGGCTGAAAGAAAGAGCCTGAGAGCAGAGATGATTACTATCCATTATTTTTTTTACTAGTGTCTCCCTTGTTAACTTGCTACTGTTTCACCAGAGCATGGTGTGCCCTCTACCCTCCCTAAACGAGGTACGTGATAAGAGTCATTATTTGATAAAGTCGATTTTGGACATGTTTATACCATTCCCTCAACAATTTTATACAGAACCATATAAGATTGCCAATATTCAGCCATGACAGTTTTGTATTTTGTTCAACACAATATACCTCTACAAGTTAGTTGCGTTAATCCAGAGAAATAAATGACTGTTCTTGAAAAATGAACTAGGGGACTCAGGGTTCCTGTGTTTGCTTAGTACCATGGCTTAGTCATACTTAAGCTTCTTTTTCCCTTGTGGTATGCATCATAAATTTCTTCTATATCTCCTCTACTTCTGTACATGGAGGATTATAATGATACTCAAGCCTCTGGAAGTAGTAGATGTGTTCAGGTGACTACTTCACTATTCACAGTGAAACATGAATGGAAGTGTTGTATTTTGCATCTGCTGTAGTATTTGATCACCTTTATTGAACTCTCCAGCCATCTCTTCCCATGATGCCTCATGTTGAGACAATAAATTTTATGAGAGAAGAGCAGGTCTCTCTGCCAACCACATTGGATGCCAGCTTAAGCAAGAAATAGACCTCTGTTTTAAGCCAATGACATTTTTGAGTGGTTAGATATTATAATTAACCCAGTTTATTTTCACTAAAAAAAGATCTCTAGAGGAAAAATACGATTGCAGGCAATACTCAATAATGTTTGCTGTTGATAAGAGAAGAGTCAACACTTGCCAACTTAAAATTTAGAGGGTGGGCATGGCCTTTCCAAAACCTCTGGCCCCAGGAAATCCCAATCACTATAAATTCTGTTTAGAAACATCTTTTCCACAGAGGTTGTCAAAACTCCTGACATTATGAATTCTGACGTAGTTAAACCCTTCCCTGCTTAACATTTGGTTAGGATAAATTTCATTAAGTCAAACCCTGGTAGGGTAGGGTGAAAGTCTTTGGAGTAGTGCACAGTCTTGGTTTTGTCTGAGCAATAGGGAATTGCAGAAACATCTTGAGCATTAATAAACCCTCCTAATTTCACTAGCAATTAATAATAAATGGCACTCAGAAGTGACAATCCAAAGTCAATATATGGAAATGTCATCTTTTTGGAGTGAAGCTATTTTGACATGCTAAATTCCAATAATATTAAACACAGCTGTCACTTCAGCATATGTGGCGATGACTCAGTTAGGTAAAATTAGGATCATGACCACCAGGAAAAATTAAAAGACAAACATGACAGAAAGAGGAAAGAGTTGATTTCAGTGGAAAAAAAAAGAAGAATATGTGAATTTATGCAGAGCATTTACTCTAATGTTTCTTTTTTCCTCCCCTTGGGAGAAAAAAATCCTTTCAACCACTATATTTATAGGTACAATTATAAACGTAGCCTAATCCTCTTTTCAATTTTAAGAAACCTAGTAGACCAAATCTCTGACAACAAACACAATAGAAATAGGCCCACGCCGCACAGTTTTGGGTTAGATAAAACCTTTTTGCACAAGACATCCAGAAATGAACAACATAAGCTTTGCTCCTATTTTCAGCTACTCTTTTAAAGCAAGCTGTAGATTTTGCAATCAACTTTTGCTGAAGTCTGTTTTGTGATAATAAAGCCTATTGAGAGCATTTGTTTTGTAGCTCTGTGTTGTCCCAACCTTTGAAATTAAAATAATTGTTATTAAAATGGAGCAAAAGAAAAAATGACATGAAATGAATTAGAATTGTTTAGTATGGACAATGAATCTGGCTTTCATTTTCAAGAAATATGATTTTGCACAAAGAAAATTATTTTTTTCTTAAAAGAGAAATAATAGTTGGAAATGCTTGTATTATTCACGTCACATTTAGACTGAAAAATTTCAATCATTTAAAATTTTTTGTTTATTAAAATGCAGTAATTCCATAACCTAGGAGAGAGAGACAGAAACAGCCTATATAATATCTTAAAGAAAGTCAATATTATGATGCAGGCAAAACTTGTGTTTTCTATCATCCCCCTTCATTTTGATCCCCAGTGTCTGTGCCCTAAGTTCTGTCCCTAAATAGCTCAGGGGTTCCTGTAAGCCATGTTTTCATGCCCTGGAATCTTCCTTTTTCTTCATTCACAGGTCCTATTAGGGACTTGTCTCTGCGAGGATAGAGATTAGAAATTGCTACTCTAACAAATACTCACTCTGCTGATGTTAGGGTACTAAGGCTTCTTCCCAGTAGAGTTTGCCAGGAGTCAGATTTCAGAGGCTTCTTTATTTTACTTTTTGTAGAGATTGAGTCTTGCTCTGTTTCCCAGGCTGGAGTTCAGTGGGACGATCAGAGCTCACTGCAGCCTCCAACTCCTGAGCCCAAGGAATCCTCTCACCTCAGCCTCCTGAGTAGCTACAACTACAGATGAATGCCACCACATCTGGATAGTTTTTATTCATTGTGTAGATGGGGTTTGGTCATGTTCACTAGGCTAGTCTTGAACTCCTGGCCTCAAGTGATTCTCCCACCTCAGCCTCCCAAATTGCTGGGATTGCAGGCATGAGCCACTATCCTATGGACCTCAGAGTTTTCAGACTTAATACAAATTCTACCTTGTCACAAGGAACTCTAGCCCAACATGGGAGGGTGATCTCTCTGGAAAGTGATATTCCACCTGTCTTCTTCCCTGGGCTTGAAAGTGGATTTTTGTGAGCAGGGGAGCAGTGAGAAAATCCTCGTGAAAGGTATCTTCCTTGATTTAAAGGAATTTCTCTGGGAGCTTGGGCCTTGCTCTGTGTCACCCTGCAGGTAGAGAGAGGAACCAGGAGATAAGGAATTAGAGGAAGACTGGGGTACAAGGGCCGTGGCCAGTAGAATATGCTTTGGAGTGTTGTTTTTGTTTTCCAGCCAGTGTGGGTGGATACTACATGAGACCAGTCTAGTAGGCAGAGCCCTGACACCTTGCAAACAGGTATGCAAAATGCCTACACCTTTAGTGCCCCAAAGCTGTCTTGTGTTGCATGCAAGTGATCTGCTCATGCTTAGAAGCAATTATTAAGTGCTTTTACTTACTCTATATGGGCACAGCATATTAACTCCAACTCACTTCAAGCAAAATTCATTACAATCACCTGCCTCTTCCATCTTGCTTAGTTTAATTAAAATATCATGTGTTTGTTGGTCAGCTTCACCAGACAAGCTCTGTTTCCAAAGTCCTAGCAGTCAACTCTCTAAATTTCTCATGCTTCCCTTTCCTCCTTGGTTTCTATAAACGAGAATGCTGCTACTTTTTATAGAAGTAATTTCCCCGAGAATCTGATAAAGGTGTAGCATGATTCTGCAAAACAGCACAGTAACAAAATTATTATCATATAGTGGGTTTTTTTTCTTTCTGATATACATTAGTCAGTACATTAAGCAGCTGGATTTTTTTATTGTAATTCAGGTTTGGGGTACATGTGTAGATCATGCAGGACTGTTGCATAGGTACCTACATGGCAAGGTGGTTTGCTGCCTCCATCCCCAGTCACCTATATCTGGCATTTCTTCCCATGTTATCCCTCCCCAACCTCCCCGCCCCCCACTAGCAGTCGGAATTTAACCTTAATAAAGACAAAATATAATGAAGTCTATTTGAGATAATAGACTTTGAGGTCAAGTGTATTTTGATAGCGGTGAATATGGTTGAAATCTGAAGTGACTTAAGCTGTGGCTGGTTTCAAAAGCCCTTGTAACATTAGCAAACCCTAACCCTGGAATCTATCTTTAAACTCACACACCAGTCCTCACTAAAGGGCCTGAGGTGTGTGTCTACATGGAATAATGCCAATACGACTTTATTCCAAGGGAAATGGCTGGAAACCCTTGTCTTGTCCAAGGTGGGTCAGTAGTCCCTTAATAGGAAGGACAGAACAAAACAGCCTGGTTACATAGGACCCTGAAATTCACATTTATAATTATGCAAATTAATCTATTGTTGACAGAAAATGCAACATATCGATTGTTGCTGTTGGACTTTGCATTTGAATACTTGTAAGCAAATTCCTTTCTTTTTATGCTTACCTTTGTTGCTCCACTTTCTCCTAAACCCTTTCAACTAATTGCTTTGCATATCCTATAATCTGACATCACAGAATAACTCAAGTACAAATTGCCCCACTTCTCCAGAAAAGTGCACTGCTATATAATTGAAGCCATTTCAAGTCTTTTGTAAGCCTGTTTTGAAGTACTGAGCTTTAGTCTACTTTATTTATTGCTGGGACAGCTCTTCTCTTTAAGTGCCTCCCTGTGACCCCAACCTGAAAAGGGTTGATTTGCAAGAACAAAATGTACACATACCTGCGGTGTGCGTGTATGTGTGTGTGTGTGTGTGTGTGTGCACGCATGCGTGTGGTAGGGATGAACATTGGCTACTCTCCTTAATGAGAATGGAAACTAAGCTTTTTATTTTATTTTATTTTATTTTTAATTATGCTTTAAGTTCTGGGGTACATGTGCAGAATGTGCAGGTTTGTTTAGATGCAGTTTTATGGGTGCCTAGAATTGGTCAAAAGCATCCAAAGTAGTAAAGGGGACTTAACCAGTGACAGTGTCCTTCCTGTGTGTTATGGGCTGAATTGTGTCACCTCCCAACCCTTACCACTGACAAATATTTTATATGTTGAAGCCCTAACCCTCAGGACCTCAGAATGTGACCTTACTTGGAGATAGAGTCTTTAAAGAGGTAATTGAATTAAAATGAGGTCATTAGGGTGGGCCCTGATCCAATAGGACTGGTGTTTTTATAAGAAGAGGAGATGAGGACACAAATATACACAGACGACAACTCTGTGAGGTCACAGGAAGAGACGGCATCTACAAGCCAAGAAGAGAGGACTCGGGGAACCAGCCCTGCCCACACCTTGATCTCAGACTTCCAGCCTCCAGGACTGTGAGATAGATAAGAAATGTCTATGGTATATAAGCCACCAATCTGTGGTTTTCTGTTATAGTAGCCTGAAATGGAGTAAGACATCTCAACAAGAAGAGATGAGGACACCGACACACACAGGGGCCACCCTGTGAGGACACATCTACAAGGCAAGGAGAGAGGCCTCAGGGGGAACCAGCCCTGCCCACACCTTGATATCCAGCTTCCAGCCTCCAGGACTGTCGAAGAATACATTTCTGTTATTTAAGCCACCCAGTCTGTGGTCCTTTGTTATAATAGCAAAAGCAAACTAATACACTATATAAGGACACTGTGTTGGGGGCACGGATTGACAAGGGAGGAGAGTGTGTTTGGGTGTAGCAGTCTTTCAAAGACAGATCAAGAGACCTAACTTACACCTGCCCCTGTTGACACAAGGATGTGGACTATAGGTAATTACCAAATGATACCTTCAGGTGTGACAGTAAATAGTATAATGGTTTCCCAGAGATTTTTGTGCCCCAGTCCCAGAACCTGTGCAGTTGTTACATCCCACAGCCAAAGGGACTTTGCAGATGTAATTAAACTTGCAGGCTTTAAAATAGGGAGATTATCCTGGTTTATCTGAATGAGCACAATTTAATCACTCCCTTTAATGTCAGAGTCCATTTGAGAGATAGGGAGGAAGAAGAAAAGAGAGAAATGTAACATGTGCATCATTGCTGGTTCTGAGACATAGCTGGCTACATGCATACAAGGTCTTAGAGATGACTCTAGGAGCAGAGGGCAGTCCCTACTAATAGCCAGAAAGGCAAACAGGGACCTTAGTCCTACTGCAGTGAATCAGATTGTGCCAACAACCCTAATGAGCCCGGAAATGGATTTTTCCCAGAGCCCCCACACAAGAGCCCAGCCCAGCTGACACATTGATTTCATCATTGTGAGACTTTAAGTAGACAACTTCATGGAGCCACCAGGACTTCTGACTTAGAGAATGGAGAACAAATAAATGGGTATTGTTTTAAGCTGCTGAATCTGTAAAAATTTGTTATAGCAGCAATAGGAAACTAATACTGGTGTATTTTACCACTGTATTGGGTCTCTACCTGATAACCTCAGATGATTTTGATTCTGACTGTACAAAGTAAGGTCTGTGGACCAGCAGCTAAGGCATCATCTGGGAGCTGGTTAGAAATGCAGAAGCTCACATCCCACCCTAGACCTCTTGCATCAGAATCTGCATTTGGATAAGATGCCCAGGTAATTGGTGTGTACAAACAACTACCTCTATTAATTCAGAGATCCAAGCAGGATGAGGAACTATGTTTTTTATTTAGCAACGTCATGAGAGGTTTGCAAAATTATTTAGGTTAAATAAGTTATACAAATGGCCAACAAATATGTGAAAAAACGTTCAATGTCACTAATCATCAGGGAAATGCAATTCATAGCCACAGTGAGATACCATCTCACTCCAGTTAGTATGCCTATTATCAAAAGGACAAAAATCAGCAAATGCTGGTGAGGATGTGCCAAAAAGGGAATGCTCATACACCATTGGAGAGAATGTAAATTGGTATCACCACTATGGAAAACAGAATGGAGGTTCCTCAAAAAACGACAAACAGAACTGTTATATGATCCAGCATTCCCACTACTGGGCATTTGTCCAAAGGGAAGGAAAGGATATCAGTATATGAAAGAGACATCTGCACCCCCATTTTTATTGCAGCTCTGTTCACAGTAGCGAAGATATGGAGTCAACCTAGGTGTCCAACAGGAGATGAAGGGACAAAAAAATGCTGTATATGCATACAACAGAGTACTAATCAGCAATAAAAACAATGAAATTTTGTCATTAGCAGCTCCATGGATGGAACTGGAGCACATTATGTTAAATAAAATAACTCTAAAACAGAAATTTAACTGCTTAATCTTCTCACTCATATATGACAGCTAGAAAAGACGCCAATCTCATAGACTTTAAAAGTACAACAGAGAATACTAGATTCTGGGAAGGGATGGGGGAAGGGAGGGATAGGGAGATATGTGCTAAAGGATACAAAATGAGAGCTAGGTAAGAGGAATAGTTCTAGTGTTCTCTACCTGAATAGGATGACTGTAGTTAACAACAATATGTTGTTTCAAATAGCTGGAAGGAGGATACTAAATGTTCCCAACACAAAGAAATGATCAGTATTTGAAATGATGGATGTGCTAATCACCCTGATCTGATTACTATACACTACATGTATCAAAACATTACTATGTACACCATTAATATGTATGATTATTATGTCTCAATTAAAAAATTAAAACTTTTTTTGGATAAATCTCAGCTCTACCACAGAGTATATAATTATTTATAATTTTTATCCATTTGAAACTTTTAAAATATATGTAATTTTCATGATCTGTTTTGTTGATGGTAAAGATTCTGTTAATGTGATATTGACAGGGAAATTCCTGGGAGCCAAAGTGGCTTTAACCGGAATCTTGGTATTTTCCATTCCAAACTCTTTTCCCCATGAATGCTAATCCAGTCAGGGCAGGACAGCCACTGTTCTGTAGAAGTGAGACTAAGATCAGAAGCTAGGGAGTATTAGACATTTATAAAACTGCCTTAAAATCCTCTTTCATCCTGTCAACCTCTCCTCTTCTTGAAGTCTCTAACCCTATACCTTCTGTCAGCTGCTAATGTCTATGATCCTCTGAATCCAGCCATTCCTTCCTCTTATTTTGCCAACACTTTAAGCCTTGACTGATATATTTCCCTTACCAACTGTTCTAGTGAATTTGTGGGCCAGTTAGTAGCCAATCCTCTATTTCTCTAATCTGTGTTCTCTCATCCTCATAACATTGTTTATGATGCATTCCCACTCAGATCTTTGTTTTTAGCAGCACCAGTATTCTCAGCCCTATTTTCTTTTTTTCTTTCTTTTTTTTTTTAAGAGATGAAGTCTCACTCTGTCTCCCAGGCTAGAGTGCAGTGTTGCGATCTTGGGTCACTGGAACCTCTTCCTCCCGGGTTCTAGCAATTCTCCTGCCTCAGCCTCCTGAGTAGCTGGGACTACAGGTACATGCAGGCACACCTGGCTAATTTTTTGTATTTTAGTAGAGATGAGGTTTCACCATGTTGCCCAGGCTGGTCTCAAACTCCTGAGCTCAGGCAATCCACCTGCCTTGGCCTCCCAAAGTGCTAGGATTACAAGCGAGAGCCATCGTGCCCGGCCTTTCAGCCCCATTTTTATCTTACACAAGGTAGTATCAGCATGAATATCTCCATGCTTAAATTTTATTTTTGTTTCCATTCGCTAGCATGCTAAGTAGGTAGTTTACCTATCAACTAGTTTTTTGAAGCACCTTGATTGTAAAAGATTAAGCAGAAATACTGCCTTGGTCTGTCTTCTCAAGAGATAAAATATTCCTAATTACAAGTTCCTAGAGTCAAACTCAGATAGATATCTGAAAATAAGCAAATTGACTGCAGCTCAAAGAATAATTCTGGTGACTAATCCAGGTGGATTTGGGAGTCACTGACTGAACAAAAACTCCCACTAATAGCCTGAGGATATTCATTTGATATGAAATTATCATATGACTTTAGTGTAAATTGCCTGCTGATTTCTTTACAGTAAACCTATTGAGTGTTGCTTAGATCTTCACATCTATAAAAATAGCTACCAGGAGTTATTAAACTTCTACTGTGATGAAGACAGCCATGCCGTGGTGCAGTTCATGTTCTGTGTATGATGATTTAAATACATGAACAAGTACACAGGATATAGTTTGTTGGAAACTACAATGGATACATTTAGTGAAGACTATTAATGAAATACGTGCTTTTCAGTGTTCACCGGTGGAAGGCACAGTCACTGGGTAAATGTAAATTATACCAAAGTAAAAAATACAAATATGCGTAAAACTTCTATTCCTCAATGCACATCATTAAAGAAGTGATGCAGCCAATTACAGAGTTGGAAAAAGTACAACACATATCCAATGAAAGACTGACTTACTGAATATATGAAGAACTTCTGTAAGTCAGTATCAAAAATATGTAGAAAACACAATAGAAAGATGGGATGGAATAGGCCCTTTAAAAAATAACTAGAAAACCAATGAACATTTCAAAGCTTCTCAAACTTAAGCCGTCAGGAATATGCAAATTGAAACCACCATGTGATACCACTACACAACCTCAGAATTTGCTAAAATGAAAAAGACAAACAACATCAAATCTTGGTGAAGACATGGAATGAATGGAAATTTCATATATGATGGGTGAAAGTAAAAACTGGTCAGTTTTGAAAACTCTTGGGCAGTATTTAAATATTGCAGAATGTATCATATTTTATGCACCAATGTTTCCACTCGTAAAAATATACATTTGTTCACCATCAGCATGGAAAATAGTGTTTTGGCAGCACTATTTATAATCATCTCAAGTAGGACTTATGCCCTAACTACCATAAAAGTTGAGCTATCTCTTTCAGCCATAGGCTGAATAAGAAAACACTGAAGAAGTCTTGAAATTAAAAAGTTTTTTGGACTAGATCTTGAACCATGTGGTGAATTTCATCCCTGATTTGGTCTGAGTTTGCTTCTGCTCGAGTTAGCCTGGTACACATTTCTTTACCTTAACATGCCTCCAAGCACCCCGAACTTAACTGTGATTCTGGTTGTTCACTGGTGTATTTCCTGGTGCTAACGCAGTGCCCAGCACAGAATACATGCCTATAGAACTTCACAAGTACTTAATCTGCCAGCAAGAAATAAATAAATACATAAAATGATTTCTCAGACAGTATGAGCATTTCCTGGTATTATTTTTTTTTCTTTGAGGTTTACTCAAAGGATTGTTTCAAATGTTTGAAGGAGATTTAATTATAAGTGAGAGTATCTGTTATGTGATGTCTCTAACATTTATGTTGGCTAACTGTATTTGGTTACTGAGAAAAGATGAATCGATTTTGAGAATGAGCCTTGAAGTTCTCTCATCCCCTCTTAAAAGATTTTGCTAACTTGTGGCTGGGCATGGTGGCTCATGCCTGTAGTCCCAGCACTTTGGGAGGCTTAGTTGTGGGGGATCAATTGAGATCAGGAGATTGAGATCAGCCTGGCCAACACGTTGAAACCACCCCTCTACTAAAATGACAAAAATTGGCTGGGCATGGTGGCATGCACCTGTAGTCCCAGCTACTCAGAAGGCTGAGGCCTGAGAATTGCTTGAGCCCAGGAGGCAGAAGTTGTAGTGAGCTGAGATAACACCACTGCACTCCAGCCTGGGCGACAGAACGGGACTCCGTCTCACAACATTGCTAACTCATGGTAAGAGACACGCCAGATAGTGAAGTCCTTGTCTATTGTCTCTGACTTCTATTTACTTCTTTTTTTTAAAATTTTTATTTATTTTTTATTTATTTATTTATTTATTTTATTGTGGATTTTTTAAATTGCATTTTAGGTTTTGGGGTACATGTGTAGAACATGCAAGATAGTTGCATAGGTACACACATGGCAGTGTGTATTGCTGCCTTCCTCCCCTTCACCTATATCTGGCATTTCTCCCCAGGTTATCCCTCCCCAGCACCCCCCTCCGCTGTCCCTCCCCTATTCCCCCCAGTAGACCCCAGTGTGTAGTACTCCCTTCCCTGTGTCCATGTGTTCTCATTTTTCATCACCCACCTATGAATGAGAATATGCGGTATTTCCTTTTCTGTTCTTGTGTCAGTTTGCTGAGAATGATGTTCTCCAGATTCATCCATGTCCCTACAAAGGACACGAACTCATCGTTTTTGATTGCTGCATAATATTCCATGGTGTATATGTGCCACATTTTCCCAATCCAGTCTATCATCGATGGGCATTTGGGTTGGTTCCAGGTCTTTGCTATTGTAAACAGTGCTGCAGTGAACATTCGTGTGCATGTGTCCTTATAGTAGAACGATTTATAGTCCTTTGGATATATACCCAGTAATGGGATTGCTGGCTCAAATGGATTTTCTATTTCTAAGGCCTTGAGGAATTGCCACACTGTCTTCCACAATGGTTGAACTAATTTACACTCCCACCAACAGTGTAAAAGTGTTCCTATTTCTCCACATCCTCTCCAGCATCTGTTGTCTCCAGATTTTTTAATGATCGCCATTGTATAGCCAAGTCAATTCTAAGCAAAAAGAACACAGTGGAAGGCATCACACTACTGGACTTCAAACTATACTACAAGGCTACAGTAATCAAAACAGCATGGTACTGGTACCAAAACAGAGATATAGACCAATGGAACAGAACAGAGGCATCGGAGGCAACACAACATATCTACAACCATACAATCTTTGATAAACCTGACAAAAACAAGCAATGGGGAAAGGATTCCCTGTTTAATAAATAGTATTGGGAAAACTGTCTAGCCATGTGCAGAAAGCAGAAACTAGACCCCTTCCTGACAGCTGACACTAAAATTAACTCCAGATGGATTAAAGTCTTAAACATAAGACCTGGCACCATAATGACCTCTATTTACTTCTAAGAGGAACAGGGAAGGACCCTCATCTCTGAAAACTTCTGTTGTGCTCCACCATCTGGTAAGAAAGCCAGTCCTGTGAAGAGGAGGGGATTATACTGATTATTGTTTATTTAATAGTAATGCTGTAATATTAATAATAAAAAACCTTAGGCTGTCTCCTCCGGAGATGTGTAATTCATAACCCTGGTATAAAATTGTCATTTTTAAAAAGAATGTTGGCATGAAATCTTCGAGTTTAATGGGAGGGTATTATCACAAACAAAGGGAATGATAATATACTCCTTGTGACTGACTGAGCTCTTATCCTTGAACTTCTAAGTCTCTTCACCCAACCTCTTCTGTAATATGATAGGTAGAGTCCGTGGTCTTCCATTTTCAAAAATGCATTTCAAGAGGTCACATGAAAGGGAAAACTCTTTGTTATTCTCTTTTTTCTGCTCTGAATAAAAAGCACACACAGGCTTAACCTGGAGCCCAAGAGGGCAGAGAGAAATCTGTTTTTTTATTTGTTTCTGGGCTTCTTGTGTGGGTGTGTGACCCATGGCATACAAATAAATCCTTGTGATCCAGTTACTTAATGTGCATAAAGAAAAATCTGCGATAAAGATTCTGAATCCATTTTGGATGTTTTACTGCAAACAGCGTTCAAGCCCACAACTCCCCTTCCCCTTCTCTTACCACAGCCAGAGAAGTAATAATAATGCCTGGGGGTTGAAGGGGTGAAACCGTGTAAGCCCCAGCCTGTGTTCAGGAAGCTTCCCTGCAACCTCATGCCTTAACCACCATGAAAGCTGAGTCATCTCCTTTCTCTGTGCCTGAAGCCATCTTTGTACTAGCTTGGGAGTCTTCCTTGCTCTTCCTAGAGCCCCTCACTATGTCATATATCTTTTCATAAATTCTTTATGCATGTGATGTCATCAGTTTTGACCTCTAAAGCCAAGGTCGGATGTGTGTATTTGCAGGAAGGGGTTCATCCCACCTCCGTGGAATGACTACAGTGGGTATTAAGTCCTGGCCCTGAGCAATACCATAAAGAGCCCAATATCATTTTACAGAACTAACAGAACTTTACTCCTTGGAGCAAAATAATGGACTCACCCATTGATATTTGCATAATTGGATTTTTAATATACTTTGCAATAGCAATATATTTTATTTACTGCTGTTATAGATGCCTTCTACATGGAATTTTCTTTTATCTCCACAGGCTGAAGTGATTCTTTTTGCTATAAACTGCAGTATCATTTTGATTGTCAGTCTCTTAGACAACTTATTACATCATTCCTTTTACTACAGTTATACTACGGTACTCACAAAATGAGTACATTGCAGAGCTTTGGAGGCAGGTTGCCTGCTCATCATGGGACAGTGCCTCATACAATCTATGTTCCCTGAATGTGGGACTGAATCCATTTTGAGTGCCAATAGCAAAAACAAGATAAAAGCACAATGCTATTTAGTATGTACCATATAAGCACCATATAAGGTACCTATAAGCCTACATTTAAGAGAGTCAGAGAAGCTGCCCCTTGCTCTGCCACTTTCCAATAGAGTTGGTGTGCAAAACATGTTAATTTTTGTTCACTAATAAACATTCCTGGACAAATGCGCCTTAAATGTGGCTTAGCCATGTGTCATATGAAAATAATTACAAGACTTGCTTTTATTTTTACTTAGTTTGTGTTGACCAGTTTGCCAAACTCATTTGTGTAATCATTCAAATGCCTATTGCGGTGACACTATATTTTATCCTCACTGTACAGATGTGAAAACTGAGGATCCATGAAGCTAATGAGCCTATTGAAGATAAATGTTAGTAAGCTGGAATGCCAGATATATGAACTCATGTGTTATGGGTTTAAAATTTATACACAGTTGCTGTGGATATATTACTCTGCTGTATATGAGTTGTGTCAGGTAGACCCTAATTCTTGCTTCTAACCAGTAGAATACAGCAGAAGAGATGAGATGCTTCCTTTGTGATTATGTTACATAAGGTTGTAACTTTCATATTGCTAGGTGCTTCTTTCCCTCACTGGCACTGGAGAAATCAGCTAATATATTTCAGACACACATGGCCAGGAAGAGAGGGCCATCTTTGGACAACAGCCAACAAGAAACTGAAGCCTTCGGTCCTTCAGTTCACAAGGAATTGAATTGTGCCAACAACGATGCAAGCTTAGAAGTGGATCCTTCTCTGGTTGAGCCACAGATAAGACCACAGCCCTGGCTAACACTCTGATTGCTGATTGCAGTCTTGTGAGACCCTAAAGCAGAAAATCTAGACAACCTATACCAAGATTCCTGATCCACAGAAACCATGAGATAATAAATGTGGACTAGTTTAAACCACTAAGTTCATGGTAATTTGTTACACACATATAGATAAGTAATGCAGGTGGGTTAGTATGATTAGAGAGGGAAGACCAGAGAACAGCTTGATTCTCAGAGCCTTTTATCACTGGCAGTTTTATCAATAATCATTTTTCTTTCTTCTTCCTTCTCAACTCATCTTAGAGTCACATTTCCTAAATGCCCTTGATCATAAGAAAAACCTGGAATGCCTGTTAAATGTACAGAATTCCTACCTTTAGGACTCATTGACTTGGTAGGGGAGGAGCTGAGGAGTCTAGAATTTCACCAAGATTTTCATGACATTCTTTTGCTCAGGCAAAGTTGAGAAACACTATCATATAGCTAGGAAGTGAATCTTGACCCTGGTTACATTTTAGACTCCCATAGAGTCTTAGGTGTGTTATCTGAGGTGAGGCCTGGGGATTGGGACCTACCTTCCTTCTTTCCTTCTTTCCTTCCTTCCTTCCTTCCTTCCTTCCTTCCTTCCTTCCTTCCTTCCTTCCTTCCTTCCTTCTGTCCTTCCTTCCTTCATTTCTTCCTTTCTTTTCTTATACTCCCCACGTGATTTTAACGTGCAGCCAAATTTAAGAACTGCTGATCTTCAGCAAGCCCAAGCAAGCTGATAGCAAATGCCAAGTACTCCATCAAGTAAGCATGCTAGTTATATAATGGGGAAGAGGGATAGAGGCCATTAATGTTCTAAGAGACATGTGCTTTCCCACAAGATGGACTTATTCCAAGCAAGATTGTCAGCTCATCATTTTACATTATTTATTCTAAAATGTTCCAAAAAGTACACATAATTGCAGAATGTTTGCATATAAGATTTTTTTGAGTATCGAAGTGAATAAAAGCTGCTGGTGAATAGAACGGCAGAATTTTGTTTATAATATCTAGATTTTTCTGAAAAATTGGGTGGAGGATGTAAAGTGTACATATCCTGACGAGGTTGACTATCTAATTTGTGGGGCCCAGTATAAAATGAAAATGTAGTGCCTCTTATTCCCAAAACAGCCCTAAGTGCCATTAAAGGAAAAATAAGTAGAAAACATTTTCCTCTCTTCTGCAGTCTCGCACTTGGCTTGTCGTGGTGTTCTGTGTTTGCTACTTAATGTTGTTCTGGGAAAAGGAAAATTAAAATTTTAAATTATTAGCAAGAGTGTTACCATTCATCTTTATATGATGTAATACCAGCTTTAAATGCAAATAGAAGAGCATTTAACTTGTAGACTCAATCACTGAAATTGCCTAATTTATGTTTCATGGTGCATATATGCATATGTATTTTGTTCTTACCAGAACAGTGGAAACACTACACAAAACTAAATCAACTGTTTTTATTTTGCTTCTTTCTATGTGCACATTGTACCACACTATGATTAGTTACTGGTAAGGAAGGACTTGATGGAAAAGGATTATGGACTTCCCTTCTTAGTCTTTTATTCTATGTCATCATTTTTCATCCTAAGGAATGGGCTCATGCAGGGTAATAACCCAGGATTTTTTTATTTTCCATGTTTCTCAGAATGCCTGTGCCTTCTTTTTGAATTTGAAGGAAGTTATGGTTCCAAGGAAAAGCATTGCTTTGCTTGGCTGTTAGGTAACTCACTTGTAGGTGTCTCATGCTTACTTTGTCCTCCCTCCGAGTCTCGCTGATTCCCTGTGCTCTGTGGGTCTGTGCTCATGGACCACTGCATATGCCATCCATAAATAGGGAATTAAGTAAAACCGCCTTTGCAAAAATTGTTACGCTTCTTGGGACCTGAGTTTGGAGAATACCATGTTGGGCAGAGAGAAAAGTATAAATGATGTGCTCATCAAATCATAAATGAAATCCTAAGTTTTGATTTCCCCCGTTCCTTTTCTGTTGAATAATTCTGAAATTAATTCCTAAATTGATATCCATGTAGCATCCCAACATTATGATATACAAGATATGTTTCTTACAGGCTATGTTGGATGTATCTCTTTTGAGGTTCTTTCAAAGGCTTGGAGAACAGGTAGACACAAATATTGCTCATCTGTCCTACGCCCTTAGCTTCACTCCATCTCACCAGAAGGGAAAGTTACTGAGTTAAAGAAAGGACTGATTTTTGGAGAAAGGACATCAATGTAGGTTGGTAGAGTTAAAAAAGTTTTCTTTTCCTATTACCCAATTAAAATTTGAAAGATAGTCTCAGCACTTAGCACAAGTGAATTCACTTTGGAAAATGTGAAGGTATTTTGAGCAAAGCAGTAGACTGTTCTGCCCTTTTAGGATCATGTCGACTTACCAGGACCACCAGACCTAAGAGGTCAGGCCAAAACTGCCCATCCATTTTTATTTGGAACATTTTCTTTAGAAAACTTGTAACTTCTTTCCTGGTCTCTTTGAAATATACGTAAATCACTTTGAAAGCTCAAGAAGACTCTTTCCAGGGTTAAGAACTGGTAGTGTCTTCCTCAAGGACCTGGGAGCCATCCCTTTGAAATGTAGACATCAAGGCAGTTAGCACCCCTCGCAGTCTCTATAGGAAGGTAAGAGCCTACCTTCAGAAGGGCCTGGTTCCTGGTTGCAAAACCACCTGTGTCATAAAGCTAAGAGGAGTTTATTTTGCTTTGTACAAAATAAATTAACTAACACAATGGTCATCCCATTTACAGGGTGAACTGATGGTGAACTATGTGTAATAAATGATGTTGTCAAGTCCTCTTACTTGAGGACTAGTTATTGTTTATCTTGGGAATGTATATGTGAGGGGGTTGTATTTGTTTGCTTCTACAAAGAGTGAGATTTCTGTCTTCACAATCTCTACGAGATTGTGGAATGTGATATCCATTTCATTTTAATTTAATGCGTTTTCAATAATGATTTTTTTCTTCCTCTTATTCCTTTGTGAAGAGGTTTTTGGGATTTGGAGAAAAAAAATTTTTTTTTAATCAGGTTTCCCCAACAACATTCATGAGCATATCTTTTCTGCTTCTAAAGGAGACACCTCAGTACACCTTGACATCGAGATATTTTGGTGGTTGGATCTCCTAATACCTTGGGTGTTTTTGTGCCTTCCCTCCACCTCCCAGGCATATCCAGGCTGGCACCAATGAGCAAAATAGAACTACTCACTGCCCAAATGAGACACAAAACATAGCTTCCAATGTGTGTTCCAGTGGCTGTCACACAAATCCAACATCACAAATCAGGGGAGATGAGCACTTAAGGAAGGTCTAACCAGAGATTTACTCCTGGGCTCAGAGAGTTGAAGTTAACATCCTCATTTTTTGTAGTCCTAGAATGATCAAGTGTGATCTTGTGAGACTGTCTTTAGTTTTAGTGATTAAAAGGGCATCTGCTGATTCTCCCCATCTTTTTATATATTAGGTTAATATGTGGAAACAACAGGTTGCAGCAGAGAAGGAAGTTTAATCATAGGGCCACCAAATGAGGAGACTGGAGGAAACTTCAAATCCATCTCTCTGAGGAGTTTGGTGGGAGGGTATATGAGGATTTTGGAGTAGGTGGAAGTGTGAAAATCATTGATGGGTGGAAGAGTGTAGGGGGAAGTCATGGAACAGGGAAATGAAGAAGCCATGTTCTCATGCTGATCCCATTTCTCTGTGTGGGTGGTGGTCTTCAAACTGGTTGATGTCAGCTGTTTTGCTGGAATTTAATATCTGAAAAAAGTCTTAAGCAATTCTTAAATAAAAACCCTTCTAACATCAGAGATCCTATATTTAAGAACAATGGGAATGCAAATTATTCTTAAACAAATCCTTATGATTCTAGTGTTAGAAAACTTTGGTGTACAACTGGTCAGTATCTGCTACGTGACTTTCAGTTGCAAGGAAGGGGATCAAAGAGCAACCTGATTCATGCTTAATTATGGCTGTATTTCTATGCAGAATTCTTAACCCTGTGAGGGGTTCAAGACATATCACTGTTCCTGGTCATATCACTTATAGTTTCATACTCAAGACTGGAGATACGCAAAGCGAGTGGCCAGACCACACAGGGCAGTAGAACTCTGCCCTCCAGTCTTTGCAGAAATCTGCCTAAAATGGTCAAGATTGGGTTAGTGATGGCCAGCTTTCCAAATATTTGCCTGTCTTTCAAGGTGGAACCAGAAAAAGACAAATATGCTCCCCCACATAATCACATGAGATGCTGTGCTTTTAGATAGCCCACTGGCAGCTCCCCCCATGCCAACCACCTCCACTTGGGGCACACCTGAAGCCTTCCCTTTTCCACTATAAAGCTTTTCTATTTATCCATCTGCGATTGAGTCTGTGCCAATTGTTAGTGGTGGACTCCCTTGCTAAAGCAGATTTTGTCCTGGACTAAGAAGCCTAAATCTACCCCTAAGCTTTTCATTTAAACAGTGATTGCATTTCTACAAAGCTTGGATTCTTTATCATTCAGCTTTCTTGCACAGGACAATGAAGGTATGTTTCAGATATAAGAGGCAAACAATGTCCTTTTACTTGGACATGATTTTAAAGAACAAGGGTGATGTACTCTCAGAAACTTTACTCGGTATGCGTATGTGCATGTCTTTTTGCATGTGTTGGTTTACCTGTTTAGAAGCTTTAACTGTCCCAGTTTTAAAAGCAAGGGGATGCCTGGGAAACTTGTCAATATCTGGAACTGGATAAAGAAACAATCAGCTGTCTTAGTTTTCCTTCTAACCTTCAGAACCCTGCCAATTCTGAGCGTATCATTACTATTATTATTATTTCTTTTTACTGCAATATCCCCTCTGCGCTATGTACCCTTGCAGGAGTTCTGCCTGACTCTGGCCCATGTATACTGCTCAGTGGAGACTGAAATATTCCTTCTGCTAGGCACTATTCTGCAGATGTATTCGCAGTGAGCTAGAATATGCTTGCCAGCCTTGGGAAGCTTTGAGGCAACAACAGTGTGAATTCAGTCATGGTAATTATTACATTAGCTCATGTCATTTTGTTCAAATACTTTCAACCTTTAAAATGTGGGCACTAAGCTCTAAGATCCAGTGCTCTCTCTAGCATCCTGAGGCTTGTATTGCGTACATTTAGTTAAAAGCAAACTCATTTTGAGGTTATAATTTGAAAGAACAATTTACAGTCTGCAAGCTCAGGTTCTATTCATGGACTTAACTCCTTTTTCTTGCCTGTCTCTAAAAATCCAGGCCATTGTATTCCACTAGCAATCGCTATTGTTATATTCTGCACCTAATAATTAAATTGAGTTCATTAACCTGGGTATTCTGCAGTTTTTTTGGTTTTTTTTGGTCATCAATTTTACATTCAGCAGTGCATAGGAAAAAATTTGTAGCCTTGAAAAATCTTGTGTAGGACCCTAGATTTAATATTCTTTTAAAATTTCATTTGTTCTCTCTATAGAGTTACAAGTTGTGCACTCTGCTTTTATTATTTTAATATTCACATTTAGCTTATTAAAGTCTGAAATTCATCAAGGTTTACTTTTAAAAATAGAAATGATCAACTGCTCCAGCTTTATTTATTCAAAAGGCCATCTTTTCAGCATTGGAATTGCAATAACATTTTTGCCCTAAGTCATGTGTGAGTCTCTTTCTGGACTCTCCAGTATATTTTGTTTGTCTATTCATGTGCCATGACCACACCATCTTAATTACTATAGTGTTACAGTGGGAAACTGAATATCAAATACACCATGTCCAGATTATATAAAAAAATAGAACTCTGACCAGCCCAGCAGTCCAACCACAGCCTCTGCAGCTATTGACCTAGAATAGTCAGGATCTGGTCAATTTCTACTCATTTCCCTAGGTTTTGCCCTTTCTTCCAACATCGGGACCAACAAAGGAAAACCAAATACGTTTTGCAAGCCAACCACCTAAAACATGCTGCTTTTACTTAGTCTGACTACAGTTTTCTCACACCAGTAACCTCCAGTCTTCACACCTGAAGCCTTTCCTTGTTTTCTTTTACTGTAAAGCTGCACCCTTCTCCTGCCTGCCTATAAGTTCCAGCCAAGGAATGGTGGCTGACTCCCTTTCCATAGCAAGCTTTGAATAAAGAGTTCCTGTTCTCATTTGGGTTAGGAGTGTCTTTGTTCATTTCCACCATTATAAGTCTCAAAATGTAGAATGTAAAGTTTTCCAACTTCTTTAAGAATGTCTTGGCCATGCTGGGTCCTTTGAATTTCTAAAATTTTAGAACAAGCTTCTCAGATTCCACAAAAGTTTGCTTGTTTTTTTAATTGGCGTTGAATTTAATTTATACACCAGTTTGGGAATAGTAGAAATCTTAGTAATACTGAGTCTTCCAATCTGTGAAAGTGGTATATGTTTCCATTTAGTTATGCCTTTAACAAATTTCTCTCAGCAAAGTTTTGTAGTTTTCAGTGTAGAAATTTTATACATGTTCTTGCAAATTTATTTTTAGGTATTTTATGCTTTTTGTTGATTTTACTAATATCATTTTTGTTTTGTTTTATTTTTGTTTTTGTTTTTGAGGCATAGTCTCACTCTGTTGCCCAGGCTGGAGTGCAGTTGTGTAAACTCAGCTCACTGAAACCGCTGCCTGCTGGGTTTAAGAAATTCTCCTGCCTCAGCCTCCCAAATAGCTGAGATTACAGGCACATGCCACCACACTCAGCTAATTTTTTTTTTTTTTTTTTTTGTATTTTTACTAGAGACAGGGTTTCACCATGTTGGCCAGGCTGGTCTTGAACTTTCAACCTCAGGTCATTGGCCTGTCTCGGTCTCCCAAAGTTCTGAAATTACAGGTGTCAGCCACCATGGCCGGCCTTTGTTGCTTTTATAAATTCCATTTATTTTTTTCTTTATTTTTCAAAATGGATTGATTATTTAATGATTTCTGATGTATGTTATGATTGTGTTGGTGTGGCAGGGTGGAGAGAGAGAGAGAGAACACATTCTCATGTTCTTTGGAACTTGAATTGTAGAAGTTCTTTGAACACCGTTTAAAATGATTTTTTTCTTTGTAGCTGGGCACGGTGGCATGTGCCTGTGATCTCAGCTGCTTGGGAGGCTGAGGCAGGAGAACTGCTTGAACAAGGACTCAGGAGGCAGAGATTGCAGTGAAGCAAGGTCGCGCCACTGCACTCCAGCCTGGTCTGCAGAGCAAGACTCCATCTCAAAAAAAAATGATTTTTTTGGTAAAGATGTGTTCTTGCTTCTACCAGGAACCTCTTGGTACTTACAAATTTGGAGGTTTTGTAAAGAAATTGTGACTTGGCCACTCTGATGGAGTACTTTCTAATTACTAACTTACCATGGTGGTTGTAATTGTTTGGGAATCATAGCTTTATGCAAGAATTTCAAACGTCACTTCCATTTTTTCAGGCCAAAACCTTAGACTTAAGTCCTCAGCACAGAGACCCTTAAATGAGAGGCTTAATGGCAGTCAGGATTTGGAAGACTACTTTAGGGCAAGAACTTGATTCTTAGTTAACCATCAGATCAGATTTACTTAAAAAATAAAAGAATACTTACGTTTTACCTGTTACTTTAGAGGTTCCATCCTGGAAAAACAGTTGCTGCAACATGAAATCTGACATAATGCTAGCAATGGAACATCTAGACTTTAAAACATATTCTTAAATTAGTATTCCTAAAATTCATAATCAATTAGGTAAGAGAGTATCATGCAGTTACTGAATTTTTTCTTTATTATTTCTACTTGATTCTTTAACACTGGAGCATGAAAGAAGTAGTCGTACCCCAAACCAAAGAAGGATGTTTATGAAACTGAAGAAAAACTTACTGCCTGAATCAGCTCCTCTGAAGAAGGTTACTTGAATTTGTCTACTAATGTGGTTAAAAAAAAAATCCTTTCTTCTTACCTGTGCAGTTAAAGTTAAGCAGAAAAGACCTCACTAAATTATTTGTGCAAAAAGTTATGCATATCTAATAGATTAAAATTTATAGAGCCTTCTAACTTTAAAATTTCACTGCAAATACACAGAGATACACAAAAAGTTATTCTTAATTTAGTGTTTCATGAAAATTCAACACCATCATTCTTTAAGGAAGACAAGGGTATCTTTATAGCCCACTAGTTCTCTCTCTGCATTCCAATAATGGTGATGATTAATCCTATAGTTCAGTACATTATTTCTTCAATGAGTAATATCAGTGCTATAAATCAGATTTTCATATTTTTATTTTCCATTGACTAGCTCTTCAAATATTTCTGACTTATGGTAAGCCCTTTCCTGTATTTTTCTTCAATGTCTCTATTAAATCTTTGCCATGACTTATCAACATGAAAAATGTTGGAGAAATTGATTTAGGGTATGATGGCATCATTAGCAATGTGGACATACAAATCTTCATGTTATTATATTATTTCCCTCCCTCCCTTCCTTTCTCCCTCCCTTTCTCTCTCCTCTTTTCCTCTGTTGATCCTTCCCTCCCTCCCTTCCTTTCTTCTTTCTTTCTATCCTTTCTTTCTTGATTCAATAGAAGATAAGACCCACTCATTGGATAACTAAATTTATGGTGGTTTTAGGACTCTGTTAAATAGAGAAAGACTCCCATCCAGCCTTATCAAGACCTGTTTATTTGGCTTTGTTCCATGATGAAAGTCTGTATATAAATCTTGGTTAGCTACCTTAATCTTATGTGAAATTGCTCTGGGTGTTGTATGAATACACAATGGACACAAATAAATTTTTTCCACTGCACATGCCAGTGTGACCCACAGACTTCAAGGGGCATGAACACAGGAGTGTACATTCTCAGCAAATATACACATGGCACATGGTAGCTGGTCAAATAAATATAAGAGCAAATAAATATTTGTGAATTGGATAGATGTGATGCTGAATAGCCATGGATTTCAGTTACTCAAATAAATAATATTTGCCTCCTAACTTGAGAAAAGAGAGGACACTTCTCCATAGCTGGTGTGTTTTTCCAATAGTGGGTGCAGTCTGTGCAGCTTCTCTTGCCATTCACTTCCTTCCTGATCCCCAAGAGTAGTGGAATGACTTACCTAGGTCGTAAAGAGAAACAGGGCGTGCTTCTTCGCTTTCTACTGGGAGTCAGCAGCTCCATAGAGAGCAGCCATTCTTCTCTTTCAATATTGTGAGTCTCACGAGGGCAGTCTTACTAGGGAAATCTACCTCTCTTATGTTGGCTGAGACTCACTGGAGGGGAAAGATTTTGGGATCAGGACTAGATTGCCTCCAGACAAAAATGACATTCTTCAAGATCTGCCATATTGGCCATCAAGGTGACATTTTGATGTTCATAAACCTTATGTATTTTTTTTCTTAATTAGCTCAGAACTTTCATGGAAAGAGGATGCTATTACTCGAGCCCCACTGGGACTCAAACATGACTTGATTCCATGTATTGTCTTAAGCATCCTCTGCTAGACACATTCAACCAGAGCAATGGTGTAATGTTCTTCCATAAAACAATGTATGTATACACACACACCACATAGTTATGTGTTTATGTGTGTATGCACATAAACAATTGGTATTTGTGTTTCACTTCTAATTTTCCAATGCCCGTATTATAAAGGCTAGCCCACAAAAATGTATTGATATGGCACTAGATATAAACTCTTCTTTATGTCTTCATTACAAAAGTAAGTAGTTCTTTTTTATTCTTCTTCCAACAAACTATAACCTTGAGGCTGCTTTCTTTCTTTTAATTTTTTTACATTTATTATGCATGAATCACATCTTTATGATTCAGTAGGCCTTAGAGTTGAGAGTAAATTATATAAACTTTCATGAGTGACAAAAAGTATTGTGTATATCGGTCAAAATGTCAGTTATCTAAATAAAACATGACATTCAAATTATGTTACATAGAGGGTCATAGGCCAGCAGCTCAGATGGAAACATAATTTGTCTAATAGAATCAACTGTGATTGTGAGTAAACTTTATAATCTGCAGCTCCATGCTGTTTGGGTTGAAGTAACTTTCTGGAAATGTTTGAAATTAGGCAAGTGTGGGTTCAAAAATATCAAATTATTGAAACTCTGGGATATTTACCGTCAGATTAATAATTGTATCATTGTTGATGAGGTTCATAGATGTTAAATACTAAAGAGTTTTATTTCTCTTTCTAATATCTGAGAGTGAACTGACCTTCTTATTAAGAATTCTGGAAATAAGTTGCATAGACTGTGTTACAGAGCAGCAAGTTATTTGCTGCTTCTGTTTTAAAAATTTCTCTTGTACATATTTCTCGCTATGAATGTTCTTGAAGTTTAGATTTCCTTTCATAGAAACACTATAAGACTTCAGTTACTTGAAATGACCTTGCAAAGAAAAAGAGACAGCAGAATAGTGACAGAGTTTATAATAAGTCTCCACACCTCAAATCACATGGATGAATACTTATTCCCGAAAGTAGAATTCCATGAAACCCTTAACCCTCTGAAACCTATACTGATGAAAAGATGCATGCCAACAAGAATCCAGAAGACAATGGTGGCTTTGCTTTTATTGCGATTTTATTTTTAACTTTAGTGTAACAATCAACTTCCCAACCACTATTTGCTTAAAGTGAGATAAAATTAATTTTTAATGACTAAGAACACATCTAATTGGGCAGAAGTGGAACAAAACCCAGGATCAGCTCATTGGCTGTGATCCAGAGCTCCACTTAAGACATGCGTGGTCTCAGAGACCCATCATTTTCCTTGAGAAAATGAAGTGGATTAACTATTTTCCCTAAATACATAGTGTCTGGCATAGTTAGACCTCATGACTGTCTAACAAATATTGAATGGCTCTGCTAAAGGAATTACAAAAAAAATTAAAAATGTATCTATGTCTGTCTATTCTATCTATCTATCTATCTATCTATCATCTATCTATATCTATCCATCTGATATGGTTTGGCTCTGTGTCCCCACCTAAATCTCATCTTGAATAGTACTCCTATAATTCCCACATGTGGGAGGGACCCAGTGGGAAATAATTTGAATCATGGGGGGCATTTTCTCCCATACTGTTCTCATGGGATTGAATAAGTCTCACAGGATCTGATGGTTTTATCAGGGGTTTCCACTTTTGCATCTTCTTCATTTTCTCTTGCTGCCACCATGTAAGAAGTGCCTTTCACCTCCCACCATGATTCTGAAGCCTTCCTAGCTATATAGAACTGTAAGTCCAATTAAACCTCTTTTTCTTCCTAGTCTCGAGTATGTCTTCTTCCACAATGTTAAAACGAACTAATATACCATCCTATCATCTGTCTGTCTATGTATCTAGCCTATCATCTACCTATCCAGCTATTATGTATCAATCTATCCATTCTATCATCTGTTTATCTGTGTATCTGTCATCTATTTATCTACTTGTCTTCTGTCTATCTTTAATAATAGAAAATTTCAGACACAGTTGAATTTTTAGTACCTTTTCTCCACTTACTTCCATACTGTCTTCTCCCCTTGAACCCCCCAAAATCTGGATCATAAATTTGGTATTTAGTTTTTAGACATGTTTTAAAATTGTTGGTATGCATTAGCTATTCAGAAACTACATGTAGACATGTTTTGCATGATTTAAAAGCTGAAGTAATGTAAAGTATTTGTGTAAATAAATGCAATTATATTGTGCATATCGTCCTGGTACTTGCCATTCTCCATTGCCTTCAATTTGTTAGAGTTTTTTTCCTGTTAATATATCTTTAGTTGACTCATTTGTTCCATTGCACATAATTTCATTGTGCAGCTATACAACACATGGTTTTGCTCCTCTATTAATGCAAACTTCAGTTGTTTCTGTTTTTCTGCTGTTATAAAAAATGCCTCAAGGAGCATTCCTGTACACGTCATTTTGAACACCGATATGAGCACTTCTTTAGCGTATATAATTAGGAATTAAATTGCTGATTCAGAGGGCAGGTATATTTATTTAGTATTGTTTACCAAAATGGGGTTTGAAACAATTTACCTGCTGACAATTTAATTGAAGACTTTTAAATATTTGCTGATCTGATCGTTATAATGTAATAACATATCATACTTAAGGTTGGTTTTTTTTTTTTCTGTAGAGACAAGGTCTCGTCATATTGCCCAGGCTGGTCTTGAACTCCTGATGTCAAGTGATCCTCCCACCTCCACCTCCCAGAGCTTACTTACTGTTTTTATTTGCATTCCTCTGGTTACCCTTGCAGTCAAATATCATTGTATATGCTTATTCGTCATTTGGATTTTCTGAGAATTTCTTGTTCAGATTTGACCACTTTTTCTCTAATAGATTTATAGAAATTTACACACACAAACACACACACATATACATACATTATGAATACAAAATCTTTCACATTATATATTTACATATATATACTATTGATATAAAACATTTGTCAATTACATGCACAAAAAAACTGATAACATTGGTGGTTTATATTTTGTATCTTGTTTATTGTTGTTTGTGAAAGTGGTGGCCAAAATTCTATTGTGTAACTTTTAAGGCTATGAAAATATCAATCCTTACTCTGTGTGTGTGTGTGTGTGTGTGTGTGTGTGTGTGTGAGAGAGAGAGAGAGAGAGAGAGACAGAGAGAGAGAGTCTCACCCTCTTACTCTAGCTGCTGTGCAGTGGCATAATCATATGGTTATAGCTGACTACAGCCTTAGAATCCTGGGCTCAAGCAATTCTCCTGCCTTAGCTTCCCAAGTATCTGGGACTACAGTTGCATATTGTACCACACCTAAGACTAGATTCATGTTTTTAATGTCTGGTTAAGAAAACTTTTACTGTTCCAAGTCATAACATTTTAATCTATTTTACTCAGGTACAATTATATATTTTTTTTCAAAATAGCCTTCTTGTAAAGTTATCTGCTTCTGAACTCTAATAGTTATCAAGTCAGGTATTTAGGCTGCAAGAAGTGTTATTATAGCTGAGGAATAGAAAATAAAATGTATATCCCATGCCTAGGCTTAATTGCTAATAAAAAGTAAAGATAATCACTGCAATTCTAAAGTATCTTTAACAACCCGAACAGGAACAGAGGTAAAACAAAATCACCTTTGTTGAAATCTTGTTGGTATCAGCCACATACCATTATGCAAGCAATTAAAACTCCGCAGCGATGACTATTTGAGCTAATTCACCAATACAAATCCCTCCTGTTTAAGGGTTTAGGACATTCATACCAAGCCTAGCTGGGGCCTTTCTTAAATCGTTTTACTCTAATTCCTACAAAAGTTCCCTTGTGGTAATACCTCTTGCTTTCTATGTACCTAACTAACCAGCTGAGGTGGGCTGAGCTGTACAAAAGCCCCATAAATAAACTCGATTTCTTTTAATGGCTAGTATACAAGCTGACGTTTTGTTTCATAAATTATTCTGTATCATCATTTTGAATCAGTTTACCAGGGCTTGATCAATGCTGGGTAAATAGATAAAAATTGTATTTTGGGACAAGTTCAGACTGTATTGATCTGAGAGCAGAGGTGACAGCATTTATCAGTGTAGCCTCTAGCCTTTTGCTATTGCAAAAACTTGGCAGAACCAGATGTTAGTATCATGTGGTTAAAAGACACTCAGTTAACTGCCCAGATAATTCTTATAATGCCTTGGAAGAGACCCACATAACTTGCAACAGCTAATTTTGTGTGTCAGCTGGGCTGGGTCCGAGGATCCCCAGAGATCTGGTTAAACGTGATTTCCAGGTGTGTCTGTGAGGCTATTAGGAATGAGATTAGCATTTGAATCCGTGGAAGTTGCAGGCAAAGATCTTGCTCTCTGCAGTGTGGGTGGGCATCACCCAATGTGTTGAGGCTCTCAATAGAACAAAAGGCAGAAGAAGGAGGAATTTACCTTTCTCCTTTTTTCTTTTGCCTTATTTCTTGAGCTGAGACATCTCATCTTCTGTTGCCTTGGACAGGGGTTTACACTATCGGCTGCCTAGTTCTTGGACTTTCGCATTCAGACTGAATGACACTACCGGACTTATTGGGTCCTTAGGTGTACGTGACAAATCATGGGCCTTTTCAGTTTCCACAATTTCATGAGCTAATTTCTTGTGATCTCTCTCTTCCTTTCTCTCTCTCTCTCTCTCTCTCTCTCTCTCTCTCTCTCTCTCTCTCTCTCTCTCTCCATCTTTTCAGTTGGAAAAACAATCTCCAATTGGCTCTGTTTCTCTGAAGAACCCTGGATAATACTTTATTCTACCCATGTGATTGCTTGTAGCCAGTCTGGAAAATCTGAGAATAAAATACAATTAATTATAGACCTACATGATGCATGCATACACATTAGTTCTCTCAGCACAGATACTTGGTACATTGACCCTAGCCCTCTGTGTAGGTTATAGCATCCTAGCTAGATTGACATGGGTCTCTAAGCAGTTAGAGGTGAGGAAAAGTTGTGGGTAACCAATACAGTGCCTACTATAGCTTAAGGCGTTAGGTCAGGGTCCCAAAAGGTGGCTCCTAGACTGCGGTTCTTGGGATCTCAGGGTGTGGAAGCCAGCAAAGGAGTGAGAAAGCTGGAAGAAAAAAGGACAAAGTCAGAGTGTGATTCCTGCAAAGTCCCAGGCTCCATCTGATCTCTGGGGAACACTGAAGCTTACACAATGTCTTAGAGGATTTCTGAGTGGGTTTTTTTTTTTTCTTTTTCTTGCCAGGAGGTAAGGGAGTGGGGCATTCCTATCTACCCCCATTCAATCATTGACTATGTTGGCTGCAGTTTGGGACTTTGGTGAGTGAGAGGTTGGAGATGCAGAATGAGAAGTGACATTAACTACTGGCATTTCTCCATGCACCAGCAACCCAAGGACGGCAGGTCCCCTGATAAAAGTGCTTAAAAAAGCACTCAACAGTGAGTGGTTGGCATGCAGAGTAGGTAAAAGGCAGCTGCTGAGAATTTGGCAGAGAAGCAACTTTGGCTACATTGGTCACTCAATATTTGTTGAACTAAAGCTCCATTTGCCTGTAGACTGCAATGATTCAATCCATAGCAAATTGAAGACTTGAAAATAAAAATAAATGCACCCAGAAATCCATGTTCATCTCAAATACATTCCTTGCAAAAAACAATAATGTAATTGTTGATGGCTTTTTCCAGAAATCATCCTTAAAGAAAATTGTCTAATCACAAAATGTCCTTTAAAAACAGATTTTGGGCTGGGCACGGTGGCTCATGCCTGTAATCCCAGCACTTTGGGAGGCCAAGGTGGGTGTATCACCTGAGGTCAGGAGTTCCAGACCAGCCTGGCCAACATGGTGAAACCCCGTGTCTACTTATAATACAAAAATTAGCTGGGAGCCTGGGCTGATGCAGAAGAATCGCTTGAACCCCGAGAGATGGAGGTTGCCTTGAGCCGAGATTGCGCCATTGCACTCCAGACTGGGTGACAAGAGCAAAACTCTGTCTCAAAAAAAAAAAAAAAATAGATTCTGTCAGCCACATGTGTCTGGACGAATCTGGAGTTTCTAGGAGAAGAATTGGTTCATCAGAAAAGACAGAGGGGATGTAATTTGGGGGGAAATTATTGAAGAGATTTATGTAGTGGCAGAAATGGTTATAACTTGGAAAGCAGCCAGAAAACGCTGAATCATGGGGATTAAGTAGGATCGATACTCCCTCGAACGGGTTGTCTTTGAACAAAAGAGTCAGTGAAGCATATGTGACAGCATTTCAATCTGGAAAGTACTCATAAGTGCAATATTTCTCCCTGATAAAAAGTTTTAATGAATGATTTTTCAGTCATAACCCTGGGTCTTTTTTCCCCTTGATGATTTTTTTCTTTCTTTCTTTTTACAGAACAGGAACTGATTTAACAGTTAGATACAAGTGTGATTCTATTTTCAGAACTTTATTACTTGTTCATTCCTTGTCATCATTTGCCACCATAGGATAGGATATAGCCAATTACAGCTCAGAAGCCAAATTCTGTCCATTCCCTCCTTTTGTAAATAAAGTTTTATTGGAACACAACAATGCCCATTCATTCATGTATTGCCTATGGCTGCAATTTCATTCTACTTTGTGCTATAAGAGCAGCACTGAGTAGTTGTGACCAAGACCATATAGGCCACAAAGCCTGAAATACTTAGTATTGGCTCTTTGTAGAAGTTTGCTGACCCCTGCATTAGGAGATGGGTGAATATCAAAACCTACAGCACCTCTTCCCTTCCTCATCTGCTTTATAGGAAAACCAAAGGCCTCTGAGCAGATCTTTCAAAATCCTGGGAGAAGATAAGAGGTCAGAATTTATCTCAGGAAAGACAACAGGTCCTAATGACTAATGTTTTCATTAACTGTCTCCAAAATACAGAGTGAAAAAAGAATGGAGAGGAAACACATCCAACTTTCATCAATGATATAATTTTGGGTAGTAAAGTGATAGCTGTATCTTTTTGTTCTTTGAATATTTATATTTTTTTGCATTTCAACAATAATTCTGGAAGTATAGCTTCTATAATAAAAAACATTTTTTAAAAGCCCTACGAACTTGTAAAAAATATTAGAGCATTCCTTCTCTGTAATCAGTAGGTGGTAGGGTTGGATCTTGAACATAAATCAGTTTCTAATGAGCATCTTCAGTGCCAAGAAAATTTTACTTATTTCTCCATGAGCATGACAATAATTTTCTGGAATAAATATCACCATTCTTACTTTGGAAGGCTGGAGTGATTTATCCAGCACTGCTGTGTTTGCGAGGGAAGGAGAAAGAGTTGAGTCCACAGCCAACTTTAATGCTTGTGGTCTTTGCAGCATATCACATATATGAAAATTATCAAGTACCAAATGAATTCAAAGCATTATGAGGTGTGTGCTAATAATTAACCAAATAATACATTCCCTACACAATAAGAGCACAACAAGGTGTTACTATTGAGGCACTGCCTATTGCTGGAAAAAAATGTAATGTATTTATTGCATGCACACACATATGTATATATATGTATACACACACACATATATTAATATATCCCAAATAAATATGCTAACAAATAATAAATCAGGGAGTAATTAAAGTAATTTTAGAGTCATAATCTCCATTACAAATGTACCTATTAGGCATGCATTAATATTCATAAGTAAATACTAAGAGGTTTTAAAAATAGATATTTGATTATGGGCTATATTTTCCCAGGTACATTAAGTTAGGTCAAATGCTGGTTTCATGTGCTTAAAATAGGGTTAAAAGGAGCTTTTCTAGAATAGTAGTTCTATGATGTTCTCCTGTTCAAGGCTACCTTTGTTGGCTGTCCTCTGATAAATGACTCCATATATTGAAAAATGCAGCTGACCTGATTTGTTATTGTACCACAGGACTTTTCAGAGCCTTTACCAAATTATTGTTCTTTGTAAATATTCAGGAGAGGGTGCTAGCCCACAACTTTTCTCGGCGTGCTATTTGTCAATGTCTGAAGGCATTGTTGCCTGTCACTCTGGAAGTGGGTGGTGAAATTGGGATCTGGTGGGTAGAGGCCAGAGACATCCTGGTAGAGGCCAGGGACATCCTACAGTGCACAGGACAGCCTCTCACAGCAAGGAAGGGTCTAGGCAAAATATCAGTAGTGGCAAAGTTGAGAAATTTTGGGTTGGGGAGAGAGGGGATTGAAGCAGTTCTAGCTTTGCCTTACCCTGTGAAAAGCCTGATGTAGGCATTTCACAGAACCCAAGGGCTCTCAGAGGCACTGCCTGACAAAATATAACAAGTGAAATGGAGCAACTGAGTCTTGGAGGTATCACTGTCTGTGTGATGAAACAATGATTTGCTGAGCCAGTACGCATGAAGCTTACAGGCACCTCTGGAGAATCAATTAACACCTGGCAACTACCTGGATGCAGCACGTCCAGGTAATCTAGTCAACCAGGGCACATCAGCCTAACATTCATTTATTGGATTCAGCTCAAAGACTTCTGGTAAACACACACACTCTACTAGGAAGAGACAGCACTTGGATAAAAAAACTGTTATTAAACATTGACTTCAGGAGAGAGGCAGCTACTTTAGGTAAATGACTCACACCCAAAAGTGTTTTCCAGTCCAGCTCCAAGAAACAAATGTCAACCATAGAAGAAGGCAATATTTGGAAGGTATTAACTGTCCCAAGGTAATGTTGTGAAGGTTAAATAAAAGGATATTTGAGTTTACTGGGCATTTTGCCTAGTTCCTGGCATTTAACAAGTGTCCAATGACTGCAAAATATAAAAGAAGCACTTCACCAAAATTGGTGATGTGTGGGAGGACAAACAAAGCAGTGTTGAAATCTCACGATCCCATATTTTACACCAAGACAGAAGTTCCTTCTCTCATCTTCCTGGTTCTCAGGGCTTTAGTACACTTCACAGAATAATGGGCCTTCGGTGCTGCTAATGCACCAGTGATCCTACTGGGTCACATGTGCTCTGGGCCGCTAGGGTGATTCATAGCGGTTAGCAGGAGATATGAGTGGGGAACCATCAACTAGAACTAGAAATTCCTGTATCTAGCATAGATGGGCATACCTGAAGCACTGTGCTGGAAGAAATGATGTGTTTTTGCATTGACATGATATGAGCACCTTGAATTTCTAGAAAAACTAGAAAAGATTGAACAAGGCAGATGGAGTGAGCCAACCAGTAGAGCTCAAATCACTATGGTTTGAAGGGATCTGAATTGGACTCCTGGCAACATGGGACTGAGAAAATTCAGTTTAGATCATGATTAAATAAATCAGGGACACATAGAAAGAATAATAAACTGGAGGGAAACAATACCTGAAACAGTTAAATAGCTTTAGAAAACATCCAAATGACTAACCGGTAGTATTGACTTCTCTGGCATGATATGCCCAAATGAACGAAATAAAACGTAGTCATAATAATAATGGAATTGTTAGTGCAAAGAATATGCATACAATTCATTTTTTCATGGGCCTCATCCATCAGTTTATCTCTCCCTCACTTTTCCTCCCATTTATATTAATTGAGATGGTACTGGGTTCCAGGTACAGTGCTCAAACTTGGGAGTATGAAAATGATCTCCCTATGTTTTGGAGATCATAATGCACAAAGAGATATAGATGCATGCTGTGACAGGCAACATAACTATGGCAATTTTGTCAGGGTGAACAACATGCTTTGATGGATCAGAGATGCAGTGATTTCTAATTACACTGGAGGAATGAATTATGAGCTGAATTGTGTTTTATCAGACAGGGGAGATTAAGAGTTTTCTACTCAAAGAGAATGGAGAGAGCCAATCACAGAGTTAAAATGTCTGCTGCGTATTTCAAGTGTCAGCCAGAAGTGCAAGAGCACTAGAGTGGTTACACAGGCATAGGCAGAGGGGGACAGTGGGTGGGACTGGAAATACAAGTTTGGATCAGTTCATCAAAGGCCTCCAGTGCCAGGCATCTGAGGGTAGATGTTCAAGGTACATGAGTAATACTTACCTTTCACATCACCTTTTAATTCATTCTGGTCACTGTAGATCTGATACATTTTCTTTTTTTAGGTCAGGTGAAAAAAACACATTTCTTTTTCCCTTACCCATTTCTTCTTTACCTCCCTATTAACCAAGAAATGAATCCATTTCCAGCTGAAATTACACCCTACACCTCCAAACACCTAAAATCTCATCCTCTTGGCATTGTAATTTCTAATGGGGGGCAAAGAAGTTCTTCAGAAGGATTTAAAGGCTGTCAGCAGCCAAGCTCTTGGATCAAGTGTTCTTCCTGCTCAGAATGCAAATCCGCGTGTCTTCCAAAGGAGCCCAAAGAGAAGGTTCAGGATTTCATGACCCCTGGCAGTCACATAGCACTGCAGTGTTCACGCTGCTTTGGTTAGTTATTCATCTCCACATGTGAGCAGGGTCTGCTAGTGTTTTGATCAGCCCCAATTCAGAGATGAAGAAACAGACAAAAGCTGAAATGACGTCTCAAAATCAAATAGTCAATGCCAGCAGCAGGTAAAGAGCTTAGCTAAGTTTCTAGATTTCTGGCTTCTGTCTGGAATACCTGCTGTGTGTTCTCACCCGCCAAACTTACATGACACTGGAATTTGCTAATTATTGGTTTCAAACTAATTGTAAAAAGGAGAAGTCATATTGAATATAAATACAATATCTTCAGAAAATCCATTATCCACTGTATTGCATTTATAGGAAGGTGATTAAATCTCCATATCCAATGTGCTAAGTGAAAATGGGGTTGAAAGGTAGGTCTAAGGTTAGATCACTATGGATCAGAGAGAAAAATAATGAGTTTCTGTCACTTTTTGTGCCTTCAATGCACTAGGGATTCTGGGAATATTCTGGAGGATTGACGGAAAATAACCCATCCTGAAATGGGGCCTAAAATCTGAAAAAGGAAGCTTGTATTCATCACATGAATCAACTTGAATAGTTTGGTGAATAACAGTAGCATCAGACTGATTCAGAAGTAATAGGACAGCCAAAGACGTTTCTTAGTGTACTTATCAATACTGCCAGGTTCAGGGTACATGGATTCTGACTGAAATATTTCCTGAGATGTCTGGTATCCAATATATTTGATGTTCTTTCTTGGAGGCAAATTCTTTCATTAAAAAAACTTGATATTGGGGGGAAATTATTTTAAAATCTTTGGTTGATAGCTACAAATTATGCATATGTTTCCCAGAATTCTATGACATTTACAGAAGTCATATTTTATTTATTTACTTAAAAATCAGTTACTTAGTTAACAGAATTTTTATACTCTACATAATACACTCAATTTGAACAATAGAGTAGGGACTGTGGAAATGGGAATTCTTGGCCATCTCTCCATTTCAAAGTAGACATCTGTGTATCTTCTTTCCACATTTCTTCCCCTCCACCCTGCCCTGTTTTATAGGTATGTCACATGAGAGAGTTGCTATGCTATTAGTCAGTGTTGCTATATTTCAGAGTATGGGAGTCAACAAGGTCTTGTTCGCTTCCTCTCCTCTTGTGGGAGATGCACAGACTGGATGTTCCTATGCATCTTGGTTTGGAGGAAAGGCTTGGCCTTCCTCAATTCAGGAGGGACAATTAGGAGATTTGCTGGTCTTTAATTTTGCTGTTACTGCAAAGCTGGGATTGTTGTTATACTTTCTGGTCTTGCAAATATATTTGAACAAAGCTAAAATATGTCCTAGGGCATTTTTAAAGGAAATCTCATGAGCTTGTCATTTTTGATCCAAAGATATTCAGGTTTATAATCATTTAATTACTAAATGATTGGCTGAAATGGAGATTCACATGAAATGATGTATGCATACTTAAAATAGTACACTTAACTATATCTATAGCTATACTATATTTATCTATTTATAGATAGATACAGATCAATCTCTCTCTACTTATCCTCCACCAATGTTTGTAAAATAATATCAAGGTTTTTTTCTTTGAGTATGTGTTCACAGATTGGAGTTATTTTCTGTATAAGCCATATCCATGTTCTTTGTGGCCAACTGAGCTTCAGATGTCCTTTTGAGTGAACACACATGAGCTTGGAGGTGGATTTGCCTCAGTCAAGTCTTCAGATGAGACCTCAGCCCTGGCCAACACCATGGTTATAGCCTAGTGGCAGACCCTGACACAGAGGAACTGTCTAACTACTGCATGCCAAGATTCTTGAATAGGAACCACGAGCTAACAAATGTGTGTTGTTTAAGACACTACATTTTGTAATAATTTGTTATATAGCGATAGGTAACTAATTGACAGTATTTTTTTAAAGCAGAGGTAGAAATTACAACATATATAAAGAAATCTCAGTGCAAAATTCTTCTGGATTTTTACAATTTTCTTCTCAAGCATTTATGGTTATGCTGCTCCTACCAAATTTAATAGAAATATTCAGCTCACTTTTACTTAGTTTTACAAAAACCCACCACTATGTTCTTTTGAAAGTAGTTCTTTTTTGCAATGCAGTCAAATAAGATTAGGTCACATTCTGGTTAATTAAATCCCATAATTACAATAACAAGTACAAGTTGTAACACAGTTTCGGGATCATAGCAATGGATTTATGGTAGGCAAACAACTCTACTCACAGAAGCAGAAGGTTGTAGACAAACTAGAGACTGCCATATTTATGCTAAGAGCTCAGCATGTTAGTGAACTAGGCAAAATGTTTTACAGAAGTGATGGGCTCTGTTGATGAATCTGACAAGATGATTAAGTGGAGGTCATTTTAAGAAAATTTTACTCTGATAATAAAACTAATAATTTTTAACACGACATTTCTTTTTTTTTTTTGTATACTCCTGCCAAATTAGAAATCTTTAAAGAGAACAGAAGGTTCAAGGAATGAGACATTCTCAACCTTCAGTAATGTTCTTTTGATTCTACCCTGGGGAGTAATTATTTAATTCATAATAAGTTTGTCATAAACATGAACTGAAAAATGGGAGATACCCAAAATTTCTCTGTTGTCATATATCTGGTTTTACTCCCAAATTATCTGATAAATGTTCCCTGGCAGCAAGTTTCATAAATGTTAAACACGATTTTATATTATAAGAAGAAACTCATGGTTCTATCCATCTGTTCACTGAAAGTAAAGAAAGGAAAAAAACACTTTTAAAAGAATATAGAGTCAGATATTTTTAACTTGTCATGCAGGAAAATGACCCAAGTTTGTGAACTCTCTATTTTGTATGGCATCTCATGAATTTCAGTCTTATTTTTTGAAAGAAATAGACCCAAACTCACAAATGGTCATTGCAAGAGATAAGTATGATTTCTCTGAAGTTTTCTACTTGGGCTTATTACTCAGATGAGATGGACTATATGACCTTGGAGTGGGAGTCAAACCAGCCATGGGAGAAAGCAAAGAGGATGCTGATGGTGGCCCCTCATCTTATCAAGCACAGAGCTGCACCTTAATGGATGGAGAACCCAGGTGACCAGGTGCAGATGCTTTCAAAGACCAAATGGAATTTTGATTCACTGAGTTTCTAAGGAATGCTAGCTACTTCATAGATCCAAATGCTAATATGTATTATCAATGTAGAAACTGACTGAACACTGTCCCCGTAATTTGGACTCCAGGGGCTTCACCAGGATGTTCTCTGGCTGGAAGTAGGTTCCTCCTTGATCCTGAGTCCTCTAATGGAACCTAAAAATTAATGTCACTGGAATTCTTAAAGACCGTCAGCTAGACATCTGTTCCCAGAAGCTCTTTATATCACAATTTAGGATTATATAATATATACTTCTATAGTATATAAATGCAATTGCTATAGAGCTTTCGAAGAAACCCAATAATTTCACAAGTATAATCTTATTTTATTTAAAAACCACTGTGGGATAAGTGATAACACTAGGCAGGCACACATTTCATGTAATTTCCATTTGATATAACAAATATCACACCCTGTTTACTCTATGCCAGATGTTGAGCCACAGAATGGCATAGATGCTGTTCCTCACACCCTTGGAGCTTATGATGATTAGGAGAGACAATTTGACGACTGCAAAAAGGAACATTTAGCAAATATAGTGTATGGCCAACCTAGATTTAGGAGCTTAAGTGCCAATGAAGAACAATTGACGCCTGAAGAGACTAAATAATTGCCAGAGGCCAGACAATTCCAATAAATAACAAACAAGATGTAATTCCACATCTTTCCTCCTATATCTACATAAAGAACACAGTTTTTCCAAAAATAGGAATGTGTTGACAGGACACATGAAGATAGTGTCTGAACTTTCACGGTGGACAAGTAATTGATTAATTGTGAGTTCCATCTTTAGGTCCAGTCAGCATGCTGGAATTTTGAAGGCAAAGTCCCCTTTTCCTTGAAGGTTATAATCTAGTTCAACATGTGGACACTTAGAGAAGAACAACAGACACTGGGGCCTATCAGAGGACAAGAGGGTGGGAGGAGGGAGAGGATCAGGAAAAATAACTAATGAATACTAGGCTTACACCTGGGTGATGAACTAATCTGTGCAAGAAACCCCCATAACGCAAATTCACCTATATAACAAACCTGCACATGTATCCCTGAACTTACAATTTAAATTAAAAAATTAAAGTTAAATATAATAATAATCTAGTTCAAAAACAAAGATATTCTCAAATGGAGCAATAGAAGAGGGCAATCTGGTATGTATTGTCACAATTCTGTGGGACAGATAACACGTGGTGACAGTAATTAAGAAAAGGCAAGAGTTTAGGTCTCATTTGTCAGTTTGTGTTTTTGTTGCTATTGCTTTTGCTTGGCCGTAATTTTTTTGCCAAGGCCAAAAGGAAGAAGGAGAAATTGTTCTACCAAAAAGGCGCAGGCACTCATATTTTCATTGCAGCACTACTCACAGTAGCAAATACATGGAATCAACCCAGATGCCCATCAACAGTGGATTGGATAAAGAAAATGTGGTACATATACACCATGGAATACTATTCAGCCATTAAGAGAATGTGATCATGTCCTTTGCAGCAACATGGATGCATGTGGAAATCTTTATCCCAAGTGAACTAGTAGAGAAACTGAAAACCAAATAGCACACATTCCCACTTATAAGTGGGAGCTAAACATTGGGTACACATGGTCATAAAAATGGGAACAATATTCCTCTGGGTATATAACTAATAATGGGATTGCTGAAATAGAGAATCAAATAACACATGTTCTCACTTGTAAGTGGGAGCTAAATGATGACAACCAATGAGCACATAGAGTGGAACAACACACACCGGGGCCCATTAGAGGGTGAAAGGTGGGAGAAGGGAGAGGATCAGAAAAAATAACTGATGGGTATTAGGCTTAATACCTGGCTGATGAAAAATATTTACAACAAATCCCCATGACACAAGTTTACCTATGTAACAAACTTGCACATGTGCCCCTGAACAAAGTTAAAAATATGGGACAAGAGACTCTAGGGAATATAAGAGGAGGAGGGAAAGAGAGGTGTAAGGGTTGAAAACATCTTTCTATTAGATACCATGCTGGGGAATTCATTTACATACTCCAAACCCAAGCATTATGCAATATACCCACATTACAAACCTGCACATATCCTTTATTCTAAAATACATGAAAAAAATAAAAAAGAATGGGTGAGAGAGCCTGGCTCTCAGGAAAGTATGATCCCCCAAAGCCCACATCCTCATTACATCCCACACACGATGCAGCATTCACTCTTCCCCACATACATCCTGGCCTTTTCTGGCTTTAGCATTCTGGGTGTTTCTATATTCTTTTTTCCAGAATATTCTGTCTCAGAAGACTCTTCTTTATTTAGCAAAAGCCCGCTTTAAATGCCACTTCCTCCATGAAACTTCAGGCCCAAATATTTTCTCTGTTCATGAAAAGTCACCTGCTACGTCACACCTTTATGCAATTATTTCTAAAATGCTAACAATAATGCTACTCCATTCATGTGAAACTATAGAGATTCAATGAGAGAATCAGTGTAAAATTCCTAATATGAGATGTGGCTCATGAGTGGGGCTAAACAAGGGTGAGCCTTCATTACAGTTAATAGTAGTATTACCATTGATGACAATCCACAGTCTTCACTTTGCACACTATCATGACAATTAAAACTCACACATGTTGGAACCATGTTTTCACTTTGCACCATTCTGTGGTCACAGATTTTCAGGGAGAGAACACAGTTCTCATGGGCATGAGGTTTAGCATCAGGGGGACATGTCAAGAGAAGGCTGTGTGTAAGAACAATAGGAATAATAGGAGTAACTGACAGGTTTTGCACTAATGAGGAACTTGAGTTAGACCCTGAAAGTTCACATTCTTGTCTTTCAGAGAAGGAAAAATAAAAGAAATCTCTGGCATATTGTTTAAACTCTATACTTGCAGCAAAAATGTCTTAGCTGGGATTACTTGAATGGGAAGATGCAGAGTTGATCTTGGTTGGTGTGAGAGGACCTTGCACTCACTGCAGGTCTTCGTGAATTGTGATCTTCAACAGATGCATGGGCCACTGCTGACAGCACTGTCTCCACTGCTGAACCACCTGACATTGGTAGGATGTGTGGGCTGTTGTTAGGGTCATTGACACCATCCTAGGTTTCCTGGTTATGGCCTTGTGGTCCACTGCATCCACTTTTGTTTTCTGCGTTGTTTATGTCAAATCCTTGGACTATACCTCAGTTATTTTACGGAAAAAATGTGCATCCTGGCACAAAAAATGTAATGTGATTATTGTCATGATTATAGGCTGCTCTAATAAATATGAAACAACAGTTTTATATGGAAGATATCATTTGTGAGGTCTCTGGAGGACATTGATTCAAACTCACAGGGGCCTTCCCTTCTTCATTACAATGAAAATTGCTTTATTTTAAAAAATTACATCAGTAAATATAGTTTTACTGTAAAATACTCTGAACATCACAGAAGTAAAGCAGACATAAAATTGTATGTACAAATTCCACTTCCAAGAGAGAGTCACTGTAAATATACTGGTGAATTAGTATATTAGTATATCTACTGCTTAGATCTCTATGCATATATATACATTTTTACAGAAAGACACATCAGTTATTTTTATGCTCTCTCAAATTTGCTTCCCCCTCCCAAGAATACATCAAGGACAGTTTTGCTGTCTATCTGTATATCTCTACTATGTATCTATCCATCCATCTACCTACCTATCTCATCTACCCATCCATCCATCCGTCCATCCATCCAACATCTATCTATCTATCTATCTATCTATCTATCTATCTATCTATCTATCTATCGATCTATCTATCTATCTATCTATCTAATCTCTATCTCATCTATGTATTCATCTATTATCTATCATCTATTTCTCTATTATGTATCTATCTACCCATCTTTGTATATGTATCATCTATCTGTCTGTCTATCTATCTATCTATCTATCTATCTATCTATCTATCTATCTCATCTGTCTCTATTATTCTAAGTAACTCTCTAGGTTTCATTGTAATATAATTTGTTTAATCAATGCTATTGATGAATATTTAAAGTGTTTTTAGACTTTTCACTCTTAGACAAAAATGTGATGAGTGTACTTGTACATCTGTTTGACATTTGTCTTTTTTTCTTGGGATAACTTTCTAAAGTGAGAATTCTGAGTAGAAGGAAGTGCATGTATAATTAAGATATTTGAAACTTTCTTCCAACTGTCCTATGCAACTAGTGACATGGTATATTGATATTAGGCATTATCAACCTTTTTCAGCTTTGTCAATCTTAGTTATCAAAACAGTGACTTTTTTGATCCAGATGCATGAAGAAACTCTGAAACTCAATTGTTTTTCTTTAGTTGTAATAAAAGACATTCCTTTTTTTGCCATAGAATACTTTTTCTATTTAGTTTCCCTGGTTTTCTAATGATTCCTGGTGGGCTTGTTGTAGTTTGTCTTTATTATACTGAGACTAAGTTTGATTCTGCCTTGCCCTGGTATCTGCTCAGACCTCCTCTGTGTAACTGTTTATTGGCTGGGGATATTGTCATGGTCTCTTCCACAGAATAGGGAATCAGAGCAGACTGGGCTGCTATGAGATGTTAAAAAGGAGTATGGATTGGGTGTGGTGGCTCACGCCTGTAGTCCCATCGCTTTGGGAAGCTGAGGTGGGTGGTCACCTGAGGTCAGAAGTTCAAGACCAGCCTGGCCAACACGGTGAAACCCTGTCTCTACTAAGAATACAAAAATTAGCCAGGCATGGTGGCGGGCACCTGTAATCTCAGCTACACAGGAGGCTGAGGCAGGAGAATCGCTTGAACCTGGGAGGCGGAGGTTGCAGTGAGCCGAGATTGCGCCACTGCACTCCAGCCTAGGCGACAGAGTGACACTCCATCTGAAAAAAAAAAGGAAAGAAAAGGAGTTGGAGGGCAGGAAGTGGTGCACAAAGCAGCTGGTCTCTCCTCTTTGCCAAACTCCCATCATTAGAACAACTGGAAGGAAAAAGAAAAGACAGTGAGTGTCTTTAGGGTTTGTAAACTGTCATTCTTAAAAACTCAGGATTATGTGTTCATAATCCCCACTCTGTAAAACAGTTACAAGCATTTAAGGCTAAACTTTTAAGTTAGCTGGCCTTTCTTTAGGTAAATGTCAGTGCAGACTGTATTTCTGGTTGGTCCCTGTTATCACTTCCATGGTGATATTGAGATCCTTTACACATGTGTATCTCATCCATACATTGCTGACTTAGCACCTTCCATTGAGTTGTTCTGGATCATGCTTCACTGTTTCCTTCTATATCCCATTCTCACCATCATCTCTCTGTTGCCACCTACAACTGGGTGATAAACCCATGACTCATGGTAGATAACTCAGGAGTATTTTGTTTTCCAAGGAAATAATTTAAATGAAACAGTAGCTATTTTCTTGTAAGTAGTAAGTGATATCTCTATTTAAATAGAAGTAAAAGCAAGACAACCACACACACACACACACACACTCACACACACACACGCCTCACACACACACACACTCTTTCTCACACACATACACACACACCTCACCCACACACACTCTCTCACACACACACTCACACATTGGGAGGGTCAACTCTTAATTGGTGAAAAGAAAGGAAAGATATGAGTCAAGACATCTGAGTTTTGTCCCTTTTGTGACAATTGGACCTTTGGAAAAGTCACTTGATTTTTCTGTTTCAATTTTCCAGTGTATAAAATAGGCTCAGCTTTTATCTGTTTCATATACCAGGTTGATTTTTTGTTTGATTTTATTTCAAAAGGGCATTCTTAACTAAGGAATAATGCAACATTTAAAAACCATAGAACATTTTTATTTCTAGGATAATTTCTAGCTCTGAATCTAGGAATCTAAATGAAATTTTTAATACAACTCAAAAGTAGAAGCCTTTTCGTTTTTAACTTTCTATTGAGCTTTTTACTATTATAAAGAAGATATATAAATTAGAACAATATAAGCATGTATAATTTTTACAACAAAAGACCATTTTATCTATTTTAATTAGTAATTTTTATCAAGCATGTCTATGAGAATAATAAAGATAGCTAAGCCATTCTTTGAAAATGACTAAATGATTAGTAAGAAATAAGAAACAAAACACTATAAAGCACAAGAAAATTAACAGATGCTTAAAATTTAGAATATATGTTTTAAAAAGTATTTTCACTAGAATAAGAAGTGGCATTTTCCCTGGAACTTTTTAAAAAATTGCTTCATATGGTGTGGTCAAAGCATATTTAAATATTGCTATCTTTTATTTTTCCACCTAGCATCAGTGAGTTTGATGAAAAGATTGAGTCTGAGTGGCAGGTTAGGAACTACCATCACATGGGGGTTTGTTGGGCACCATTCATTCATCCACAAGGCAAGATAATCTTTGAGGGATGCTAACAATGGGGGCAAGGTTTCCAGGCAGATCGGGTTCATCCCGGTCAAAAGAAGCCCATAACGTTCATTGCAGCCTGAAAAGGAATAGCAATTGTATCACGGCAGGGTCTGCCTTTGGATGTGAGCATGAATGAAGTGAAAGATTTCTTACAGGTAGGACTCTGGGGGCTTAGAATAAGGACTTGGAGACTCTGATGTTTTCAGGGGCCAGAAAGGATGGGATAGGTGGAGTGGGCACCTGGGTAAGATGGTGTAGGTGTGCACTGTCTAAAAGAGAACATCTACTCAACTTCAGTCCATGGTTGCTAAGTAGAAATGCTGGTCATGTGTCACCAGGCCATCTACTTTCCAAGGAAATGTGCCCACCCTCTGTCATCTTGATGTCATGACCCCTACTTGTGCTGAGTACAGTTATGTAAGACCATTGCCTTCTTTCCATTGTTCATTTTATTTTATGGTTTTCCAAACCACAGACCAGCATTGAGCTATCCCAAAAGGACATGAAATTATATGAGTGTCTCTATCCAGGGTGCCCTCAGTCTTGATTTAACAAAATAAATTCCAGAAACCCTGTACCAGAAAGGGAAGGGAGTCAAGGTTTCAGAGAGTGTGCCTGGAAAGTATTGGTGGCTTTTTGTTTGATTTGTTTTGTTTCTGAAGAAATGAATGTTATCTTATCAAATGCTCTTTTATTTGCAAACAACAGAAAATCTCTTAAACAAGCTGAACCAAATAAGAAGAATTTATTACAAGGATACTATAGCATTCTTCAGAAACTCAGGGGATGATGTATAACTCAGCCTCTTGAGAACTGAAACAAGATGCTGCAAATATATTAGAAAACCGGCATTAGCTCTCTCCCTCTCCCCATATGGCACTGTAGGGAAAAAGTGTACTTTAATGAAAAACTATGCTGTATTAGTCCATTCTCATGCTGCTATGAAGAAACACCCAAGACTGGGTAACTTATAAAGAAAATAGATTTAAATGACTCACAGTTCCCTATGGCTGCGGAGGCCTCAGGAAACTTACAATCATGGCAGAAGGGGAAGTAAACATGTCCTTCTTCACATGGTGGCAGAAGAGGGAAGTGCTGAGCAAAAGAGAAAAAAACCCTTATAAAACCATCAGAACTCATGAGAACTCACTATCAGGAGAACAGCATGGAGGTAACTGCCCCCTTAATTCAATTACCTCCCACTAGGTCCATCCCATGACACATGGGGATTTTGGGGAGCTACAATTCAAGATAAGGTTTGGGTAGGGGCACAGTCAAACCATATCATATGCATTAGCTCTTACACACTTTTCCAGACAGTAAAGCTCTATCCCTGTTCACTGACTTTGAGCTATTTTATAACTCTGTAAATCGGAGATAACTGATAGGCAAACTCTGTCTTGTATGATTGAGTTTCAACTGATTCTCAAAAAAAGTCTACAGTTTCACCTTCTTTTTCAATTCAATTCATTTGCTATATATGAATTTGTGCATTTTTCCTCTTCAACCAGTTATAATATCTGTCTGGTCGTCTCATTGATTAATGAGTAAAATAAAATAGTTTACATATGTTCATTTTTTTTAACCTTTATGAAATTAATTCTTTTATCTTCTTTTCTGAAAAGCATCTCTTCCTGTCTTGCTTTTACTAATTCTGAATGCACAAAGATATATGGCTACTTCATCTCATGCTGACTTTGCAAGACCTTGCTTCAAAGAAACAGTGCTTCTAAATCTCATTTATAATTTCCTCCTAGAGAAAAATCTGTTTTTAAGTATCCAGCAGGCATCATTCTACACTTGCTACAATTGGGCATGACCAGAGGGTGATGCCTGCACTACTATCATGTTTGGTAACACAGCCCAGAATGTTTGGAAGTGTAGGGAGAAGTTCTCAGGAGTGTGTATCTTGTATTTTTGTGTGTGCGTGCATGAGCTCTTAGTGGTTGGGTGTTCTGATTGGTACTTATGCACAGTAGATATTCAAACAAAAATTTATTGCCACAATTGTCAGGACTGCAAAAATAGAATTGGGATATCAATGGGGCCAAAGATGATGTCAAACAGGAACAAACAGCACACATCCTTCATCTCACATTATTATTTCATGAAGTTTTGTGAGATGAAGGATGTGTGCTGTTTGTTCTTGTTTGAGGTCCTCTTATGTATATTGAGGGAACACAGAAAAGACACATGACTCACAATCATTCAAATTAGTGGCCAGGTGTGGTGGTTCTTGCCTGTAATCCCAGCGCTTTGGGAGGCTGAGGCAAGAGGATCACTTGAGGCTAGGAGTTTGAGACCATCCTGGGAAACATCGCTAGAACTTGTCTCTATGAATTTTTTTTTTTAATTAGCCAGGTGTGGTGTCTCTGTCTGTAGTCCTAGCTACTCGGGAGGCTGAGGTAGGAGGATTTCTTGAACCCAGAAGTTTGAGGCTGCAGTGAGCTCTGATTGTACCACTGTACTCCAGCCTGGGTGACAGAGTGAAACACTGACAAAAAAAAAAAAAAATGAAAGCAAAACCACACAAGTTCGTGTGTGGTAAGTCCTATAAAGAATTCCAGGTGTATGGGAGTTTGGAATAAAGGTCTATGGGAGTTTGGAAGAGGAGAATATGACTTCCTCTTTGAGGAAATTCAATTTGGCTTTATAGTATAAATGGCATTCAGTGAAGACCCTCAATAAGAGATCACATTGGAACATGTGTGCCAAGGTTGTGGTGGTGGAGATAGTATGGGTTACAAGGGTTTCACATGTTCTGTGGCAGGGACAACCCAAGCCAAGGTTCAGAATGTTCTGAAGCAAAGAATTATTGGGTGGAAGCAGGGAGGTATTAATGGTTTGAGCAAGTTGACACATTGGTCAGGCTGGGTGAAGAGATATTCATATTTGGGGTTGAGGACCAATTTACATACTCTAATACAAAGCATTATTTTTCTGAGGGTTCACAGTCGCCTTTGGGAGTGGATGTTCTGAACCCCTCAATGCAGGATGCAAACATCAGAATCAAGTTAATTTTATCAAATAAAAACATGTTTCTTCCAACAACAAAAGGGCATCCTGTGGCAACAAAGGGATGTTTGACCTCCTGAAAGACAACGATCAGAAAGTTTCTGGAAGGTCTCATTTATGTCATTAATGTAGGTGAGACACTATATAGCCACATGCCAATAAAGGCAAGACAAGGCTCGATTTACAAAAAGCAAGAATCTTTAAAATTTATGACATCACAGTTTCTTCCAAGGAAGCTTCAAACCTGAGAATCTGATATCTAAGATATTATAAAGCAGATTGAGGTGAATTTTAGGAGAAACGTTTTGAGACTTCTTACAGCTCCAGAACTGCATTCTTTGAACTTAAAGGAGGTCTATTGCTTAGAGTTTGGTATGATAAAAAATATTTCTTTTTTTTACTAGCTGTTTTCATCCTTGTGGCATTACAAAACAATTTATATTTTATTTATTCTTTTACAATTGCTGAAATTGAGACAGCTGAGTGAGAGATCTCTTTCCAACCTGGGAGACAATTTGATTGTTGTGTTCATATAGAAGCATCTTAATGTGAAATCTGAATCCGGAGGGCATGGAAGATTGAAAAGTGCCCTGGCAGAAGAAAACTAAAAAAATTTCTACTCTTTATTGGAAAGTCAGGGAACAACAAATGGAATTCACAGGTAGATGCAGCACCGTTGCTAAACTTTCACAGGATTAGCCAGCAAAGGTAGACAGTGGATTTGCACTTAAATCAACCTCTTTAATCTACAGCCACATGGTGCGCATATAAATGATGAATATAATGGTCAAGGAGGAAGAATGGGAAAGACAAGACTCGTGGCTAGGAAGCACTGGGTGGAGAGTTAAAAGAAAAACTTTGACAGTCACTTTCTGACTTTATAATATTTTTATTTCAAGTGGGTATCTGTAGTTGTAAAACATATGTAGCCCCTGAAACTCTATGCATTGGAAGAAATAAGTACAGAAACTGCAAGATTTTATGAATATTGAGAAAACATAATTCAAATATTTTGATTTCACAGAGTCAATACTGTATTATCTCATTTTGTTTCATTTTATGGAGGCACATGTCCTCTTCAAATATATATATTTATTAAGTCAAGAAACAGTCTTTTGTAGATAAATGTTAATCAAAAGAAGAAAGCAATAAAGTAAATTAAGAAAGAAAATTAGTGCTTACTTTTTTTTTTGGAAGGTATAGAAATCTAAAAGATGGTCAGGGTTTTAAACAACTTGAAAACATACTAGAAGTGAATCTTCTATGTTGAATTAGTTGAAAACATATTAAGTACTGAATCTCATAAAACCAGCAACTAGAGATGAAAATACATGCAATGGAAATAATTCATGTTTATTGCAGTCTAGTAACCTTATAATCAGTAGTTTTCTAGTCTGCTTGATATTGACATATTCATCATTTGATTTATAGCTAATATTCTTTTTCTACGATGGTAACTCAACTCTCAATACTCATCACCAGATTTTGCATCCTATCATTCAGGAGCCACATTTTCAATGCTCATAAATGCTTGTGTGTGGCAACATTTAACATTTGGGAAAATTGTTATTTTGACATTATTTTAAACATACAGAAGAGTTGCAGAAATATAACACAGAACTCTTGTAAACATTTTATATAGACTAACAAATTGTTTGCATTTTGCCCCATTTACTCACTCTCATTCTCATTCTTTTTCCATCTCTTTCTCTCTCCTCTCTCTTGACCGTTTAAGAGTAAATTACATATAATGATCTTTTATTCTTAAACATTTCAATGTATGTTTCTTAGAAAGAATAAAGACATTCTCCTACATAACTACAGTATAATGATCAACATCAAAAAAATTGACATTAGAAGTCCTAGCCAGAGAAATAAGGCAAGAAAAATAAATAAAAGGCATCCAAAAAGGAGTAAAAGAAGTCAAATAATCTCTCTTCACTGATGACTCTGTAACTAGAAAACCCTAAAGGCTCCAACAAAAGGCTCCTGGAAGTGAAAAATAACTTTAGTAAACTTTCAGGATACAAAAGCAAAGTACAAAAGTTAGTGGCATTTCTGTATACCAATACATTCAAGTTGAGAACAAAATCAAGAATGGAATCCCATGTCAATAGCAACAAAGATGACAACAATAGACACTGCAGAGTACCAGAGGGTAGGGGATAAGGGTTAAGAAACTGTGGGGTACTATGTAAAAAAAACCTGCACCTGTACCCCCTGAATAAAATAAAAATTGAAATTATCTTTTAAAATGTTGACCTTGATACATTCCTATTATGTAATCCATATTCCGTAATTAAATGTTGTCAATGTCCTCAACATTTTGTATATAAAATATACATGTATTCCAATCATAGGTGTAATCTAAGATCACACATTGCATTTAGCTTTTCTTTAATCTGAAACAGTTCTTCAGCCAATTATTTCATATACTAGTACTAAAAGGGATATACTGACCAACATTTACTTTTGATATTCAGTTGATTTCTCACGGAGCTGGTGGAGCACAGATATTGCAGAACATGCAGTTATAAGATCAACCTGAAAATGACAACAAAATTCAGTGGTCTGGGTCCTCAGAGAGAGACTTGAGATTGGTAATACATTGATTTAGTTTTACTCTTCCAGTAGTGTCCTCAGCCAGGGGGTCAAAAATTTAATTAGATTCAGGTCAACTCTAATGTTCCTAGGTTCTACGACAAATATAGCTGGAATATTAAATGTTATGAAAAAGAATATAATTTGGAGGTGGAAACAATTATGATTTAGGTTTCCATAGATGCAAAGCCATGTGATGTCACACACTTGAATTCTTATTCTCTGAGGGTAATTTGCATTGTCATTCAGATACTGTCCCACCCTAGTCCAAGACAGAAAACTCAGGTGACTAAAGTGTCTAGACCCAGAGCACAGAAGAAACTCTGGCACAGGGACACCTGCCCGAAAACCAAACCTTGGTTACAAAGGATTGATAGTTTAGGCCAGGCGCAGTGGCTCACGCCTGTAACCCAAGCACTTTGGGAGGCCGAGGTGGGCAAATCAGCTGAGGTCAGAAGTCTGAGACCAGCCTGACCAACATGGAGAAACCCCATCTCTACTAAAAATGCAACATTAGCTGGGCGTGGTGGCACATGCCCATAATCCCAGCTACTTGGGAGGCTAAGGCAGGAAAATCACTTGAACCCAGGAGGCGGAGTTTGTGGTGAGTGGAGAGTGTGCCATTGCACTCCAGCCTGGGCAACGAGAGCAAAACTTTGTCTCAATAAAAAAAAGGAAGGATTGATAATTTCATTCCATTATGTCTGCATATTTGCTATTACATTTCCACTGTTAAACAATTGTACACATTGATATGGTTTGGATTTGTGTCCCTGCTTGTATTAGTCTGTTCTCATGCTGCTAATAAAGACATACCCAAGACTGGGTAATTTATAAAGGAAAGAGGTTTAACTGACTCACGGTTCTGCATGGCTGGGGAGGCCTCACAATCATGGCAGAAGGTGAAGGAGGAGCAAAGTCAGGTCTAACATGGTGGTAGGCATGAGAGTGTATGCAGGGCAACTCCCCTTTATAAAACCATCATATCTCATGAGACTTATTCACTATCATGAAAACAGCACAGGAAAGACTTGCTACCATGATTCAACACCATGATTCAATTATCTCCCACCTGGTCCCTTTCATGACATATCGAGATTATGGGAACAATAATTCAAGATGGGATTTGGGTGGGGACACAGCCAAATCATATCACTGCCCAGATCTCACCAGGTCTCATGTCAAATTGTAATCCCCAGTGTTGGAGGTGGGGCCTGATGGGAGGTGACTGGATTATGGGGGTGGAGTGCTCATGAATGGTTTAGCACCACTTCCTTTTAGCATTGTGTAGTAAATGAATTCTTCTGAGATATGGTTATTTAAAAGTGGGTGGCACCTCCCTCCTTCCCACTTCCCTCCTTCCTCCTGCTTTGGCCATGTGAAGTGCTGGCTCCTCCTATGCCTTGTACCATAATTGTAAGTTCCTGAGGCCTCCGTAGAAGCAGAAGCCACCATGTTTCCTGTATAGCCTGCAGAACCATGAGCCAATTAAACCTCTTGTCTTTATAAATTACCTAATATTGGGTATTTCTTTATAGCAGTGTGATAGCAGACTAATACAACAGTCTATTTCAAGGATTGAGTTTTTCCCCAGTGTATCAGTCCATTTCACACTGCTATAAAGATACTACTTCTTGAAGACTGGGTAATTTATAAAGAAAAGAGTTGTTTTTTTTTTTTTCAGATGGAGTTTCACTGTTGTTACCCAGACTGGAGTGCAATGGCACACTCTCAGCTCACCACAACCTCTGCCTTCTGGGTTCAAGCAATTCTCCTGCCTCAGCCTCTCAAGTAGCTGGGACTACAGTCGTGCACCACCATGCCCAGCTAATTTTTTTGTATTTTTAGTAGACACAGGGTTTCACCTTGTTGACCAGGATGGTCTCGATCTCTTGACCTCGTGATTCACCCACCTCGGCCTCCCAAAGGAAAAGAGTTTTAAATGACTCACAGTTCCACATGAGTGGGAAAGCCTCAGGAAAGTTACAATCATGGCAGAAGACAAAGGGGGAAGCAGGCACCTCTTCACCAGGCAGAAGAAGAGAGAAACAAGTACAGAAGAAACTGCCACCTATAAACCATCAGATTTCACGAGAACTCCCTCACTGTCACGAGAACAATGTGTGGGAAACCACATCCATGATCCAATCACCTCCCACCAGGTCTCTCCCTGACACATGAGGATTACAATTTGGGATGAGATTTGAGTACAGACAAAGAGCCAAACCTTATCACCCAGGTATCATTTTGTTTTCCCTCGAAGACTCCCATGGTATACAGGATTATGTTAAGATTCTGTGAGTGAACCAGAGAACCCAACAGGCCTCATTGAAACTCTCCTGGTGCACAAATATGAGATGACACGTTGCAAGAACTTATAGAATTGGTAGCCCAAAGAGTGGCCATTTCCTCTTTGATTGACTCATGAAAATGAAAGTACTTCTTCAGGCCCAAAGAATCCCTGGGAGGGGTGAAGAATTCCCAAGAAAACCCTTCCTTGGTACACACATGAATATCACAAACATTTATTGGGTGCTGCTGTAGTTGTTTGATTAACAGAAAGGCCAGTCCTGCCTAGAACTGGGTGGGAAAGTGCTAGAATGACAGGAATAAGAGAGGAAAAGTTATCAGAGGTCAGTTTATAGGGGGTTCTGGCGGTTGTGGAAGTAGTTTAAATTTTATTAAAAATTGAATAAGCAACCATTATAGAAATACAACACACATATACTTAATCCATATCTCCACTGCTCTTAACTATTACCTAAAATATTTACCTTAAAAATAGTGTGCAAGAAACAGAGGACTAAATGAAGAGAGAGAGAGGCTGAGATGAAGAAATTGCTAGGTTGTATGTGATTCAATTGGAAGACTAACATAAAAATTCATAGTGGAATGTATCAGTTTTCATAATAGCAGGGACAAGGTGGTTAAGGAGACAAGATGATTAAGGATGAGGTTTAAATCTTAACCTTGATGAAGGGAACTGAAATAGCAATTGTAGTTAGACATTCTTGTGTTTCTGTTTCACTTTGCAAATATTTAACACAAGGAGATGGCCTTTGGAAAGTGAGAATATGAGGGAAGGGAAGTGTTTGAGGAAATGAGGTAGGGATTACAAGGGAATCTGGGACTTTCTTCAGTGATGATTAGGAAACAGGAGCTGGGTACCTAGATGCTGGGGCGTTGAATGTATGTCTGAATATCAAGGTGGTGGTGCTGGAAGCATTAGTGTCAAATGCAACCATTTTGCTATGTATTTGCTTAGATTTTGGGTTAGGTTTGTGTTGCTTCCAGAACCTAACAAATGACCACCAACCAAGCAGCTTAAAACAACACTAATTTGTTACATCACAGTTCTTCCGGCCAAAAGTCCAGATGGCCTTGGCTGTGCTTCTTGTGTAGAGTCTTACAAATCTGAAGCCAAGGCGTTGTCTGGACTGGGCTCAGAGTGGGAAGATCTGCTTCTCTTCTCATTCAGGATTCAAATCACTGCTTCTTCACTGGTTGCAACCAGAGATTATTCTCAGCTTCAAGAGGTGACCTACACTCCTTAGCTTATACCCCCTTTCCAGCTTCAAAGCCAGCAAGGAAACTGAATTTCTTTGACTTATTCTCCTGCCTTTTTGCTTTTCTATTTAATTCATTTTTTTAAGAGATGGAGTCTTGCTATGTTGCCCAGGTTTGTCTCAAATTCCTCAGTTTAAGTGTTCCCAATGTGCTGGTATTACAGGTGGGAAGCACTGTGCTTGCCATGCCTTGACTTTTCAGGGCTCCTGTGATTACTTTGAACCTACCTGGACCATGCAAGATAATTTCTCTATCTTAAAGTCAAGTGATTCGTAATGTTAATTACATCTGCAAATTCCCTTTTTCCAGGTAAGGTAATATATTCACAGTCCCAGGGATTAAGGAATGGAAACTTCTCAGGGGTCACAATTGTGCAGACTCCATATTTCAATCATAGTGTTACCCTTCTCTAAATGCACAGTTTTAGGCAAGTTTTTGCAACCCTACTCCTCAGTGTCCTTGAATGGGAAATGAGGAAAATGATGGTAACTACCTCATGGGGTATTTGAAGAATTAAACAACTTCATACTTGTACAGCAAATAGAATGATGTTTGGCATGTGGTTAGAGTTCTGTAAGTATCAGCTTTTATTTTAAAGGGAAAACAGGATCCAAAGTTAGAGATGACTTGCTAATCAAGAAAAATGGGGATTCAAGGTTGAAGCCCATAGTTAGACTGAGTTAAACTGGATAAGAAAACAGCAACAAATTCCTCCTGCAGGTGAGTTGAGTTTAGTTAATAAGCAAGGAGCAAATATGATTATTTCAGGCAAAGGCTACTCTTCTGTGTTCCTCCAAGGCAAAAGCAAAACCAGGTCTGATAAAGGAGGTGATAGAAACTCAGCAACTCCTCCCTGCCACGCTGCACTTAGTATGCATACTTTATCTAGAGTGAACTGTGTGAGAAAACCACTGGATGGGCCACATTCTGGAGGACTTTCTATGGAAGCAGAATGCTCAGGTATTTCTCGCTTTACAAGGGCCATCCATAAATCCCACTGATGGAGGTTTTCAGAGATCTGCTAAAGAGATCTTAGAAATGTGTGTCATGTTGTGCACCAAACCAGGCAATTAAGTCATCCTTCCTGAATTTTAACTGAGATTTACCTACATTTCATAATTTTGTCTGCTTGAGTTTCCTTCTCTTCCCGTTTTCAAAATATCTGCTTCATTTTGTCATGGAAGATCGGCTTCAGGGATCTTTTTAAAGTTGCCTAGATTCGTTGAATGTCCTTAGAACAAAGAGAGTGAACAAATTGCCTTGTTTTTTTTTTTTGTTTTTGTTTTTTGGTGTAGTGTATCAGCCATGCTTGTTCAAAACCAAAAAGGAAGACATTGTAGAAAAATGAGGTCAGCAAAGGCCACAGAAGCATTTCTTAAGTTTCAGAGAGGATTTAAAGTTTTCTACACTATGAAACTACTAAAAGTAAAATAAAAAGACATTTTTATTAGATTTTTTTCTTTATTTCTGTGACTCCCATTAGCTGAGAAAAAGATATTGGTTCTGTGTACAGAGAATAATGGGAGAGTAAACCTCTTCTTGATTCAGCTACATGCAACAATTATCGAATTTTAGACTAAGAACTTTCTGAAAATGATAGTTGGGAAATGTTGAGCTTTAAACTGGAATTTTCTATCTATCTCTCTATCTATCTACCTACGTACCTACACACAATGTATAATTTCTCTTTTTATCTTTTTAATGTATCTTTTTATCTCTAAGAGAGAGATTTATAATGTTATAAATTATGCTATATATAATGTTATGTTATATATATTATGAAAAGGAATACCTTTTCCAATTTTTCACTATTAGTGCAGTGTCTAAATAGATAATCTTTAAAAACACTTATATACCATCTATATAAATGTGTAATTAACTGTCCAAGAAATGGACTATTAAATAAATAAGTTTTTCTCTATGTCAGGGTGACATTCTGAGTCAACAGCAAGGAGAAGTATTGGAATCTTTCCTGAAGATAAACTAAGTAATCGACCTTGTAGGTCCACATGCAGTGTCTTTTCACATTTTCCACACAGAATGCTTTATGTACGTAGAAAAGTGTCAGCTTCATTCTCCCTCCAAATGGCATCCTATTAATCATTCTCTGATTATTTCTTCTGTCAAGTGAAAGGCCCCTGCAAACAGCTCCATGTCACCCAGGGCAGGGGGCAGGCAGGTCATGTGTCCTATGCACATTCCCTCTTTCGGGGAGAAGAAGAGTGGGACATTGGTCGCAGGTACATTATTGTCCAGAAGAGGCAGCTGCTCTGTGTTATCCTGTGGACAATCCAGTTGTCTCTCTATAGTAACTTTTACAAGTAAAAGGAGATTAAATGAATGTCTGTTAGTACTTTCTTTAAAATTATTTCTCATCAATAACGATAACTATCTCCCCATTTACATGCAAGAGAGCCTTGCTATCCGTGCAGGCAAACGTTGTAATTCATGGTAAAACGCAATAACCCAGAAGAGTTCTATGTATTCATGTAAAAACTCAATATATGGTGATCCTAAAGAGAAGCATGTAATTTCAATCCAAGAAGTATAAACCTTTATGCATCCGGCTATAAATATTAAAATTACCTTATAATGAAGACATTAATGTGGGCCGGTGGGGTAGAGAATTAGAGTGAGAAGAAAAGATGAACAGTGATACTCTCTTTCGTATAATTATTTTCCTCTTCAGACTTAATTTGATATTATGTGCTGTTTTCCTATAATGTGCAACAGCATTATTTTTCTTTTTATTATCATTCTGGGCTGACACAAAAACTCTATCATCTCTCATCCCCTTTATTGAGCCAAGGAAGTCAAAACATTCTACCCCTGAAGTGTGGTTTGCTCCTACTCCTTCTCCTAATTATTTTCCTCTTAGGATTTACTTTTCTGTCTTTTTTTCCCCAATCTAAATCCATTCTCTCTGGAAACATATGTGAAGTGTGATCTTTTCAGAATAGTGACTATATCCTTGCCCACTTTGTCTTTCTAGCCTCACAGGACTTTATCAAAGTAACCTTTGCATTCGTAGCCACCTGCTGTCATGTGTGTACCCTTTAGCCTCCAGCTGTAAGGTAAACTCCTTGAGGTCACATAATTTCTGTCACAGAACACTCAAACCATAGGGAACTTATGAATTACTTGATGGGAAGTGTGAGATGATTCATTCATTCAACATGTATTTATTGAGTGCCTATTATGTGATAACATCTTTCTAGGTGCAAGGTATTATACAGCAACGTATAAAGAAACAAAAACTCCTGTCCTCCCAGAGCTAATACTGATGCGTTTGAATCTGAGGATGACTTTACTCACAGAGGTAGAGATAATACAGATTTTAATTATCGATTAGTATTCTTTTGTTTGATACTTGAATTTTTCCTGTGATGCGAGGTTTATAAGCATTCTTCTACCACCACTCAGCTTTCATGTTTTACTTCTGCCCTTGGGAGTTTGATTGTGATCCAGAACCGCATTCAATCTCTATGACTTCTTCAGCTCACTTTTTCATCTATCGTTTTCTTAGCTGCACATTTCCATATCTCCTAGGATTAGTAAATATCTTAAAATAAATTTTGTGTAAAAAAAAAGAAGCCCAGTTTCATTGTTTCAAAATAGGAGTGGCTGCTCCAAAAATACCTCAAAGGTATGTATTAGGGTCCATCACATTATAATTCATTAGTCACGCTGGGGAGGGCAGTATGCAAGGCACAGATACCTTCATGGGTCAGCTTAATCAATAAAGAAAATGTGTCGTCTTATACATACATGTGCCTGAGATTAGTGGGAAGGCCTTTTTTAATGGGAAGAGGATGAGGACCTGAGCACCACATGGCCCTTCTTTTCCTCTCATCCAGAGTTAGAGCACAGGCACAGTTTATGACAGTAAGCTCTGGAGTCAGAATGCCAGTGTCACACTTCTGTTCCAAGTACAATAACTCCACCTTCACAAGCTACATTTTGTCCATGTGTAAGATCTAAACCTAATAGACTCTATCACATTCTGATACCATGAGGATTAGAAACGACAATAGCTGTTGATCAAATGATACAAAATGTCAATTAGACAGGAGGAATATTATGGAACGTGGTAACTACTGTTAGTAATGATACGATGTACTTGAAAATTGCTAAGGGAGTAGATTTTCATGCTCTTGCCTGCAAAAAATAAGTATGTGAAGTAATGCATATGTGAATTAGGTTCATCTAGCCTCTCCACAATGTGTAGATGTTTCAAAACATCATGTTGTGCATCATAAATGAATGCAGTTTTTGTCAATTAAAAAAATAAAATTTTTAAAGAAAGACACAAGAGATATAAAGTGAATAGCACAGGCTCTAAAATGGAGTGCCTGTTCAGTTATTGTCAACTCTTATTAATCAATGCGTCATTGATAATATGACATCCTTGAGGCATAGACTAGCTGTTAGGATCACTCTTATTAGGTATATGTTCTTTCAGATACTCATTCCAAGTTCTGAATTGTTTATAATTACTCATGAGATAATGGAGCCAGAGGTTAATTGTCATTGCAAAGATGAAGACAAAGGAAGAATGTGGACTTTCTGCTTCCTAAGGCACAACTGTACTGACTAGCCCCAAAATCCCCCTCTCATGTTACGTGTGATCTTGGTTAAATGTCTCCTCCCATGCTGGTCAGTGGAGTTTTCTCTAAAAAAATATTATTTAGTACCTTCAATCACAAAAGCTCACTTCTTTGTTTGTCTGAAATATGCTTACTTTAGATTTCAAGGTAATTTTCTACAGCCCTCATAGATCAAATTGGTGTCCACAACACTTAGCATCTTATTCCATTTTGCAAACTATTGGCATATTTCCACCTCTACCTGGGCTTCAAAGCTATAGACTGGTTATGAGAAAGTGCAGATTTGTGTTGCAGGCTTGGTATTTCTTTTGTTCTTGGATGTTCAGTTTTCTTTTCTTTTCTTTTTAACTGTACTTCAAGTTCTGGAGTACATGTGCAGATCTTGCAAGATTGTTGCATAGGTACACACCTGCCATGGTGGTTTGCTGCCTTCATTCCCCTGTGACCTCCCTCAGGCATTTCTTCCAATGTTATGCCTCCCCAACTTCCCCACCCCCCTCTATCCCTCCCCTAGCCCCCATCCCTCAAAAGACCCCAGTGTGTGATGTTCCCCTCCCTGTGTCCATGTGTTCTCATTGTTCAGCACCCACCTATGATGCGGTGTTTGGTTTTCTGTTCGTGTCAGTTTGCTGAGAATGATGGTTTCAAGATTTATATATGTCCCTACAAAGGACACGAACTCATACTTTTTTATGGCTGCATAGTATTCCCCGGTGTGTATGTGCCACATTTTCTTTATCCAGTTTATCACTGATGGGCATTTGCATTGGCTCCAGGTCTTTGCTATTGTAAACAGTGCTGCAATGAGCATATGTGTGCTTGTGTCTTTATAATAGAATGATTTATAATCCTTTGAGTATATATCCAGTAATGGGATTGCTGGGTCAGATGGTATTTCTGTTTCTAGATCCCTGAGGAATTGCCACACTGTCTTCCACAATAGTTGAACTAATTTACACTCCCACCAACGGTGTAAAAGTTTTCCTATTTCTCCACATCCTCTCCAGCATCTGTTGTCTCCATATTTTTTAATGATCACCATTTTAACTGGCATGAGATGGTATCTCAAGGTGGTCTTGATTTGCATTTCTCTAATGACCAGTGATGATGAGCATTTTTTCAAACAATGCTATGCACATAAACCAGTAAATTTAGAAGAAATGGATAAATTCCTGGACACTTACACCCTCCCAAGTATAAACCAGGAAGAAGTTGAATCCCTGAATAGACCAATAGCAAGGTCTGAAGTTGAGGCAGCAATTAATAGCCTACCAACCAAAAAAAGTTCAGGTACAGATGCGTTCACAACTGAATTCTACCAGACATACAGAGAGGAGTTGGTACCACTCCTTCTGAAACTATTCCAAACAATAGAAAAAGAGGGAATCCTCCCCAACTCATTTAATGAGACCAACATCATCCTGTTACCAAAACCTGGCAGAGACACAACTAAAAAAGAAAACTTCAGGCCAATATCTATGATGAACATAGATGCAAAAATCTTTAATAAAATATTGGCAAACCAAATGCAACAGCATATCAAAAAGCCTATCCATCACGATAAAGTAGGCTTCATCCCAGGGATACAAGTCTGGTTCGATATATGCAAATCCATAAATGTAATCCATCACATAAATGGAACCAAAGACAAAAACCACATGATTATTTCAATAAATGCAGAGAAGACCTTTGACAAAATTCAACAGCCCTTTATGCTAAAAATTCTCAATAAACTAGATATTGATGGAATGTGTCTTAATATAATAAAACCTATTTATGACAAATGCACAGCCAATATCATACTGAATGGGCAAAAACTGGAAGCATTCCCTTTGGAATCTGGCACTAGACAAGGAAGCCCTCTCTCACCACTCCTATTCAGTATAGTATTGGAAGTTCTAGCCAGAGCAATCAGTCAAGAAAAAGAAATAAAGGGTATTCAAATAGGAAAGGAGGAAGTCAAATTGTCTGTATTTGCAGACGACATGATTGTATATTTAGGATTTTCAGTTTTCTCAGTGTAAAATATACCTCATAAGCTTTGACAACCTCATGGAGATTTTACAGGATGTGAGAGACAATCCCTTAATTTAATTCTATTTTAAGTAAAGTTTCTCTTATAGTAGAACACACAGAAAAGTAAGCAAAGCATAAGTGTCCAGCTTGATGAATTTTCACAAAAGGGACAGATGTATGTCACTAGCCACAAGACAAAAAAGGGCGATAGAACATGACTCTTCTTCTTGAAGACCCATTCATGCCCACTCCGAACCGCTACAGACCTCAAAATGGTAACACTTTTCTGATTTCTGTCATGATGGGTGAGTTCTGCTTGTTTCAAATATCCTGGGAGACTGGTGGACTCTTTCTTCTTTTCTATCTTACTGCAGAATTGATAATTATTTTTATAACTTCCAGGAGGAAAGGAGCTAAATGTGGCAGCAACTAACCCAGTTGAGGCCCTATCATTTAAAAATTTCCTTACAAATGATTTATTATTAACTAGATGATCAGAGCCTATTTTATATCATGGAGTTATGGAGATTTTTAGATTTCTTCATTTTCTCTTTTAGCAAAACTGTGTGTACGTACTGACCCCCAAAACACATTTGACCCCACTGGATAATGACCTCCTTTCTCAAGACTGATTAAGTCTTTGGACATTTGATCTTCCTATTTCATTTTGACTCATATTTCACAATTAATTCTTTGACTTACTTACCGTGGGATTGGACTTCCATCTTTTTTTTTTTCATCATTCTCTCTCTTGTTCCTTTTCTCTCTTTCTCTAACTCATTTTTTTTTCTTGGCTTTTCTATTTTACCAGCCCAACTGTGCACAAAGTATGATTAATTGTTATTTAGCTGCAGAAGATTGGCAGTGTCTTTATCAGGAAGCCAGACTGTTTTGTTTAGGCAGATTCTGTTTCCACTAATGAGGATACAATAAACATCACTTCATTTGCAAGTTCATACCCTCCTTCACATGTAAGGAATAACATGGCTTTGTCATATTGAGCTTTTCTTCATAGAGTTCTTAGTTTTGTCAGGAAACTTTGAAATAGATAAAAAGGCACAAATTTACAGTATAAGGTGAATTTCCTGTTACATTTAAGAGGAACTATAATGACTGAAGGAATTTAATCTTTACAAAGGTGCTTTAAAACTACATCTAATTTTACATAATGTGGCTACTTAGTAAGAACATCTTATCAAAAAATAGCAAAATACAGGATAAATTGAAATTATAGCAGTTTCTTAGAAGTGGGACTATTTCAATAAGAGAAACACTCTATTAACTATTCCTTCACTGATAAAAATTCTAAAGTAATTTTACGTAGGATATCAACACTTGAAAATTTACACACCAATGTGTTTTCAACAGTCAAAATAGGCTTTTCTCAATTTATGGTGCTAGCAGAAAAGGCAATAAACCTCATCTAGCAAATAATAGAACTAATCTACTTTGAACCAAAATTAGAGTATTATTTGCATCAAAAATTAATGGTTTAGGAGCTTGCCTGATTCTAAATTCAGCTCTGAGCAACAGCTAACTTGGTGCTCAAAGCCCACTGGATAGTAATAAGCTGCTGTATGCTATAAGATGTTTTATGCTAAGGTACACACCAAAGCTCATGGTGGAAGGAGATTCCAATCCTATCATCATGTCTAGTGATATTAATTACTGTGCCTCTCATACCTTCTAATTGCTCATTAAAAGACATACAAGTCATCATAGAATTGCACGTGTGTACAACCTGAACTCTTATATTCTTCATTAGAACCTCAGGCACTGAGCTTTGTTTTTGTTTAATTTTTAACTTTTAGTTTAGGTCCAGGAGTACATAGCAAGGTTTGTTGTATTTGATCTCGTGTCATGGGGGTTTGTTGTACAGATTATTTCATCACCCAGGTATTAAGCCCAGTACCCAATGGTTATTTTTTCTGCTCCTCTCCCTCCTCCCACCCTCCACCCTTCAGTAGACCCCAGGGTCTGCTGTTTCTTTTAAGTTCATGAGTTCTTATCATTTAGCTCCCACTTATAATCTGTTTTCTGTTCCTGTGTTAGTTTGCTAAGCATAGTAGCCTCGTGCTGGGCGCGGTGGCTCAAGCCTGTAATCCCAGCACTTTGGGAGGCTGAGGCGGGTGGATCACGAGGTCAAGAGATCGAGACCATCCTGGTCAACATGGTGAAACGCCGACTCTACTAAAAATACAAAAAATTTAGCTGGGCATGGTGGCACGTGTCTGTAGTCCCAGCTATTTGGGAGGCTGAGGCAGGAGAATTGCCTGAACCCAGGAAGCGGAGGTTGCAGTGAGCCGAGATCACACCATTGCACTCCAGCCTGGGTAACAAGAGCGAAACTCCATCTCAAAAAAAAAAAGAATAGTAGCCTCCAGTTTTATCCATGTGCTCTAGAAGAGACAAGATCTCATTCTTTGTTCATGGATACATAGTATTCCATGGTGTATACGTACCACATTTTCTTAATCCAGTCTATCATTGATGGGCATTTAGATTGATTCCATGTCTTTGCTATTGTGAATAGTGCTGCAATGAGCACACACATATATGTGTCTTTATTGTAGAATGAGTTACATGACTCTGGGTATATACCCAGTAATGGGATTGCTGGGGTAATATGATTTCCAGAGGCTATTTCCTCATCTATAAAATTAGGGCATAGGATTAGAGATGTGGTTAGTGTGGTGGTGGAAGGTACTGGAGGAGGTGAGACTTTAGACCCAGACCTTTGCTATAAAAGGACCCATGTGGCCTGGATCTGTAACGCCCCCCCCCCTACTTTTGGCTGAGAACCCTGCAGTGGATGTCTCAAATATTGTCATAGTTTGGACAACAGGCATTAAAAGCAGATGCAGGAAGTCATGACAAAGGCCACCTCCATAGAAAGCAAAGCAGAACAAAATACAAGCAAAAGGGCTGGGCATAGTGGCACACAGTAATCCCAGCACTTTGGGAGACTGAGGAGGACAGATCACTTGAGGTCAGGAGTTCAAGTCCAGCCTGGCCAACATGTGAAGCCCCATCTCTACTAAAAATACAAAAATTAGCTGGGCATGGTGACGCATGACTGTAGTCTCAGCTTCTCAGGAGGCTGAGGCAGGAGAATTGCTTGAACCTGGGAGGTGGAGGTTGCAGTTAGCCAAGATTGCACCACTGCACTCCACCCTGGGTGACAGAGTGAGACGCTATCTCAAAACAAACAGACAAACAAAAAACCACACACGCGCGCGCACACACACACACACACACACACACACACACACAAAAGGAGACACAGGTATACCTGCACAGCCAATGGATTTAAAACTCCATGTCAAACTCCAAATGATTTTTTCCTTCAACTCTGAATTGAGGAAAAAATAATAAATATAAACACTTTTCCATAGCTAGGTTCTAGCACCAATAGACTCATTTATTACATTTTAGGACCTTTCTGAGAGTGAATCTTACGGCAGGTGGATGGAATTGATTTAAACGTTTTAAGGAGTTCTATATAGATTTTAAAATCTTGTTTTATAATTTTTGAAATCTATAATTTCATCCAGTGCTAACAGACAGGCCACTTTTTGATCAGTGTTGTTATTTAACCTTTGATATTTCGCATTTAACAATATTTTTAAGCCTTAATGTTTAAAGGAGGCTTTTGAAAATATACTGTTATAAATAAAAATGCTTGGTAACCTGGAATATTTCACTCAGTGTTCAAATGACATTTTGTGTCTCAGTAAATCCTTCCATTGAAGTAAATGTAGGAATATGAAAGAGCATTAAACCTCTCAGAAACTATGTTGCAGAGAAAAAATAATACACAACCTCCATATTTTAATTAATAAACACATGACATTAATATAGTAATGAACAGAATATATTAAATGAGGAAAATATATGTTTCAAAAGCTGGTTCACATGCATTCTCAAGAAAAATTCAAAACACTTAAGCTTGTTACTTAAAGGAAAAAAGAAAAGCAGAGACTTCAAAGAAAAGTGTACCCTAAATCAACCACTTGCTTATTCCGGTAAAGAAGATAATCACATATTCTTAGACTCTAGGTCAAAATTCATAAAGTCATTTGTCTCAATAAAAAGAGATTTTATTCAGGTGGGTTCAATGGAAGCAGCTATTTTGTTGACAACCTAGTATGCTTGAGGAATGTTGCCTAAACTGTTGCTAAGCCTTACAGCCACCCTGCAAAGTGAATTGTGCAGCACCCAAGATACAGATGAGTAAATGGAGGCTCACAGGCAAAAGGCAATTGCAAGAGGTTGAGAAAGCAGCTACTTCTCCCTCAGGACCCTGACCACATCATGGGTTGGTGTCATGTGTGGCTACATTAGCCAATACTCCATAGCAGGGGAATATGAGGTTGTGAATATGCACCACAAAGACCTTTGAAAGGTTATGCAAGGACTTTTAGATTTTCATAAACATTGCCAATCAGTGTAATCAATGCAAGAATATAACTGATGTCCCTTCATCATCACCCCCAAAGAATTCTGCAAAGAGTAATTCACCTGGCATTTATTCATCCCTTTCTGTTCCCTTTGTGGTTATTCATTTGTTCTTCATCTTCTCAATACAAACACATATATATTAAATACTTCGCAGGAGCTAGGTCTTATCTTTCTGCATTAAGCTAAAACAAGGATGAGCTTTTAAAAAGGGAGATTTTTCTTTGAAGGCCAACAACTCATTCCCAGCTACAGTGGCGGTTTCTCACCAACTTTAGTTAATACTAGTGCCTAGGTTCTTAAGTCACATGCCTCTTGGTTCAGGCTATTAGATCAATTGGCTCCTCTTCAGTGAGAAATATAAGTTTTGGTCCTTTCTATATGGAACAAAATAATGTGCTGATTTCATGTGCCCCGACACTTCCATCTCATCTTGTAATTATTTTGAAATTATTTTCTTGGGACATTGTTTTGAGAGTTTTCAGGATTCTGAGTTCAGTCAGCAAAGGCGAGCTTTGAAAGTCAAAGCATGCCACAGCAAACCGAAAAGGGTGTATTTGGTGAGCGGTTGGAAATCACCTAAGCACAAAAAAACATTTTCCTGGCCACATTACAGACTCTATTTGCCAGTTTTACCTATCTTCTTTACCTGTAGTGGTGGAGAGACCCAGCGTTGCGGAATCGTAAAAAAATTTCTGGACTTTACCAGATTTACTTAAAAATGAAGTGGGATTGCTGCTAATCCAGGCTGTATGAAGAATGAACTTAGGTAAAAGGCAGTTCAGTTGCTGGGCTGGAAGCCAGAACTCAGAATCATTGTAATTGTAGATGAAACAATAATTATTTGCAATTGCTTGCTAATCAGGGAAACCAAGGAAGAGACTGCTGACAAGTGCTAGCTAGGTAATTAAGGTGAAGCACCGTATTTGCATACATTTACACTTTGATCATTGTTTGCAAGATTCCCTCTCCAAAAATAGACTTGACTTCTTTGAAAATGCAGGCTAAATCAAAGGAGGGGGTAGAAGTAACTGCTGTGCATCAATAATGCTTGAACTCCCCCAACCCTAGAGACAACTATCTAAAGACTCTGAATTTTAAGATCAGCCTCACCTTGTTTTTATAAAATTATTAAATATAACTAATTAATAATTGTTTTTTAGCATCTTCAATGCATATTGAAGTTGGTAACTTTGAATGTGTTATTCAATGTGCCTGTCAAGATGTGTTGTTATTGATCATACAAAAAGTCTTGTATTCTTTGTTGAATGGCCTGTTCTAACATACATGAAGACTCTGGTATCACCACCTTAAATTAGGAGTCAAATAGTTTATGTTACGTGAACACAATATCAAGTAAATGTTATACAAATAATTGAGACTCTAGTTTAACTAAACTTGACATGTGAATTTCAAATTTACAGTAAAGCATAATTGAATAGGAATGTTTCCCAGGATACCCCATGTGAAGATATTTGACTATGTGGTTCAGACTCTTTCTGTTTCTGGTTGTATGATCTTGCACAAGTCAATTTACTTTTCTATTCCTTAGTTTCCTTATTTAGAAAATTAAAGAATTGGCCCCAAATATCCCAATACCATTGAGATCTCTCCCAATGCCTATAGCCAGCAATAATCATGGTAATTTTATATATATATATAATTTTTTGTATCATTTGTATGTATATTATATATTTTTTGTATTATTTATATATGTATCACATATATTTCATGTTATATATGTTTTCTATATGTACATGCATATACGTATTTATATATGTATAAAATTATTCTAAAATTCTATTGGTTTGGTCAACAAATTATGTGCAGTTTATAATTCATTAAGAATATGTTTTGTTCTTGTAAACAAATATTTCATTACTAATTATAGCAGGTAATCATTTTCAACAGCGGAGCTTTGCAAATGGACTTGAGATGCTAAGTACACCAATGGAGAAAAGTAAGACTATATATGACAACAGAACTCTGTCCTACCACCCATTCGGCACCCAGTTCTGGGATCTGAACCACAATCACTGCAACAGTCATCCCCAAGTAATCAAGACTTCATCCATTTCTGCCAGTTTTCCTATATTTTTCCTCTCTTCCAACTCCAAACCAACTGAGCAGAGTGAAATATGCTCCCCAAACCAATGACATGAGATGCCCCACTTTTGGACAGCTCACCTGAAGTCCCCCCATGTCAGCAAACTCCAGTCACAGCACACGCACAGCCTTCTCCTTTGTCAGCAGTGGAAGAAATCCAAGTTACTTCGAGTTACTGGGGTAAATGTGTGTGTGTCTGAAGCAACTTCAGGCCCTGCCTCCTCAGAGGAAAGAATTTGACTGAGGGGCATAAAAAAAGAGACCAAGGCAAGTTCTAGAGCAGGAGTTGAAATTTATTAAAAGGGCTTTAGAACAGGCAAGAAAGGAAAGAACCCTTGGAAGAGACTCAAGTGGACGCCTGAAGGTCAAAGAGAAAGGAGGAGAAACTTTAACCTTGAACCTGGGACTTTATAGGCTCCTCTCTATTTCATGATTCTCCCATTAGGGCGGGCCTTCCACATGCACAGTGTCCTCCTTACCCTTGGGAATTGAGCATGCACAGTGTGTTTAGGGAATTGTGTGTATGCCCATCTGAGGCTTTCTTCCTTCCAGAGGAGTATACCTGGAAGGTCATACTTCGCCATTTTTGTCTCTTAACATGCTTGCCCAGGAAGTTGCTTCATCCTGGGGCCTGCCTTTAATTAACAGTTTAATGTTAACAGGTGTGGACCAGCAGCAACTGGCTTCTTCCTGGTTCTGGCTGCCAATTTATCACTTTGAGAGCGGCAATGCCATAATTGCTGAGCCATCACCTGATATTTCTAGTGGAGGTGGTAGGGGAGAGCCCTGTCCTGTCCAGTTCATGCCTAACTACCTGAAACACTTTTTCGCCGCAAAGTACCCCTACTCCCTACTGGCCTTTGAATCTCTGCTAAATGCAAGTGATAGTGCCAGACCGCCTTGCTAGAGTAGGCTCTGACTAAAAAGTCTCTGTTTGCTCTCATTTGGGAAAGAGGGGGGAAGTCTTTATTTCCACAAACTTGAGATGGTTTTTGATACAAATGGATATAGTGGGTACAGGCTGAGTGCCTCACTATATTTATTACTGACATGTACTAATTTTCATCATGCATTAAAACTTTTTCTATTTCGGGGGAATAGGGAATAATCATGGTTAACGTCTCAAAGAATGAAAGGGTAATGTTTGCTGTTTGTTTTTTTTTATTAAAAACTCAGCACCACTTTCCCAGAAAACCCAGTCTTGTCAGTTGTTGTTGATTTTCTCTGGGATATCTAAAGAGTTGTAGCAGAAACTGTAGTCAGCAAGGCAAAGAGTGAGCATGGGTGTAGAACTCAGGGAGTTGAGGAAGAAGTAGGAAGTGAATAGACAACCATTTTAACAGCCATTCAGGAAGTGAACAGTTAGCCACTGTAAGAGTTGATTTTGTATAGAAACAAACTATGAGAGTGATGTATCTAATCCCTTCCTAGAGGAAATTTTAGCAATTGGAAGGCAATTTATCAGATGGTTTTGGGGAAAGATGAGATTCAGAGAAAGTATATACAGCCAAATAGGAGATTTTTTTCTGTGCAATTTGCTACACCTCAGTGCTCCCCACAGATGATCAAGGTGTTTAACTTCAGGAGTTCTTTGTGTATGGTTATTTTGTCAGGGTTTTTTATGCTGCTGCATCATGAGATCCCAGGCATCGACCTCTGAAGGACTTCTCTCTTGTAATGTGCTGTCTTACCTGTGGGCATTTGTAAGAAACCGAATAGAAGATGAAGCACTCTAGTTAGACATGTGTGATGTCTCTCACCATCCAGGTTTCTGTGAGAAACTAATGAAGGCCCTTTGGTGCTGCCTGTTCTAAGAGACAACCCTTGGTCTCTCCAGGAATTCCACTGAAACAGGATGTGGGTGCTTTGAAGAAGCCAGGAATTGTACAGTTTAACACTAAGGCAATTTAAGCAAAAGAGACTCAAGAACAAGTTGTGAATTTGATCCCTGGGAAAGGAAAAGACAGAGAATGTTTCTGAAAATAAAAGCTTTTGAACATAAAATAGAGAAATTGCACGAAAGCAATCTTCTATGTTTGATGGCAATTTCCATTTCTGTTTCAACTGCTTCTTCTGATAAAATTACAGTGGAGCTTGCCTTTCTATTTAACCAGGCTCTGAATACAAAATCACCCAAAATGTTCAGGTATTGACAGCCTTTGGAATATTGCTTATAGAAAAGGCACCTCTAAAACACTACGTATCTTTTATTTCTTTGTAAAAAGAATTGCCGGTAGGCCGTTAGGTCAGTATCTACCTGGCTAGCCATCCTACCATTTGGCATTAAGGTGGATCAGAAAGGAAGGGCATTGCTCAACTGCTTTTACAAAAGTTCATTGAGATATTTTTGGTAAACAAAGACAGAAAGGATATTTGCCCACTGATCCCTATCTCCTATTAGTTTGAAGGTGGTTCCCAGGGTTTTAACTGCCTGGAATGCATGTCTTTTTTTAATTATTATTCTAAGATTCAGGGGTACATGTGCAGGTTTGTTACATGGGTATATTGCATAATGCTGGAATTTGGGCTTCTATTGAACCCATTACCCAAATAGTGATTATACTTGATCGTACTACCCAATAGCTAGTTTCTCTTTACCTTCTTCCCTCTCCTCCCTATCCCTTTATAAAAGTCTTCAGTATCTATTGTTTCTATCATTTACGTCCATGAGTACCCATTGTTTAGCTTGTGCTTGTAAGTGAGAACATGAGGTATTTGACTTTCTGTTTCTGAATTAATTCACTTAGGACAATGGACTCCAGCACTATGCATGTTGCTGCAAAGGACATGATCTCATTCTTTTTTATTGCTGTGTAGTATTCCATGGTTTATATGTACCATATTTTCTTCATGCAATCTGCCATTGATGGGTGCCTAGGTTGATTCTATGACTTTGCTATTGTAGATTATGTAAAGCAATGAAACTCATAGCTTATTGATATTCTTGGCCTGCACTTCTATGGGCTGAGGTGGAATTAAGCCATAGAACCAGGACAGAGATTGTCAAAATCAGGGCAGAGGCAGTTTACTGTTGTAGTGGAGCTGTTCACTTCAACAGTGCTGAAATCAGAGGCAAACAGGGGATGCCAGATGGGTCCCCGTGTGAAACAGGGCTCATGCTTTTCTATGAGAAAAACATATTCTGGCTTGGAGAAACGTAGAAGATAGACAAATAAGGTAAAATATATTCATAGAGAAAATAGTTATCTGTTTTTTTTTTCACAATTAGAATTCATGGAAGGAAAAAAATCAAAATCTAAGGTTAGAATAGTTATCTGGAATGAGCCAGGGTTTCAAAGTCATAAAGTTCAGGCTTTGCAGTTGAAGGAAGGTTCATATAATGGAATTCTATGTTATGAGTGAACAAGCATCATATTAATCATCAAAATTGGAATTAGCTCTGTTGCTGCCACTCTTGTGCTCTGTGAAATTTGGCATTCCAAGCAGGAGAATGAGAGGAAGTGATGGCAAAGATGAAACAAGACTGTGCCATTTGTTGAAGGGAAAAAGACCCTGGTTTGGTGAAAGTTCATGTTATGGTGGAATCAGGTTATGGAAAGTAAAAAAAAAAAAAAAAAGGCCTAAATGAGAAACTTGAAATCAATAAGTTTTAAAGCTCAAGTGTGAAGTGAATTTATTTTGACTGGGTTAGATTAGTTTATAAGTGACTTTGAGAAAAAGTGCTGGGTTTTAGTTATTCACTAATAAAAAATGCATGAACCCTGCTGACTTCCTTGATCAAAGGCATTTTCTACTAAGTCAGTCCTTTGGTCATTTGCAGAATAACAATATATAGACCCACCAGCCAGTATATTTGTCTAGTATACCTGCTGTACCACGAACATCTTGATGTTCTATTAATTTGAGTGACCATCCTATTAAAATTGCCATCAAGAAGTATATAGCACAAGAGAGAAATACAAGCAGCTTTACACCAGAGTTACAAAATCATTTGTTATTGTCTGTCTTGTGGAATTATATACTGACTACTGTATATAATTCTTAGTGGATTTCCACCAAAGTACTGAATGCATTTCTACTGAAAATATAGAAATAGATGCAACACAGTGAAACCCACATCAGTGGCATAGACCTGACAAAAAACCAGCTGTTGAGGTAATGATCACTGCTATGGAATAAAATGCCTGTGTTTTACGTGTTAGTGTAGCAGTTTAAACATATTTGTTTGGGACTCAGGAGGAAAAAGTGGGAAGTGGGTGAGGGATAAAAGACTACAAATCGGGCTCAGTGTATACTGCTCGGGTGATGGGTGCATCAAAATCTCACAAAGTACCACTAAAGAACGTATTCGTGTAACCAACTACCAACTGTTCCCCAAAAACCTATGGAAATGAATTTTACATGGAATTATCATGTTACTACGTCATAAATACATTACATTCTATTTTTGTGGTTCTCAGATTACAGCTCTGTGTGTTTTATACTTGTTTTGTTAGCAAATACAGTATTTAGCTTAATTTGTTATTAGTATATATTGACGTATCTTATCACCAAGTAACACAAAGCATTAAATAAGAAAGTGTACCTTTCTGTTCCTCAGGAACATGCCACACATTAATTAGCAGCTGGACTTGTCTGAGGGTCACTTAAGTGTTACAACACCACCAACTTTCAATACTGTCTTCTGTACTGATTTCCACTGAATGGCGTACTCTCTGCAGTGCGAGGATCTTGGTTCTTAATTTGAAGCCTGTTTTTTTTGTTCAGTTCCCATTAACAATGTCAGTAGGGTGTTAGGAACTTCAACATAGCCCGTCGGTGCTCTGTCAGCATTTCAGGCGTATCTCCATTGTAGCATGACGCTATTTTATGATTATTCATCTCTGCAGCTGTCTGTCCGTTAGCCTGTGAACTCTGCATAGAAAAAAAGTATGGTGTTTATTCTTGCGTCTTTCTCTTCCCATCTATCTTCCACAAAATCTGCATACACAGATCCACACATCATACTGACTGCATTTCTGGACTAGTAGAAGACCCTACTTGTCAAATGACTCAAATAATGGCACTTCATTATTTCTCAAGTTGTTTGCAATCTGATGTAATGGAAGTAGGCAATCACATTTCTGATTAGGTATGTAAATATGTCTTACCTCTTGCTTAGTCTGGAGAGGCTATGGAAAAGAGGTCAAGAAAAAAAGAGCAATCTGTAAGAGGATTCCTTAGATGGAAGATGAATACATTGCCATTCTCTTGATAGGATGTATCCTTTTGTATCTGTCATCTCGAATTTCCTGTCACTCTCATGGGAATACTTCTTGCATTCAAGAAAAAAATTCCAAACATCTTTGATTCACCAAGCTAATACCCTGTGGACCTCAGATAGTGTACCCTTATAGTCTTCAGGGAATGGCACACACCTTCCCCTGAATGTTAAGAGATGAAAATTAGCCAGTGTCTGCACTTTGCCCCAAACCATTTAAGTCTAGACCCAATTTCTGCAAGGGAGCCTTACTTGGATATGCCATTTACTGACCTCTATATCACCTCTTACTGATATTCCATACTCAAAACTTGATTCCATCTAGCCATTTTCTTTCCACTAATTCCTGCTAATGTGAGCCTTGACTTTTCATTCTTGTTATGCATTATTTGATAGTGGGCTGTGTTGTGGCTTGAGAGCGCCTGGCGGAGCCCTGGGCACATGGCAGTTTTTCAATAAACAGTTGTCGATGGGTAGCCCTGAGAGTGTGAATTATGAGTGCTAGCAAAAGGCAAGTTCATTTGCATAATTATAAGCTGAAGAACGGCAGAGGAAATGAGGTGCTGAACTGCTTTGGAATTGTTCTCGCTGCTCCAGTATAGTTCACATTAACAAGTTTTATTGTTAAAATTTAAATATTCCAAAATGTAAATATTCCAAGTTGAAATTTCTGGAAGAGAAGTGATGTGTGTTGTTGTGGAAGGAGTTATAATAACATCTCAACACACACCAGCCGATCCACAACATCCCAGCAAATGCAATTAACCAGTGCTAGGAAAACGTTCTAGGTACATCTATCTTTGGGTTAGACATGTCTGATAACCATCATACTGAGGTTCTTAACTTAGATCAAAAAACTTCTTTTGGATAAACTTTTTAGTGGGTATGTGAAACTCAAGGCTGCACATACATACATACCTACATAAAATTACATATGTGCATCTGTGTATTTAAAGGAGTTATACACGTCATCAAATTCTTGAAGGGATGTGTTTCGAGAGTATATAGAGGAAAGGATGTACTGGTTTTTCAGAGACCTGTTTGTTCTCTGGGCTGATTCTCGAGGTAAAAATAAAACAAAACAAGAAACCAAAAAGTGCTACCACAGTTTTATCAGAAAACTAAGATTCTTAACCAAGCAGCTTTGATGTCCAAAGTTTGTTTAGAATCCAGCTTATCCATTCAGTAGTTCTAGTAAGTTTAGCATACACAGCAACACTCAAGACTGGAAAGGTTCCTTGGGGTCTTTATGTAGGCTGTCTACACAATTCTGCTTCCATGAGAAAGTAGAAAACAATCTTTTCAGCATTCCTCGCCACTAGCAAAAATCTCTGGATTAGCCAAGTTGTCAATTGGCTGTGCTGACCTGTCAGTTCGCAAAAGGGTGATTATAGGAGGTATTAGTCAAAGCTTTGCTTTTTCTCTTTTCTGAACTATTTCTCCCTGGGCTATACCCTTTGCCTTTCGAATTCCTCTTTAGAACTCCATTCTACAGAGAAGCTGCACTTGGAACTGTGAGGCTCCCTGAAGACATCCAGTGATGGATTTGCAAGAACACGGAACCCTGCCTGACTTTATTCTCCTCTTTCCTGTGCCCAATTTAATTCAATTTCAGTGGGCAATCAGTTTTTTCTCTCTAACACCTTTTACAGATCAATCATTCTGTTACAAATCATGACCATATAATTCATAAGAGCTTAGCATTGTTCATTTTGGAGATTGGAAGGTGATTATGCACTGTAATTATTATAGTGCATTTTGGAAATACAAGTGCTTCATGCATTGCAGGATACCAGGCATAAAACAAGATGAATTTCCAAACATCAGACAAGGACCTTTAAAAATTTGTCAGATGCAAAAGCAATTATGTGGTAATAAGAAGAAAAACAAAACAAAAGCAAAAACACACCTTATACAGTCCAAAGTCTTCATGGGAAGCAAACACTCCTGACACTAAATTGGGGGTTTTATAGTGTGCTTCATAGACCCTGGGGAGTGTCTGAACACTTTCAGCGGTTAAGCCAAAACTATTTTGATAATAATGCTGAGATAATATTTTTTTCTTTTTCATACTGGGTTTCCTTTGTACTGACAGTGCCAAAAGAGTGCAGGGTGAAGCCGCCGCTACCTTAGCACAAGTCAATTCAGGGATACTCAACTATGATAGTTGCCATAGTATTGTTCCCTGCTATACACTGGTGGTTTGTAAAAAGCCAGAATCACTGAAGAATGTCCCTGATGAAGCACAAAATAATCTTAATTGTCTTCAACCTTAATCTTGGGGTAAACATAGATTCAATATTTGGTATGACAAGATGAGAACGGTGCACAAAGTAGTTCTCCGGATACCAAAGAATCATTTTGTGTGTTTGTGAAGGAAAGCACTTGTGCAGATATGGGAGGTGTGTGCTAAATTGGCCACTTTTTAAAGGGCATATAATTTTCACTTGAAATAATGACTCCTAGATAAACTATTGTCCTTTGAACTTGAGGATTTGGTAGACATTTTCTTGAAAGTGACCAAAGTGAGTCAGGTATTTTTAATACTACATAATAAAATATGTGACTATATGGAAGATCTAAATAAACTTACTGAAACAATATTTTTTAAGTGAATAATACATTGTGATACAAAATCAAGCATGGCTAAAAGACCCATTTTAAAATCTATATTTATTTTTTTAGGTTGTCAAGTGAAGCTAAGAGACCCATTTGAAGTACTCATGTGAATCCATATATCCATGGATTTTAATATAATAGTGTTTTAAAAGATTATGAACACTGAAGACAGATTCCAAATTTCAAGCAATCTTTAAAAGCCTTCTCTTTCTAGATTTTGGGTATAGTATCAAAGAAGAATGTCCACAATCATCTGAAAGGTATTTAAAGCCTCCTCTCTTTTCCAAATACATATGTGCACAAAACTGGATTTTGTTCATAGCTTCCAACCAAAAAAACATATGACAGAAGATTGTGTGTCAGAGCACGTATTAGAATCCCACCATTTTCTACTAAGAGATTTGCAAGAGCGTAAACCAATAGCATCCTTCTCACTTTTTAATTTGCTTTGTAAAATGTGTTTATTTGTCTACAAATGTGTTATTTATGTTATGACATAGCATTACTCGGTCCATCTCAGTTTCAATTTCCAAGGTGGTAAATGATAATAAATATAAACTCTGGGTATGCTTCAAAACTCTTTGGGGTCCTTGACAATCTTTAGGGATATAAAGGGGTTCTGAGACTAAAACTTTCAAGCTTTAAAATAATGATCCTGAAACGGAGATGGTTATTACAATCAACAGAGCAGTTTTCTAGGTATGTAATCTTTGGCTCCAGCTTTCGAAAATTCTCATTCTGGGGTGTGATCCAAGCCAAGTGTCACTAACCTTGCCGGGGTCAATGTACTCATTGTGGTATTTAGAGACATGATTCATGGGATAAGCTTTGAAAATAAAATAGAAATTTCATACTGTACCATGCTTTTTAAGAATCTTAAAGAAGATGCTAATTTATGCTTTCTACACTACTGGTTTTTAGACTAATGTAAGTGGGCATGGCTATTGTTCGGAAAAGTATAAATGATCTTTTGTTGCTGTTTTTTCATGGGACTTGGTTGCTACTTTACGTTTTTAACAGGCAGGGGGATTAGTCTCTTATATAATGGCACATGTAGGCTTAGAGTAATTTTACTTAGAGCCAATGCTCAGAATATGAAATACATTTTTTTCCTTTTTGTCTATATTTGGTTAATTCGGTCAGGCATAAAACACAAATGTTGTTTACCAAACTAGTTATAACTAAACAAGAACAGCTTGTTAAGTGCCATCTATCCAATTAAAGAAAACAGAGTAGATTTTAAAGGCATCGTTTATTTATAATTCCTGTTATTCATCTTCTTGTGTGAAACTAAATAAATTGAATAATGAAGATGAACATTTTGTTTCATAATCTAGAAAAATGACTTAAAGAATAATTAATAGTGGTAAAGAGAGACGGTAAAATGATTTGGGTTGAATTTACAAAGGAAAAGATTTATCATAAATGCCTTGGAGAAAGAGAAATGCATTCTGGAAAATAATTCACCAAGATTCAATTTGATTGGGAAAGCCTTGCACACCTGCAATGTATTCTACCACAAGACTGTGACTGAGAGATGTATAGAATATAGTTGTTTTGTTTTTTTCAAGAATTTCAAATATAAAACAAAGATTAGGAAGTTGGAGACTATTGCACATTATTTGGAATTATTCTAGAAGTGTTTCTGAAACATGACTAAGGCAGCATTGAACTATGGCAATCATGAGAAAGGTGTTAGACAAGATTAAGCAGCAGCAAAAAATGAAAAAGAGGTAAGGATTTAGGTTAATAAACACCATAGGGCAAATTTGATAATGAATGGAAATGTCTGAGAGGAAGAGTAACATCATCTCAGCAGTAATTGCGGGGGACCGTGAGGTTTCTAAGGAAGAAGTAAAGTGAGTAAATTTGTTCTATAATTTTCAGGAGAGACAATTGGCCATCTTTGAGATGACTTTATAAGGGTGGAAACCGAAGCAGAGATACTAGAGTCTTAGAAGAGATTTTGAGAGTATCCGACATTTTAAGCTTTGATATCAGGATTCACAAAAGCTCCTGAATCTAGTTTTGGATTTCATGCAATTTAGACCAATCTCCAATTACCAGCGTGCAAAGCACTTCATGTCTGCCTGCTTTTCTTCAACAGGAAATTCAATTCCTGTGACATATTCTTGGCCTGACAGCTATTGGTGGGTATGAAAGACCCCTGAAATCTTCTTAAAGATGTGTGTCCTTCCCTGGGAGGCCATTTCCATTGTCACTTGTGGCATTTTATTATGTAAGAGCATTTCTTTCAATACCCACAGTGTATGGAATGATGACAAGACTTACAAAAACAATTTGCATCCACTTTTGTCCTGAAGAAACTTCATGGAATATGGTTAGTTATGATGAGGTTGCCTACCAAGTCCACAAAACCCATCTACTCTTGCCAGGTGAACTGGTAAACTTCAGATTCACAGCCAGGGTTTCTATTGGTGCTGTCATTCCAGAAGGCCATTATAGCTTAATTCATGTTTTGGTGCGCAGGCTCTGCCAGTGAAGAACTCTCAAAGATTATTTTTATGGCTCACAATAGCAAGGATTTTACAGGATCCCACCATTTTATTTAGATGTGGGATTCCAGACGAGGCTCTGCAGCACAGATGCATGGCATTCTTTTCGCTTATGGTGTGCCGGATTTTATTAGGCTGGTGCAAAAGTAGTTGTGGTTTTGGCCATTAAAAGTAATGGTCATTAAAAGCAATTTATTTTGCACCAACCTATACTCATTGATTTATCTTTATGTTGTCATTCTTCAGACAGAAAACATGCTTTGTGAAAAATTGAATCTAATTTCTCTAATTAGATTTAATTATAGACCTTTCTTTAATTAGCTGTAAGAAATATTTCCTTGACTCTTGGGTTTGGTATACATTCTTCTATAATAACAAATGTATAATTGTTTGGAAAATGTAAACTTTATCATTAAAAAAGCAGAAAAATACAAAGTAACACACACACACATACACACACACACACACACACACTCCAAACTGAGGTATCATATACCTCACAAAATGCTTAGAAAGTCATGCCAATGCAGATGCTTATTTAATTTTTAATTCAGGGTTTTTTAAAAAAAAAAAACTTAAGGCAAGAATTATAAAATAATGTTAAGTGCCCAATGTGGCAACATATTTGATTATACAGGGAAATAAATAATTTCCTAGAACATATAAACTTCCAAAATTATTCTACACAATATAGAAAATCTTAAGCTTAAAAATTCTGTCATTAAAAATGGCAATGGATGGGTTTACATATGGGTTAATGGCTGATTTACATGTATCCATTTGATTAATAATTCCAGTGCACCAAAATTAACTCCAGATGGATTAAAGACTTAAACATAAGACCCGGCACCATAAAAACCCTAGAAGGAAATCTAGGCAAAACCATCCAGGACATAGGAGTAGGCAAGGACTTCATGAACAAAACACCAAAAGCATTGGCAACAAAAGCCAAAATAGACAAGTGGGACCTAATGAAACTCCACAGCTTCTGCACAGCAAAAGAAACAGTTTCTAGTGTGAATCGGCAACCAACAGAATGGGAAAAAATTTTTGCAGTTTACCCATCTGACAAAGGGCTGATATCCAGAATTTACAAAGAACTCATACAGATTTACAGGAAAAAAACAAACAAGCCCATTCAAAAGTGGTCAAAGGATATGAACAGACACTTTACGAAAGAAGACATATATGAGGCCAACAATCATATGAAAAAATGCTCATCGTCACTGGTCATCAGAGAGATGCAAATCAAAACCACATTGAGATACCATCTCACGCCAGTTAGAATGGCGATCATTAAAAAATCTGGAGACAACAGATGCTGGAGAGGATGTGGAGAAAAAGGAACACTTTTACACTGTTGGTGGGAGTGTAAATTAGTCCAACCATTGTGGAAGACGGTGTGGCGATTCCTCAAGGCCTTAGAAATGGAAATCCCATTTGACCCAGCAATCCCATTACTGGGTATATATCCAAAGGACTATAAATCGTTCTACTACAAGGACACATGCACACGAATGTTCATTGCAGCACTGTTTACAATAGCAAAGACCTGGAATCAACCCAAATCCCCATCGATGATAGACTGGATTGGGAAAATGTGGCACATATACACCATGGAATATTATGCAGCAATCAGAAATGATGAGTTCGTGTCGTTTATAGGGACATGGATGAATCTGGAGAACATCATTCTCAGCAAACTGACACAAGAACAGAAAATGAAACACCGCATATTCTCACTCGTAGGCGGGTGATGAAAAATGAGAACACATGGACACAGAGAGGGGAGTACTAAACACTGGGGTCTATAGGGGGAAAAGGGGAGGGCCAGTGGGAGGGGGAGGTGGGGAGGGATTGCCAGGGGAGAAATACCAAATGTGGGTGAAGGGGAGAAAGCAAACAAAACACACTGCCCTGTGTGTACCTATGCAACTGTATTGCATGCTCTGCACATGTACCCCAAAACCTAAAATGCAATAAAAAAAACATTCCAGTGCAATATGTACCATATTTCTAAACATGCTACAGAATGCTGGTCAACCAGAAGTATCAGCCTTAACTGGAAGCTTGTTAGAAATCATAGCCTCAGGAGCCACATGGGAATAACTGAGCTGAAACACAGTATTAAGGACTGGAGCAGCAATCTGTAATTTAAAAAGCTTTTTAGGTGCCTTGTGCATGCTAAAGTTTGAGAAACACTGGTTTAAAATATTCTAGACATTAGAAAAAATTTAAATTATCCAATCCGAATTTATTTTATACATGATTATAACACTGAAGGAAAATTGGATGGCAAGATTAAAAGAAAACAAAATAAACGATTTTTTATTAACACAAATGAAAAATTCTGAATAAAATGTTGGCAAACATTACTCAAGTCTAGCTCCAAAGAATAATATAATATAATCAGGTAAAATTTATTCCATAAATGACAAAATGCTCAACATCAGGAATTACATCAGCATAATTGATAACAAAAATTGGAAGAGAAAAAACACATAACTACATCAATGGGTGCCAGATAGGTGTTTGATAGATAAAACAGCCCTTACAAATAAAAATCTAAGTGAAACAGATACAGAAGGAAGCTGCTTAAATATGATAAATATTATTTACCCATAATAACCATCATCAGTCTAATAGCAAGATTCTGGAAAATTTATTTTACAGTTAAGTACAGAAACGAGATATTAGTTGTCATCACTATTATCAATTTTTTAGTTTCATTTAGATGATAAAACACAAAAGAAGGAGATAAAATTTATGTGAAGATTAGAACATGAGGCAAAATTATTTATATCTCAGAGTATTTTTGGAAATTAATAAAACTACTAGAATTAAGTAAACCCGGTTGAATTAGCAACATCAACACAAGTTAAACACACAAGTCAATAGTTTTTACCCCATGGTGATAATAATCTCTTTATGAAATAAAAAAAACCTCATAATAATATTGAAAATAATTAATTCATGAAAAGTATTCTAATAGAAAAGGTTTAGCATTTATATACGGAAATCTGTACAATCTTGTTAAGTACAAAATACAAAACCTGAGCATATGTAGACATAGTTCATTGTCCTGGATTTGAATATTTAATTTTACAAATACATAAACATGTAAACTAGATGCATTCCAATAAAAAATCCCAATGAGTGGGGTGAAAGAAAGGAAATTGATTACATATTCTTAATGTTCCAGTAAGAATCTTAATTAGCTTAATCTTAATAGCGAAAGATCTTGTGAAAAATAAGTTTCTGCCATGATGTCTGCAGGTGTGTGCTTCTGTGCATGTGTGTAATTCATCATAAATTCAAATTTACCATGAAGTCCCTGCTAATTAGAGCAGATAACATTGGTGAAGAAATGGATAAATATATTAATTAACCTGAAGAGATTAATTGCTGATATATGTATGTTCTTACACATACTTATTAAATAAATTAAATACATACTAAATACATATGTAATCAAGGTAACAGTATAATTCAGTGGAAACAAAGTGATATGTTTCATTTCATTGATAAGTAGCTCTATCATGGAAAAAAATTCTTTATAACTGCATTGTTACAGTCAATAATATTTATAAGCAAATCACACATGGGTTTGATGAATAATTAATATTATTAGAAGAAAATTGAAGAGACAAAATTGTTTATCCTGGAGTCACCATTGTATCTTCCCTTGTATTATGTCAACAAATTTTTAGTCACTTTGCTCATATTAGTAGTCATTTTATTTTGGGCCTTTTGTTGTTAGTGGAAGGCATTTTTATTGCTATGTTGGACAAGAAAAGATGTCTGTCTACTAAGCTTCCAACACAATGGAATTTCAAGGTCTCAATTTTGTAGTAAGAAGCTGTAAATCATATTTTGAGAAGTTACAAATGCAAGTTATTCACATGTAATTACTTACATATACATTTAAGGGTAAAAAGGAGAGGCAACACTTTAATGTCAGTTAATGCACAAAAAAACGCAGTAAAAAGAATATTTAATTTTTCTTGCTCTCTGAAAAGGTCTAGGCCATGTGATTTGTTCCTGTCACATGGAATAGTCCAAAATAGAAAAGTGATTGGGATAGATGCTAATAAAAGGATTTGTAGTCAGTGCAAAGAAAAAAAAGCAGCAGGAAGCACAATTTGCAACTTTACATAATAAAGAAAAGTGTTTGAATACCTACATAAAACTCAGAGATAATAGATTTGCTGGCAGGAGAAGGGAACCTGGGTAAAAGAATGAGAAATTAAAAGGAAAAATAAAACTGGATTGCTGACAGGTACATTGATGGCCTGAAGTTAACGGCTCTCAGTAGTTGAACAATATTTACCCAGTATCCACAAAGTGCAGAGCCATGTCTTGAACTCTGTGTTGAGATGTAAGAAAATTGAAGTCACCAGTTATATAGACTTATATACTGAGTAATGGAGAAAAGTAGAAGTTTAAGATGAAGAGTTCAATTCTGGAAGAATGTTATATTGTAGAATTGATTTATGCGTAGATTTTAGCACTTTTGATCCACATTTGCGACATAAAGAGAAACATAATGAAGGAATTAGGGACACTCTGCTTCTGCTCAAAAAAGATTAACAACTAAGGGAATTGCTGTAATACTGTAAACAGTTAGCTGGAAATACATAAAACTATGTTTTTCAGACTATGGACAACAGAAAACATGACTGTGATCTTTGAAATAAAGGGAACCAAAGGTCAGCATTCACATGGCCCCAGCTTATTGCCGAGGGCACTTTCTAGGCTTAAACTCAAAGAGGAGAAAGCTAAATAGCTAGTGATTTTGCTGAACTGATGACACAGAAACCCAAGCTGAAAGTGTTAGGAGCCTGAGGTTGCTGGGATTTGCAAGGCACAGTGCTGGAGGGGAAGGATAACCACAGAGAAATAGCCCCTGGGATCTACAGAGCAGTCAGTCTCTAGCCACCCTCTCTATTCAGATCTCCATACTATTGTAGAGAACAGCCAGAAGTCCACTGAATGAGTCCTTGAATTCCCACCGGAATCAAAGCAGCTTATGTTCACACCAGCCAGAGTGGAGAGATCTCATAATACACAGTAATCATCAACAGCTTCAAGACAAAGACTGGGAGAAAATATTCACCAAATAAATTGTGAATAAG